>NW_023494797.1:7018750-7657500 GCF_904425465.1 Colossoma macropomum
ACATTTTGTTCCAATCATTAATGCCTTTAACAGTGCCTTTAATTTCACTTTTATACTGTCCAGACTCAGATGTCCCAGGCTAGAATAAGAGTGGCTCTTGGACTGGCTGTAGATTTCTAGGAAATCTTTTAATTGATGGAGAACTTTTACATTTTGTGGAAGTTTTTAATCATTGTATGATTTGTTAAAGTGGCTCTTTTAAGAGCCATCTTTTGAAAATTTCTTGAGGAAACCAAAGTGGTTCTACTATGGCATTGCTTAAAATTACCATTTGTGACCCTTTTATTTTAGAGGTGTTTAATTTTAAAAACTTGCATAGCAGCACTTTGCATTTGGATTTACTTTGGATTTCATCCTGTCTAAACTCTGATGTCCCATGTGGTAGAAAATAGGGCTGTCAATATCGATTACTAGGAAAAAAAAAAAAGTGAAAGTAAGTTAATGCAATCTCACAAATTTTAATGCACAATTATGGTTTATTTGCTTAATTAAAAAATGTGAGCCTGTACAGAAGCACTGGCACAATTTCCAGTTTTTTCCAGTGTTAAACTCGGTCAAAGAAATTGTGCCCTAAAATGAGCCAAAAATGCCATATTTAAGTTTATTTGGCTGCCATTAGTGTTGGCCAAGGCACAGCTTGTGGACTGCTGCGAGTGCTCATTGCTTGTGTATGTACTTGCTTATGAGTATTAGGCATGTATGTTGCTGTAGAAAAGGAAGGTGCTTTTTCAGCCTGTTGATCGCCCTGAGCTTCCATTGCTTATCCATACAATTTTTATCAAGGTATTTATTGCACATTTAAATGTCTAAAAAAAACCTAATTTTCATTCTGGATTCACTGAACCCTTATACATCCACAGTAGAACAGATAGTGAATGTGTTATAACTTTAACCATTCAGGTTTTGTTCCAGCAATTAATGCCGTTGGTTTCACTTTTTTCCTTTCCAAATTTGGGTGTTAGGCAAGAACGCTATTACTAGTATTAAGAAGTTCCTAAATGGTTCTCAGCCTGGGTGATGTTTTTAGAAGAAAGCTTTTGGTGTAAATTATTTACATTATGTGGAGGTTCTTTAAACTTTAAAAAGATTCTTCACAGCTGTTTAAAAAAATAAATGGTTCTGTCTTTGAAAGTGTCTTTAAGGAACCAAAATAGTTCTTCAATGGCACAAAAGTGATATATGAATACAGAATTTATTTATTTAAATGATTGCTGTAGAAAATAAACCATGCATAGTAGTACATTGCATTTGAATTTCTTTTTGAGTTAATTTCCTGTTGAAACTCAGGTCACCCATGTGGTAGAGTTGTGAGTAGTGATTAATTGAAAATCGGAGTTTAAAAAAATGCTAACATTAACCAAACAGTCTTTCATTCAAGACTGCAATATGTATGTATATGTGTGTGTGTATATATATACACACACACACACAAACGATCAGGCATAACATTATGACCACCTTGTTTCTATGCTCATTGTCTGTTCTATCAGCTCCACTTTCTTTTGCACTTTGTAGTTCTACAATTACAGACTGTAGTCCATCTGTTTCTCTGCATACTTTGTTAGCTATCATCTCTGACTTTACATCTACAAGGTGGACTGACAAGGTAGGAGTGTTTAATATAGTGGACAGTGAGTGGACAGTGTTTAAAAACTCCAGCAGCACTGCTGTGTCTGATCCACTCGTACCAGCACAACACACACTAACACACCACCACCACCCAAATAGTACCTGCTCTGTGAGGGTCCAGGGGGGTCCTGACCACTGAAGAACAAGGTAAAAGGGGGCTAATAAAGTCTGTAAGTTTACAAGTAGTATTCATGAGTTTTTCACATTTTGTGAAGGTTTTGTGAACATTTATTGGACATTTAAATCCCTTAAATAACTTATGATTTTTAGAATTCCAGTCAGGTCAGTAAACTCTGACTAGAAAAGCTAGCCTCAGGTGTACTATAAGGCAAACAGAAATTTCAGCTCACTCTTTTATGTACATTGACTTACTCCCAAAAGTTTTTTTACTTTCTAGCCCGAGGTGTGGCCATATTTTAACACAAATTTGTGGAAATACCTTGGGGGGGGAAAAAGGTAATGCAGGGAACACACTGTGATGCTACACTATAAAACAACACTGGAGCGTAAATGATGTGTCTGTGTGCGCCGGCATGCGTGCACAAGAGACAGGGAGGAGCGAGGGCACGCTCTACCACCCACTGTTTATCATAGCACAACAGGAGGGTTGCCATGAGATAGAGTCCTATATTTACCCTGCCAGTTCGTGACGTAGTCACCCAGAGGAGAGAACTTTTTGTAAACGTTGATTTGAAGCAGTATAAACAGTGGTGAGTTCAGAGTAGCGCTGACTAACTTCATCCAGGAATAGCACCCAGCTTTAAACAGGCCTGTTGTTTTTAACACATACAGTCAGAGACCACCATTTATATAATGTGCACTCACAACAGACATTAAGTATGTTAACTAAGTTATTCATTTTTCAGCATCAGAATGATAAGCAGAAAACATTAATCATGCAGATGTCCATTTTTGTAGTTTTGAACTTTTTTGCATAATTTCAAAATATCCAGTTATCCTTTGAATTGTGTTAATTTTATGATGAATAGAAATAGTCCATAATTATTGAAAAATCTTGTCAACATTCACTTCCATTCAAAGTTAAAAAATCTTTTTTGCTTCTGTAAAGTTCTGACAGTATCAATGTATTTAACAGAAAATGAAAACAATTTAACATCAAAATGATCAATATTTAGTATGTCCTCCTTTTTCTTTATTTACAGCTTCCATTCTTTTTTCTTGTTTTCAGTTTTCCAAAGAAGTCTGCAGGGATATTTTTCCACACCTCCAAGGTTCAGTCTTAGGAGTTGGTTGCATTTTCTGGTTCCCATGAACCAAGTGATCTCAAACACATTCAGTGATGTTGAGGCCTGAACTCTGGGTTGGTCATTGTTCTGAAAACAACAGCAGCTTCTTTGTTTGAGTTTCTTTGTTTTGTCTATTTCCTTTTCCCAGTAGCAGCTTATTGACAGCTACGCATCCTTTCAGACACAGAAACTGTTTACACTTTGCATTTTCGTGTTTCTCGGCTTGGATGCCTTCATCGGCCTCAAGTGCATGGAGGCTCTTGATTTGGGGCCTTGTGTATCCTCTGTCTTTAGTTTGTAAACAGACCTATAGTGCTGAGTTGTCTTCTCACAGTGGAAGGATGGACAGAAACACCTGTGGATTATTTCAGATCGAAGTAAGAGTGGAGCTTGATTTTCTCCTCTCTCCCAAAGATGAAAGCTTTAAGTACTGTTTATCTGATGGTGACTGTTTCTGCCGGGTCTTGCCCGGTTGTTAGGAGGTCTGTTTCCTCTGCATCTTTTAATAACTTGTTTGAATTCCAGTCTGGAAACTCCTGTTTTCTTTCGACTCTGCCTTTCTTTATGCAAGTGGATTATCTTATATCTAATCACCTCAGAAAAATTCTGAAAAATAAAAATTTATGCTTAATGGCTCTTTTGACTGGATTAAATTAAATTGAATGAGGAATGGTCTGATTTTTGCACAGTATGTTAGGGTCAGCTTCCTAGACTACATGGAGAATCTCTATTCAGAATGATATGTAGTCCAGGCCTAGGCTTAATCTTTGTCTGGGCATCCAGGCTATAAAGTTCAGTGCCTCCCTGGGCAGTATTTCACAATGCAGGATTTCTCAGCTAGCCAGATAACCTGGGGTTAATGTCAAGTCTGTCCAATAGGAAAAGACTTCGGGGACATTCCTTTCAGTCACCATTCACTTGTGGTCGACTCAGTCCAGTTTTTCCTTTTTTGTGTAAAATAGCTCCTTGGATTTTATTCAGTGGTGGAGTGCCATCACAAAAGAGTTATCATAATAGACAAGAACACAAAAGAAAGTCGACTTCATGACTTTTTTAAAGGCGAATTTCATTATGTAAGACTACTTTCAGGAAGCATTAACTTTTTCTTTTTTGTTTTATTTCGGCTGCAATTTATTGCTTTTCATGCTTTTAGAGACATTAAAAGCTGCCATGTCAGAGAGCTTTTTTGAGAAAGACAGAAGGCCTGAGTGGGATTGTCTTACACACTGGTTGCGATTCCTCATTTGAAAAGATTCTGCCAGGAAGAAAGTGACCTGCTTGTGTCTCTCCTGTCTCGCCTGCTTTGTGTCCTTTGCACATCAAAGGGAGAAATACCCAGGGCTGGGAGGCATGCTCTACAGCTCAAGTGTTTTTGTGAAGGTACCTGCTTTGTATTAGCTTTGCAGCTCCGAGCTGTTCCCTGACCACGGACGCTTGCTTAAATTTCAGCTTTGGGAATAACAGAACATTAGTGGGTTGGTTTTCCATAAACATTTATTTCAAGATAAGATACAGTGTAGCCATCCGTAAATATGCCTGGGTTTGTTCTGGTTGTATGAGCTCTAAATATTTATCCATAAAGGGACTGTGTAAATATCTGTGTCTGCTCTTTTATTACGCTGATGCCTACAAAGGTATACAGGCTTTACATAACACATATTTAACCATTTTAAACAAAACATCTGGCACGTGAAACAACATAGATTAGTGTAGCACTGGTTAAATGAATTTGGACAGCCACTTGTGTTTACAGCTTAGTTTACAGCGTCTTTATCCACAGAAATAGTTAGCTTGATTAATTCATGTCTCAATATTCACAAATTACAACACAATTACTGTAATATTTCAAGTTTTTTTCTAAATTGAGATTAAAAAAACAAAAAAAAACAGTATGTTTGAAGTGAAGGCCTTCTTCAGTGCTGGTTTTTCTCTTTGCACTTCTCTCAAGTCTCAATTCAATTAAATCCACATCTTTTTACAAGTTAGCCTTCTCTTCCCCAAAGCCCTTCTTACCCACATCATTCCAGATGGCTTCAGCGTCTCCTGGCTCCTCTTGGCCGGAGCATGTGCAAAATGAAAATGTGGCAATTTGAAACTTCTTGAGGGCATAATTACTTTCAGTTCTCCAAGGCTCCAAGACTACCTGTGAATAGGTAGCAGCGTTAATAGGATAGTCATCCTTCTAATGCCAGCGGCACTAGAGGATTACCAGCTTGCAGTCAGGTGCGCAAGGCACAGCTGCTTTGTTGTATCTCTGATGTGAATAATGACAAGCAATTTAGCTGTTTTGACTGGGCACAAATTTAAGGCTCATCTCAAACAGTAAACAGTGGCTCAGGTTCAGCTTTGGTGGAGCTTGCCGTGCGCAGGCTTCTCACACGTTGGTGGTGGAATGCGTGGTAGAGAAGTTCTCCATCCTGATTCGTGCTATTTTTTTCACGGGTGGGGGAGGATAGAAGATGTGGCAGGTGAACACCTGCCGGCACGCCTTACGGAAGTTCTCTGACAAGAAGGCATAGAGGATGGGGTTGACGCAGGAGTTGCCGTAGGCCAAACAGTGCGATACGATACGGAAGGCGAAGGAGGCATCGTTTAGCGGGAAGTCGCCAAACTCCACCCACATGGCAATGATATGGTGGGGCATCCAGCACAAGAGGAACGCCGCTACGACCAGCAGCACCGTTTGAGCTGTCTATAAGCAAGAGAGAAAGAGGTGGAGAGAGAGAGAGAGAGAGAGAGAGAGAGACAGCGGTAAATATACACAGAAATAGCACATGATCCAAGCACAGAGGCGTCTTAATACAAGCCTGAGTCAGGGGTATGGAATGGTCTAGGAAAGCCTATGACATCGGCAGAGACAAAGAGCATCCAAATCACAGCCAGAATAATAATTGGAAGATTTGTGCATAACAGTGGCAAATGACTCAGTGGAAGCTAGACCTTGCATACGTTTCATTACACAACAGAACAGTGGTGGAAATCAGTAATAGTTTGTTCTAGGCTGTTCTGTTCCCATGTGTATTTGTTGTAAAAGCACTGTAAGAACAGAGAAAGAGGGTCTTCACTTCAATGACTCCTCAGCTCCTTATCAACCAAATATTCACATGTAATGATTAAAGGGCTGAGTTTTGGTGTAAAGTGCAGGTTTATAGCCCAAAACTAAGCTGCAAATCTAGCCCATTTTAAAATCTTTGTCTTTGTGATTTCACGAAAACCACTATACTTATGTACACTATTGTGTAAATTATTTAATTTACAGTCATAACATCCATTAGTAAAAGTTACTTTTTAATTTTTCAGCCTCAGAGAAATTACAGAAAACATATATTTAACAGAAAATTACACAGAGGTCTATTATAACTCAATCTAATTTTGTGAGTGCCTTCAACATGGTGGTAGTATGAGGGATGACTGATTGAGGGAGGGGGAAGCTCAGAGAACTTGGGCTGGGCTTGGGCAGCTTCTGCTTGTAGCACGAGGCCCCCTCATAACTGTTGTAGGACTGATGCAGGACTGAGGAACAGAGAGGAGATGGGGTGGCTGTGGGGACTGAGAACACTTCGTCACAGGAATAGAAGGTGAGGATGTGAATTTATAGGATGTTAGATTGGAAGAAGGAGGGGTTTCAGGCATGTTCCTCCTTCCAAACTTCAGTTATAATTACATATTGTGGCACTGCGTAGTGAGCTTAGGGGGTATGGCCATGCTAAGTACGCCAAACTCCCAGTTAAAAGGACATTTGGTTGTGACTCCTGCTGTTGCTATTTTTGTGTGGTTCAGTTTGTACTTATTATTGTAACTGTGAATGAGGACGGTGGGTGTACGTGTTGGAAGTGTCTACCCTCCTCGTGTGTTGTGTCCTCTTTGTGTTTGGGTAGTGCTGGTCTGGGTGTTTCTCTGCTCTTGTTGAAGTGCCCTTTCGAAATAAAAGAGCATTCGCCTGTATGAGCTAAGTTATCCGGTTCTTCCTCTATGCTGATGCTACAGTATAACATTTTTCTGTTTTCAGCCTGTACACCCTTTGCCTTTATTACAGCTTTAACCTTTTCTCAGGAGGATTAATTAACATTTTTCAAAAAAAAACCAAAAAAAAACCTGCAGGGATATTTTTCCACATCTCCAAAGTTCAGTCTTAGAAGTCAGTTGTATTTTCTGCTTCGCATGATCCAAGTAATCCCAAACAAAGTCTATGAAACCACATCTCAGATTTTTGTGTTCAAGCACTATTTTTTTCTTACCTTTACTTTTCTCAGTAACAGCTTTTTGACAGCTACACATCCTTTCAGACTCATAGCGTTGTGTGAATATTACATGCAACTTTAGTTGCTCAAAACCTACATGAACCTAAATATCACTTGATACTCCTTCAACTCATTTGAAACTCTGCCGCAACTTTCATTAAACAGCCAATCAAATTGCAGAACGCAGTGAATGATATATATTTAAACTATTAATTTCAACCGGATCAGGGGACCAGAACATTATTGTTGGGCAGTTGAAAATGACCCAAAATGTCCCAAGTTTGGTAGTTTTTCATATCGCCAGTTTCTGAGCCGTGACGACAAACGTTTCTTGAAGCAAACATTTCTGCAAACAGGCAGCTTAAGATAACAGCTGTGTAAACAGCTGCTTGTGTCAGTGTTTATTCTTCTAGTCTGCTATCATGAGCTATGCAACTTCTTCTTCATCTTCTCCCCTCCATCCACCTGATTTTACACAGAGATTAACTTGGGATCCAAAAGATGAAAATTATTACAGAAGAGGAGACACAGACATGCTCTTCGATGAACTGTTTCTAGGACAAGATGAGCAAGGCATTAAGTAGGCTATAACTGTCACAGCTTGACAGTTTAATTGAACATTAATCTAAAAGGCTAAACATACACAGAACAGATCCTAGATCCTAGACAAACAGATAAATGACACATATATAAACATAAAAAATGCTGATTTGGCTATCTAGTGGAGTAATTGAATGTGTTGTGTGTAACTTTATGATTACTCTAAATAATTCAAAAATAAAGTTACACAGGAGTTACGTTGAAGACAACTTACAGCATACAACTAGTTGCATGAAAGTTTCATCATGTAAAGCCTGCCTTAGCGTCTCTTTGAAGAGGAACATAATGTCAGTGACTTCTTTGGGAACTGCTTTTGTTGGGAGGACACGGCTGTAAGTGGCTGGTTTAAAAAGATGGGAAGGATGAAAGAGTTATGGAGGCATTAGAGTGCACAAAAGGAAAGAGTGGACAGATTAAATGCTGATAGATTTGATACTATACTTTGTGTTGGAGGCTTGTGTTAAGTTTTCTTTTAGATATATTGTAGCATTTTCAAGAAATGTTTTAGCATGTTTATTTTAGGTTATGTGTTTATTGCACTTGGTTAATTTTGCTGACTGGAGGGGGGGGGCTAGAAACCATCCCGGGCATGTGTGTGAGCTGGGTAGAGAATTAGTTGTTAGAGAGAGAAAAGCTACGTTTATGTATAGTGTGACTGTTGCTGACAACTGGTGGAAATTCCCACGACTTGTGCGAAAGCACAATCTTCTAAAGGGGACCTATTATGCTTTTCCAGTTTTTCCCTTTCCTTTAGTGTGATATATAGCTTTTCTGTGCATGTAAATGGTCTGAAAAGTTACAAAGGTCAAAGTTCACACTAAAGGGAGTAAGTCTCTTCTATAGAAACCACTTTTCTCAGCTGCATGAAATGCCTTGCTGGAATTCCAACCCTTTTCCTCTGTTACAAGATGATGCAATCTCAATCCTTATTGCCCGCCAACCGACTGGCTTGGCATGGCCTCACACAATGCACAGCAACTACTGGATGCCAATAAAAGTTTGTTCAGTTTTGTAGCCAGGTTGAGAAAATGCTGACCTGACTTTCAAGATCGGACTCTGGCTTGAACTGAATTGGTAGAACCAACGGCGTCGGAAAAACAGCCACACCAGCGTTTATAGCCGCTCAGGAGAGAAGGGTCTGTCTGCAGACTGCATGACAGGGGCGGAACATCCACTCTAGCAGATGACCAATCAAAACAGAGTGGGCGAGCTGACCAATCAGAGTACACTGGGCTCATCGGGATAGGGGGCTTAAAGACAAAGGAGCTGTAAAAAAGCATTTCAAACAGAGGGTGAACAGAGACGTGCAGTATGAGAAAAATAATGTGTAAATCTTTTTGAGTAGACCCAAAAAATAAAATTATGAACATTAAAAATGAGCATAATAAGTCCTCTCTAACAGTGGTGAGTGCTACAATATGTTTCCTGTTTTTTTTTAACACTGAAAAGCAGGTACTTAATGGCTTTTTTGACTGTAAATTGAATAAACAAAAGGGTCATTTTTTTGCTCAGTACTGTACATACACCTATTCAGCCTACCACAGTTGTGCCCACCCATTCATGTTGATGTTATAAGAAGTGTTTCACCCTGGATTGTTTTAACAAGGCACAATGCAGGGCAGCCAATCAGAGCAGAGTTCATTTAAATACATCAGTCTAAAAGCTCAGCAGCAAAAACAGCCTGCTTAATTTTAAGGGAAAAAGAGAGATATAATGTCATCTTTATTGATCTAAATGCAGGTTAAAGCTTCATAAGCACTGTGAACGCTGGCTTTCCAATGACAATCCTCCTCAATCCAATATTAGCTTATTGAGTGAAACTAGATGAAACCAGAACTAGCTTTGACACAAAAAAGGGAAAGCCAGCACTTACAAACCTGAGACACGTGAGGCGACAAAGTTAAGCAATTAATGTAATGGCTTACTAGCCGCCAGGAGATTAAAGTCCACTAATCTCTGAAGTTTCTGGGGGCTGACCATTAGCACTGGGTGCTGGATGTCAGGGCAGTTTTGCTGTACCACAGCAACAGAAAAAAAGCTTGCAAAGGCGCATGTATCTTGATATTGATCTAAACATTTCTGAGACAAGGCAGAAAGCATCGTAAACAAGCCTGAAAAGGGATGATTGGGAAAGTAATAGGACCCCTGATTACTGCAGCTCTAGTTGTAGAATGGTGAAGGCAATACAGCTTTTCAAAAGAGCTCAACCACTAATCCCACCCAGTCAATTTAAAACTACAGTTGAGAAGAAACCCACCAGAGAGCATGACTGCAGTGAGGGAATACTGCAAGCAGCAAGATATAAAAGGCAATGCTTCATGGTGAAGCATTCATCAACCACGCACTTTCCTTAGCTTACACTTAACGCTGTGCATCCAGAGCATTTGTGAATGAAAATGAAGCAATTTGAGACTTCCTCAAGATGGGAATGCTTTCATTGCAATCTGTGAATAGGTAACAGTTCTAATGGAATATTCATCAGGCTAATTCCAGCAGCACTGATGGAGCCTGCATGCATGTGTACATGGTATGCCTGCTTTCTTTTACCTTTCTTGCAAAAAAGTTGGGACAGTATGTGAAATGCAAATAAGAAAACAGAAAGCAGTGATTATTATTTTCTGTTGGACCTATATTAATTCGAAAACAGTATAAAAACACAATATTTCAGATTTTACCTTTTGAACATTACTGTTTTTTGTGAATATATGCTTATTCCAAATATGATGCCTGCAACATGTCCTAAAAAGTTGGGATGGGAGTATGTTGACCACTGTGTGACTCCCTTTTTCTTTTTAACAACACTAAACAAATGTTTGGGGACTCCAATTGACACCAAGTGATCCAGTCTTGAAAGTAATTTTTAGCCATTCTTTAGTCCTCAGCTGTGCAACTTTATGGGGCCTTTGTTGTTGTATTTTGCACTTCATAATGCACCACACGTTTTCAATAGCAGACCAGCAGCACCTGCATTCTCTGATTATGCAAGCATGCTCTTAAAGGATGGGTTGAGAATGTTTCTTGGACTTTAAATGTTTCCATTGTGCATCAGTCCATTTCTTATGAGCTTCAGCCCAGAGAAATCGGCGGTGTTTCTTGGCATTGTTGATACACTATATGGACAGAAGTACTGGGACACCTACACACTACACCTCCAGGAGCTTTTATGACATCTCATTCATAGGCAATCCATAGGCAATAATATGGAGTTGGTCCCCCCCTTTTGCAGCTATAACAGCTTCCACTCTTCTGAGAAGCTTTCTACAAGATTTTGGAGCGTGTCTGTGGGAATTTTTGCCCATTTATCCATAAGAGCGTTTGTGAGGTCAGACACTGACGTTGGACAAGTGGGCCTGGCTCACAACCTGGTTCAAGTTTATCCCAAAGGTGTTTGATGGGCTTAAAGTCAGGGCTCTGTGCAGGCCAGTCAAGTTTTTTTCAACTCACTCAACCATGCCTTCATGTACCTTGCTTTGTGCACTGGGGCTCAGTTAGGCTGGAACAGAATACGGCCCAAACTGTTCCCACAAAGTTGGAAGCATACAATTGTCCAAAATGTTTAAGTATACTGAAGCATTACAATTTCCTTTCACTGGAACAGGCAAACCCCTGAAAAACAACCCCATAGCATTATACCTCCTCCACCAAACTTTACAGTTGGCACTACAATCAGGTAGGTAAAATTCTCCTGGCATTTACCAAATCCAGACTTGTAACTCAGACTGCCAGATAGAGAAGCGTGAGTTGTCACTCCACAGAATACGCTTCCACTGCTCCAAAGACCAGTGGCAGCATGCTTTACAACACTCATTGTGCTTAGTGATGTAAGGCTTGCATGCAGCTGCTCGGCCATGGAGACCCATGGCATGAAGCTCCCAGCACACAGTTTCTGTGCTGATTTTAATGCCAGAGGAGGTTTGAAACTCTACAGTTATTGAGGCAGCAAAGCGTTGGAGACTTTTATGCACTATGCACCTCAACACTCGGTGATCCGCTCTGTAACTTTACGTGGTCTGAGTTGATGTGGTTCCTAAACACTTCTACTTTTCAGTAATACCACTTACAGTTGATTGTGGAATATCTGGGAGGGAAGAAATTTCGCAAACTGACTTGTTGCAACAGAGGCATCCTATTACAGTACCACAAATGTTTGTAAAGGCAGACTGCATGGCTAGGTGCTTGATTTTATACACCTGTGGCAATGGGACTGAATGAAACACCTGAATTTAATGATTAAGAGGTGTGTCCCAATACCTTTGTCCATATAGTGTATATGACTATGCATAGTACAGTATTGCAGTACTTGCGTTTGTGGATACAGTGATGAACAGTGTTGAACAGTGTATTCCTGAGCCCAGGTGATGATTTCCATCACAGAAACATGTCAGTTTTTAATGCAGAGCAGTCTGAGGAATTGAATGTCATGTACACACAGCTGTGGTTTCTGGCCTTGCTTTTTACTGACAGAGATTCTCTGGATTCATTGAATCTTTTAATAATATGCACTGTACAGAGTGAAATACCTGAAATCCTTGCAATCCTAGCAGGGCTGGCCTGATCAGAGAGTGTAGAGGTTTTGAAATCTCTGAGCTCCCTCTTGGCTCACTTACATATTCAACGTGATTGTTGTGTCTTTATCGCACTGAGGATATTTCTTATTGGAACATGCATGCTTTCATGCATGTAGTTTCTTAAGTATCTGAAATTTTTATGAGTTGTCACAAGCACCCTAATGTATGTGTGTTAAAACAATATGGACTGGATGGATGGATATTATTTCTATTTGGATATAATAGATCCTGGAACACAGCAAGGGAATGTTTTGAATGTTTTTTTTTTTTGATAATCCAATTCAGTCCTTTTTAATACCTTTAAGACCTCAACAAAAAGAAAAATGATGCCATTTCTGACACACAAAGCCCTGAAATATGTCATATATTGTCTTTGTTTTAAGTCTTTTTCAAATAGTTTGGTTGCAAATCAAAGATTGAGATTTTCCGATCTAGCTTGACTAGCTCGTCTCTTTTCCTCTTGTCTTTTTAGCATATTTTACTTTTTTACCAGTTCTGCTGGCCTCTAGCCTTCATCAGTGGTTAGTCTCAAGACATTTTTAGACATTTCATGACACTACATCTTTAAAAAATACATTTTTGGCTTTATTAGTCTTTTTAAGGATCTGCAGAAACTCTCTTTAAGCTTATAGCTTGGCCGTATGGTGAAAACCTATATGAAGCAACACCTTTAGTCACATTTGACTACATCAATAACAATCAGGACAAACAGAAATGGCTTATTCTTTTTTTTATATAAGCATCCGTGGAGGTTCTGTCTGCTGTCTCAATCTGCTCTCTGTATTCTTCCACATTCATTTTATTCTGTAGTCCTGTCTGACCTCACTCTACTTTTGTCCTCACATTATGCTCTCCCTCTGTCCTTTCCAGTTTCCCTGACTGTTGTGATTTAAGTGCCATTTTGCTGGAAGTAATAACAGGTCTATCTGCAACATGATTTCACACAACAGTCGATGAATGTGAAGCCGTCGGATCTAAGGTCTACACATGTGTGTCAGTGTCAGCTTCTCTACTTCATACCACACCACACAGAGGCACCAGTAAGGTAGGCTACCACTGGTGGGCCTTGTGTTGCTACCTATATACATACATATTTAGGCCTGTTATGAAACATCCTGGCTTAAATCCACTGATAAGTGCTGTATGCTACAGTGGTCATGACATGTTTGCTCTTAACAGTGTGATACTAATGGATCATAAAAAGGTGTCCCATTTGACCTGAATACTGTGTCCCATTTTCTGTAGCAATTTCAGCATAAGTGGGACATTTCTTTCTATTTGATTTCTCTTCTTTATGAAGTCTGAGACCACTCTTCATTTACTCAATTACTAGTTAAAATATCCATTAAGTACATGAAGAAATTCAGAAAACATTTTTAACCAAACATTACACAGAAGCCTCGCAAACTAAATATAATATCATATTTTGCAGTATTTAGTGTATCCAGCCTTTGCCTTCATTACAGCCTACATTCTTTTGAGGAGACTTGCTTTCAGTTTTTCAAAGAAATCTGCAGGGATATTTTTTTCCACACCTGTAAAGTTCAGTCTTACAAGTTGGTTGCATTTTTGTCTGTTTCCTTTTCTCAGTAACAGCTTCTTGACAGCTACACATCCTTTCAGACTCATAGCATTGAGATGTCTTCTCACAGTGGAAGGATGAACAGAAACACCTGTGGATTTTTTCAGGTCTGAAGCAAAAGTGGAGCTTGATCTTCTCTTCTCTCTCATAGATGAAAGCTTTAAGTACTGTTAATCTGATGGGGACAGTTTTGGTGGTCTACCAGGTTTTGCAAGGTTGATAGTAGTCCTATTTTCTCTGTATCTTTTAATTACCTTTTGAACTTCAGCTTTGGAAAACTCTGTTTTTTTACCTATTTGTTTCTTTTACTTTTGCTTCCCTTGTGCAAGTTGATTATCTTATCTCCTCAGAAATATCTTGTGGAAAATGAATCACTTGTACGTAATTGTACTCAAAGGCTTTTGACTGTAAATTAAATAAATGAAGGGACCTCACTGACGTTTGCACAGCACCTCATATGCTTATATTTTAGGGAAATATTCTGATTTGTTGCTCCATTATTCGTGTGCTTGGTGGAATAAGACCTATTACAAATTATGACCACACAAAAAATGATGTCAGGCCACTAAGAATAACTGCACCCTTGTGTTAACTATTCATGGTGGTTACATCTGACTGGCAGCATTTGGTATATTCATCCCTCTTTACCTGATGTTCCATCCTAGCTGTCACCCTGTGTTGGGTGGAGATGACTTTAAGGCAGTTTTCAAGAGTCTCATGATGCTCTTTTGTTCTGATAGAAAGGAACATCACATTGCTCCCAAATGGATGAATTTCTCTGAAGCTGTTAAATATGTCTGTCAGAACAAGCATGACATCACCCAGAAACGAGGGCTGTAACTTTTGGCTCAAAGCTGCAGATATTTGAGACGATAAGTATAAAACCCCAAAGAAAATGTCAAGTTTGCTCTGAGGGAGGAGGATCAATAACTCTGAGACACATGTTGGCTTATGTAACAGACACTGAATTCATTACTTTGTGGAGTGCCTCAAATTCTTGGAAGAATTTTTCACTAATTTAATAACATCAACAACACAAGTACTCAGGAAATGTACTTGGATCATTTGTAACAATGTCCTACTATAAACACTACCTGAAATATCAATACTGACCGCTGAAGTAGTTGCCTTTGTGCACTAACAGCAATCGATACCAGACACTACATCACCTTCCCACTGTAAGTATCGAAACCCCTGAATCTGAATTGTTTAAAATCTGAATATGAATAGATTGTGAAGAACAAAAAAAAAAAAAAAAAAGAGAGAGAGAGAGAGAGAGAGAGAAAGAGAAAGGCTAATTACAGCCTCGCCTGATTCATTTGTAATTACCATTATTTTCCCTCCACCAGCCTCCACAGTGGCAAGCAGCCCTGCTCTGGGCTGCACTGAACAAAAGCATACACATAAACATCTGCAACCAGCATGGGGAGAAGACAGTTGCACTGCTGGAGAAGGACTGTAGAACACAGCGAGCCTCATTCACTAACCGTTCTTAAGTAAAAATTTCTTCTAAAAACCAAATTACGCAGTTTTACGAAGATTCTGACATTCACGGATGTTTTCTTATTTGGGATTTGTTCTTAGGTAAGAACAGGATCTACGCAACACTCAAGAGCACAAAGGCCCGGCCCAATGTGTGGAAGTATAAAGGTATCAGGTCTCAAGTATCAGACTTACTTAGGTTCTAAGTAACTTGTAGAACTTCAGTGGAACTTCTTAGTAAATCCAGCATCTATCAGCAAAGGAGCTGAAGATTGTTAGACTCTACTTTTGGAATATGTGGCTGTTTCAGACCAGTATGCATTCCATGCTGCTCTGTCTGGTCTGTGCTGGTTTATGCTGGTCTGGTGCTGGTTTACCTGGTCACCCAGCATGACCATGCTGGTTGACCAGCGTACTAGCATCCAAAACACAACATACCCTGGCTTTGCTGATGACCAGCCTAATAACTTCCACTGCAGCTGACCAGCATCCAAAACACAACATATGCCTGTTTTGCTGGTGACCAGCCATGCTGGTCTATGTTGGTTTTTCTAGCAGGGTCCCCAGAATGATGTGGAAGGCTTTAGCATTCAGCTATGTTATTCACAGGCTGGATACTGGAAGAACTCACTCATCACATTGCTAAAATAAGCACTGTTAAGACAGACCAATTACAGAGGAAGAGAGATATATCTCATGTAGCTCAGGCCATCGGTGACAGGTCAGAGTAAATCACATTCAAGGGTACTGCTGCATTACCTTTAGCCCACACTATTGCTTGTCATATAGAATAAACATTAAGGTTTTCTGTTCAGTTTATCACAAATCGCAACTTCTTCATGGCAATTTGCTAAAAGTAAAATTTAGTAACAAAACAGTGAGACACTAATACCAAATACAAGCTCAGCATAATATTGTAGAAGAAAAACTGTTGCGCATGTTTAAGTTTATCTATCATCATAAATCAAACCAGTTCTATTAAAGTGCAAATCAATGACATGAGCTGCCTTCATATCTGACAGAGATCCATATCTGTGCATCTCCTGCTGGGAATGAAAGGCACCCAGTTTCTCTCTAGGCAGCATATGCAATAAAAATCAATCTGGAACTACTGAAACTGCATTAGTTCACTAATAGAGAGAATGGTAGTTAAAAATAGTCCCATATGCACTAGCATTCAAAGTTTGGAATCACAATTCCAACAAAAATCAATGTTTAATGTCAAACTTAACTGGGTCACAGTGTGGAAGAATTGCTTTATTACTTCAAAAAAAACCCAGCACACCAAATAATTCATTGTAAGAAAAACATATGCTACACCCAATTGACTGTATACATTTAGATCCCTAGATCCTTTTTGTCATTTAGGTAACTCAACAGTAGTTGGCATGTATATGAATATGTTTTGGGTGTGCTCTATCATGGATGTCTTTTGGTCCTATCTTCAACATACTCCTCTAATATGTTGGATGAAAACTGTATAGAAAGATCCCTGGACCTTCTGTTTATTTGATGACTCTGCAGAATTGCTTTCTACTCATCAAAAAAAGCCTCACAGCAGCCAAAAGGACAATATTGAAAATATGGTTCCAACCCTCTGTTCCTGCGCACTGTGTTTGGTTTAATTATTTTCGGGACGTTACTCTTCTGGAATGTACTATGGCCAGGATGAAGGCCAAAATAAGAAAAAAATGTGTCCTAGTCAAATACTGAGAAAGAACTCTTAAAATAATGAGAGCTTAGTGACTTTTGTGAACTGATATGAGTGTGGAAACTCTTTTATACCACATCCTTTTATTTATTTACTTATTTTTATTTTTGTTTGTTTTAATGTGTATGTCTTCTCCTCTTAGTGTACCACTGACTATGACTACTATCATAATTACTTCTACTATTACTGGTATCTAACTGTAACTGTAAACTCTATACTATATCTACTGTCAAGAACCCTGTAAGCATATCATGGACTTTGTGAACATAGTTTTTGTGATCTATATGTTTACTAGTTAAAAAATACTGATCGTAAAAAATTGTTGTAGATGAATGTATGAAATACAAACAATGAATAAATGTTAGATGTGTCCGGAATGATAAACAGAGCTGTAGATGATTCTGGAATATCTGAAAAAGCTGAGAATGTCTAATTAAATTGACATCCAGAATGTCTCATATTTGAAACATGGTGATCAAAAGATAAGGCAGGTAACTTATCAAGGCATTGCTATAAACAAATAATTACAGTGTATTTTGTTAATCATTCAATAATTTATTGGCATTAAAATTTGAATACTGAATTCTGAAGAAATATTGAATAAAACATCTTAAAATACATTCTGGAATCTAGCTTATAATATTTCAGTCTACACTGCAGTTATGATTGAACAAAATACCATTTATTAACATGACAAGTGAGTCCTAATTTTTGAATGTTGTTTTTGTTATTATGAACACATTTCTTGACATGTTTCCACATTTTTATGGACATTTTCTTGGCCATGTCCAGATAAATTCTCATTACAGCAACACACAAAAATAAAAGCTGACTATTTTAACTTAAAAAGTTAAAATATTGCAAAAGTGATTGCCTTAAAATCTTGAGCTCCTTGAACTGCAGATAATGAGTTAACAGCATGTAAAACACTGATTATTGTTCTGGTAAATTATTACTAGAAGTTCAATAAACTAAAATTTTTGGGGCCCATATTCTACATTTTGTAAAAAAAATAAAGTCCACTTATAATGTTTGCGTAGGCTCTGTTCTGATTGGCTCCTTTGAATTGTGCCTCAATCCTGGCTGAAACACTCCTTATAACATCAATAAAAATGGGCGGGTCTAAACTGCTGTAGGCTGAATAGACAGATATATGGTAAATGAGTTGGCTTTCGTGACATCACGAAAACAGTGAATTCAAAATGAGCTGTTATTGCAGCTCAATACAAGACATTCATTTCATACATCCATCTGCAGCATTTTTTTACTTTATTGAAGACAGTAATTACTGAAACACTCAACTAATTTCAAACTCTTGTGTTTTTTAGATTAAGCCAGCATGTTTTTTTGAAAAAACATTTATGCCTATTCATAGTATTCGTTGGTAGGTTAGCTGTAACTCTGACTGGGCTCTGGCAGAGTTTGTCTCATCTCTGTTACTGCAGTTTTACAACACTGCAGGTGGCTGAAGGCCGATGGCAAAAGAGCAAAATAGGTCAGAAAGACCATGAAAAGCATGAAAAGTGGCTGCCAAAGCTCTTAAATAGTAAACTCGTAGACACTTACAAAGCTGATGTTAGCTACTTATTCGCCAGCTTCTAATTTGAATTTTCCGTTCCACCTTAAATTGTGCTGCAGTTACACTGAGGTGCCTTAAATATAAGCAAATAACAGAAGTTGGCGAATACGAAGCCAACATCAGCTTATTTCGATAAATACATCAATTTACCTCAATAAATGCATCCTTAATAAACAAATAGCAGCTGATGTCCAGCACAGCAAAGCAGCTGTGGAACATGTCTCACTGGCTGCGTCCCAAACCACACACTTCTGTACTTCAGTTACTACACTAATGAGTACACTTCTACTGATGTTCGTGTTATTTATACACACTATTTACTATGCTAGTATGCGGTTTGAGACGAGGGCACTAGTGACGCAGTGGGGGATCTCATTTCAGATATCAGCTTTCATTTGTTATCACGACAGCAACAAATCAAATTAAAATAAGTACAATAAATTTACACTCAAATATGTCAGTTAATACGCTTTAAAAATAAGATTAAAAAGTGATAAAAAAATTGTTTTACTCCCTTTGCTGGATTGATTATGGCTTTAGCTCATTACAAACCGCCACAGCACTGCTGAACTTGATGTTGCCTACCAAAATGGTGGCAGTGCGATTGTAACGTCATTGGAATACTATGTCCGAAACTGTGCCCTATTCACTATATAGTGCAATTTCGGAGTTCCGCCATTTTGTAGTGGTGTCTGAAAACATACTGCAGAAGATCCAGTGCACTCAAACAATCCCATAATGCACCACAATAAGTAGTGTACAACCGATGTACCCTAGTGGACAGGGGGTACCCATAATGTGCTGCATTGTGTCTAATTGATGAGCAAACCAATATAACATTAGTGTCCAAAATCGTTTACTACCATCCTTATAGTAATGTCCTACATAGTGATCCAGATTTTCAAACGTAGGGCATGGTGATTAGGGGACCATTCCGGACATGGCTAGTATATGTGCTTTGGAAAAAATAACCATGTTGTGGTGTTAATGAATTTATCATTATATTTAAACTTTATAAAACCAAAATGATAAGGCCATTTGCTTCAGCTTCAGACCTTTAATATATACGTTACTGTCTAAGAATTGTCACTGCTGAGCTCTGTATGCTTGGTCAGTTGGTTACCATTGGTTACCATTTAAAATTGTGGTATTTATGCCAACGGAACAGATCAGACAGAAAGAGACAGAGAATGGGCTTCAGGAAATGAGTGTGAAAAGCTGCTCAGAGTAGCTGGTCTAGGTGATATTTCCTGCTGTGACTTCTCTGACCTCTAACCCTTTTTTTTTCTTTCTTTTGTACTCCTCCGGCAGTTGTGGGTTGCTGTAAATTTTGCCAGCTTAGCCTTTGCTGCAGATTTCTTTTACTTAGCTGTCTGCAATTCATGAGAGCACAAAGGACTTAAGAAAAAGGTTATGTCAGATAGAAAGTGTATGATGGCCCTCTGTTCTGCAAGTGGGCTTTAATTGTAGTGGTAAGGATGGAGTGCAGGATGAGAGATGTTGGCATGTTTTGCTAACTATAGAGAATTTTTTATCCCAGGGATCGTATTTAGAACTAAATAGTCAAAGTGTAATAGTCTACTGTTTTCTCAATTTGGAAAATAACCATATCAGTAATGAGAGTCAACAGTGTCATGTGTGAAGTCCGGCTAGAAAACATCTAACTTTTAACTGGAGAAACCTGTAAAGATTTGCATGAGGCACATCCTCCACTTGGAATTATAAGGTTTTATCTGTGTTCTGAGCAGTTTGAGACATTGAGCTTCAAAGATTTTGCAAATAGCAAAACTGATATGTGGAACATGTCTCTGTCATACATGAAAGTGACAGACACCCTGAATTTATTCTATATATACAATATCAAAATCCTATCAAATTTGTAAATTTTTTTGGAACAGGTCAAATGTAGACAGAACCTTCTAATCCTAAGAACTCTCTGCCTGGAATTATCAGGTTCTATCTTCAAAATATGAAAAGAAGCAATGATTTCCAGGAAACACAAACAGTTCAATCATAATTTGTTTTAAAACATAAAATTACTGTAACAGAGTGTCAGAAAGTTACGTTTAGTGCTTTCTATGACATTTTTTTGACACTTCTTTATATTATTTATTTATTTTGTATGACATTTATTTCTCATTTTAGGACAAAAAGCATTGCAGATTAAATATAAAGATCAGTGCTAAATATTTTGTCCAGTGCAAAGGTCAGTTTTAGGTAGAAACCGTTAGTTCAAGCTGCCATTAGGTTGGACAGCAACAAGCTACTGTAAAAAAAACTGTCCCAGCAAGTAAGTATGAGGTTTTGTTTTGTATCAGAAATGTTTTCTCTAATGCACCAAAATGTCTTATTTTGAGAGAAAGACGAAAAAAAAATGAATGAAAATAATGTCTATGTTGTAATTAAGACCCCATCAGTTAAAATGTACACTTTTTAACTACCTTTATGGCTTAATATTTATAAAATGTAAGACAACAAAACTTTTTAAAGAACTACAAGAAGAGAGGCAGAGTTTCAGGAGAATGCTTTCATGTTTCATGACATTTTATAAACTTTTCCCGCAGTCACTGAGCAGAGCAGCAACATGACAAAGAAGCAGAACCTGATTGGTCCTCTTGTGTGTATTCATAGTGCTGATTGGCTCACAGATGGAAAATTAAAGAACTAAGTCACTGGACTTTGGCCAACTTTTTTGTCCAAAAATGCATATAACTGAAAACACCTCACATAATGTTAAGAAGCTGTTACAGAATAAGAATATGTGAATAACTCAACTTTGACAAAAATGTCAGATAGAACCTTATAATTCCAAGGGGATGATATGTCCCAGTAATGTTTCAATTAAAAATGATTCTTCATTCAAAAATCAACAGTACTGTGCTACAGTCAGGGATTGTCCTTCATTTATGTAAGTCAAAATGTGCATTAAGTACAAGTTATTCTTTTTCAGGAGATATTTGTAAAAAGATGATCAGATATAAGATAGTCCACTTGTATGATCAAAGTTAGAAGAAAATAAGTTTGAATCGAACAAAAAAATTAGACTCCTAACAACTGTGTAAGACCTGGAGGACCACCAAAACTGTCCCCTTCAGATAAACAGCACTTAAAGCTTTCATATTAGAAAGAGAGGAGAAAATCTACATCCACTCTTACTTCAGAAGTGAAAAAATCCACAGGTGTTTCTGTCCATCCTTCTACTGTGAGAAGACAACTCAACACTATGAGCTGGCAAAAAGCCCTTACTGAGAAAAAGAAAATCAAACAAAGAAGCTGCTGGTGTTCTCAGAACAATGGATTGACCACCCCAGAGTCCAGACCTCAATACCACTAAATGTGTTTGAGATCACTTGGATCATGAGAAGCAAAAACCAACAGAAGCAGAAGCCGAAACCAACTTCTAAGACTGAACTTTGAAGGTGTGGGAAAAAAATCCCTGCGGATTTCTTTGAAGAACTGATAGAAATCTGAAAGACTCCTGAAAAGAATAGAAGCTGTAATAAAGGCTAAAGGTGGACACACTAAATACTCAAAAATATGATATTTTATTCAGTTATTGAGGCTTCTGTGTAATTTTATAATATACTTTCTGATTATTTTTAAGTACGAAAGCTTATTTTAAAACATGCATTTAAAAACTAAATATTTTAAATCATACTCGGCCATGGGGGAACATCAGTGGGCAATGTCTCGTCAGTTGGAATATTGTGGAATATTGCCAATCAGTCAATATTGCCCAATATGAGCCACCAGACAGAGCCGTGCACTACTGTTCTCAGTTTGGTTCATTTACTGTGGCACATGAAAACGATTTTTAATGTCTTATAATGTTCAGAAACTGTTTCACTCCCAGTGAAAGGCAAGAAAAGAAAATGTAGGCAAAAATGAAAATTACCATATGAAGTAGCAAAATTTAGTCTAATTTGGGTCCATCAGTTATAAGTTAACATTGTTTGAGATTTTTTTTCTTTCATTAGGATTTATTGCTCTCCTCAGCACGCTGTCTCTCCTCTGCAGTGTCAGTTTGGCCTATACGCTCACTACGCAGGTTGCGTAGGGCTCCACAAATTAACCAAGGGCCCGCTTCATGTTAAAGCAGCTTATTGTTTACAACTTCAATGAGAGGATGAAGCAGAACTATTCATCCGATAACATGCCATGATGGTGAGTTGTGGGATCAGCAATCAGGTAAACTTGTGTTCTCTCCTCTCCAAAGTTTGATGTCAGCAAATAACAGTAAAGTTTAACAAGCTGGGCAGTTCATTTTTATGGTCTGTCTGTCTTGCTAACCTAGCTGGGATGAACGCTGATGGGCAACGGTCTTTACAAACTGCAGCTTGGACAAGATAACCGCTGCATGCATAAATGTGTTCATATGCATGAGCACGAAATGAAACTCACGCTTTGCAGCAGCAACCTCTGTAGAGACCAGTCCAGCCCAGACAGTATACGGTCATGATGGCACACTCCTCATAGGCGCACATCATTTTATAACAAGACAGTGATTATCTAGTGAGAATTGTAGTGGGAGCACTGGGATGTCAAGTGTGACTAAGTGGCAACTGCAAATGGTTTACTTCGCTCTGGTCACACTGAATGAAGAAGGCTAACCAATGGTAAGATCTGTTAACTACCAAGTTTAATGATCAACTATTAGTTGCCTTTAATCATTTATGTTGCTAATTACTTTTTACAGCAGAGTACATGGCTGTGTTTAAAGATGTAGGCTAGATTCTACACAAGGTCACACACTGTTAACTCTAATATCACTTGTATCTCCTACTGTTCATTGGGTGAAGGTAGTTATGCTCCCTCAGTAATTTAGTTTGACCCCTCATGTAATTATTCCTGCCACCAGGCCTGGTTTAAATTACAACATACCATACAAACTGGACACACTGCAGTAATGAGAATTTCAGTTGAAAAAAAAAAAACTAAACTAAAATGTTATTTTTAATGTCCTACTAAAATATGCTTTTTATATGAAATCCCTACATACCACAGCATAATTAATTTCATTAGAACTAGCTTCTCACTTGTTCTTTGCAACTTTGCATAGGATCTGCACTGGTTTTATTTTATAGATTCCAACATTCTGATCAGTGATACAAAAACTTTGAATGCTAGCATATATACAGTAGTACGCAAAAGTATAGTAATAATAGTAAGTATAGTAATAGTATAGTAAGTAATGTCGAAATTACATATTTTGTTGATATTTGTAGTAAAAGAACTGAACACAAATTCTACAGAAAACTTTTAAAAACATAATTTTCTGCAAATGTTAATGCAGAAAAATGTTGTTTTGGAAACTTTAGATGGTACTTTTGTGATGAGGTTGCAGGGAAGGTTTCCTTCTGATGAGTCTTCCATGCAGATCATGTTTATGGAAACAGTGCTGCACAGCAGAATGACCACTCCTGTGTCAGCTAAACCTTCCTGCAAGTCCTTTGCTGTCATATGGGGGTTTTGCTTTTTTTGCATTTCTGGCCAGCATGTGAGCAACTGTGTCTGAGAGTTTTCTTCATCTTCCAGGTCTTGTCTTGAGTTCAGTAGTTCCCCTTAAGTATTGTTTCTTAGTGACATTTTGGACAGTGGAAATTGCAAGGTTGGAGCACTGTAATACCTGTGTAAAACTCCTGCTGTGTAGGCATTAATTACCTTTGTTTTCAGATCATCAGGCAGCTGCTTAGAGGAACACATGTTGTTGAGTCTTAGCACAAGCTTTTAATTGTTTATTATGCTATGGAATTGTAATTAGCTGACAATTCCTAATGACAATTCTTCTCACTTAAGGCCTAACAAGTTAAGTTTTGAGACTTTACAACTGCACTTTTGACATACCATAATAACAATTTGTTAAATTAATAAAATGTGTGCTGTAAATTAGCATTTGTAAAAAAAAATCTTTTTTTCAATAGTTTGCTGCAGAGCTTGTGTTTACTTCTTTTTTACTTCAAACAGGTAATGTGGTCAGGGTTTCCCAAACTTTTGCACACAACTATTCCTGTAGCTCACCTCTCGCTCGATAACATTGACTCAGATAAGCTGGAATGGTTCTGAGAGAACACTCGTCATGCTGTCAGGGTTGTCCTGAGGCAAAGTTCTCAGCAAAGCTGAAACTTATTTGATAGCTGTCCATCAGCTAAGTAGTATATTTCAGGAGTGGTTTCCTTTAAAACCTAATAGGGTTGGCTTATCTTTATTAATTATGCACAGTTTTTTTGACTCTTACCTTTCCACCTATTTTAGAAGTTGCACTTTGTGAGGACAGCAGTTCCATCTGCACTTTGGGCCAGTAAAGTTACTTGTCTTCCATGAGGCAGTTTTGATGGACAAATAGTGAGCCTATGTGGAGCAGATCTGTCAAGATTTTCGAGACACATGCTTCCCTGGCCTGTTTTGTATGTCTGCAATTTGAAGGCAATTTGTTTGTACACTGTTAAATCTTTCAACTTAACTTTGTCTGTCCACTGCTCTTTTTCCAATCTTAAATGATGTGCCATAAACTGACGTCCATTATTTGAAAATGGTTCATGCTGGTTTAATTCTCTGCTGAAGACAGGGGCGGGTAAATGAATTACAGTGCCTGTGTAAAGAAAATAAGCTTCAGACCACTTGCTAAAGTCGTTCATCAAAGTATTGATACACCTGTGGTCAGTGTTTGGTGAAAGTTTTGGGTGTGAATTGCTCTCGGCACCATGATGCAATATTACAGCGAAACTTGAGCCATGATATGATTCTATATTGATGATGTGTGATATACTAGTATGATAGCATATTTTTTTCTTTGAACAGCAAAGTATTCATCTAAAAGAAAACTTTGTTTTATTATCTGTTTTATTATTATTTTGATTGAAGCAAAATAGAATAGTGAAGTAGATGAATCAGTGTTTAAAAATATTTTGTATTGACATTTACATATTTAGCAGATGCTTTTATCCATAAAGTGGACAAGCAACATTCAGAACAGGCTTTCTCCTTACATGTGCTTTTAGCCGGAGCAGTTTAAAATGGAGTCTCGCCTAGAGGCTCTTAGTGACATATTATAGAACTGTTTCTGATGTCTGCCTGAACAGGGTATGTCCTATTTACAAGCTGAGCATATTATCTACTGCACTATCCAACAGTTACCTACATTGCCCAATGTTACCCATCAATGATTCCAATGACAGAAGTGTTGGTCTCACCAGAAAAAACATCACCATCTTGTGGACTTAGTAATCTATCAATACATACGTAAATATTCAGTGATGCTTTACTGCATAGTGTTGCCATATGATGACAAGTACTTTCTTTTAGGTTTGTGTCTCACTACTACATAAACATTTGGGTTTTTTTTCTTTTTCTTTGGAAAAGGCTTTATTTTTTCTGATTATTTGCTTTGCTGTTGCAGTCTATACGTCTTTCACCACACACACTTCACATGGTGACGCTTATCTTCTGAAGCTCCCTGAAAACACAATCAGTGGAATGTTACAATTTTATACATTTAATAAATAAAACCAGCATGTAAATCCACTGACTTTTATATAAAATGATAAGATGTAATTGTTGCCATATGGCAACTGCATGTGACAGTGGAACTGTAACTGCAATGCATGTAGTGGGACTAAATGAATGTGCTCTTAAAGAACACTGCCATTTCCACAACATTTTTACATACTAAGTTTATTCTGTAATCATTATAAATATTTTCATACTTTCCTATGTTTTAAAAAAAATACTTTTTTGAAAAATGGCCATATAACTATGCCCTATGGCAGTGTACTGGTTTTCTCCACTGTATGCACTACAGATTGCAGTTCCACTGTCATATGCTGTTGCCATATGGCAACAGAATACAAAGTACCCCCAATGATATGTTTTTTGCAAAAAATGTTTTTAGATTTCTATTAATTATGCCATTCCAATATAAAAAATAATAATAAAAAAAAACATTTATTTATATTTGGAAATGAATGCAGAAACAGGTTAAATAATACATTATCCATCTCCATGCATCAATACTATTTTTAAACTGAAAACACTGCAATATTATACTGTATTGAACTACCTAGCTTAAAAGGTGAGGCAGTTAGAGGCAGCTCTGCCACTAGAGTCCCAAACTACGTGTATTACTTAAAAAACTCAGGCTCTCTAAGCCATGAAGAAAGAGAACTTTGGATAGAGGATCCTGGCAGTAGAGAAGGAGAACTGAACTTTGGTTGTGATAAGGCTTATTTTCAGTTTAGTTTTGGTTTATGTTTTTATGTTTGCACCCTTGTTTGGTCTCTGTGTGTGATCCTTGGGCTTCTCCTTAGCTTCCTGGCAAGTCTGGCTTGGCCCCTCCCTAGACTGATGTTACAGTGGTTATAAAAAATCTACTCTTATAAAACAACCTTCCCCCCGAGCCTGCATACAGAGGAGTTACTGGAGTCAAGGGTAAATCATGAATGATAGAAGAGACACAGTTGTGATGAATTTGTGATGCTAGTGATGAATTTGGAAGTAGAGCTTCACATCCCGGTTTTGACACCTTCTTTTGGGCCAGTATGGGCCAGAGTGAGAAGCTTTTCTTTATGAAGAAATAGGGAGGACAGTGAAACAGGAAGAGTTTGAATGCTTAAAAAACCCATTGCTCTTATTCTTGAAGTTTATCCACCCATGCCTTCGCCTACACAACATGCTTTATCAACACCTATGCAGCAATTAAAAATATGACTTTAGTGCTTCGGTTTGTGCTCAGTACACATTTTCTGCCCCCACATTCATGTGTGCCATTTTTCAGAGCCCCGATCATGTCCAGAAGTACTTTCTTTTGTACAGCAAGGCACTTTTAACACAATCCGTGCAAATGAAAAGCAAAAGAATCCCTGTCAGTGACTTGACCTATCCCTATAGCCTGTAGAATGAACTTTGGATAGTATTCTGTGGTCTGTAGGAAGAACTGTAAGAAGTGCAAGGTCAAAAAGAGCTATTCAATAACAGGCTATTCATAATCAGACTTTTGACGTGGACAAAAGTGAGCTGGAGCAGTCTGTTGTACTGATTTTTCTCTGCAGCAGTGCTTTCAGTGATGACCACTGTGGCTTAGCTTGGAGCAAACTTACTTGTATCATGTGCTTAGGCCAAAAAAGGGTTCCAGGCCTGTGGCACTGGTAAGCGCTATCTAGCATTCAAAGTGTCATCTGGCAGTAATCCAACTGCAGAGACTGTGCAGCCGTGGAAGTGCGATTTAGTCTATCTAGGCTAACATTTCTATTTGCTGAGTATTACCTCTGAACTCATATGATATAGCATTGCCCTCAAGCCCTTCCATTCTATATAATGATGACAATATCATCAAGGTAGCAGAGAATTGCTTGCAGGATTTTCAGGAAAGCTCTGGGAGCCATACACCCTTAAAAAGAAACTGTCTTAAGTGGTTCTTAGCTTGGATGTGTGGTTCTAGAAAACACCCTTACCCATTTAAGGATGAGCATCTATCAGATATGTATACAGAGTACAGACTTTTATAAGTATGTGCATTTACATTATATTTTCATCTTTAGAATCTGACATTTACTTTCAATAACTGTTTTTACCAGAAAGTGAGTCAGTGCTGAATCAGAAAATATAAAATATTTGTAGATAGTATACTGTGCCACCCATTTACAGTTAAAAATAACACAATATGTCTACTTCTAGGCAGAGTCCTTGAAGAGTTAACTGGAATAAAACCTGTACATTATGTGGAGGTTCTTTAAACTCTAGTTTCTTCACACTTGCAAAACTCATTTACAAAAGTGTCTCTTTAAAGTACCATCCACTGAAAGGCCCTTCAGGGAACCGAACGTGATTCTTTGTACCACAGCTCCAAATCCTTTCCAGCACTTTTATTTTTAAAGACTGTAAACAACCTTCATGGGCGATAAAAGCTGTATAATTTCCTCATGTCAGTAAGTGCAAATGACTAAAGTGTTGCACTGGCTCTCTTAAATCTACTCACAGGCAAATTCCTCCAGCTTTCTTCTGGGTAACTGCTATGGAAGATACTCATTTGCAAGAGGCAATCTTTTCAGTGATAATGTACTGTTCTGTGTTCAGCAGACTGGCATGGATGAAAAAAGGTATATATTTATAGGTTCACCTTTCACCTTGAAATGCTTTTGCTCATCCAACCTCTTCTTTATGCAAATGAAGCTGGACTGAAATGAAATGAAATGAAAGCTACTGTGAGGTGCCTGTGCTTACTTAGTTTCTAAGGTATAAGTGGAACATCAGTATTTAGCACTTTACTGCATGAATTATGAAAATGAAAATGGCACATTTACTTGAAATACTTTTTTAAATTGAAAAAAAAAATAGAAGGAGGGGCAGTACTTTGCATTTTGTTGGTATGGCAACAGCATGTGACCATGGAATTGCAATCTGCAATGCATACAATGAGAGTACACCAATATACTGCCATATGACAGCCATATATATAAACTAGGCATGAAACAAACGTGCATATCAGCAAAATGTTTTCGAAACATATAAAAGAATATGAATATGATAAGGTGTAATGATGTGAAAACAACAGTCTCCGGTGTCCAAGGGAAGAGCATTTTCTTACTCCCATTGCATGTAGATTTCAGCTCGCAATTATATTTGAATGTTTTTTACAAAACCCATTATATCTAGACTGATTTTATTAATAAAAATATAAATATGCAATCAGAACTACCCACACCTTGCATTTAAATGTCCTTTTTTTTTTCAAAAGACCTTTATATTGTAGCATGGCAAAAGTAATTGTTGCCATATGGCAACACCACGCAGTAAAAGGTTTAAGGAAGCTGCTTAGTAAAAGGTCAGTTGGTGCGCTGCTCTATGACTGGTTTGCTTTAATGTGAAACAGGGATGCCCAACCTTGGTCCTGAAGATAGAGGAGTAGGGTCCCCCGACGCTTTGTCTTTTAAGATGATGAATCTGCTGAATTTGACCAGGATCATAAACTAACCAGGTAAACAAAGATACATTTTGATTTCACGTTGACTTTCAGCACAGTATTTAAGTGCATATACTTCATTAATGTCCATTAATGACCTAGTGTCATTCCTGATTACTTTACAAGTTGGATCAGGTGTAATGGGGCAGGGAAAACCTAAGTGACTACCAGTGATTACAAAATCCAGGACTAGAATTGAATTGGAGTTGAATACCTCAGTCCTAAGGTCTGCTTTTAGGACGACACTTTCGTGAAAAAAGATACACTAAAGGTGTGCATTAGGTACAAGAGGAAAAACTGGGACACTAAATCACCTGTCAGATGGTCAGAGTTGGTCTTTTTTCCCTGTGCCTCTGTTTCAAATGGTCCAGCACCAGAAAGTTCACCTTCTGCTCACAAATTAATTCAAATGGAACTTATTTTGTCCACTGCTGCACAGAAGCAATTATCTATTAGCTTAGTGACAATGGTGTAAGGTGTAAGTCTACTATGAACTTGATTTCTTTTGTTTGATGGCAAGTAAAACTAACACTATCTAACAAAATAGCCATGAAAGGTTATTAGCCAGTTAAACTGTTATTAGTCCAAGTTAGCCAGCTATCTTTAAAACATCCAGTTTTATGAACTGTCAACTAATGCATTATTTGTACTTAATTGTAGTTACAAACATTACTGCAGATTAGATTATTATTGTAGTTTACAAAATTACAAAAGTTAAATGTGTGCTTGACTATTCTCTTCTTGTTATCCTCCTCTTCTCTGAATAACTAAAGTACAGACTTCTCAAAAATGAGAAGCAAATCACAATTTTGCATGGGGCTCCACACTAATAGGTTTTGGACATGGTCTGAAGCTGATTTGGGGTGAATTAAGGGTTCACTGGGGGGCTCAAGAACACTGAGACACAAAAACAGAAATGGGACACCATAAGCTCTCTCAGATCCTGACGAAAATGAGGTATGAAGCCTTTCTGTGTATAAACAAGTAGAAGCAGATTATGATGGGATGGGGTAAAATCATCAAAATCAGTTCACGTCAGTTCATGTCCAAGAAGAACATCTTTACCACAGAAGAGCTCAAAATATGGATTGCATGGAGATTGCTTTAATCGCAGATTTCTATGTGCTACCTCCTACGAGTTTGCCTTATTTTTAATACACTGTAGCTCACAGCGACAAAGTCAGTTGGTTTTCAACAGTTGTTGAAAACCTTAGGGCCGAGTCTACTGAAAATTTTATTGGTTTTGATTGTGTACGGTGGGGTGTATGGTTTTGGCTTCTAGAAAAGGTGCTAACCCTGCATTCACTGTTGGGGTGAAGACTTTTTTCTTCTTCTAAAGCACTCACACTGACCTTGTCAGTGTCTGCAGTCAAAGACAAAGTACTTTAACTCTGCCGGATTTCTGCACCAAAGCAGTGAATGAGCAGAGCCCTTTTTTGTTCAAAGCTTTAGAACTTTCAGGCTTTAAAGAGGCTTTTGGGGCATTGCAGCAGTGCAGCATGTGAATTCAGCGAGGAATAAGAGGCCCCATCCTCATCACAAGTTTCTTGTACATGAGCGAAATCAACAATGGCATGGCTTAGCAAGGAACATACTGCAGCTTTACTTGGCAAACTTGACATTGCATCACTACATCAGTGACTCATCTGTTCACAGGTAGAGGAACCATTACATCAGCTGTCCATAAGGTCCAGCGCTACTGAGGTCCTCTGAAATACAGAAGTTTGTAGCCACCTGCTCATCTTTTTTTTACTTAAATCAAAGTTATTAACAGGATGGTTGTTCCTTTTTTGCTGCAGTAACAGCCTCTACTCTTCTGGAAAGGCTTTATACAAGAGGTTGGAACGTTGTTGTGAGAATTTGATTGCATTCAGACACAAGAGCATTAGTGAGGTCAGGTGCTGCTGTTGGATGACTAGTTCTGTCTCACAAACACCACTCCGACTCATCCCAAAGGTATTGGATGGAGCTCCATCACTCCAGTTAATTCAGTTCCACTGCTCCACAGCCCAATGCTGGGGGAGCTTTAGACCCCTCGAGCCAACACCTGGCATTCGGCATCTTAAGCTCATGTGCGGCTACCCTAGAGTGTCACATTCTATTGCCAATGCTTTTCAGTGGAGACTGTACAAGCTGTGTGTGTGCAATCGAATACCTTAAAGTCCCAGGGAACACAGTATGTAAAATAATAAAATTAGGGTGACCATATTTTGGTTTTCCAAAAAGAGGACGCTGGGGGCAAGAAGCTGTGGAAAGTGTCAACATGAAAACAAAGCCAAATTTCAGACATTTGAGGCAATTTAGAAACCCAAGCCAGACACCCTTCTTTTTAGGTCCCAAAAAGAGAACCTAAATCACCTGATCACCCTATTAAAATGTTTGAATAACACTACACTCTCACAAAAAAAGGAATGAAACTGTCACTGGGGCGGTACCCCTCCTGTAACTGTACCTCCTGTAACCATCTCATCTCCAAGCTTTTAAACCATTAGGTTATGAAAAGGTACAAATATGTATTTTCACCTGGGAAAACACGACAGTGTGAGTGGTGGGAAATGAGTGAAATGGTTGTAGACTACTCTGTTGTTTTCACAGATCACTAAACATATCCAGTGTTTATATGGCGATGCTTTAAAGAGGGTAAGCTTCTTATTCACTTTAGTGCTGGATGTGCATCCAGGGATTACTGGCATGAGTGGCTGAATGAATGGACAGACAAATGAACAAACAAACAGACAGATAGATGACAGACAGACAAATAACTGCTCAGTTTACATTGAAAGAAGATGATACTGGCAATATACTTGGCCATTTAGTGGACACTAGAAAGTTGTTCACATGACATATTTTGTACATGTATATTATGTGCACACATAAGCAACTAACATACTTGTAAAACACAGAGCTAGGATTCCTGGTGCTTTAAAGTAGCTGAATGAAGTAGCTGAAGTGGAGTCTGCACACAAAGTAAGCCCACCAGATGCACCACCAACAACAGTGAGTTGAATATTTCACAAACCATGCTGATATAACACTTGTGGACTTTCCCGTGCTGGCTGTTTTACTGTAATCTGCTAACAGCTTTAGCAAATCTGCCACTTAATGTGCAAACAGAGAGGACTATGTTCTGATCCTGAAAGTCAATAAACTTTTTATCTGATATCACAGACACAGTGCAAGTCATATTTATGTAGCCTTGTTTGCCCTAATGAGAGTTTTTGTTCCTTTGGTTTTTTTCAAGTTTGTTTGAGCACCAGGTCTTTCTGGGTGACAGATACTCACGTTAGTGTCAAAGAAAAGCCACATCATAATCATAAACCAACGCAGACTTTTGTTCTCTGTTGAGCTTTTTTATTAAGACTTTTTCAGTTCACTAGTTCAAAGTACAGGAGATTGGAAAGGAGGACACTGCCTGGCCTGGTAATAACAGAGAGTGGGATAGAGACAGAACTGTGAAAGAAGACACAGAGGGCGTATTTGCACCGGTCGTTTTCCACAACACCCATGCTTAGGCTGTCATCCAAATGCCTCTTGTGTATTTCAAACGTGTACCTGCTATTGACAATGTGAATCCTTTCCCCTTTACTCTCATCATTTGTGAATCAGGTGGGGGGAACAAATGGGTCTACAACAATGCGCTCATCAACATAATAAAAAATCTGCTGTAGGACAGCTGATGTTAATTATTTCTCATTCTTATCTCATCAAGACGAGCAGAGAAATTCCCTTGAAAGTGTGAATTGTAAATTTTCAATTGGTAAAACAGTTATTCCAATTGTTTTGCCACTTTTTGGTCATTTCTTGACATCAAAACAAGCAGGGAAAAAGCCAAATGCAGAATGCAAATGAAATCAGAGATCAGTACTGCAGGATACGAACATAAAATGCATGTTTGCAGTAAAGCTGCTGGCTTTGAGATGAAAAAAGCAAGTAGAGATTAATTTTATTCCATTTTTTTGTTGTGTGATTAAACCAAAATGATTTAAAACATTTTCCAGGGTTTTTTCAACAGTAGATTACAGTAACAACAATAGGCTGCATATCTGATATGCATTTTTTTATGCAATTACTTGATTAAAAGGATTCATATGCTAGTTGTGCCCAATGAGACAGAGGTCACAACAGACATGATCCCTTTTTAACAACTGTAATTATGTCCTCCTTAATGTGTGTTCAACCACCATTCAGCTGAAATTCGCTCCTCATTTGCATGTTAGACCAGAATGTGAGGGCACCATGAATAGAGTGTGCACAAAGACTGAAAATAAGGTCACCTCTGGCATTTTATTCAAACAATTCACATTCATTTACAGAGTACTGTGCCCAGTCAGAGCCCACCCTTCATTTATTTTATTTATACTCAAAACAGCAAGACCTGGTAGACCACCAAAACATTCCCCTTCAGATAAACAGAGGAGAAAATCAATCTCAACTCCTGCTTCAGACCTGAAAACATCCACAGGTGTTTCTGTTCATCCTTCCACTGTGAGAAGACAACTCAACACTAAGAGTCTGAAAGGATGTGTAGCTGTCAATAATCTGTTACTAAGAAAAGAAAACCAATAAAAAAGAAGAAGCTGCTGGTGTTCAATTTTCTGACCACCCCTGAGTCCAGACCTCAAATCCACTGAATGTGTTTGAGAATACTTCATGGAGATCATGGGAAGCAAAAAATGCAACCAACTTCTGAGACTGAACTATGGAGGTGTGGAAAAATATCCTGGCAGATTTCTCAGAAAACTGAAAGCCAGTCCTGAAAAGAAAGGAAACTGCAATAAATACTGAAAAATGTGATATCATATTTAGTTGTTAGGGCTGCACGGTGGCGCAGTGGGTAGCGCTGTTGCCTCACAGCAAGAAGGGCCTGGGTTCGATTCCCAGCCGGTCGACCAGGGTCATTTCTGTGTGGAGTTTGCATGTTCTCCCCGTGTCTGCGTGGGTTTCCTCCCACAGTCCAAAAACATGCAGTCAGGCTGACTGGACAAGTTAAATTGCCCCTAGGTGTGAATGTGTGTGTGATTGTATATGTATGTCTGTCTGTCTGTCTGCCCTGCGATGGACTGGCGACCTGTCCAGGGTGTATCCTGCCTTCCGCCCAATGACAGCTGGGATAGGCTCCAGCACCCCACCGCGACCCAGAAGGATAAGCGGTTTAGATGATGTATGTATGTATGTATTTAGTTGTTGAGGCTTCTGCACTATTTTCTGATAAATATATCAGATATATATATATATATATATATATATTTTAACTTTTTTTTTGGAAAAGCAAAGTACTTTTGAGATCTCATTTTCATCCTCTTAATGGTCTGACTCTGACATATTAAAAAAGGAAACACTATCGGCCACTTGCAGCTGCATTTTCTCATCGTCGCGCTCCAGTTCTGCCACAATATGTTAAATTCAGCAAATAAGCAATAATAATGCATTCAAATGTGCATTAAAGTGTGTTCTCTGTAGAGGATGTGTTTACTTATTTTCACTTAGAAAATGTGCAAAACGTCATTCGACCGGGGAGCCCAAACTTTTGCATATGACTGAATATACCATTTGCAATAATAAACTTGACATCCAGAATGTCTTCTATTTCAACAGTGATCAAATCACGAGGCATTTAACTTATCAAAGTGTTTACTGTACACAAATGCAGTTTAATAATTACAGTAAATTATTTATCATTTCATAAATCTTTAAATAAATCTTAAAATACCTTCTGTGGTCTCTGCTAGATAAAATACTATGCAATATACTGGGAGTTCCTCTGAGTGATGAGATCAACACTTTGAGGAATTACTACTCATAGACTGAGAAGAAAATGCCAGAAAGAAACAAGCTGCAGGATTTCTTGGTTACACTAAATTTTCAATATTACATTTCTGACACTTCTGACACAGAGATGCAAAATCTCCAGCTCAAGCAGAAAAAACAGCTGGATGATGCTGAAATATAGACACCTGCTATCACAGCTTATAAACAGATCACAGGAAGAGAATGAGACAAAGAAGAAGAAAATGGTTTGTCACAATGCCACCTATAGTCACCAACTCACCAGAGGGAGTATAGAACAGATGATGTGGATTATCAGCACAGTGAGGGATAAAACAATGCATTTCTGATATGCTGTGGAGTCTCCTGTCCATGGTGTCATGGTCCGGGACCCTGGTTTCAGGTATCTGTCTTGAGCAGTGTGCAGTGCAGCAAAGACCAGAGCGAGCATTTCTTATAGACATCACAGTAAACAGTCTTATGACATGAAATTGAGAGAGAGAGAGAGATAAAGAGAGATACAGAGAGAGACCTGCAGATAAAAAGTACATACATACTGGGGCTTAGACATTTGGCAGAGACAAGGCTATATACTAGACAAGGCCATATAGTAGACAAGGCTGTTTACTCTTAACAATACAGGTGTGGTCTTTTTTGAAAACTGAGACTATTCAATTAATCCACAAAGTAAGCTATAGGTTACATGACTGACAGCCCTATTTTCCACCACATCACATAATGCTACCAAGCTCGGAGGGTGAAGGTGAGCACATGCATTCATCTTTTTTTAAGCTGCTGCTAATGGAGTAGTGGGAAGTATTGCTGAAAATTTATATCACAGTAAAATGAAAATGACTATTATTAAGATAAATTATAAGATAAATCAAAGTATAGTGTATATATGTTTTCAAATAAAACCATTTTGGATGCTTAAGTATGCTGTCCACCTGAAGCATCTGGTCGAGCAAAGGACTTCATAGGCAGTGCGCACGGAAAGCCACCTAGTCTCCATGCTACGGTAATGGCTAACAGCTAACTCTAAGAGACCTTCTACCCTCTTTTCCCCTTTAACTATTTAACTCATTATTTTCCAGACTAACCTCCCTCAGACCTTCCCCTTTAACTAATTAACTCATTATTTTCTGGACTAACCTACCTCAGACTGCAACTCATGGGAGGTCAAGGACATATTTTATTGTGTATATTGTATATTGTATATTGTGCTATCTGCGCTTATTTGTAGCATACCAGTATGACAGTAATGATACAACCTTAAGGAGAATGTAAACTGGTACACCAGTCATTGAATAGGTCAAGATGCTTGGAGGAGACCACCAATGCTGTTACATCAGCTGACAGACGCTTGCACTGGCTAGTGTGCTGAGTAATAATGGAAAAGGGAGGGCCATCCTACCCTCCTAGAGAAAGCGAGATCGCCCATGCTTTCTTGGACTCATGGCTATAGGAGGCTATGGGTGTTTTCACACTTGTCCCGAATACTTGAGTCCGTATCCTGGACTGATTCTGGGCTCATATGGGGGAAGGGCTCATTATTGTTGATTTGGTTTCACGCACAGGAATTCCATCCGATTCGTGGATCAACTGTGCAATTACATATGTCACTTTTTTGTGTGTAGGTTGTGTGCAAAATCGTAGGTACTTGCTTCATCTGTTTGCTGCTTCTTATTATTTTCCTTGGATACAAACAATCAAGCGGAACAATTGAGAGTTTTTATGAAGAATGTTGTGGCCATTTGAGCTTGAATGCTTTCTTTGCTCCATATATCTATGAGCTATTCTGTGTCCTCCTCTCTCCACAACATTCCGTTTCCCACCATCATGAAACTTGGAAAGGGAAGTGATACAATAAATTGAACCAGTCATGTTACAAAATAACCAATCACACAACCCCACACGCAGCACCGGGAGCAGATAGCGTGAAAATGTGCAGTGGTCCAGAGTGTGCTAGAAGCAAATCCCAGACCACTGACTTCAGGAAAACCAAAGATCGGTTCTCTGGATTATTCCTGGGTTTGAAAACAGCTTTCAACACTTGACCAGATGTACCGAACTCGCAGAGCAAGCAGTCCTGGGTCTGGGAAAAACTGTAGTGTGAAAACTATCTATGTTTACAGGTAAATGTTACAGTAAAATATGATTCTATGATTCAATGGTAACTTTTCTAAAAATGGTCTTTAATAATAAGGTGCATTAAAATAGAATTCCTACCCATAGAGTTGGGTAGAGTGGCCTGAACCCAAATTCAAGTAAACATTGTGAAATGATGAATCAAGAAGATGTAAAAGTACCTTTTCAAAAACAACTTCGGTAGAAGTAAAAAAAAGGTTGAAAGACTGCTCAAGTACTGAGTAACTTACAGAATGCAGTGGAAGTTCTGGTGCAATGTTTCCCAAACTTGGTCCTCAGGACTCCCCACGCCCACCCCACCCCACTAGACTGCGCACATTTTTCCTTCATTCCTTTGTGCTGTGAGTTATGTGGACCATCTGGGGGTCCCTGAGGACCAGAAAAACACTGTTGTAGTATATTCAGCACCTTTTAGTAGAGTAAGCGAAGTTTATTAGGTGTAGTTCTTCTCTTTTTGGGATCCCTTTGGTCTAAAATAAAGTGATAAAGCTCAAAAGTCATCACTTTGCCAATCGCAAAGCAGCACCGATGCTGTCACCAGCGTAACATAATCAAATTAAACACAGAAAAGAATCAAAATGTGAATGACTAAAATATAATTGATTAAAAGGTAATTACTTTCTTCACAAATATGCGAGTAGAAGTGACAATAATTTCATTAAAAAAAAAATCAGACAAGTACAAATCCAATATTAAAGATGGAAAAAAGACTTAAGTAAAACTGAGTCAATGTAATAGTTACTACTACTCTGGTGGCCACGTGTGGATATCAAGTATTTTACAAAGGCTTGAAACATAATTAATTTTAGAGGCAGAACTATCAAAAAGGTTCAAGCATTAAGTTACGGAGCCCCTGAAGGGACGTGTGGTGTTTTTTAGGTAAAATCTGATGAAATCTAGACACTATTAGGTGAGCACCAGATACTAAGTGGTGAGCATCCAACACTATCAGGTGAGCAAGCACCAGATACTATCAGGTGAGCACCAGATACTATCACATAAGACCTGATACGTATATTGATAGTTATTGAGGTATAGTATATTGATAGTATCTGGGTGCTCACCTCAAAGTATCTGATGCTCACCACATAGCATTTGGGCTTACTACATGGTATTGAGCTCACCTGACAGTATTAGGTGCTCACTATATAGTATTGGCTGCTCACCACATAGTATCAGGTGCTCACCACATAGTGTCTGGTGCTCACATGATACTATCATGTGCTCACGACATAGTGTCGGGCGCTTACCTGATAGTATTGGGTGCTCACCTGACAATATTGTGTGCTCACCACATAATACCTGGTGCTCACCTGATAGTCCTGGGTGCTCGCCACATAGTATTGGGTGCTCACCTGATAGTTTCGAGTGCACACATGAAAATATCTGGTGATCACCTTAAGGAATTTATTGTTGTGATATGTGCTGTGTTGTGTGTGTGAATGTGCTGAAGTTGTATTTTAGGCTGCCTATTTTGTGTTTCTCCTTATATGGTCATGTTTCTGTTACTTGTCCTGTATAAGCTGGGTCTAATCTTGGCATCAGTCCAGCTATAAAACTGCATCAGCCCAGTGTCTTACGGGCTGGCGTGGTGTCTGGAACCTGCGCGCGCGACGAATAAACTTCACTTGTCCAGACAACAGATCGAGTCCCCTGGTTTGGAATCAAGAGGGTTTGGATTCTTCACACCACATAGTATCTGGTGTGCACCAGATTTTTACAAAAAATGTAAAATAAAATACAGCATGCCCCTTCAGGGGCTCCTTATGAAGTACATGGGTATGTGTGATATGGTAAAAGAGAGCAGGAAAGAGCCTACATGTGCCTTATATAATGAACGTGAACAACATTACCCATAATTCAATGTTACCCCACTGCGTCTCAGTTCTAAAGGAGTTTTAGCCCAAAGAAGTTGTTGTTTTAGACGTTATAGGAGCTAAAAGGACCAGAAAGAAAATTGAATGCTCTTTAAACTCTGCATATACTGTTTACACAAAAAAGCATCAAGGTCAGTTGCTTCTTGCTCCCTTCGAGTCTCTCAGTAACAGAAGTGAGTTCGCCTTACAGGTTCCAAGCAAGAAATTATCAGGCAATCATTTTCAAGGCAACTGCTCGGTGGCACGTATTCATCTACTTGCACAGTGACACACCGCATCGTATTAAAAGAACAAGGTCTTTCAGAGCTTATTCAATATCTTTTGATAGATGCTGGATCTGTCTGTTTTTTTAATACCATTCTGCCATAGGTTTTATTATTATCTCAAGGATTTTAAACACAGAAAAAAGCACAGAGGCTCTTTTTGTTCTTCTATACTCTGAAACTAAATATGTGTCTTTTTCAATTACCTTTTAAGTTCTATTTTGTTGTTTATACCTTTTTGTTTTATGTTATCTTTCACCTTCTCTTATTACTCCTCTCAACTTTTTTGCTTTCATTATGAAAATACTATTTATTTTATCACATTTTGAGCTTCTATTCTGTGAAAAGTGTATTTCATAATTATAATATGATATGAGACTTGCTTTCAGCTTTTTAAAAGAAACTTACAGGGATGTTTTTCCACACCTCCAAAGTTCAGTCTCAGAAGTTGGTTGCATTTTTTGCTTCCCATGAAGCATTCTTAAACACATTCAGTGATGCTGAGGTCTGGACTTTAGCGTAGTCAGTCCATTGTTCTAAGAACAGCAGCAGCTTCTTTGTTTGAGCTGCAAATTTTCTTCTTTTTTTATCTGTTTCCTTTTCTCAATAATAGCTTCCTGACAGCTACACATCCTTTCAGCCTCGTTAAGTTGTCTTCTCACAGTGGAAGGATGGACAGAAGCACCTGTGGATTTTTTCAGATCTGAAGCAAGAGTGGAGCTTAATTGTCTTCTATCTCTCAATGACGAAAGCTTTAAGTACTGTTTATCCGAAGGGGACAGTTTTGGTTGACAGGTTTTTTCACTTATTTCCTTTGACTCTCCCCTTCATTATGCGAGTGGAGATTCTTGTATTTAATTTCCTCAGAAATCTCTCCTGAAAAATGAATAAATTGTAATTAAAGGCTGTTTTGACCTGAAATTGAATAATGAAGTGTGGTGTCTGACTTTGTCTAGTTCATTTGCATAGGCTTTTGCCTAGGCTATCATTTAGTCTTTTGCAGGCCTTGAAGGGACATTCTATGTATTTTTGTGCTCGGAAGTCCTCGGAAGCTTGCTGACTTTGGAAGCAGAGCTTGCCCCAAAATCACTGGGATCTGACACATTTTCATTTTCAAACCAGAAAATAATGGGGGACAAAGCTGTTAACATGCCATAGCAATAAACAACTCTACACCATATTTATAGCCAGACAAAACAATTACTTACAAATGTTACGTATGTTATGTTTGAACATTTCAAAGAATGGTTTACATTGCAAAGTTTGCATAGATATCCAATTAGCTCACTGAGAATAACCTGTCAAAGGTAAATGCATTCCATTTGAGTACTCTGCTCCTCACTGTCACCTCCTCCCCCACATAGCACACAGTCCTGGGCCTATTCTATGTCTTTATCTGTGGGCCACTACTGCCATGAATATCGTGGACTACCGATGTAGCTGGGCTAGATTTGGGCTACATTCATTAGTTCTACTCACTTTAGGGAGTATGTCATCCAAAGGCCAAGCTGTATACTGGGCCAGAAAAACAACAGTGTTGTGGCCTACAAGTGGGCCAGACAAATTCTACTAACTGGGATTCCCTTTGGCTGTGAGTGGCCACATGTGTAATGTAGATGTGACTCACATTTGAGTGTTTAGTCATAGTGGGTGAGGGCAAGTTGAAAAATGGGGCACTAGTCTGGGGTAAAGGTGTTTCCCACTCTACTAGGATAAACAGGGACATGCAGGATGTGTTTGTACATTATGAAGTTTCAAACTTTGAGCACGGTGGAAAGATTTGGTTTCAAACGGTTTAGAATGGTTAAAATGGTTTAATAATAATAATAAGTTCAACTTATATAATATTATTATTAAAGTTCATTATGCCTAGCATGGAGTGGTATGTCCTGGTGTTCAAAAAGGAAATCTGATATAATCTAATGTTTTAAGATGACGTCCACCAAAACAGTTCACTCCTGATGAAAAATATTCATTTTAAGTCTTTATCTCGTCTTGGTGTTTTTTACATTCAGCACCGTTTGGATGTAAAAAAAACTCACAATGTAGGACTAAAAATAAGCCACCCAAAGTAAACAATCAGATCTCTCATCAGCCTGGCCACACATTCTTGAAATTCTGTATAACTTCTTGACAGAGGGAAAACTTTTCTATTGAACGTCTTGTTGAAAGTACATCATGTTTTTCCATTATCTCTTGGTTGACATACCTTATACTTAGGCATAGTAACCGCCTCCAAGTCTCAGTAAACATCTGCTGAAAGATTTCTCAGGTCTTTTAGATTGTATGAGTCGGAGCAGAGTAGCCTTTTCCAATAATCACCTACGCCCCCCGGCCTTCAAGCAATGCAGCAAGTTCCTGTGCCCACAGTTTTAGTCTATCATTAACAAACAGTGGAGTGAGTCAGAACCACACCATCGCAGAAGCTGTGGGTCTCCAGATTGCCTATGGGGTGAACGGGTATAATGACACAATGTCCCTATGCGCTACCTTGACAGGAAAAGCACTTATTCCAAACTGCTATTCATCAATTACAGCTTGCTATTCTATGCTACACTAGCCAGCAAATGTGTCATAGAAAGCCTCATTTTTCTGTACTTTCTGGCAGTTTAGACCATACAGTAAATATGCAGTTGGTTACAAAAGTCCAGCACTAGTGTACGGCTAAAAAAATACAGTCATATAATCAAATGTGCTGATGATACTACAGCAACAGAACTAAAAAAAACAACCCCAATGAACCCTCCTACAGCTGTGAGGGTGAATTAGCAGAACATCAATTTGGCTTTAAATACCAGAAAAACAAACAACACTATTGCAGACTTGAAAGAGACAGAGCACACTCACACTAACAGAAGTGTAGCAGAGGTGGTCAGAAGTGGAAATGGTCAGCTATTTGAAGTGTCACTGGACACTCGATACTTGTTCTGGGAGCACCAACATGATCTTTGAGAAGGCACAACAGTGCAACACATGGGAGTGATTGGAGATTTTAGACCCAGTCGGCTGGTTGTGTGGATGCAAAAGTTTGTGCACCCATGGTCGAATTACATTTTGATTTTCTAAGTAAAAAAATAAGTTAACATATCCTCTACAGAGAACACATCTGCACACTTTGATGCCCAATTACTGTTACTGCTGAATTGAACATATTAAAAAATATATTTATAAAACATAAAATGTGGCACATTTTCTGTTGAATTTTTTTCCAAACTCAGCAAAAAAATAGAAGTATTGCACAAAAATTTGCAGAACAGTGCCCTGTAGAGGATGTGTCTTAGCTCATTTTCACGTAAAAACTCAACGAAACGTAATTGGACTGGAGCCTTTCAAACTTTTGCATGCGACTGCACATGTGAGTGCAGGTGCAGCACAAAATGTGCCTTACTGCAACCACAATATACACTCACAATGCTCCAGAAAATAACGACTTACTAAGACTGTGCCTAGTAATTATGCATGCCCGTAAAGTGCAGGGTTTAAAAGGTGCAGTGAAATAATAGAGCCGCCAACAAGCTTTAGACAAAAGAAGAAAAGAAGTTCAGTGATTTAGGCAAAGTGGTGTTAATGAATAAAGTTGAAGCTCAAGACAAAAGACAAAATGAATCTTCAGAGATGACGAGACAGTGGCGTTAATGAATAGAAGTTCTTTTCTACCAAACATACTTGTGGAGGGTAATTCTAAACTGACTAAGAAAATACAGTTTGGGAAACAATATACAAGAGCATACTGTGGCCTCATCAAGGCACTTGTTGTGCTGTCTTCTCAAACATGTATGTCTGATCCTGAGAGCTGCCACTGTGCCTGCTGTCATTGTTAAAAGAAGTCTAACAACAACACACCTTTGAGACATTATCGCAAATTTACCAGAGATGTACGATGATATCAGAATCATATCAGTATTGGCTAATAATTGCTTTTTTATAAATCATTAGCATAAGGCGGATGCTTAGATTTGGCCATTATCAGAGCCGGTTTATGAGGAGCCTGGCTTCTTCCTATTTCCCTCGTTATATCAAAAACATGACTGCAAAACACCAGAGTCCTTAATGAATGGGGGCGAAAGGAGCGAAATGATTTAGCTAAAATTGTTTCTAATCACTTGCCCAGAACTTTTCTTTAATTTTAGAAAGCAGAAGGATGTATTTCAGTAAGAAACAAAGAAAATGTACCTGTATGTTTCCCTTTTTCTTTTTGGGCTGCAGGGCGCTAGCATTACTGCTACTGAGTGCTGATTGGTTGGCAAGCAAAGCTGCTCATTGGCAGTTTGTACTTACTGACGCCCTCTAGCATTTGAGAAACCCGGAAGACATCACAGAGTGGTAATTGTCCTTTCTACAAGTTTACTGGCTGATATTTCAAACCGATATTTTATGACGCGTTTATTGTATGCCAGAAGAGCAATATTTAGTCAATGCTTAGCTGACGCTGGCTGCGCTACAGCATTGTCTCCCACAGCAGGTTGATCAGCTCCTTTAGAAATAAAACAAATTAAACAAAAACTGCCCAAAAGCTACAGCTATTACAGCAAAGGTGATGGAATTTATCACTCTGGGTGATCACTTGTTCTCTTCTGTGGAGGATGTTGGGTTTCACATAGCCATGTTACACCAAACCCAGACATCGTTTTTCCAATGAAGCCCGAAGTTAACGGAGCTACACAACAAGGCAGCGACTCATATTTACAAGCTTATTGAGGATATTGTGACATCCATTAGCTTTATCACAGATATTTGGACATCTGATGTAAGTCTTGTGCGTATTCTCACTTTAACCGCATTGTGGATAGCCAGACAAAACTGGCAGTTTACAAGCTGAAAGATACAAGCTGAAAAAGATATGAATGACTGAGACTGCACCAAGTGCAGGGTTTACAAGGCGCAAGGCTGGGCTAGTAACATTAGCTGAGGTAACTTACCATTAGCATTTGTCTGTTTAAAAGAGTGGCTGCTTTTCTCTATGTAAAATTTCAAGCCACATGTGATCAACTGTGGCTTCAATATTGCTTTAATTCAATGTAGTAATGGCAAAATGCTGCATGGCATTATGTGGCGTGGAGCAACGGGTGAAAGCATCGTCACGCGGTGTCTGCGCCAGTGTGTGTGTCTCAATTATAATCTATGGTTTTGAATTTTTGGATGCGATGCTGTGTGTGAGATATTTGTAAAATATTGGACATCAGTATCATTCCCATGTTAGTGCATCCCTCAAATTTACATCTCGTCTTAAAAGGTGAAGAAAACTACATGCAAAACTAGGGGTGCGGGAAAAAATCGATTCTTAGATGCATCGCGAATGCGGACGTGAACGATTCTGAATCGATTCACAAATGTCAAAAAACGATTTTCTAAATATTTAATTTATAACGTAATATTGACGGAACGCAAAAGGCAGAACTTGGAAGTGGGTAAGTGCAGCGCCCGGACAGTCTGTGCCACATAACAAAAACACAACTGGATGAGTGAGAAATCCGACCGGCTCCCTCTGCATTAAAGCCAGGTGAAGTCAGGAGTCACAACACAAATGTTAACATTTTGTCCTTTCAACAAAAATCAAACCACCTTGAGCCGCAACATTTAACGTCCAGTATGTGCCGATGTCCTAGTATAGACTAAACAAAAAGGAAAACGCAGATTTACTTTGCTATGCTTTAAGATTTAGCTACAGCCGCTTTCCTCCCATCTCCGCCAGAAAACTTTTCCTCAGAAGTAGATCAGTTAAATGTCTCTCAACGTTCGACTGTTTTACGAGGCTGAAGTCGCTTCTCATTCTCCAGCTTCTTGTTCGAATTGTCCGGTTCCACCTTAAATTCTAACTGAGGCACCGAATGTAAATGCGGCACCATTTAAGGTGGAACGGGAGAATTCGAAAGAGAAGCTGACTTCAACTTCGCCACTTTTTAGTGTGTGACAGTCTCTCATTGCAGATTTACGTACCAGGAAACCAACTGCAGTGCTTATAAATGCGAATAACGCATTGCTGCTATGTGACCTGCAGTCTGTACGCCAATTCTCAGTCGTTGCAAAACAGGACTTTCGCGCTATGTTGCACACGACCCGTAGATATTTTACTGACACAGCGATCCCCCCCGTCTCTACAACGAGACCAAAACCGAAGTTATAAAATCACTAAAGAAAACGGGTAGAATAGCTGTAACGTGCTGCGTGGACATCCACTACCACTGGATCTTATTTCACCGTAACTGCGCATTTTATCGCAGATGAGTAGCAGCAGCATCTCATGCTCCAAACAGGAGTATTGAATGAGAGCCTTCTAGTTCACTTGCCACATCACTTCCATTTGTTTTATTAAAAAAGATATTGGAAGTAAATTCATTATGGATCATTACAAATACTTTGCTTTAAAAGTACCAAGTCACTTTAAATAACAATAACACCGAGTCACTCAGTCACTTTAAAATGTATATTGTCTCTATGTTCTGTGTATATTTTGTGTATATTTAATATATTTCAGTTGGTTTTTCTTGTATTTTTATTTTTACTTATTTACTCTCTGTAGAGTGATTAGCTGAGCCTCACCACAAGCATTTCAATGCAGAAATGTCCTGACATGTTGTGCAAATGACAAATAAACTTGAAACTTGAACTCGAAACTTGAGCTCCCACAGTGAGAAAATATAAATGCTATATATAAAAAAAAAGATGCATCGAGATGCATCGATAATCGTTTTACAATCGCATCGCTGCCCTCTGAATCGCAATCGAATCGAATCTTGAGGTGCCTAGAGATTCCACCCCTATGCAAAACCAGCCGCAGCTAGGTGCTCACACTTGAGTAAACTGAGTAAAATATCAGTCATACTTCCAAATTCTCCAGCTATGTTCTACTCAGCCCTCTCTCCAATGCATATGCATCAAGGAGAGACACGCAACTAGCATTCTTCCATAAGTATGGCCCAGGAACTGCGGCAGTTTCGCACATAATGCTCAGGCAGAATGCGTTTTACTCCTGAAAGGTTTAATACAGCCCAGAGAGTCTAGAGGTGTGTGTGTGTGTGTGTGTGTGTATGTATATATATATATATATATATATATATATATATATATATATATATATATAGCTAGAGGGCCAGACCCCCCTCATAGCTGTAGCAGGACTGATGTAGGACTGAGGAACTGAGAACTGATGCGGTAGCTGTAGGGATTGCAAACACTTCGTCAGAAGAACAGAAGGTGAGGATGTATATTTATAGGGCGTTAGACTGGAAGAGGGAGGGGTTTCAGGCATGTTATTCTCCCAAACATCAGTTATAACATAACTACATTTTATGCCCTTTTGTTAAATACTAAATACAAGTGGTTTCAGTTGGTGATTGCATTCTTCTGGGATTCTCTTGGGTCTGACTGTAACCATCACGTTAATTACTGGGTGCTCCAAACATGTCTAATAATGTGCCAGATTAAACTTCTTACCTGTTTTTCAGTTGAAGCCGTGACAGTGCTCCTGGCGCAGCCTGCAGTACCGCTTGAGATAATTTTAGTCTGGCATGGCTCCTGCTGTGTTCTTCCTCTGTCCTGGACCCCACCTGCTTGATTGCTTTCCATTTGCATGTGCAATTTACAGCCTCTTATAACCTCATTTGGGTGCTCCAGAAACCAAATTAAATGTTAATGTTCCACCATAATCTCCTTCAGGCTCTTACGCCAAGAGCATTCTCTGTACTAATGTAGTAGCTGAATGGAGCTACAGGCTGCTTATATTGCATGTTTCAGTAAAGTGATGACATTTCCAGATTCTTTTATTCAGTGGATCTGACAAATACAAAGGTCCAGATTCATAAAACTCGGCGGTAAAAGCGCTATGTCATGCATCATGTAAATAAAACCTATTCATAAAGTCACCATGACAGTGATTAGCCTCCTGGTGCCTTTGAATGTAGCTGTATTTTTATGGTGTTCTAGACAGGAGCCAATCAAAATCCATATGTAAATGAGGTCACACATATTAAAGACCCACTTCAAGAGAAGCTGCTTTGCTGCCACATTGCATACGAAACAGATAAAAACAAAGAAAGAAATAAAACCAAAATTCTCAGAAACAGAGCTGCAAATTTTAAGAGAAAAAGTGATGAGAAATAGTAGCAAGTTGTTGGTAAAGATGCTTTTAACTTTGAATCAAGAAAATATATTTTTTTAATCAGAAAGTATTTTTACTATAAAAATTCATGCATAAAAATCTAATTATCTTTTTATTTTATTAATTTATTTTAGCATGTAAGCTTAAATATCTCAATAAATAATTTAACAACAATGATAATAATAATAATGATAATAATAATAATATTAATAATAATAATAATAATAATAATAAAACACATTACCACAATGCTATTAGCTCCTAATGTCACAGAGAATCTGGCACTTCTTTTTATGAATACTTTTATGAATGTGGTTTAAAATACTTTTAAAAGATATAAACATGAAAAGCTTCAAATATATATATTTTTTCTCAATTAAGTTCAGTAGTAATTCTTTTCATATGTAGTGCACTACTCTGTATACCAGTATGCCTGTCATGGTTATCTGTGTACCATGGATTTTGTATTTTAGTTGGAAGGGCAAAAATAACAATAATAATAATTATAATAAATAATGTAATATGGAATAATGTACAGCCATACACTGCTAACATGCTGTGAGTACTGTTATTATTATTCAGGGTCAAGGCAACTTAATGACTTAGTGACTAGTGGTGTTCCCACCTCTGGCTGTTTTAAGTACAGTGCCAGTTAAATCTGTCAATCTGAAATCCTGCTCAAGCAAGTTCTTTTTCTCTCCTCTGTTGTCCTACAGCAGCAGTTAGAAGGTTTACTGTGCTGCTTCATCCACACAGATCAAAATGTGCCTTTTAAATGTATGGGTCAATCAGCAGAGTGTGTCTATGTGTGATTTGTTGCGTGTGTGACTGAACATGTTGCAAACATTGAAGAAAATATCATTTAATCCACATCAGCTTCTTACTGGGAAAATTACTGCCAGAGTGGTACAGGAAGTCTCATATTATGACTACCCGCATCTTTAAGTAAACATGCAGTCATGCCTCACATTGCACAAGCAGTAAAATGTTTATGAAGGGGTGCACATTACCACAATGCTATTAGCTCCTAATGTCACAGAGAATCCGGCGCTGCTTTTTATGAATACTTTTATGAAAGTGTTTGAAAATACTGTTTAAAAGAAACATGACAAGCCAACTGTGATTGCTGCCAAGTTTGTAAGTCATGAATCGTTGCATTCTGCATCTGATGATAAAAATGTTATACTAAACTGCTTGTGTGACAAGATCCTACATTAATAATAGGGGTGGAAAGAGTACTGAAAATCTCTACCAGAATAAAAGTACTTCAACTGTAGTGATAAGTACTTGAGTACAAGTAAAATTACTCATAAAGGAAATGAAGAAAGAGTTAATAAGTAGTTTATTGGAAAACTACCTGACTAATTGAGTTACTTTTTGTATATCCACAGTCACAACCTGCTACATCAGAGGGTGAGAGCAGAGTCAGGCTGCGTCAAGCTGTTATGAACTCACAAGACGAGTTTCTCATGATGTAGTATTACCTCTGTGAGGTGAGACTGAGGAGTAAATATATCTCTGCTGATGCATTTTTTTTAAGTTCCACTCCAGATGGAGCAAATTTACAGTTTTTCTACAATCAGACAAAAAGCTAATCTGATTATTACAGCAGAACACTGTGAAATTGTGCTGAGTGATGCTCTAATGTCTTGGCTCATTTCTCTCGAGGTGATGTTTGTTTTGTCGATGTACAGTGTGTGTGACACAAAATAATTTCACATAAATCAGTATACTTATGCTCCTACTCCACCATCTGCAGATGACTTTATAGGCTAGTAATTCTGAATAATAATAATAAAATAATAATAATAATAATAATAATAATAATAAAAATACTACTACTACTACTACTAATAATAATAATAATAATTAAACCAGAAATTTGAGCAATATTGTCCAGAGTATATGAGAACCCTGTATTAGACAAAATTACCCATCAGAGCCTTCTACAGCTGTATACCGTATAGGTTGACACTCATGTTAGCTAAAGCAGCCACCTGACAGACACTTGCAATAAAACAACATCCTTCTGAGTCGCGCTGGGGGCTGGAGCCCATCCCAGCAGTCATTGGCTGGAAGGCAGGATACACCCTGGACAGGTCTAAAACAACAACATAAGAATAAAAAACTTTTTTTAAGTTCATATTGTAACAATATGATGGAAATTCAGAATTATACCAAGTTGAATCAGGTGAATTCAAGTTCTAATAGTTATGGACCGTAGTCAGCAGTGTATCTGATACATATCACTGCCCAGAGAACCATTATATTACTGACATGTTGCTCTTGTATGGCTCATTACAGAAATATATGGAGGCTGATTCTCTCAAAATTCCTTAGGGGAAATAGCCTTAGACAAAAAACAGAGACATGAGATTTAGGAGAGATAAAGGAAAGATGAGAGTTTAGCTGCAGATAAACATGAGTGTTATTATCTTGGCTAATCTGAGCACAATGTGTGACTTTATTAAGATATCTACTTAAACTCAAAAGGTAATGATTGTGACATTACTGGGCTCTTGTGCTCAGGAGAAATATGAGTTGCAGGCAGGAAACTGAAGAAGTCTCTCTGTCTGATCTCCTTATTGTCTGAAGAGTTTTCTCATTTACCAATTGACACCATGTTTTAGGTGTGTTTTAGGCAGAGGGGGCCCTCAGGGTCTTCTAAGCTTTCAGAGAAGGCCCATTCATTTCTGACAATGAAAAAATGTATATAAATATAGTGAGCTCTCCTATTGGTTAGGACTAAAAGAACTGAAGAGAAGCCCTGACACGTTGACAGAGGAACAGGCAAGTCACTTTTTGATCTCCAATAAGTTGGACACAATATGTTTTGTCATTTTTGATCTTGATATAATCTTGATATATTTTCGATACAGACTTAGAAAAGAAATGCTAACCTAACTTCAACATTTGTGTTTACTTATTTATTTATTTATTTATTTGTAAAACCACAACATTTTTTGAAAGTTTTATTGTTGACTCTAAAAGGCAACAGTGCCTTCGGGATAACTGGCAGAAGAAGTCCTCAAATGGATAAAAAAGAATATAAACAAAAGTGTAATATCTATATAAAAGTAAACAAAACATGTAAACTTAGACTTCATCTCAATATGAAATGAACTGAGCATCACAGGTTCATTTAAAATCTGATGAAATGAGTGAGAGGGCATTTTCTTAAGTGGCTCAGTCACTCCCAGCAAAATGGGGAATCCACAACTGAATAGAGGTGGACTCTACAACCAAACAGAGGTCTACACTTCTGCGGATTCCCACAGGACCCGCCACAATTTCTTGCGGTGCGGGACTAGTTTTCAGTGTTCAGTTTCAGTAGAACACTTACTAAATCATATGTATAAACAACATGTTTATATATAAAAACAGGTAAAATGAAGTCATTCTAAATAGCTTACAGAGACGGTGGAGCCTTAAGTCCGACTGCCACAGCTGCCGAGCCCAGAAAAACACCAAAATGACAGTTCTGTGGTTTAATTCCTGATTTGTGTTTACTGGGAATAAATGGCGTATGGTGAAGCCTGATGACCATCACTGCCTTGTTATTTCCGCAAAGGATAATGTATTTGTGAATAGTCTATGCCAGATATTGAATGTCAGTTTGTCTTGACAGAACTGTGCGGGGCGGGAGCGGGCCAAAACACTTCTGCTGAGGGTGGGAGCTGGACAAATTATTCAGATTTTCTGCGGGCAGTTGGGTCCTGCACAGGCCTCTAGACTTTAACCGAACAGAAGTGCAAGTTGGTCTCTGTTAACATCCCTACAGAGAGGGTTATTTGTTTCGCCCATTCAGAATTGACACGTAGCAGCTGCTTGAATCCTGTGGGGAAAAGTATCTGCTGAGATGTGTATTTTCTCCATGATGCTAAAATTGGATTCTAATTTGCCAACTACTTATTCAAATTTTCCATTCCACCTGAAACGGAGCAGAAGTAACACCGCTCCATTTAAGGTGGAACGGAAAATTCTAATGGGAAGCTGGCTAACTTTAGCTTTGCGTTTTCTCCTTGCTTCACTAACTGACACGGTTAGATGATGTCTTCACAAATGAGTTAGCACAGCATAGGTATTAGCATGGGTACCTGCTACTCACATTAAACAATGTCATCTAATAACTGTCACCATTACTGTACTTGACTCATGACCCCCATATCAAAACCTATAAATATTATCATTGTGACACCCCGACCTTTTGGAAGTTTTAGATACGTCATTGTGAATATGAGTGGCAGGCTAATCAGTGGGTTATTAAAAATGGAAAACAGCAGCTCTGTATCAGGGCTCTTCACTGAAACAGACATTGTAAAACTGCTACAAGGGAAAATAGTATAAAATGACTGTCACCAGCTTCAGTTAAAACATGGAATGTTTTAGAAGCTTCAAATGTATGTGTTTAATCTACTAGAACTGGAACAAAATGTGTGAAATTCACTATCAGTGTAGTGCTAACAAACTACTAGAATCCCATAGGGATGGTAGCTGATGTTGGCAGTAATGTGTTCCTCGTGTTTTGAATGGGGTTTGACATTTATGCCTGGCTCTAACAGTTTTGGTTTGCCACTGGTTTTAGAGATATGTTGTATGCTGTGGGAAGACAAATTAGCAGAGAGACTTTGAATGAGTACAAGTAAAGCTGACTAATGTGTTGGTGTTCAAAGCTGAATGTTCTGTGTTTGAATCCCACTGGTGGGACTGCAGCCACAGCAAATCCCTCTGGTGTACTTGCAAAAGATTTAATGAATTTAAATATATTGTTTTAGGTAGAGAAAAAGTTTAGTTGTCAACAGGCGGGACTAAAAAAACTGTACAAGGTAAAAACAAATCACGCTACAGACTGGTTCCTTAGACTTTTACTCTGTATTTGTATACATAACATATAACACCTGACATTCTGAGTCATGTTTCCTCTGAAATGTTCCACTTTGTGCTATCTCAAGGCCTTTGTCCCTATGCTAATGTCACCCTTGGCTTGCTTATTTGGCTCTGACATAATAAAATAATAAAAAGGGATTTATTTATTCTAATAAGGGCCTGTTTTGAACCTTCAGCTCTTCTCATTATTTCTGGAACATTTTGAGTCACAATGTTTTATAGTGGAAAATAACAAAAGAGACATGAAAAGAAGTCCTCTTTCCAAGTAGGGTCACTGAATAATTAGCCTCCCCCCTTTTCCCTTCAATAAATTTCCAATGTGATTAAGTTAAGGTGATTAAGTTTGGCTTCACAGTAAAATCACCAGAGCTGAATTAACACATGGTTAAACTCAGTTTAATTTCCTGTGTGTGAGGGTTATGAACCTAATAAAATGACAGAGAGGACACCCACAACATCGACACACTCAGAGCCACAGACCACATACAGTACTGTGCAAAAGCCATAGACCACCTATCACATATATTAAACAGAAGCCTCAACAAATAAATATAATAATGTTTATAAACATATTTTTCAGCATTTAGTGTATCCACCCTGCTCCTTTATTACAGCTTCCATTCTCTTCCAGATACTTGATTTCAGTTTCTCAAAGAAATCTGCAGGGATATTTTTCCAAAGTTCAGTCTTAGAAGTTGGTTGCATTTTCTGCTTCTCACAATCCAAGTAATCCCAAACACATTCAGTGATGGAAAGGTCTGGACTCTGGGGTGGTCAGTTCATTATTCTGACACCAGCAGCTCCGGTTAGATTTTTTTGGGGGGTATTTCCTTTTCTCAGTAACACATCCTTCTTCTTGACAGCTGCACATCCTTTCAGACTCATAGTGTTGAGTTGTCTTCTCACAGTGGAAGGTTGGGCAGAAACACCAGCACAGTTCTCAGATCTGAGGCAAGAGTGGGGGCTTAATTTTCTCCTCTCTCTCAAAGATGAAAGTACTGTTTATCTGATGGGGACAGTTTTGGTGGTCTGCCAGGTCTTGCATGGTTGTTATTTTCTTATTTGTTTTAATAATTTGAATTTGAACTAGTTTTACTTATTTTCTCTTGACTTTCCCCTTCCTTAAACAAGTGCATTATTTTATATACAATCTCATCAAAAATATCTCTTAAAAAATGTACATAATGGCAGGTTTGACTGACTTTTCCATAGCAATGCACTTTCCATCACTTTTACAGTGAGAGGGGAAGAAAATGATAGAGAACTTTAATGTCATCAAGGCATAGTGATGGTACAATATCGGCTCAATGGTAATTCAATGCACACTGTATGCTTCAAATAGTGTGCAATGTGCAAAAGATTATTGACATTAATCATTTGTGAGGAACTGTGTCTGCAGCATGGTGGGTGGTTATTAGATGTCTGACGTTTCAACAGTGCTGATAAATGCGACAGCCATTAATATCACTTTATACCCCTGAGTGGACATGACGCGCAATGTGTCAAACCTGCTTATTATGTTTAATTGCAATATTTTGGATGCTGCTGTGTTACGTGCAAATTGCTTACAGTATTCAATGTACTGAGATGAACTAATTTACTGGCACTGAAACATGACAAACTCCTACACATGTACACACTAATAGATAAGAGTCTTATTTAATGAGAACCTACATCACTGTGGTGATTGAATAAGAACAAATGCAGCATATACAACCCCAAACAACTCTACACCTAAAGCAGGGATAATGGGAACATTCTAGCCTTGTTTACAGTCCAAGGCTGAAGTATTTCCCTCTTTGTACAAGCCGCTTCAATAAATGTGTCACGTCAGATTTTGCCCTCCTCTAATCTGCGGTAATAAAAAGAAATTTCCTGGCACAGGCCCTTAAGCAATATGAGTACAATTAATCAACCGGGAGAAATCTCTCTTTTCAAAACCAAGAAAACAATAATGAATTATTAATTGAAAATACCTTAATAAACACTTTGTCTGAGGGCGAGAGTTCTTATCAGCATCTGAATGGAGGAATATTTCATTTCAGCATAATGTTACGTAACCTCTTCAAACCGAGCCTTCCTGTAAAGATGCTTTTTTGGAGATAATTCTCATATCTCTCAACGAGCGTATCTTCCTGTTCTCCATTTTCCACATAAAGCTTGACAGTGTCTGATCAACTCCCACCGTTTCACCATGACCTCCCCTCCCTAGGGTTGTATGTGGAACCTCAATGCTTCAAACTGACATGTTTACCGCTTCCTCCAGCACTCTTCTAAATTAAAACGAATCGACTTGTGACATTCCACAAATCCACCCCTTAATATTTTGACAGGGAAAGTTAATTGAGCGAACATGCAGAGCTGCTTATTAAACAAGAAAAAACAAGGCAAATATCCAAGGCAGTCTTTAAAATGAAAACATGGCTATGAACACATACAAAAGGGCCCTCAGCGCATTTCAGCATGAGCTTTTATTAGTACGATCCTCCACAACCGACTCCACACAGGTAATATAAATGCCAATGTCTAATTAGTCATGTGACTTTGCGTAAATATAAATATTTCACAAGCTAATATATCTACCAGGCAGAAAAGGGAAATGTACACATACAAGTAAAAGTCACAAGCAGTAACAGTTACAAAATAAACCACTGACAGTCAGCCTCAAACGCATCGTCCATAAAGATACACGGAACGTCTGATATCTATCGTACACTAAGGTGGCCATCTCATTGGCCATCTGTACCTGTGTGTATGCAATTCCATGCACTGGTTTTATCAGTGTACTGGAAAATGCACTGATGCAGTTACCTGCTCTGTGTGCCGTGACAACAATGAGCCTTTTTTGAGCATTGTTACTGTTGCAGGATTAAAAAAAAAGCATATAGCAGCTAGTAAATGAGATATGCTTCCATGTTTGCAGAAGCACTTTGTTTCATGTGGGTGTATTTTTGTTGAAAATCACCTGCCCTTACATGTCAAGCAAAAACAACGCTTTGTGGGAGATTAATTTGTCTATCAGTCAAATGACCTACTCCTCTCAATGTGGGCAGTTCTTAGCCATGTTGAAAGATAGTGCCCACCAGACGTATTCAAGAACACCAGTATCTCTTTATCCTAAAATAATTCTACCTTAGATGGTGCCAAAATAGTCATGTGAGCTTAAAAAAATGGATTAAAATTAAGGTCATCATTTACCCTCAGTGGGCTGTAATATTTCAGCATTTCTACATAATTCAATACCAGAGATGTTAACAAAGTTGTTTGTGATGTGACATTGTAGACAAATCGTCTGAGCAGACTCTTGACAGTGGTAGTGATAGGAACCAGGGGTCACAATGTCTACAGTGCAAATTTAACCATTTTAATTGCTATTCAAAACAAGCAGTGAACCTCACAGTGCCTCCTCCAGCTAGAACCACACCTTGCATATAGTCCTTAAAGGGTTCCTGAGGTCAACGATGAACACAACGCCTAGCATCATTCACACACAGGCAGAAACGAGATTCATCTGAGCAGATAACATGTTTCCAGTCATTAACAGTCCATTTTTTGTGTTTCTTCACCCACTGTAACCAATTTTGTGAGCAGAAGTGAGTAAAGGCCTCTTGTGTGCCACATGTTCATGGTATGCAGTTCCCTGCGGTGTGATCTTTCAGAAATTGGTTTTGAAGGACCTGCGTTCACTTATAGAAGCAATTCTTGCCTGGAAGCAAAGCAATTTTTATTCATTAGCCGTGAAACACGCCGGCGGTTCACAATTCTGACAAGAATTTCCTGTAGACTGGGATTTTTGCCACTGGTGGTAGACCTGTATGACCATACGCTTCCATACACCTGCAAATTCAGCTACTTCCTTCACACTATGGCTGCTGGCATGCCCAGATGCAGTCACTCCTTTTTGCCAATCTTTAACATCTGCTTTGCGACCCATTTTCCACACATCAAACAAGACATTCACTGCACTGTACCACCTCTCCTCAATCTACAAATCCCGTCGCAAACCCCACAGGCATTTGTAGCCTGATCATACTCGCGCAACACCATCTGCAGAAGCCTGAAGTTACTATCACCTCAAACATGCAAGGTGACAATTTTTTTGTCCGGGGAGCTTACACATGTCTTCTGATTTGTGTTTGTATGTAATGTTGGTGATGGTGTAGCAGTGATAAATATGAAAAATATGTTTTCTTTTGATAACGTTTCTCTTACAGCATTCGCCAGGTACCTCTCCACCATGAATGTATTTAAAAAATAAAATATGTTTTAGGCCAAAATGTTGACGCAAAACTTTCATTAAACGGTGTCTAAGGCATCAAGCAGCGTATTCATATTACATACTTAAAGACAACTGGTTTATCAACAATGTACCATTTCACACCAAAGTATTCTAAATCACATTGTTTACTTCGCAACAACTGAATTATGCAGAGGTTTTGAAAATAGGTGGAACTTTCCTTTAAGCTCCAAGTCCTGTGACACATCAAATGCCACCCGTGCCGCTCCAAACAAAAGCCTTCTGATGGTAGCACTCTCTACAGCTGGAATCCTCTTGAATATTGCTGGTCAAAACAAGCTTTCAAAGACAAAAAATCAACAACAAGCTCAAACAACAACAGTCTCACAACTGCTTTTTTATGGTCTGTCTCATGTTAACTACCGTTATACACCCAGTCAATGATTACACTCATATATGGCCTCAATCTTTGTAAGTAGTTCAATCCAATATTGTGTTTACAGTTCACACAAATGACTGGCTAAAGGTAATCAAGCAAGAGAAAACAAAGCTCCTTCTCCTTGCAGCCTTGTTTCACACTAAAAGCAGCGCAACGTTCTATGTTATACGTGAGCAAGAATAAGTACTGGTGATGATTGAGTGTGCTTGAACCAGTGGGTGTGCGAGAGTCTCTCTTGTGCTTGGAGTGCATTTTCATTATCAGTCGTTAAGAGGCATTGTTACTGTGTGAGGGCTCTCGTCTTCTCTTCTGTACAACTTCAGAACAACTCTGTGTGAGCAGAGGAGTGAACAGGATGGTTAGAGAGGAGGAAAAAAAATGAAAAAGCCTTTCATGTTGTTTGTTTCCGACAGTTCGGCGGCCTCCAGTTTCCAATTTTTGAACCCTTACTGTGACTATACCACCAGTGTGAGAGGGAACGGCTGCAGAACATGAATACACAAAGCTCTGCAACACGTTTTTGGAGGCATTAGCCATGTCTTAATGCTTAACCTTTAATCTTGAGCCAAAAAGGCATCCATTTCTCTCTTTTAATCTACACTTCTCCTTCATAAAGAGATGCAGTGTGGTCCAAACACCTGAGACCACTGGTGAAAATGCTTCTATTTTGTATTCCTGTCTAATTTAATACCAAGTTTTTTAATTACAAATTCTATTACCAGCATAATGATTTGGGTGAAACGGAGAATCTTTGAATGTTTACATTAATTTCAGAATTTTCAGAATTTAGTATTTGGTGTGTCCACCTTTTGCTTTAAGCTCAAGCTGGCGTGCACTCCATAAGTTTGTGAAAAAGCTTCTGATCAGTAGATCAAATCCACCTGATAGTCATGTGTACATGTGTTTCAATGGAAGGAATAAAAAAAAATGTATGTTTTATTACAAAGGCCTTAACATGGTCACGTCACCAATATTCTTCAATTAGAATAGTGACCTACAACCACAATTCCCAAAAAGTTGGTACAATGTGTAAAATGCTAATAGAAACAAAAAGCAGTAATCAGTAAATTTAGTTTGACCTGCATTAAATTTAAAACAGTACAAAAACACAATATTTAATGTTTAATGTTTTGAACTTCAGTCATTTTTGTAAATATATACTAATATAATAATTGTTTGGAGACTGAAGACACAAACTGATTCAGTTTTTAAAATGGAATTTTTTACCATTTGTCTGTTACACAAGTCTTTAGCTATGCAACCATATGGGGCCTTTGATGTTGTATTTTGAGCTTAATAAGGCATATTTTCAAAAAAGACAGACAGTTCTGGACTGTAGGCAGGTCAGTCTAATGCCTGCACTCTCTAATTACGCAGCCACGCTGTTGTGAAATGCAGAACGTGACTCAGTTTTTTCATATTGAAATGAGTATGGACATCTCTGAAGAAGATGTCATCTAGAAGGCAGAATATGTTGCTCCAAAATGTGTTTAGCATTAATGATGCGCAACTTATCCACTAACACCCGCCATCCTATGACAGACATGGATTTTAAACTTTATGCTGGTAGCAATCTGGATGGTCTTTTTCTTCTTTAGCCCAGTGAACATGACATCCATCATTTCCATAAATAATCCATAAGATTGACTCGTCAGACCACAATACATGTTTCCATGTAAGATCAAGGGCATTCAGTTGTGGTTTTCGGCTTTGCCCTTTACACACAGACATTTTTCCAGATTCCCTAAATTTTTCAAGGATATTATGCACCGTAGAGGGTGAAATACCTAAAACACTTGCAATTGCTCACTGCCTAATGTTGTTTTTAAACTACTAGGTTTTTTGCTGATGCATTTTATGCTAAATGGCGAGCCTTGGCTCATCCTTGCTTATAAAACACCAGATCTTTCCTGGATGCTCCTTTTATATCCAAACATGATTGCATCACCTGCGTGAGATGTTTTTTCAAGCTATTTGGCAGGCAACGGGTCACCTGTGCTCTTTTTATTTATGTGTTTCAACTGCTTATGAATTATTTATATGGTTTCAGACCTACTTTATAAACCATTAATAAACAAAATTTAAACTATTAAGGACATTGTATTTGCAAAATGGTATTAGACATTAGACAATGCAGCGTTCAATTTGATGTAAAGTCAAATCTTGGGAACAATGTGCAGTATTAACAATGTGCTCGTAGAACTTGGGGGTGTTCAACATTTCAAAATGTTATACAACAATGGCAGCAATAACAAGGCAATTTTTAAAAAGTCTAAATAACTAGAGTGGTGGCAGTGGGGTAGGCGGGGTCACAGGATTTTACCAAATTCTACAGGTTTCCAATCACACACTTCCATATTTCTATTAGAATTACGTTGACAACTATGAACCTTATGAACAAGAGCAAACATCAAACAATAAAGAGAGCATTGTGTTTCATTGTCCTTTTCTATTTTTACCCAAATTTTTTCTCCCCAATTTAGTCGTCTCCAATTCCACCCGCTAGTTAGGACTCCCCCAATCACACGATGCTATCAACGCTAGGAGGGTGAAGGCTAACACAGGCTTCCTCCGAGACCTGTGAAGCCAACCACCGCTTCTTTTCGAACTGCCGCTCACGCAACGTCACTGGACAGCCGAACGCGCTCGGAGGAAAGCGCCAACCGCCAGATCTGTTACGTCAGCTAACAGACGCCTGCGCTGACTAGCATCGCGCTGAGTGATGGGGGGAGAAGGAGGGGCCATCCTACCCACCCAGAGAGAGCGAGGCCAATTGTGCTCTCTCGGACTCCCGGCTACGGATGGCTGTAGCATCACCAGGGATCGAACTCGCGATCTCCTGATGATAGGGCCAACGCTTAGACGGTTGCGCCACTCGGGATCATTGTCCTTTTCTAAGGTACAGGGACAGTACTGTCTGAGGTACTACACTGTACTGTACAAAGCAGCAGATACAGACCAGGTTGAGATATGCTGGAGTATTCCTTTAACCCCATCAGACCCAAGGTATGGTCAGCAATACACTTAGAGAACTCCAGCGTGGGCCCTTTAATTGCAATCGATCAGATGGACCATATGTAGCAAAAAGAGATTAGGTTAAATAACACTACTACTGTCACTGTACCACATCCCACCTAACCCCTGTCCAGTTATGCTGTCTTTGAGTTCTCGACCACAGATGGCGCAGCTGTGAAGACTAAAATGTTGGCACAAAGGTCACTCACCTTTCCTCCTCTTCAGAAGTCTGAAAAAGTAATGTGTAGCACCTGTGCTTAGAAACAGCCTTGATTTTCACTTGTATCCTTGACCACAAAGTCCCTAAAACATCAAAAAACACCCCACATACTTAAAATCTGACTATATTTCTTTTCTATATTTCATTTAAATTGTCATAACTGTTCTTTGTTTGAAATTTTAAAACTTCTAAAACAGACGGATGCTATTGGTAAGTTACCTCGGCTAACATTGCTAGTCCAGCCTTTTTCAGCTCATATATTTCAGCTTGAAAACAGTGAGATTGTAAGGAGGTAGTAAATGGATGCCAACCTGGATGCTTTAATTCATTCAAATTCAAATTCAAATGATATGAATAGAGTATAAAAATGAACCTGAACCTGGCTTTTATTGGCTCTCCCTTCCAGCATTCTACAGTAGCACTGCTACATGACGCGGCACAGTGTGCGGGAGCAGTGTTCCCTCCTGCACACATTTCAGCTGCAAAGTAAGTCCCAAACTCTTATGAAACAACCAGGTCTAGTTAGACATGCTGCCATCTTTCTGAATGGAAACTTTTATTTATCTCTAGAAAAAATAAAGAGTTTATTGTTTAAAATATGACGTTTCTATTTTTTCATAAAGATACCCAAACCATACTGTTACCATGGCCCAAAAACCGTGATACACACCGTATCGTACTGTACCATAACTTCTGAAGCTACAAGACACTCATTAATATACAATAGTATGTAAAAGTTTGGGCACCCCGGTCAAATTGTTTTGTTGATTTTCTAAGTGAACATAAGTGAACACATCCTCTACACAGAACACACTTTTGCACATTTTAATGCACAGTAAATTGCACATTTTAATTCAGCAACACACTGTTTATTTGCTGAATTTTCAATGCTATATAACAAAATAAAATAAGGCCTGTGTAAAACTATTTATATTTAATTTTATATTCTATCTCCAATATGTTAAACTCAGCAAAAAACAAGAAACAAAAAAATAGGCATTCAAATTTGCAGAAAACCCCACATTTAAGTGTGTTCTTTGTAGAGGATGTGAACTTATTTTCACTTAGAAAATCAACAAAATGTCATTTGACTGAAGGTGTTCAATATTTGGACTGTATGTCATTAATGCTGATGTTAAGAACGATACAGAAAGTAAAGAATATGAGCAAAATGTTTTAGAAAAAACACTTTAGAAAAAGCACTTTCTTGACCTGCAAGCAAAACTCCATTTGCTAAAGCATTTAACTCCTGAGAATTTGCTCCCAGCTCAAGAATGTCAGATCTGCACATTCAACAGAGGCACCGGGAGATGAAGTGTTCATTTTGCTTTCCATATTGAGCTCTAAATCGTCTGAGGTCACATGGTGAGAGGGAGAGGTTGGCTATGAGGTGAAACAGTCAGATAGAGGTGATGCACTTCAAATATACCACCTCAACCTTCTGAAACCATGCAGGGAGGCGGTCCTTGTTCCTCTAGCGACAGTGGTTATCACTGAGTTTTTTCCAATGTCCTTTTTCGTCACCACACTGAGACCCCTCACAAGCATGGTTGCAGGCAACCACCCATATTGTTTGCCTGAGCACAAAAAATGTGGTTTGGTATGAAATCAATTGCACAGTGACTGGAGCAACACTGTATTGCTTGTCTCCAAGTCTGACAGGACTGTTCGGTTCTGTATTGACTACAGAAAAGTCAATGCAGTGTCTAAATTCGAGGCCTATTTAATGCCACATGTTGATGAGCTGCTTGATCGGTTTGGTGCAGCTTGCTTTTACATGACATTGGATTTAACCAAGGGTTACTCTCCTTGAGTAGATCACCTTGACTCCAGTATCCTGCAAAAAGATGGCTTTCCACTCTCATTTGGTTTACGCCAATTTATCACGCTCCCGTGCGGGTTGTAAGTATCCTTTACTAGCTGTTATTAAGCTTGTATGGTCATTTTTAGTCATGTGCATGAATTAGTTTCACTTTTGCAGACACAGTTTAGTTCACAGTTGTAGTGAGTTATTCAGTTGTAGCTATTCAGTTATTCAGTTATTTAGCTATTAGCATTTTGTTAATGAGCTTGTAGCGCTGCTTTGTGTTTGTAGGACATTAGAGAGGACATTACTGTGGTATATGTGATCTGTGCCTCGAGTCAGTGAGCGTTATGTCACTCTGTTCGCTTTATAGCCACAGACACTCTCATGAAGACAGTTCAGTCCTCTGCAACCCTGAGCTCTGACAGGAACTCCAGACTGACCCACACCTACACTGTTAGAAATAAAGATTCTGTGCAGGTACATTTTTTGTTCAACAAGGTACAAACAATGTAAATGCACCCTCAAAGGTACAACAGTGGTTTTAAGGTCCAGTTGTGTACCTTACATAAGTTTTCACAGATTAAAAGTACCTATTTGTGCCAAAAAAAAAACAGAACAATAAAATAAAAAGCCTGAAGACGAGATGGGGTGTGTGGAGTCATTTAGAAAATATAATTTTAATGGATTATGATACAGTTATGTAGTATTGGGACACCTGTGTCTTACATGTACAGGAGTTTTTATGACATTCTATTCTAAATCCATAGGCATTAACATGATTTGGTCCCTGCTTTGCAGCTATAACAGCTTCTACTCTTCTGGGAAGCTTTCCACAAAATTTTTGAGTGTGTGGGATTTTTTTGCCCATAACTCCAGAAGAGTATTAGTGACGTCAGACACTGATGTTGAACGAGAGGGCCTGACTCACAATCTCCATTCTAGTTCATCCCAAAGGAGTTTAGCTTAGGGCTCTGTGAGGGCCAGTCAAGTTCTTCCACACCAGACTCACCCAGCCAGGCCTTTATGGACCTTGCTTTGTGCACTGGGGCTCAGTCATGCTGGAACAGAAAAGGGTCTTTCCCCAAACTGTTCCCACAAAGTCAGAAGCACAAAATTGTCCAAAATGCCTAGTTATGCTGAAATATTAAGATTTCTCTTCACTGGAACTAAGAGGCCTAGGCAAGCCCCTGAAAAACAGCCCCATAGCATCATCCCTCCTCTACCGAACCTTACACTTGGCACAATGCAGTCAGGCAGATAAATTCTCCTGGCAGTTGTCCATCAGACTGCCAGATAGACAAGCGTGATTCGTCACTCCACAGAATACGTTTCATTGCTCCAGAGTCCAGTGGCAGCACACTTTACACAACTCCCCACATCACCTGGCATTATGTATTTTGATCTTAGGCTTGTGTGTAGCTACTCGGCCATGGAAACTCATTTCATGAAGCTCCTAACGCACGATTATTTTGCTGATGTTACTTCCACAAGCAATTTGGAACTCTTTAGTGCGTGATTTAACAGAGGATAGGCACTGTACGCTTCAGCACTTGACGGCCCCGCTCTGTGAGTTTATTGCTTCATGGCTAAGCTGTTGTAGTCCCTAGGTGCACTTACAAATGACAGGGGCAGATCTAGCAGGACAAACTGACTTATGGCAGAGGCAGAGGTGGCCTCCTATGACAGTGCCCTGTTTAAGTGATTCATTACACACACACAAGAATGTGTTGTGTACTATGTATTATGTTTATTTTATTTTATGAATGTTATACATATGTATCATGGCAATATAGATAATTATGGTATATAAGGAGTAACGGGGGTATTCAGCAAGAAGGATGTCTGTGTGGGACTGTTAAACTGTAAAAGGTTTGGGAACCACTGATTTCTAGCAATGACTGGCAGCGGCACATGAAGCATTTGAGGGCCATCCTGAAGCCCTTGAGACAAGCTGAGCTTGTAGCCAAACCGAGGAAGTGTGCAATTAGACTGCTCGAGGAAAAGTATCTTGGCTTCCACTTGTGTCATAGACAGGTATGTCCCCAAATTGCCAGTAATTGCAGTCTGCCTGAGACCCATGACCAAAAAGGAGGTGAGACAGTTCCTGGGGCTGGCTGGCTATTATCAAAGGTTTGTACCTGTTTATTTGGACATCACCAGCCTGCTGACTTATCTCACTAAAAAGGGAGCACCAGAACTGGTCCAGTGGATGAAGCAGTGCCTACAGACTTTTACACTAATGAAGTCCTCTCTGGGGCCCCTACTGCTGCATTCTCCTGACTTCTCTCTCCCCTTCTCTCTCCTGCAGACTGATGCATAGGACAGAGCACTGGGGGCCAATTTGTCGCAGGTGGTGGAGGGGCAGGACTGTCCGGTGATGTACACTGGTAGGAGTGGGTGGTCCTCACTCTCCATTACTATCTGCTAGAGCCACTGTTCAGACCACACCTCACTCCAGTGGCTCCACTGCATGAAGGATGTCATCGCACAAATCACCTGCTGGCATCTGACCTTAGAGCTCTTTAAATTTGAGGTGTTCCACAGAGGGCTCAGATGGTGGTGACTGACTTCCTCTTTTGTCCAGGGTGAGGGTGTGGGCAGTGGGTTTGGCTGCATGCTGGATAGAGTTGGGCGGTGGGAATATGTGGAGGTGAGAGCATGGTCGATGTCACTTGTTGGATGGAGAGCCCGTCACAGCCAATAGACTGTGATTTTCAGCTGTGTGTTGTTTCTGGCAGCCTAAATATATTCCTGTCTTCTCTCAAGTAGGCTGTTGGAGATGAGCGAGAGATGACCACATGCAGAGCTAGTTTACACCTGTAGACTACGCGACTGAAATGTCACAGCCAAATGAGCCCTACTTTAGTTACTTGAGCTGCAAAGCTAAGCACACTTCTGTTGATTGTAAATAAAAGAAAGCTCTGTCTCTCACTTCTGCCTCCAGTGTCCTCAATCCTCTCACACAAGCCAGCCAAATCACAGATCGCATCTCAAAGTACAGGTCCCCAGGTAAAACTAATCCAGCTCAAATAAGGCTTAATTTGACCCGCTGTTCAGTATGATATATACAGGAGAGACAAGGTTGCCTCGCAACTGAAAGACAGAGAAGAAAAAAGGCAGAGAGAGAGAGAGAGAGATGCAACGACAGGGCTAGAATGGCACTTTATTTACTTCAAGAAGTGGAATGCGTTTAGAGTGAGGCTCAGCCAGACATTTCAACAGTGCCAGATGACAGTACCGTACAATAGAGCTCAAAACTAGGCCATAACCTGACACTTGGCAACCCTGGGCGTCTCTATGGGAAACTCTACATTCCTCTGTGGGAAAAATCAACAGTGTTTTTGAAAGCTGTCAAAGTCTTCCAGACTTGATATGTTTTGTCCAGTGTACATTCCCCTGCTGAATGTCACTGGATTCCCCTAATTATGGAGTCATTATGGATGAATTCAAATGTGAATATTGCTGCATGCCATCTAACACTGCTGTGCATTGAACTGACATCATAAGACTGGCATCCTCACCAAAATACCCCCATACAAACCAGCAAGTCAAATGTGGTGGTTATGTTGCTTTTACAGCACAAGTCTACAGTTTGACTGTGGTGTTTTTATATAATAGTGCTGAAGTACAACATTTACTTAATGTTATTTCAATGCACAGGATTGTTAGCTTGCTTGTAGCATGAAAATCAGAGGATCCAATGACATTTGGCAACAAATTTACATAGGACAAAACGTATAGGCTTTGGCAGGGGTGAAATTGGGCCAGTGTGCACCAGAGCAGATCTCTGGCACCTTTGTGTTGTATGAATAGCAAACAGAGCTGAACTCCAGTACTGTAATCTAATGGAAGCTTCTTAAAATCCATTTAACTGTGATATAAACCATATTCACACACAGATAAAGTCCAAACACATTCACACACCCCGTCCCTCCAAATTTTTTAGGCACTGCATGTTTAAGTGGCATGTCCTCTTCTTGTTCTTACAGTCATGTCAGTACATTGTGAATCCTTCCTGCTGTTTCAGATTAGGTGGCATAATGGTTTACAGCAGTTCATTTTGCTAGTTTATGGGCTTCAGTGTGATTTTCATCTTTGTCAAAAAAGAATCAAAGGATATTATTTTGACGCCTGGCAAACTAGGAATACTACAAAACCAGCAAATTAAATAAATTAATTCCGACAAAAAACAGGTAGGTTTTTAGTTTTAATTACATTTTCATAATATCAGTGCTGAACACTCCATATATTACCACATACACTGAACAGTATTGTTGCTGCATTGTTGACACCCATGGGAAAAATACCAATGAACCCCTTGGCTTTAGAGAATTTTTGTTTACCACAGGATGCCAAATGACTTCAGAGGTCTATTATATTAAACCAGCACCCCAAAGTGCTAATATGGCTAATTGGGCCCCACTAGCAGAACGCTAATTGGTACAGTAGATTTAACTGTTAAGCTATTGCCAACAATCCCCTTGTTGTAGGAATTCTAGTAAAAATGCTGCTGCATTTTGTGGCTTTACAACCAAAACCCACTCTTTGCACTTGGTGTTTTATAGCAAAGCCTTTGTTTACTTTGTGTTTGACCCCAGTCTTGAACGCCGACCTACTGTTCTTCAATTTCCTGCAACATGAATACAGATGTGCTATCTTGCCATAACTAGCACACTGCAGACTTCAGAACGAACGCTTTTCCCCAGGATGGAACAACAGATGCGCCTCTTATCCACCAATCGGCCCTTTTTCATTTGCGCAACCTGACGACTTGAGCGGCATCAATTCTGCAGTCACGAATGTTGTGGACAGTCTGTCCATAACATTCGTGACTGCTATCACAAAACGCAACCTTCTATGAAATGATCCAAGGCTAACGATTTGTTGCTATAGATACAGCCCCGTCATCACGCTCTAAAAGCTACCTTTCTCTGATACATTAGAAGTCAATTTTACCTCATTATAATAATTACAGTCTACTCCAAATCAGGTGTTTTCTGAATGAGATATTGAAATAATCCCTTTCCTGCACGTTAAGGTTATCTTACTCTCGACAACTGGTAAAAGCATTTTTTTCCACTCTCTCCCATTTGCTCACTGCAAACAAGGTTACCGTGTCGCCACTGGTAACAGAAGTAGCTCTTAAATGTTCTTTTTTTTAAGGTGCATTAGCTGAAGTAAAGGGCTGAGGCCACAGAAGGAAGAGCCTTAAATGGACTCAGAGACACACAGCTCTGTTACAAACGGACTTCTCAATGCATTTTAAACATCTGGCCTGAAAGACTGAATGTCTCTAGGTGACTTTGAAGTGCGTATGTACAATTAAAGCATACGGTGCACTTGCTTAACGTTTCTGTGGAGAGAATACTGAAGTGCTGATTATCATTTCAACATGTCAGGAGACGACCTCTAAGTTTAAGAGCCATCTCAATGACATTCAAACTCAAACCGAGCACTATTTTCTGGTTTCTAATAGATTTAGGAGTGAATGGCTAAGACAGAGTCATCAAGGTGGCTTAAAAAGGTACATTAGTGAAACTGAGAACTGATGCAATAACAGGAGCAGCAAGAAGAAGTCTACAAGATTATACCTACTCAAAGTTAGCACTTAGTGCGCTGTCTAACCACAAACAGCTTATGTCAAGTTGCTGAAGATATGGCACTGTTTTTAAAATTACACATTTAAGAAATGCCTTTAGGCCTCTGAAGTTGTGCCGCCACATTATAGTTGCTGACATGCCCATATAAGGAGGTCTAGGGTCCAATCCCATTTCACCCTTGCCCTACCACTTAGCCCTACCCCTCCGTTTTGCGCATTCTCGCCTAGAAGTAGGGTGTTAGGGCTACATGGCACATTCCAAATGCAGTGCTATGAGCAACCAAACAAACCCACAAATGTGAGTATTTTCTCTGTTAAAAAAATTATGATGACCATTGTATTATCTTAGTTTAATGTCATTTCACTGTATTATGGTCCTTTTCTTCATAATAAGCATAAACATGGCTAGTAATATGCTGATGTCTCGGTAGCTAGCTAGCTAAATTTCCCGTTAAAGCTTAAATGGGGCAACAGTTAGCTATATTCTGGCACCTCAGCAATCAGAAATGCTGCACCATTTAAGGTGGAATGGGAAAATTTAAACGAGAAGCTGGTGAATAGCTGTCTTCAGCTTCGTATCACTGGAGAATTAGCGGTGGGCGATAATAAATAATTGTTGCATCCCCCTGTTTGAAGGCATATGATTCCCAAAATGTAACTAAAGATCAGCAGCGAGGTTGCTGAACTTTACCCTCCTCTGCTATCAGTGCAGACTGGCAGGGTCGCCTACAGAGCAGTGCTAGTAGCTGTTAATGAAGTAATGTTTTTTTTATTTGAGGGTCCCATTTCGTAGGGGAAGATTTCAACCACTACAACTTGTAACTCAGTTCCAAGGGGCAAGGTGACCCTTGAAAACATAAGGGAGGGGTAAACATAATAAACAGGATTGGGCCTAGGTCTAAGCAGGTTTTCACAGCATATGATTAACAAAAATGATAAAAGTAGATATGTTTTGTCATGTGTGCCTTTACCTTTGAACAACACTGGATTATCTGAATTATGAGGTTGTTTACTAATCAAAATATGGATATTGCAACATGCAAGCTAACACTGCTGAGCATAGAATTGTCAAGATAAGACTGACAACCTGACCACAGTACCCCACACAAACCGGCAAGCTTTGCCAAAAGTGGTAGGCTTTGGCAGTCAAAGCCTACAGTTTGTGGGTTGTCTGGTGTTGTTACAGAAAAGAGTGGAAGTACAGCATGCCGTGTCGTGATGTGCGACATCCAAAAATTTGAAACAACTGGTTTTAACCCTTGTGTGGTGTTGATGTTTTTCTTACTCAGTGGTCTGGTGGACCCACTGCATTACTTTTTTTTTTTTTATCACAACCATAACAATTTATGTAAAAACACCAGATGTTTAAAATGTCACAAGTGGCCAGAGTAGGGTTCTCCTTTAGCAGCTGTACCAAGTCAGCAGCCTGTCCATGTTGTCCACCCTCACATACACACACATATACAAACACCTACAGACACACGCACACACTAACAGCAGGCCATGTAGGAGGAGATCAGAGTGAAGGACACAGCACCTCCACATTTTATTCCCCACGGGTTCATCCAAACACGTGTAATTTAAATGTGTAGGGGGTGAACAGTGTGAAGGCACTGAAAATGTGTTATTTTATATGTTATATGTGTTGTAAGGCCAAGGAATCATAATAAATCGCATCATTTTTTCTTTTGGTAAACAATGAAAATGGGTCCCACAGACCCCAACACTGCACAAGCGTTAATGAAAGCAGGCACATTGACACTGACTGTTCAATTTTTTAGCATGTCACAGTGCGTCACTCAGCATTTTACCATTACTGCATTAAATTAAAGTCATTTTGAGATGACAGGAAGCCATATTAGATGACATGTGACTTGAAGGCAACTAGAAAATAAGACAAATCATAATGATATACTCCCTCAGCTAACTGGCCTAGACCTTTTTTCCATCTCATATCTTTCAGTTTGCAAACAGTAGGTCTGTGCCAAACATTAAAATATTTTGCAAGTTTTATGTCCTTAAATTTATACAAGTTGAATGTAAAATGACAGGCATGCAAAGCTTGTCTACAAGTCTATTTTTTTATTTTGATTAATTAATATCATACAGAACACAGAACACATGAAAGAAGAGACAAGATCATATGAACTCAATTATATGAAAAAAAAGAAGACAGAAACAAGAACTGCTACTCTTACCTTTCTCTTTGAGCGTTCAGATTTCTTGGACATGTTCTTGATTTTTTTATGAAGATGATACAATACCTAGAAATAGAAGGAAATTCATAGTTGAACATTTTCAAGTCGCAATTTCTTACAGAAGTTTCTTGCAAGGGTGAAGGGTCTTTTGGAGATTAGCAGCTGGTTCAAAGCAGCACTTTGGCAATAAGTCTCCTACCAAATGGAATGGATTTAAGTTAAAACACCCTTTAATTCTACATTTTTGCACTCAGAAAATTAAAGGAACGGCTCTCCATTTGGCAAGTAAAGCTGACATGAATAACTTCTTTTTTCTTTAGATAATATTCACAATGTCACCATTGTGCTAGATCTTTAAGAGCTGGATGCATCATTTTACAACATCAATATAAATCTGTTGACATTTTTGTGCCCTCGTCTTTCCTGTACAATAAAGTCACAAATATGAAATTCAGTGGTGTTCCATCAGCACCTGTAAATTCCAAAATAATATATCTTATGATTAGTAGTGCAATCTGGTATGTTTGCCTTTGCTCTATCTATCCGCTTTACATATTGGAAGCTGTGAGGCTAAAAAACCGAACATTGGTAGGCACTTCAAAATTGATCTGCAGTATCTTATACACTTTATGGACAAAAGTATTGGGACACCTACACATATGTCTGTCAAGACTGACAGGCTATGTGCTTATCTTTATCCGCCTGTTAACAATGGGGCCTTCTGCCCAATGACGGCTGGGATAGGCTCCAGCTCCCCGTGTGACTCCCAGAAGGATAAGCGGCTTACAAGATGTGTGTGTGTTTGTGTTTGTGTGTTAGCAATGGGTGTGGCTGAAACACCTGAACTCAATAATTAGGAGGGATGTGCCCAATACTTTTGTCCATATAGTGTACTTGGCACTTGGTGGTAAAACTGACATGAATAACTACGATACATACCAACTTGGGAAGTAATGCAATACATATTACAGTGTTATGTAATCAGTATACAAAACAAGTAGCTTTATTCCATTACTAGAAACAAAAAATCAGATTACAGATGCAGTACTGTGCAGAAGAGGTCACTCTTCATTTATCTAATTTCCAGTCACAATGGCCATTAAGTACAAGCTATTCGTTTTTCAGGACATATTTCCAAGAAGATTAGATATAATACAATCCACTTGCATAAGGGTGAGAAATGAATAACATACTTAATGGCCTACAGAAATAACATTTATGAATTTAAGCATGGTCTCTAACTTTTGCACAGTACTGTACATTATAAAAATAGCGTAAATCTATGAATAGAGTAGCAAGATTATATTAAAACCACTCTTGATTTTCTTGCCTGTAGTCAATGCTAACTTTTACTCTGTTTTTGTTTTTTAATTGTCATTTAATTATATGACTTTAAATAGACAAATAATCCAAAAGTAACAGAAACTGATCAAAATGGTCATTCTTTGGATTAGGTTATACAACCCCATTTCCAAAAAAGTTGGGATGCTGTGCAAAATGTAAATAAAAACAAAATGCAATGATGTGCAAATCATTTAAGCCCTATGTTTAATTAATAATAGTACAAAGACAACAAATCAAATGTTAAAACTGAGAAATGTTACTGTTTTTTGAAAAACATATGCCCAATTTGAATTTAATGCCAACAACATGTTTCAAAAAAGTTGGGACAGGGGCAACAAAAGACTGGAAAAATGCTAAAAAAAACCTGCACATGGCATGGGTGTCTTGCACAACTGTGAAGGCACCATTGATGCTGAATGAAATATGTTTCAGCAAGACAATGTCAAACCACATTCTGCACATATTACAACAGCATGGCTCCATAGTAAAAGAGTCGGGGTGCTAAACTGTTATCTCTGCACTGTTTTCAATTAAATATAGGGTTTACATGATTTGCATATCATTGCATTCTATTTTTTTTTCTTTGCATTTTGCACAGCGTCCCAACTATAGGAAATGGTGTTGTACATTTTTAGCAGGTAAATGCTGAATCTGTAACCTGTACCTGTAACCTTCCAAACACTGTACAGTAAAAACAAGTCACTGGATTGAGACCGTAATGCGTTATGTATATTTTCTCCTGTCCATTTTTGCTGTTTATAAGATTTCAAGCAATACTTAGTGCTGTGGCTTTTAATAGCAGAGTCATGACATTCCTGGTCCTCACGTAAAGGCTTTCATTTTCTGTGACTGTGTATGGAAATGGCGTAACAATATAATGACACAGTTATGTGTATTGGCTCTGATTCTTAATAAAGTGAGTTTCATTTTGCTGTTTATGCAATAGAGCAGGCTGGAGTAGATTGTGGATGTTGTTTTGTTCTATGTATCTAAGTGACCGAACCACCCAACACACGATTAATCAACTGAGAGCAACGTTATTTATCACTACATTGTTGACGGGAGTTATATCATGTCACTGTATACAGGAAATATATCAAGTGCCAAGACAGTTACTGCAGAACATCTTTTTAAGTGCTCACCTCTCCTCAACTGGCCTCACTTGGTCAAGTCATGTCACAGCATTACCTGCGTTTTGTCTATACCAGAGCTACAGTGTGAGTTACCATAACATGCTATGGCACTTATAACTGGAAAGTATTATAACAATCTTATGTCAACTAAAATCTATGCCACTTCAGATTCTTGATATCGACTCAAGATCAAAAATTGATCAAAGCGGCCTTTATACCAGGTGGAGAGTTAAAAGCCATTATAAATGTTCTGTAGGTTTATGTAAGTCTGTAAAGAGGTCTTATGTAGGTGTCATGTAGTCTAGCAGGATGTTGTAGAAAAAATGTATTAGGCATTTCACAAGACATACACATTGGAATTTCATGAATGTTCTGCTGTTCTTGCCTTGTTTTTATTCAGCTGCTGTAAACTAGTTGTTATCAGTTGGTGTTTGAAATTTCAAGGGTGTGAACCTGGCAGTGCGGCCTTTACACCACACTCTCAGAAAAACTGCACCTTTCAAGGTGCAGATGTTCTCACTGCAGTGAGAGCCTCAAGGCTATTTGTTCAGTACCTTTTGTTAGAGAACATAAATATACTAAATGTCTTTGCAGTTATTAATTACTTAAGTTGAACTGACTGCGAACACTCCTGGCTTTTTATTTGTGTTTCTAAAGAACAAAAGACTGGCCACCCCAGAGTCTAAACCTCAACATAATTAAATGACTGAGATTACTTGAAATATGAGAAGCAAGAAATGCAGACAGTGGAATGGATGCTGTAAAAAGGCCATGGGTGGACACATTAAAGTCTGAAAAAGTTGATATTATATTCAGCTCTTGAGGTTCCTGTGTAATTTTCTGTTAATTATGTGTTTCTGTCTTTTGACTCTGACTCTGAACATTCTTAGCTTTTTATTTATGTTTCTCCTTAAAGATCTTAAGTTGTGAAAAGGCACAAACATGCACCTTCCCCTAGGAAAGTGAATGTAGTCTACCTTTGTACATGTAGCCTACCTCAAATAAGTTACACAATTGGACTTTAAGGACCCGCTTGTACCTTTGGATATAGGTTGTACACTTTTTTAAAAAAGATGGTTCTTCAAGCGTCCTTTAGTAGGTTCAGTGGTTCTATACAGAACACATCTGCATGCTTAAATGGTTCTTTGCATGGTGAAACTGTTCTTCAGATTGCTGGAGAATGTGAAATTCTATATAGAACCGTAGCACCAAAAAGGGTTCCAAATGGTTCTTTTAGTGTTCATGGCTCTATATAGAGCCACTGTCTTTACCAAAGAACCCTTGAAGAACCATTCTTTAAGAGTTTATACTAACATATAAATAAGTTTACATATAGGACTGTGCAAAGTCTCTGCCCTTTTATTTATTAATTTAAAGTCTAATTCCAGTAAACAATGGACAGTTAGATATAAGATAACCCACTTACATAAAGCCCCCTAAAGGGTTCAAGGGACAAAACGGGACTTCCAACAACCATGCAAGAGTGAAAGTTAAAGTGAGGAAACAGTGTTTCTAAAAGTTTCTAAAATTGAAATGTAAAAAAAAAGAATAAAAGACAGAGAAAATGGGACTCCTAACAACTATGTAAGACCTGGTAGACCATCAAAACTGTCACCATCAGATAAACCGTACTTAAAGCTCTCCGTGATGAGAGAAAATCAAGCTCCACTCTTGCTTCAGATCTGAAAAAACCCTTTTCTTCCTTCCACTGTGGAAAGAGGACAACTCAGCACTATGAGTCTGAAAGGATGTGTAGCTGTCAAGAAGCTGTTGCTAAGAAAAGGAAACAGACAAAAAAAGGAAAAATGTACACTAGAACACCGAAACTGGACATCTGAGATGTGGATTAAGGTTTTATTGACCGATGAATTACAAACTACAACCAACTTCTAAGACTGAACTTTGGAGGTGTGGAAAAATATCGCTGCAGATCTCTGAAAAACTGAAAGCAAGCCTCCTGAAAAGAACGGAAGCTATAACGAAGTAAGGAGTGGACACACTTAATACTGAACAAAATTATATTATATTAAGTTGCTGAAGCTTCTCTGTCATGTTTTGTTCCTAATGCTGGAAAATGCAATGCACAAACTTGTACTTAATGACCGTTTTGACTGGAAATTCAGTGAGTGAAGAGTGGTCTCTGACTTTTGCAGAGTACTGTAGTTTGTATCTTGGTAAAGAAAAATGTACATTTACAGTATGCACAGTGTAAAATGCTGTGCATTTCTTTTAAAAATTAATCTTGACCACCATGCTGAGCTTCTTCCACTTTGTGTTAATCAAATGCTTCTAAAAATATAAATTTCTAATTATTTATTGGTTTGGACATTTTGACTTTTAAACAGTAAAGAACCTTTACATTATGTGGAGGTTCTTTTAACTGTAAAAGGTTCTTCAGATACACCTCATTTAAAAGTGGTTCTTTTATGGCCTCACTCCGAATTGAATGATTTGATACCCTGCCTAGTACAGACAAGACTAATCTATCCGAACTGTGGGGATAATGAATTTATAATACAATATCAGATACTTGCTTTTAACTTTGACCGCAGCTGCTGACTGTCGTTGTTGTATAGGTGTCAAACTACAGGCATACATGGACTCTGTGAAAGTAGCAGTGTTGTGTAGGCGTATGTGCTCATTAAGTCTTTTTCCTCTCTGAAAGCTTAGGGCCAAAGGCTAATGTATATCACTGGCTAAAACAGCAGTTACAGAGTCCAGTTCACTTGAGTTAGAATAAGTTCTTTTACAGTTTGAAAGTCTATTGCTTTTGTAAGACAAGTACTGGAACAACATTTCACCTCTGTAAAGCAATTCACATACAGCTAAAGCTGGTGAGTCTATATATACATGGATAACTGTTTCAAATTACTTGCAGATGATAACGTGAAAATGTAAATGAATCCATATGGATTTTTACTCCTACAGAGTTGGCAATTATTGAGCTTTACTCTTGTGATCTCACTGTGCAAGTTGAAAATCAGCAGGATTGAAATGCTTTCATATCTAAACTAAAATTACAGAACTACAAATTATAATTACAAGCAAAGTAGCAAGAAAGAACAAATTAAAATTTAAATATCCACACAGTGGTGCTCTAGTTTCTCTTAACAACGACTGTAGTCCAACCATAAGCATAAATAGCAGTAAATAGGAAAAATCCCTAGTTTGGAAGTTATTGAAAGCCCATCAATGCCAGGTAGAGCTCTATTTATGGCAGCAGTATGCCAAAATTTTGGCTTAGTAACTCAAAATAATGACTAAAGGCTTGTCTTACAATACTGACTTTATATGTTAAAATAATGACTTAACATCTCAAAAAAATGACTTGTTATGCCAAATTAATAACTTCATTACATAACATTTAAAAACATTTAAAAAGTAAAAATCCCAGGTAGCCCAGGTAGAAAAGAAAAAACTTTATTTTCTGTCACAAGATATTGACTTAGTATGTTGAAATAATGACTTAGTATCACAAACTAATGACTCAGTATCTTGTAATAATGGCTTGTTATCCACAATTATTTACTTACTTTCTTGAAATGTAAGAACTCATTATTTCAATGCAGCAAGTAAGAATCTAAATACAAAAGTTGGCACGCTGGGCAGAATGTAAATAAAAATAGAATGCAATGATATGAAAATCATGCAAACCATATTTTTAAAAGAAAATACTACAAAGACAACATATCAAATGTTGAAACTGGAAAAAGTTATTGTTTTTTAAAAAATATATGCACAACTTGTATTTGATGCCAACAACACGTTCCAAAAAAAGTTGGGACGGGGGAATGTTTACCACTGTGTTTTATCATCTCTTCTTTTAACAACACTCTATAAGTGTTTGAAAACTAGGTAGACCAATTGCTGTAGTTTTGAAAGTGAAATGTTTTCCTGTTCTTGTTTGATACAGCATTTTAGCTGCTCAACAGTTCGGGGTCTCTTTTGTCATATTTTTCATTTCATAATGCGCCAAATGTTTTCAGTGGGTGACAGGTCTGAACTGCAGGCAGGCCAGTTTAGCACCCGGACGCTTTTATTACGGAGCCACGCTGCTTTAATGTGTGCAGAATGTGGTTTGGCATTGTCTTGCTGAAAAAATCAAGGCCGTCCCTGGAAGAGACGTCATCTGGATGGCAACATATGTTGCCAAAACTTGTATATATCATTCAGCATTAATTGTGCCTTCACAGATGTGCCAGTCACCCATGCCATGTGCACTAATGCACCCCTATACCATCATGAATACTGGGTTTTGAACTGTGCGCTGATAACAAGCTGAGTGGTCTTTAGCCCGGAGGACATAGTGTCCATGATTTCCCAAAAGAATTTCAAATGTTGATTTGTCAGACCACAGGACACTTCTCCACTTCCCCTCAGTCCATTTTAAAAGAGCTCAGGCCCAGAGAAGGCGGTGGCATTTCTGGATCCTGATTATAGATGGTTTCTACTTTGCGTTTTAGAGTTTTAACCTGCAACTGTGGAAGCAGTGACGTACTGTTTTCACAGACAGTGGTTTTCAGAAGTGTGCATGCAATGGTTTCCACTACAGAATCATGTCTGTTTTTAATGCAGTGTCACCTGAGGGCCCAAAGTTCACGGCCAGCAAATACTGTTTTTTGGCCTTGTCCCTTGCATACATAGATTTCTCCAGATTCTCTGAATCGTTAACATTATTATGTACGATAGATGATGAAAAGCAAAAGTTCTTTGACATTTTACACTGAGAAACGTTACTTGAATTGTTGCACAACAATTGCATTCTTCAATTGTTGAACCCCTCCCCATCTTTATTTCTGAAACTCTCAGCTTCTCTGGGATGCTTTTAATACCCAATCATGTTACTGACCTGTTGTCAATCAACCACCAGGTGTTTTTTTTTTTTGCATTACACGACTTTACCAGCTTTTTGTTGCCCCTGTCCTAACTTTTTTGGAACATGTTGTTGGCATCAAATTCAAAATGGTCATATATTTTTCAAAAAACAATAAAATTTCTTAGTTTCAACTTTTGATACATTGTCTTTGTACTATTTTCGATGAAACAAAGGGGTTTAAATGATTTGCACATCATTGCATTTTGTTTTTATTTATGTTTTGCGTCCTAACTTTGAGGTTGTAAATTACATCATTATTACAAGATACTAAGTCAATATTTCATGAAAATTTGTCAAATTTTAAGATATTACGTCAGTATATTTTGACATTCGGCCACCAGTAACAGTAAAGATAAAACACAAGTGATTTTTTTCTGTGGGTCATACAGTAACTGTATGTGCATTTCCCCACTGGAACACTGTGTTTGCTTATTTGGCTGACATGCCTGCTTTATAAGAACACGCTGGAATTTTTCAAATAAATCTCTCTGCCTACACCTGTTCTGTACAATAGTTGTGATGTGTTTCCATGTACCCAGAAAAAAAAACACATAAACCCACTGAGTCAAACCAGCATCTGTCCATTTATTAGAGTTTTACAATTCTAAATGGGTTTCAGTTAAAGGGGTTGGCTAACTATAGTAAAATGCATCAAGTATATTGCCTGTGGTAATAGATCCATGTGGCAGACTGAAAAGTGGTCGAGTATTTCTTTAATAAACTTCTAAAGAACAGGTGGCCAGTGTGCAGTTAAGGGTGGCTTTTACACACAGCAATTGCCAGACTTAGCTAGTTTTATTTTTATTTTAAAAAAGCTAAAACCTGGGCAAAAGTGTGAAATATTCATGCTGGATAAAAGACTGAAATGGCATTAAACACTGCTAGGCCCTCTACTTCTACTACAATGTAGCCTCTATGGTTGAAGAGCACATATCATGGAAAACAGTGTCATCAGTTTTTAAATAAAAGAGTCTGATCTGAAGCAAAACATTCAAACCCCTTACAGTCCATATATAACACATTTAGAATCCACTACTTTTGTGATGTCATGAAAACCAAACCATTTTACATATTCAAAATGTGAACATTCTTGGCCAACATATGCTTTGGATGTTGTGTTGATTTTCTATGTGAAAATAAGTGAACACATCTTCTACAGGGTAAAAACTTAATTACTGCATTTTTCTGCTAATTTTAAGGCACAATAACTATACCTTAGTGGGAAAACATGTAGGATAAGGGCCCTTCAACATTAACCAGCGGTTAGCAAAGCTAAAAACAAAGCGGCCAGAAAGCCACAGTGAGCTGATGTTTTCACAACATTTGTTTGTTACTCTCTATAGATGTTACATCACTCTGTGACAGTGTGAAGGAGTACTTCTTCACTCTAGCAACTCTGTAGATCCATTAGCGCTGTTTCACATCTTTAAAGACACCTTCCTCTGCGGGGACGGGGGGCGAGCAGCTGCCTTTCCACCAGCATTTGTCAAACAACACTAGTTGTTAATGTCCCTATACACCGATCAGCCATTACATCAAAACCACCTCCTTGTTTCTACACTCATTGTCCATTTTATCAGCTCCACTTACTATATAGGTGCACTTTGTAGTTCTACAATTACAGACTCTAGTCCATCTGTTTCTCTGCTTACTTTGTTAGCCACTGTTCTTTAACGGTCAGGGCCCCTACAGGACCACCACAGTGCAGGTATTATTTGGGTGGTGGATCATTCTCAGCGCTGCAGTGACACTAATGTGGTGATGGCGGGTAGATCAGACACAGCAGTACTGCTGGAGTTTTTAAACAGTGTGTCCACTCACTGTCCACTCTATTAGACACTCCTGCCTTGTTGGTCCACCTTGTAGATGTAAAGTTAGAGATGATAGCTCATCTGCTGCTGCACAGTTTGTGTTGGTCATCCTCCATCAGTGGTCACAGGTTTTTGGCTGATGGACTATTATTAGTCCAGCAGCGCTGCTGTATCTGATCTACTCGTACCAGCACAACACACACTAACACACCACCACAATATCAGCGTCAATGCAGTGTTGAGAATGATCCACCACCCAAATAATACCTGCCCTGTGGTGGTCCTGGCCTTTGAAGAACAGGGTAAAAGGGGGCTAACAACGTATGCAAAGAAACAGATGGACTACAGTCTGTAACTGTAGAACTACAAAGTGTACATATAAGGTAAGTGGATAAAATGGACAGTGATTGTAGAAACAAGGAGGTGGTTTTAATGTTATGGCTGCTCGGTATATACACCCCTCTCTCAGAGTAGCAACACGAGTCATAAATAGCCAGAAGTCAGGAGCTCAGCTGTTTCAGCATGCTGGCGAAGGTGCAGGTATGTGTACGCTCACTGTGCGTAAAGTGCTCATTTTGGAGAGACCCTTTCTGATGACTAGAGGAGGGTAAAAAGGCTAAAAGCACCAGAAAGTGCATGTACTGCTATTTCATGCTCAAGTAGAAGTGAAAGTAGCAAGCAAATAATAGGAGTGCACTGGACCTTCTTGGTACATCCAGCATCCACCAGCTTTGGTGCTAGTCATCTTTTTTGGGCATTTTGGACAAAAAAATATGATGCTAATGCTCAAAAAAGAGAGATTTCTACAACAGCAAAGCAGTCCAGGTGCTTAAATATAAAGGACTAAAACCGAACTGAGTAAAAAGCAGCTTCTTTTCTTCACAAATATACTCACAATTATTATCTAAAAAACACTCAATAAAGCACAAATCAAAGTGCACCTGACCCTTGTGTGGTGTTGACATTTTTGCTTGTTGTCTGGTGGATCCACTGCATTGTTTTTTTTAAATCAATGCAGCCATAGCAATTTATGTAAATATACCAGATGTTTAAAATATCACCAGTGGCCAGCGTAGAGTTCTCCTTTAGCAGCTGTAGCCAGTCAGCAGCCTGTCCATGTTGTTCACACACACACACACATATACAAACACATACACACACAGACACACACACTAACAGCAGGCCATGTAGGAGGAGAACAGAGTGAAGGGACACAGCACCTCCACACTTTTATTCCCTGTGGGTTCACCTCAGCACCACAGGTGTAATATAAATGTGTAGGGGGTGAACAGAGTGAAGATACTGAAAATGTGTTATTTTATATGTTCTTAACAGAAAATGAGCAAAAGCCAAGGAATCTGAGGTTGAAACAATAAATTGCATCATTTTTTATTTTAGTAAACAGTGAAAATGGGTCCCACAGACCCCAACACCACACAAGGGTTAACTGAGGGAAAGGAGCTCATTACTGTATGTCTATGCTCGTAATTCTGCATTAAAACACTCCATGGTCCAGGACTGCTTTCCAAACGTTATGCTTTTTGATAGTGGACCTGCTGTCATAAGCCTCTGTTTGGCCTTTGGCAAGCTGTACTTAAGATGCAAGCAAGTTACATAAGCTGCACTGTCAACTGCACACTTAAAAAAGATGGTTCCTAAATTGTTCTTTAATAAAGGAAATGATTCTGTTTAGTTCTTTATAGGACCATTTAATGCTTAGATGTTTCTCTGTACAATGAAATGGTTCTTCGGATTGACAGAGGATGTTTTGTATACTGTTCTACATAGAACATTTTTGAAAATGGCTCCATATAATACTTAAAAGGGTTCTGCCACTATTACAAGCTTGACATCATAACAATAGCAGAACGCTTTTTGGTACTATATAGAACTATTTTCTAAAAGGTTCTATGTAGTGCCATATATAACACATTCTCTGTCAGTCTAAGGAACCATTTTACCCTGCAAGAAACCATTAAACATGAAAGGGTTCTATATAGAACTTATGGCTCTAAATAGAACCACTGCCTTTACTAAAGAACCCTTAAGGAACTTTTTAAGTAGGTGTATTATACTGTGCATATGCATATGTTGTATATGGTTCTACATAGAACTTTCTTGAAAATGGCTCTATATAGTACTAGAAAGGGTTCTGCCACTGTTACAAGCTTGACATCATAACTATAGAAGAACCTTTTTGGTGCTATATAGAACCATTTTCAATAGGATTCTATGTAGAACCATCTACAACACATTATCAGTTTATCTGAAGAACTATTTCACCATGCAAAAAAACATTTAGGCATGAAATAGTTCTATATATAACTTGTGGTTCTAAATAGAACTACTGCCTTTACTATCTTTTTTAGGTGGGTATGTTCCGCTGTGCGTATGCATATGCATATGTTGTATATTGGTCTACACAGAACATTTTTAAAAATTGCTCTATATAGTGCTAAAAGGGATTCTGCTATTGTTACAAGTTTGACACAATAAAAGAACCCTTTTTGGTGCTATATAGAACCATGTCCAATTCATTCTCCATCAGTCTGAGGAACCATTTCACCATGCAAAGAACCATTTAAGCATGCAGATGGCTCTACATACAGTTCAGAGTTCTAAACAAAACTATTCCCTTTACTGAAGAACCCTTGAAGACCCATCTTTCTTAAGTGTGCTCATGTCCACTCTCTTTTGGAAACAGGCTCCACAGAGCTGACCAACTTTTTTCCCAAACAGGCGCAAGTCTTACCTTGGCATAGCAGCATGTGATCAGAAGCAAGGGCAGGAGGTAGCCGATGACCAGAATGGTCACTTTGTAGGTTTGCCTGGCCACGCGCTCGCTCCAGATCTCCCAACAGAACGAGCTGTTGGGCGCGTCCGGGTGGTCCGTTACGACCTGGTGCTGCGCTACGGGCACGGCGAAGATGAGCGAGAGCAGCCAGATGAGCCAGACGCCGAGCAGGGCGTTCCTGCGGTTCCTTATGCACGGGGACTTCTTGGAGAGCACCACGGCCACGTAGCGGTCCACGGACATAGCGACGAGCGTGAAGATGCTGACCAGCATGGTCACCGTGACGAAGTAGTGAACGGACTTGCACAAGAAGGCGCCGAAGATCCACTCAGGCAGCGAGTAGATGGTGGCTTGGAATGGCACGCAGAAGAGGAGGAAGGACAGATCTGCGATGCTGAGGTTGAGGATGAAGATGTTGGTGGTGCTCCTCGAGCGCCCTGACTTGATCCTGCCAATGACCACCATGACCAGCGCGTTCCCGACGATGCCCAAGAAGAAGATGCATCCGAATATGACTGGCACGAGCACGACCTCCGGGCCCAGAGGGTCTTCTTTAACGGTGTGGTTGGCGTCCGCTGGCTCGTGGGACCAAAACAGCGTCTCGTTTCTGGACAAGCCCATGATTTCTGGCATCACTTGGAACAAGGAGGCATCAGTCCGGGAGAAAGTGAGAAATGTGGGCAGGGGGGTCTGTGTGGGGAGGCGGGGGGTGGTGAGAGTTATGTGCAGCTCGCTTTTCTCATAATCAGCTCCAGAACTCCACTTCACTTCACTCCACGCCTGGTGTGCGCGCAGAACGCGGGTTCATCTCAGGCAGACTGGGCATCGCGCGCTGCTGCTCCTCGGCGTGGTGAGTCCGTCCGCGCCGCTGTGCTGCTGAAGAGGACTCCGAATGTTGTGCATGCGTAAAAGTGGAGCTGCGAGCGTCTCCAGACCGCGCAGCGAGCCGCGCATCAGCGACGGGAGAGTTTGCTTCCCTCACCATCGACTCAGGCACATCACGTGGAACTCAAGTGCGCTCTGACACGCCAGCGCGACCCTTTAACCGAGTTTCTAACTGCTGAATTCTCCTCAGAAACAACGCTGGAGTTCCGTTGACTTGAACTTTAGACGCTTTCAGACGCCTTCCATCCATAAAACAAGGACCTGCAACCGTCGCTCAATTTATCTTCCTAGGGGACAAGGTACAAACAAAGTGGCTCGGCTGACCAATAGGAGGATATAATTGGTCACGTGTATGGAAAGCGGTCCATATACAACCCATGTGTCAAAAAGGGCCAAATCACATTATTGTTAGTTTTCTTATTATTTTCTTTAGTTGTCTTATTATCCCCGTTTTACCCTGAGATACACTACATCTCCCAGCATGCACTGCAACATAGTTCAAGCAAACAGTTAGTTAAAAAAAACTACCTGAAACAATTTCTTTTTATTTAAAATTATTTTTGAATAAGTATTCAGTGGCTATTTTGTTTGCTGTTGCATTTTTGGCATATTTTGAATAAACCATGGCCCATTCGGGTCATGGCAAAATTTTAAGTAAAAATGAAATAAAAACACAGCTGGCCCACCGATTTGCTGAGATTTTTTAATATGGCCCTTTTAGTGGTTGAGTTTGATACACCTGATATACAACTAAAATAGCACAAAGGCAATTTTTATGTAGGATTAGCCTGAATTGGAGTTTGTTTTTTTTTGTTTTTTTTTGGCTACGTATCACCAGTTCCCACGACCTGTCTTAATGACACCAACCACACACATTACACATTACATCCCTTAAAATAAAACCATAAAAAGCTGGAGCTTCTATGTTTTGAATGATCCTATCTATATCTATCAGATATGGATATAGATGATCACAACTCGGCAGCCCTGCTCTGTGAGACTTTGAGATGTACCGCTTTGTGGCTGAGCTATTATTGTTCCTAGACGCTTCCATTTCACAATAATAGCACTTACAGTTGACCGGGGCAGATCTAGCAGGGCAAATATTTTAGAGGTGGCCTCTTTTAAAGGTGTCATTCTATGAAAGTGCAATGTTCAAAGTCACTGAGCTCATTAGTACGACTCGTTCTACCCGCCAGTGTTCGTCTATGGAGAATGCATGGCTGTGTGCTTGATTTTATACACCTGTTTGGTGGCTGAAGCACTTGAACTCAATAATTAGGAGAGATGTCCACATACTTTTGCCCATATAGTGTATCTCAGAGTTCTCTGAATCTGATGATGGAATTGCAGCATAGATGATGAAATACCTAAAATCTCTGAGAAATGTTGAGGAATGTTGTTCTTAAACTGTTAGATTATTCACTGATGTATTTGGTGGTGAGCCAAATACCATTTTTTCTTTTTTAAATTAAGTAATTTGTTGCAGTAGGTAAACATTATTGAAGTTTCAAAACATACCATTCACTCCCCAGACCAAATGGTCCATCTATGAAAAATAAGCTGCAAAAAACAGCCCATGTTTTTGTGATGTCATCAAAAATTAGCACATGGATCGACCTTCAGCCTACAGCAGTTAAACTCCGCCAGTTCATAATGATTCTATTTCAGCCCAAACTGCTTTTTTAATGACGTTCCATGAAGAGCAGCCAATCAGAACGGAGTTCATTTACATGTATCAGTCTTAAAGGCACAGTAACAAAAAACAGCCTGTTTTATTCTATGGGATAAAGAGAGATTGGAAAATGATCATGTAAGTAAGTATTAATCAGGGCTGCTTTTGGTGCATAAAAGCTCACAAGAGTCAAAAGTTGACCCAAGCGAAAAAGTGGATTTGCAAATTTCTGTTTTTAGTTGCTTTTCACATGCTGTCCCAACCTTTTATTTGAAATTGAGGTTTTAAAATGCATTTTTAAGTGTTTATGGACCATTTCACTTTCCATTTATGTGAACATTACAAAATTATGTATAACTGTTCGCTCTCACTCACATGTTTTTAATATTACACAAGTTCCTCAAATGATCTGTTTTAGGCTCTGCTGTGGATACAGGCTATGATGTCCGCTAATGCCAAGAAGAATGTGAACAGCTATGGATGCTGGAATGGAAACTGAATTTCTCCCGTTCCTCCCCACCACCTGTCAAAACTTTATACCTGAGTGAATTCATTAAATGATAAAAATAATTGCATATTTTGGAGGTTATACAGTTGGGAGCACTTCACCCAGGCAATTCATGGTGATATTGAGGCTGCTCTGAGTCACTTGCCAAGAAATCATTCAAGGCCGCCACTTCTTGTGATATGCTTTGTACTTCTGAAAGATTATTGCAGTTGTTAGTTACAGATAAGCACATTTATTATGTTGAAATACAAAATTCAAATTAGAGGGAAAATGTTTTGTGTCTGACACCATATGATTATATTTACCCCAATCTCAGAGCCAACATAGCTTACTCTCTAACACTGTGGACTAACAATGCAGTTTGAGGGACATACAGGTTATTTGAGAAGATTGATCTTCAGATCTTAGATGTTCATTTAAAATGTTTATTGACAAAAAACAACATTGCAGCAAAAAGTGGCTTATAGAGATATATGTAAGTTTGAACAACCTGGTTAAATTACATCTAAGTTGACACATTTTATTTATTAAACTTAAATATGGCATTTTTCCACAAATATTAGTGCACAATTTCTATTTATTTGCTGAGTTTGACACTTTGGAAACAAAACATTAACTATGTGTTATAATTTTTGCACAGGCCACATTTCATCTTTTATTTTTCCCCAATATGTTCAATTCAGATAATAAACAGTAATTGTGCATTAAAATGTGCAGCAGTGTGTTATCTGTATTTTCACTTTCACATAATTTGAACAGGAGTGCCCAAACTTTTGCATGCAACCATATAATCTCCTTAGAAATTATCACCTATGTATTGGGATGCTCTGGGGCAGCTGCACATGAGCCTAAAGACACCATATCAAAGGCCAAGCACTGGCCAGAGTGCTGCCACCTCACAGCAAGAAGGGCATGGGTTTGATTGCCCAGCCGGGCAACCAGGGTCCTTTCTGTGTGGAGAATGCATGTTCTCCCTCTGGGTGCTCTGACAAATTGGAGTTACTAAATTGCCCCTAGGTTTAAATATGTCTCTGTGTCTGCCCTGTGATTGACTGGTGGCCTGGTGATCCAGGGTGTTTCCTGCCTTCTGTCCAATGAGTGCAGCGATAGGCTCCAGTGACCCAAAAGGAAAAGCAGCTTAGACAATGTGTGTGTGGCTAGAGGGTCAAAAATCCTCCAGCACTGGACTGTGGAGCAGTGGAATTGCATTTTCTGGACTAATGGAGCTCCGTCCAATATCATTGGGAAGAGTTGAAGAGGTGTAGAAGTAATCATCCAACATCAGTATCTGAATGCAATCAAATCCTCACAGCAATGTTCCAGTATATAGTGTAAAGCCATCCCAGAGGAGTAGAAGCTCAAAGGGGAAAAAAACCCTATTGATAATCTTACATTGAGAAATGTAGGATGATCAAGTATCTACAAACTTTTGGACATATAATGTATCCATAGCAACCAGCAGTACATGATCACCCTGTTCTATGTCGTTGACTTTGGTGGCCAGCTTCTTTCAAAGTAATGCCAGGTCAAATGATCAGCTCTTGCAGCACTTGTAATGAAACTCAAACATGAGCAGACAAAAAAATATCATCACAGAAGGCAAGGGTCAACCGCACCTCTGCTTTTCAGAGCATCATTATCACAAGCAAAATGAACATCACTGACACCCAGATGATACTTGGACCTTTAGTACTCACTCAAAGTTTAATAGATATTAGATATGCTTCTGCCTGATTAAGGGTAAATACTATTTCACCCACCTTCCTGCACTTGACTGACATACACCCACTTAGTTAGACCTCATTAGAGCTTTTTGTAACAAAGGCTGCCCTGTGATTCTTTCTGCATTTTTACATGTACGATAACCAGCAAATATTTGGATGTAGTAACTAGGAATAAGACTGTATCTTCAAGTTATTGGACCCTGGGCACAAATGCTTGGGGACTCCCTTTTTTTGGGTGGTCAGTGATTTTTTCAATAACGTCAAAGCAGGTTATCACAAGGCCAATACACCACTACAATGGCAGCATACTAACCACGGCAAACTAACCACTAACCACAGCAAACTTAAAGCCCCAGACCGCGTAGCATTCTAGGCAGAGTATATTGCCACGGTGAGTTTCATTTCTATCTTACTTCTGATGACAGTTAGTTCCCAGATCACTACAGACAAGGATAATCAACTTTTTTCTTTAACTCCACGATATTTTATATTTGGGCGTCTTCCACTCTGTCAAAGTGTCATTTCTTGCTATTACAGATCCCCCAGCCACATCTTTTGAATATCTGGAGCTTTAACTTCAAAGTGCACTCAAAGGAACACTAACTCACTGCTAAAAACCTGAAGGCTCTGCATTACATGCATTAGATGCACAGATAGAAACAAGGGGGGCTTGGGCTCATGTGATTTTGGCAAGAAAGAAGGGGGACTCATTCCCCATGAATGCAGACAACAGAGACCTACTCACACAAGAGAGAATTTCTGCCCATTTCACTGAACAATACAGATTATCCCCCCCCCAAGCATAACACATTAGATTAGCTGATTTTAAGAAAAAAAGCAGTTCGCAGTTGAGCCAGCTGCTTGCTCATTCTGCACAGGCTGCTGTTGTTGCTCCAGGAGACTGGGGAGGGGTGAAGACTTATGGAAACAGGAGCTGTATCACTTTTCCCTTCGTTGACTTGAATAAGCATCCCAGAGCCTGAAAATTAGAGTGTAACATTAAAATTTATCACTAATGAAGCGCATATTTTCTGCAATGAAACATTTTTTGTGTTTTACTTAAAAATATTAGGATTTTATGTATGTACAATTATTCAAAGCTGTGTTTGCTGGTCATAAATAGGCTAGCATTTTTGAATTCTTGCTCATAATTTGCTGAAATTGTTTCTACCAAAACAGTCACTACTGAAACATTTGGTGAAGCTTTGACAGAGTTATGATTGTTAGTGACAAAATGGAATGTTCAATCATTTATTACAACAAGATAAACATAATTAAGGTATAGGGCCACTCAAAGCAAAAGAATTTTAGTCCAAAGTCCAAGTCTGTTAAAAGTCTGAAATAAGTTTTGAGCTCTGACTTTGAACCAGTTCAGTAGATCCATATATGGTCTTTGGAGCAAGCGGCTCAGCACAGGTTTCACATCACTGCTGAGCATCCCTCTGGTGCAGTACCAACAGCCTGGAGAGATTTTGCATTTGTTAAATCTGACCTGTCACAGATGTACGCATCACCACAGTGCTGGATATCCCACCAATAGGGTGATTCCATGATTTGGGTGCCATTTGTATCCCACTAATATTACACTTACAAATATAAATGCAAAGTGAAGGTAAAACAGCCCATGTATATATTTCAGATAAATAACTTAATTAAATCATTAAATAATTTAAACCAAATCAGCATTTTTGCCTGTCCCACCTTAGCCAGGATAACAGAACTGCACAAGATTCTGACAGCACTGGGCAGCTCCTTCAGTGACAGGCTGCTTCACCTCAAGTGTGTAAAGGAGTGCTATCGCAGGTCCTTCCTTCCTGTTGCTGTTAGAATGTACAACCAGCACTGCTTCCAGTAGAACCCCCACCCCCACCCCCCGTTACACCTCACACACCTAAAGAAATGAACTGTGAATTCATCACCATAACCGTGTGAAATATAATCATACTTCATGTGTGATACTTCTTGTGCAATATTCCATGTGCAATACTGGTAATGTAAAGATTCTTCTTTCTTATCTTATCTTATCTATCTTATCTTATCTTTTTACATGAGTTTATCCATCATAGGTTAAGAGAAGCTAGTAGTGTTTTACCCTTATGAAATATAAGAAATATTTCACAACTCTGCTTGAAAGTGCAATACTGTTTCCCAAATTGTGGACTGTTGTAAAAGTAAATTATTCATTTGAATTCATTAAGGACAATCTAGGAATTTAAAGAAGGTAATGTCTTCACACCATTAGCATGAACACTAATTAGTGACATCATTTTCATTTCAACCTAAGAGGGTGGGGGCGATATTCACATTAGGAATATACCATTAAACAGTTATTCAACACGCAAAACAGTCTTAACTTGAACACTTCAAATTAATACAATTATATAAGCTCCCTGTCACTATAACTATTCTCAATTATAATGCAGCATCATAACAGTTTTTTTTTTAATTAATATTAATTTCTGTATGAAATTGTTTATCAATCTCAGCAACTGAAACAGATTTCATTACATGCACTGGGATATCACTTACATACAATATCATTGTACTTATCCTAACAACCAACAAGCTCTTTCGAGTTTATGGCTAAAAAAGAGATGCAGGAATAGGGATGGAAATGGCAATTGACCTAAATAGATACTACATGTCTGACACTTGAAATACAACCACATTTTCAAAAAAAATTGGGAAGCTGTGCAATGATGTGCAAATAATGTCAACCCTATATTTAATTGGTAATAGTACAAAGGCAACAAATCAAATGTTGATGAAATTTTATTGTTTTTTGAAAAATATATGCCCATTTTGAATTGGGACAGGGGCATGTTTACCACTGTGTTTCATTACCTCTTCGTTTAACAACACTCTGTAAGCATCTGAGAACTGAGGAGACACTGCTGTAGTTTTGAAAGTAAAATGTTTTCTCATTCTTGTTTGATATAGGATTTTAGCTGCACAACAGTTCAAATTCTTTGTTGTATTTTTAATTTTATAATGTGCCAAATGTTTTCAGTGGTGACAACATGCGGAGCAATGCTGTTGTAACACATACAGAATGTGGTTTGACATTGTCTTGCTGAAATAAGCAAGGCCTTCCCTGAAAAAGACGTCGTCTGGATGGCAGCGTATGTTGCCAAAACATGTATATATAATTCAGCATTAATGGTGCCTTCACAGAGTGGTGAACCCCATCCTCATCTTTAATTCTGAAAGACTCAGCCTCTCTTGTATGCTTTTTTATACCTAATCATGTTACTGACCTACCAATTAACCACCAGGTGTTTCTTTAAGCATTACAAAACTTTACCAGTCTTTTGTTGCCCCCGTCCCACCTTTTTTGGAATGTGTTGCTGGCATCAAATTCAAAATGGGCATATATTTTTCAAAAAACAATAAAATTTCTCAGTTTCAACATTTGACATGTTGTCCTTTAAGCATTTTCAATGAAATATGGGGTTTAAAAGATTTGCATGTCATTGCATTTTGTTTTTTTACTTTTTTCACAGCGCCCCAACTTTTTTGGAGTATATTATGCTGTGTATATGAATATGCATATACACAACATAATATACCCTCTTAAAAAGACAGTTCTTCTAGGGATCTTTAATAAAGGCTTAAACAGTTTGTGTTTTGAAATGGTTCTTCAGATTAATTTCAGTCTTGCATATGAGTCTATGTAGAACCTTTTTGGTGCTATATAGAGCCACTTTCATCAATCTAAAGCCATTTCACCATGCAAGAGACCATTTAAATATGAAATGGCTCTGCAAAGACTCATTGCCTTTACTAAAGAACCCTCAAAGAACCATCCTTTCAAGTGTGTACCAGTGTGCTTACTGCTTAGCTGGTTGTATATTAAAGTCTTACGGTACCAAATTGGTTAATCAAGAACAGTGCCAAGTAGCTGGCTGCTCTTCTGTGTGTTTCTGCATGGTGAAGATGAAGGAGCTTTCTGAAGTTTTCAGGGACAACATTATTACACTCTCGAATGGAAAACCTGCAGAGCCCTAGCCAAGACCTTAAACATCCCTGACAGTTAGTAATATGCAAGTGGAAAATTCATGTAACCACAACTAATCAGTCACTTAAAAAAGTTGGAAAGAATCTCAAAGAAGCAGGAACAGTTACACAGAGAATCAGCAATGAACTTACCAATACAAAAAGGTATACTTAAAGTTCATTTTGTTCAGTAAACCTAAGTAAAATTCAAGTATACTTTATGTACCAAATATACATTATGTAGTAAGTGTACTAATATCAGTGTACTAGTAGTACTTGTAAGTGTACTATTTCAGTACTTCTTGGGACTAAATTGGCCCACTTTGTAGCTTATAAAAGTGTACATTGAAGTAAGGTTTAGGTGTAGAAATCTTTCAGTACACAACTACACACACACACACGCACACACACACACACACACACACACACACACATCTTCTAAGCCGCTTATCTATCTGGGTCGCGGGTGGAGCTGGAGCCTATCCCAGCAGTCATTGGGCGGACAGTACACAACTAGTTTACATTTAAGGGTCTTTTTGTACTGCCACTATACTGTAAACTACACTATAAGTTAACTTGTAAGTACTAGTTATATACTTCTAGCACACTTTTTAGTTTAGGAAACAATACTTTGAAGTATACCGCAAGTAAACTTTATATAGGTATGAATGTATACTTTAAGCATTTTTTAGGCGTAAGAGTAGTAAACTTACTTAAGTACACAACTAGTTTTATTTTATACATTATCTATACTGTAAACTAAGGATTGCTTGTCATGAGTAAAGCCACAGGAGAAGAGGATGCTTTGCAACAAGTGACTAAAAATCCATGATAAAGCCAGACTCAACAGTAAAGCATGACATGCCCTTTCCAACGTGTCCTAGCATTCAGGTAACCAGAGATACAGACCCCGAAATCACCAGGCTCCTCTGTTATTTGTTCCTCTGTTGTCTGTTATTGTCAAAATCATGTGATCAGTGACTAGTTGACATCAAGCTTAAAGCATCAATGCCGAGCAGTAAAGTCGACAGGTCGATTAGCCCGTGCAACCCCTATTATGAACTATACTAAAAGTGAACTTATAGCTAGTAATATTGTTTATTTAGTAGTTATATATGTCTATTCTACTTTTTTAGTTTATGAAAGCACACTTTATAAAGTGTAATTACAAGTACAGGCCACAAGTATAAGTATATACAAGTATATGCATATACAAGTATATATATAATAACAAGTATAGGCCAAATATACTTAAGCTTTTCTGTATACTTGTCAGTATAAGCCAAGTATACTAAAGTACATAAAAAGTAAACTGACAGGATACTCACTTATTTTTAAAAGACATATATTAACAGCACACTTGCATAAACCTCTTTTTTGTAAAGGCACAATCATCTCCTTTCCTTTACCCCACACAAAACTTCCCTCTAAAATTTGCACACAAGCATTTAGATCAGAACTGTTTTGGAACAATATATTCTGGTCAGATAAATCAAAAGTAGAACTCTTTGGCAATAATTCAGCTCATCATGTTTGGAGAAAGACAAGTTGCGCATATGATCCCAAGAACAACATGTCCGAGTACGGAGGTGGGAGCATCATGATATAGAGCTGCTTCTCTGCAAATGGTACTGGGGCATAACACACTTTTGAAGTAAACATTAATAGAGTGATATAATTGGACATATTATTGGAGAAATCACTCTTTTTGGCCAAGAAAGGGGAGAAGACAATCCAAAATGACAACTACCCCAAACATACAGCCTAAACATTACAAGACTGGTTTCTAAAAAAGATGAAGATGACGACATGGCCTAGAAAAATCTCCTGACTTCCTGAAAATTTATGGAGTTTTGTGAAACTGCTTTCCACTAGACAGACCCGTAACCTTGAGGAGTTGAAAATGGTTTGCTAAGAGAGATGGGCCAAAATTCAACCACAGTGCTGCAAAATGGTAATTATTTCTACCACAGACATCTCAAGGCTGTAACTGCCATACAAGTGTCTGAACATTTTTATTCCCAATCAATTACATTTTTTAAACATATCTTTGTTTATGCTTTTTAAACATTTATAAGTACAAATTCAAAAGATGTGTGTAAATTCGGAGTGGATGAATGCACTGGATGTATATGAAATAACAAAAACAAAAGTGTCTATACTAATACTTATTTCTTCTTACTGTACTTTAAACTCAACCGGACACTGTATCATCTGTTCAGCAGTACCTTCTGGGCACTGGACAACAGACTCTCTGTCCCAATGTTTGACACCTGGCAATAGTGTTGTAACGAAGACCTCTAGAGGTGAGTCTGAGTCGAGAGAGACCTGAACACATAGGTCCTCATTCACCAACTGTTCTTAAGAAAAAAAATCTTCTTAAAACCCACTTACACAGTTTTTATGAAGATCCTGACACTCACTAATGTTTTCTCATCTGGGGTTTGTTCTTAGGTAAGAACAGAATCTACACACACTCAAGAGCACAAAGGTGCGAACAATTCTGTGGTTTAAGAACACGTTATGAATATGACATAGACTTTTTCTTACGATCTTTTTCAAGTAATTAAGAAAAAAACTTGGTGAAAGATATTGGTGAATGAGGCCCTTTAAATCTGAGTCAAAACCAAGACTCTGTAGTAAGAATTTTTTAGAATATAAATTTAAAAAGAAGAAAGGGGAAAAATGAAATTTGTGGTTTATTCTATATTCATTATCATTCTTTATACATGATATGTGTTATTATATTATAGCCTTAGTCAAACTTTGCGTTGTAACCTTCGGAAGTAAATGATGGTGAAGTTATTCTCTGTCCCCTCCTCTCTAAACCTACCACCTAAAGTCATCTGAATACAAACCAAAAAACATGCATCTATTACTTTTATTATTAAATTAAAATATTCCAATCTGGCCAGCTAAGCCATCATAGAAAAGATCAAATAGACTTTTAACTGGCAGCAAACAGATTTCACTGAAACATGTAGAGCAGTGGTCTCAAACTCAAATCACCTGGAGCCACTAGCCAGATGGTCTTCTCCGGGGTGGCTGGTAGAAAAAATTTAGGGATTTTTAAAATATTTTTTCAAATATGAATTTTGACAACATTTATACACTCATTTAAGCAAGCTTTCTGTCACCATGAACTACTACTACTGATGGTGATGATGATGATGAGGATGATGATGATTGTTATTACTGTAGTAGTATAACTACATAGAGAAAGTAATAAACATGTAAACGTCCTCTTAAATGAAATAAACTTACATTTAACAGCAGAATTGCATGGGGCTTTTATTTTGCAAGCATTTATCCCTCCTCTAAACATTGAAAAGGACATACCCCCCCCCATGTCTTTGATGCTAGTTATCCTCATTTTGTGCATTTGCTAATTCTAGGCTAAGAAACTCAGCCCTTGTTGCTGATTAAACCATTGTCAGCAAAACAAACTTATAAAAATGAGATGAGTTAACAAATTTTAAAATGGTTAAATAGCACTTTTTTCAAATTAATACTTTAAAAAATGATAAAAAAGTAACATTTTAAGAGTTACAAGGGCTAAATGGCTCCCCAGTCATTGAATCTCCCAATAAAGCACCGATAATGTTTCTTCAAGGAAGCATTACATTATAACAACAACATAATATCTGTAGTAAGCATTGCTGATAGCTTGCTAAATTTATTGTTTATGATTGTAAAAATCTTTAAATTTATGCCAGGCTTTCAAATAGAGATATAACCTGCTGGTTTATAGGAATTATTTAGCATAGTCAGTAACATTACAGTGCTGTATGCTTGAGATTGGGGTTCAAATCCCTGCTCAGGCAGTCATACTAGTATTAGCCAGTGCTACATGTCTCTTGATAAAAGTGTTTGCTATATGCTGTAATTCAAATCTAAACCTTTCGAAGTCAAATTCACATTCAAGTTGTCCTTTTTTGGCCCCCAAAATGTCTGTGCTTAGGCCTGCACCCAAAAAACTACATACTCTAAAATAAATGTTAAGTGATACCACAGAAGAAGCATTTTCAGTCTCCTGAAGAACCTTTTAATAGGTAGTTCTTAAAAATATAACGGAAAGATTATTTAAGGGAACCAACCATGATTCCTCTATCGTATTGCTCCAAAGAACTTTTCATTCTTAAAGTTTGTCTCTAATGCTGAAGATAATGAAAAAGATCAAGCGTGCAGGCTGGCTCCATCAGCATCTACGTACAAAATCAACATCAACATTGACACTGAGACCAAACAGTAGTTTCAGCCCTGTTCACTCCTGCATATTTGCACAGGATGTATCCATACAGAATACCATCCAGCGCTATGAGGATTAGCAGATAAGATCTGAAGGGCACATAGGCAGCTGTTCCAAACACGAGTTCATGTTATTTGACAAGTCAGTTTGAATCTCAGGGAGGGGCTCCCCTGATAGGGCTTTAAAGATTACAGATTGATTGTGAGAATCTTTTGCAGTCCACGTCTGATGCCTGCTTTGGGGAACAGCAGAGAGAGGCAATGCGGAAAAGTGCAATGGTTCTTGCAAAAGCAACAGGGGTGTAATCTTGATTTCCAGGCAACTACATTGCTCAAACAAACAGCCTCTTCTACAGTTTCAGCCCATCCCTTTGGGGGAAAGAGAGCGTGTTTCACGTACAAATCGTTTTCAGGCTTCACACAACCAATTGCACAGCCAATCAGACGGACTTTTCTCAGTTCCATCAAGGAATTTTCAAGGCTCAGTCATAAGATCAAACTTCCATTAACATCCATCATCACCATCACAGGAAACATTTGTTGACAATAAAAGCACATTTATTTGAGAATAATGAATGACTGATTTAATACTAGACTGCAATAAGCAAAAACCTGGAAATAGGCCCATATATGTATTAGGAGGAAGAATAAACTCACGCATGTTGTTAAACCAAGTTTTTTCAAATAATGAAATATACTTGGTTTCCTATGAGTGCTGTCAATATATATAAGGCCAATCAAATCATTACAGTCTCCATCAAGCTCTGCCTACTTTTCTTAACCCTCTCATCACTGTTTAGCAACTGTTGTTATAAGCTGTTCCCTTAAGCCTTCAGTTTGTTATCAACTTCTAAGACTGAATTATCTAAGATTTATTTGACAAAATGAAAGCAAATTTTAAAAAGCTGTAATAAAGGCAAAGGATGGACACACCAAACACTGAAAAGATTATATATTTAGTTGTGGAGACTTCGGTGTAATTTTCAGTTAAATATGTTTTCTGCTTTTATTCTGACACTGAAAAAAACAATTTTATTACTTAATGATTGTGTAACTAGAAATAAAATATTTTAAAATTTCGCAAAATTGTATATTAGGCCAGATGTGGCTACAAAACACTGTAAAATATGCTGAGCCACATAATGGAGTTAATTCCATGTCAGCTGTTTAAATGATGTGCAGCAAGTAGGAATTATTATGGAGAAATTCTTTTTTTAGACACATATAATGGAGGATTATGCAAGTTGCAATAAAAATGCATTCGTTGATCAAACGCAGATGCTTTAACTTGTGGGAAGTACAATCAGATTTCCTTATACGGATAACTATCAAGTTAAAAGCACATATATTATCTATTATACCTCTGTATGGCAGCAGAGGCATGGACAAGTGTTGGGATGAGAATGAAGAGGCGGTCTCTGTGAATTAGTGGTTCATCAATAACTGTCTACACCTGTGCCTGGTTAACTGCAGTTTGTACTTATGAGAGACACGTTGCAATGCAGAGCCATATGAAGGAGAAGGCCACAGCGCAAGCCTGTCAGAGTTTTCCTGCCAGTGCTGAAAAGCAGTCCCTTTAGGTTCCTTAAAGAAATAGAATAACAGCTCCCATCTGCCTCCGCTGTTTTTCTTTCGGTCAGCCAGGGGTTCTACAATCTTGTGTTTTTGAAATAGAAGAGTTTTCCCTATTGTGTGCTGTGCTAGTATGAGTGGATCAGACAGCGCTGCTGGCGTTTTTAAACATCATGTTGCCACTGCTGGACTGAGAATAGTCCATCAATCAAACATATCCAGGCAACAGCGTACTGTGACCACTGATGAAGGATTATTTGATGACTAACTCAAACTCTGCAGCAAGAGATGAGCTACTGCAGCTACTGTCTCTGACTTTACATCTACAAGGTGGACCAACAAGGTAGGTGTGTCTAATAGAGTGGACAATGAGTGGACACAAAACTGTTGTGTCTGATCCACTTGTACCAGTGCAACACACACTAACACACCACCATCATGTCAATATCACTGCAATGCTGAGAATGATTCACCACCCAAAAAATACCTGCTCTGTTATGGTCCTGTGGGGATCCTGACCATTGAAGAACAGAGTAAAAGGGAGCTAACAAAATATGCAGAGAAACAGACGGACTACAATTTGTAATTGTAGAACTACAAAGTCCACCTCTATGGCTATAGCTGATAAAATGGCTAAATATAGCTGATAAAACAGCTGATAAAATGGACAGTGAGTGTAAAATTTAAAGTTTTAATGTTATGGCTGATTGGTGTACTTGTTTAAGAACTGACAAAATATGAATGTTGGCCACTTCAAAGAGAACAAACAAAATGAACATGTTGACCATGTTTACCTTAAATGTCACAAATATGAGCACTGTACAGTCTGATTTTTAACTAGTGCGCTAACTGATCTTAACAGTTTATTGTAACATTATTTATTGTTAGTCATCATATGAAAATGACTTTTAGCCAATGTAGTAAGTCAGATTAAGAAGTTTTGCTTTCCTTAGAGGCAGCATAAGTCTGCGTGGACTTTCGCATAAGCCTAAAACTTTTTCAGCTTCAGGAATTCGAGAAACAGCACCATTCTCGAGATGATCAGGATAGGATGTGTCAGGCATTATACGTTTCTCAGGAACATCTTTCCTCCATTTTTCAGGCTGTTATTTTAGATTAATTTACTCCCAATGCCATTCTCACTGCAGGTTAGTTGTGAGGAGTTCTGTCCTTTGTTTGACAGAGGTAGTAGCATTTAGAGCTTATTCAGATTGGCTGAGAGGCATATCAATTATACATGTGCAATGGTCCGTTTAGTATTGATGTAACATGTTTTACTCATGTGCCACCATTTGACACATTGGAAGAATGTACCATGCACCATTTTTACAGTGTAGTTTTATAACATACTATTCATTCAGTCAATACAGTCCATAGATGGAACATTAAGCTATAAAAAAGACCATTTTTAAGTAATTGTGTTTGTGATGTCACAAACAGCAAATTTACATATATACATCTATTTATCCTACATCTGTCTAGCTTCATCCACTTACATTATAAAAGATGCAACAGGGCAGCCAATCAGAACAGAGGAAAATATATATCAGTCTTAAAGACACAGTAACAACACAGCCTGTTTAATTGTAAGGAATAAGAAGAGGTTGGAAAATGGTCATGTAAACATGATTTGTCTTTTTTTGGTACATTAACTACACAAATGTCATAAGAGGAACTCAATAAAATACAAAAGAATGAGAAAAATGGCTCCTTTAAGGTCACATATAGGATTGGTGAGAAATGTAGACTCATCTTCTTAAAAGAATTTGATAAAACTCTAAAAGATAGAAAGCTGAGTCTTTGAACATGAAGTTTCACAAAGTAGGTCCACTGCAAGTGCTGAGGAAGCACCCTTTGGACTGGCACTTTCCTCACATTTTCCCAAAGAGATTCCATATCCTCTATGTGAGTCTGCATGTATGCAGAATATCAAAGCCTTGCAGTTTTTAACCCGGCACTCATGTCTCACTAGGACTGAAGCACTCAGGGTATGTCCTAGTTTTGCTGAGGCAGAGCTGACACTGTACAGCATGTATTAAACCTTTGCTAAGTGAGACCTGATCCTGTAGTTTTACAAATACATCTAATTAACCAAGAAACAAAGCACAGGGCTTTGAAGCTGTACAAAGTTTTTTTTTTTTTTGACTGGGGTAATAATTATTGTTTATCCTTACATGATAAGCAATTTCAACGATGTAATGTGGAGACCACATTCGCAGTCCCCTCAGGGACCATCAGCCCATTAATTACCAGCGCCATCTTCGTTAGCGAAAACACCTGTCTTCCAGCATCTGAGACTACCTTTTGAAGTTTTGCCATTTCTCCAGCAACTGTTTCTCACAAGTCTTGTGAGGTGGTGTTGTTTCTCCAGTGTCTGTGAAGGAGCTTTGTTGTCCTTTATCGTTGCTGTCAAACCTGGAGACCTGGCACACCACCAAAGCAGTACTTCCAGCTTTCATCTTTGAGAGAGGGGAAAATCAGGCTCCACTTTTGCTTCAGATCTGAAAAAATCCACGGGTGTTTCTGTCCATCCTTGCACTGTGAGAAGACAACTCAACACTATGAGTCTGAAAGGATGTGTAGCTGTCAATAAGCTGTGACAGAAAAATGGAAATTTGCAAATCAAACATAGAAGCTGTTGGAGCTCTCAGAACAATGGACTGGCCACCCCGGACCAGAAAATCATTGAATGTGTTTGGGATTGCTTGGATTGTGAGAGGCAGACATTGCAACCAACTTCTACGACTGAACTTTGTAGTACTTTTGTGAAAAAATATTCCTGCAGATTTCTTTGAAAAGCTGAAAGCAAGTCTTTTGAAATTAATGGAAGCTGTAATAAAGGCAAAGGTTCAGCAGACTGAACACTAAAAACTGATATTATATTTAGTTATTTGTCACTTTTTGATTAATATACATTTTCTCCTTTTTTCTCAGAGGTTGCAAAATGTGTAACTTGTACTTAATGGCTGTTTTGACTGGGAATTAAATAAATGAAGGGTGACTTCAGCAAACCACTGCAAAAAAAGATGTCAATCTCCACTTTCACACTTCCATTCCATGTCTATCCTGTGGACAATTTTGCCTATCAGAACTACTAGGCTTATACAAGCAATGAAGAGATTATGCCTTATAACTTGCGGAGGCCTCAGTGAGAGCTATTTCTGTTCCCAAAGGTCCACAGGAGTTCTGATGCAGGCAAAAAAGAACCTCCACCCCCACAGGGACACATGAAAGTTGTCCCATCTGTGATGAAGCTGTTTTCATCAGGGAAGTCAGTGAGTGACTGAAGATAAAAGAGTGGACAGTGATTAGCAGTCCTGGGCCCTGGGAATCTTCATCTTGGGATATCTCTCACAATACAACTGGGTTTGGGTTATCTACTGACCAGGGATCTTCAGCTTTTCCCCTTTTGAAGATTTTGAATTAGTAGCATTGCTCAGCTCATTCAAATGGCTAGAATGTTTCTTTCCTTGAATAGAATTTGTCAGGGGTGTTGTTTTACTCAGTTAAAGCAGTTTGATTCTGCTTGACATGATTCTGCTTGCTTATTTAACTTAAATAAGACCTGTGAAATTTTAGCCTGAAAAAAAAAACACAAACAAAATGACTTAAATTAGGACTGCCACTTTTAATGCAATTAATTAATAAAACCAAAGGTTTGATAAGTTAGTTTTGCTACAGTCATAGTCATTACTGCAATGCTATTCTCTCGCAAGTCACAGCAGCACCAGGTTCAATACAGCTTCACATAACAATCCTTTCATTGACTGCATTTACATGTGCTTAATAATCTGACAACTGAAGAAAATGAGATTTTAATTCATTAAACATATTTACATGCACTTGGGTAATCAATTAATGAGAAAACTCTGGGTCCACACGAGTCACAACTCACAGAAGAAGACGTGATGTTAACATAATGCAAAAACTGTTTCTGGGACAGCGCTCTGTTTATGCACATGCGCAGACTGAGAAAAATTAAAGAAATCAGAGTAAGAGTATGTGTGTGCTAAAAAAGCTGATTACTGAGCTAAAACCCAGCTCTTTTAATTAGATTTCTAGAAATCTGATAACGGCCTTAATCCGATCTAAGAAATCAGAGTGTGCTGTTTACATGACCACTTGAATACTCAAATTAACTAAATTATGATTGGATTACTGAGTGCATGTAAACACTTTCATTTTAGAAAAACCTTCAGTCTTACAGACTAGTGGTTCCCAAACTTTTTACAGTCCCCTACTCCCTAAGACTTAAACTTCCTGCTGCATACCTCCTCGCACTCAAATACACAATACACAAATACACATGTATTCTGCCATGAGATGAGGCATATGAAAGACATTCTTATATAGTTATAAAATCAATACATTAACATAACATCAATCCACCTTCATATATAGGTGAAATTGCTTGGAATAAAATCCCTTTACATGAAGTTACACTAAAAGTAAAGAATGTTTTTGTCCTCTCCTGTACAGTGATTATTTTGAAGATACATCTTTTTCTTTGGACAGCGACAATATCTTAGCGACTGCTACTAACTCAAGGACATGACTAACAGTGATCAAACAGTCCTTAACAGCCATTAGTAAAGGATACTCACTTCATTCAGGTACAGAGCACTGGCTGTGTTTACATGCAAAGATTTTTGCCAATCCGAATGAATACATTCCGATTACAGATTAAGACTGAGGTGTTTATATGCACACTCTATTCAACAACCTGATGAAAACCTTCCTTTATATGCTCACTACAAGTAATCCGATCCAAAATGACATGCGTGGAGTACCACTTAGTGTAAACGTTGCCATGACAGCGAGCATCACGTGAGGTCCAGTCCGAGTGAGATGAGTTTCCAGTTGGTGCGCTGGAGTTTTTAATTGCTTTAAAATGATGTCAGACTCAGGAAAACAGACTTCACATGTACTTATTAAAGAAGGCTGAGAGGAAGACGTGTCTGAGACACATAAGCTGGACGTCCCACCACCGTCTTTTAAAGATCAGAGCATAAACTTAGTCTACTCTGCAGACCAGTTTCTGCTCCGCCATGTTGAACATTATAAACTTTTGCCAGAGCTGGTTTTTCGGAGTTCTGTGCTTTTGATATGACGTGACGCACAGCTTTTTATAATGAAAGAGTAAATTACTGAACTAGAGCATAAATTTGCCATGTGCTAGAAGCTGCCTGTGTCATCCGTATCACAGCCAAACAGCCAAAAAGCAACTTAAAACGGTTGGCTAGCATGTAGTTCGGTCAGCAAGTATGCTACCTAGCAGAATAACTCATTTAAATGAAATGATCAACTAATCTAGCTGAAATTTTATCAAGTTGCACATTACATTCCTTTAAAACTTACTTAAGCTTCAACTGGATTAGCTATTACGCTAACAAGCATTGTTGCTACACTACAGACTAACCACTAGCTTCAAACTGTAATGCCTCTATCCTACATCATCACTATAGTGGAAGGAAAATGACAGAAATTGCTTGTCAGATAATGAAGACAATCAGCTAAAAGCTAAAGTTAGAAAAGTAACTACTTGTTTGATGTTTAACCCCAGTTTGTCTTCTTTTCTTTAGCTGGAAGGGTAAAAAACTTGTCTCTGGTGTCCAGTTTGGGCTGCATGAAGACAAAATCAACAACCAAGGTCAAGTAAAGAGTCAAGTCAAGAGTAACACTAATGTTAGCCCTAGTTTGATTCCCAATGTATGTCATATAGGGAAATGCATGCTGTGTGTTGTAGTGAGAGTCCATTGAACGATAACATGAAAACATTGTAATGTAGAACACTACAATGACATTGGCAAGTGTTAGGGTTAGGCCGGAATGCCTCTTTAAAGTACCCTATGTTGAATGATTCTTTAGGGAACCAAAAGGGGTTCTTCTATGGCATCACTCCAAAGACCACCTTTTTAAACTTTTAGTTTTAAGTGTGATAATGATTTATGTTGCATGTTTTTGAACGCAGTAGTCTGACATATATTTTGGTGGGATATGTAAACAGATCCATCAAGAAATAACACATATTTAACAAATTTGTGGTTTTTCTCAGTGCAGTCTGTAAGTAATTAGACACTGACATGACTTACACTGTTTTGGCTCTGTACTCAGACACACTGAAATTGAAAAGAAACAATGATTATGAAGTTAAAGTCTAGTCTGTCAGCTTTAATTTGAAGGTATGTTATCCAAAAGTAATCAGACACCTGCCTATTTGGCCAGATGTACGTTTTTGCAGCAGTAGTTCATGCTCAAGAGATCTAACAAAAGGGCTAGAGTTCAAAGAAGCAAAGACGTGTCAGAGATAGCAATGCAGGCTGTCATGAGGCTGAATAAATCACAATAAATCAATCAGAGACATCCAAAATTTAGGTGTGTCAATCCACTGTTTAGTATGTTGAAGAAGACAGAACACACAGGCGTGTGTCTACACACAGCAGTGAATGATCAAAGGATAAATGACGAAGAACTTTTCAACTGTTGATCAACAGATCAAGAACACTCAGCAGGATGTAGGCATATCATTGCTATCAAACAAAGAAAAACATCTGCCTTTTTTTTCAATGTTCATTTTCTACATCATTTAAACACATCATGATGAATGTGCCAATAGAAATGCTTTATTTGCATTAACTTGCAATAAAAAATTAAGTTTTTGTTTTCTCTTGTAAAGTTAGTGTTTTGGTAGTCTCACAAGCCATACTTTCATCTCTATAGTGCTTTTCACAACATAATGTGGCTAAGAGCCGCCTACATTGTGAGGATGAGGCCGTTTGACTGATGTACAAAAGGACTAATCACGGCCTACTGTTTCATTTTTCATCACAGTGTCCAGGGCAGGCAGCTACTGAAGACCTGAATTTAGCTGGAAAAACTAAACTTACGTAAACATGGACTTGAAGATGGTTAATCAGAATGCAACTAAAAAAACCCTGATAGTTATAGCCAGCTTTGCATGCAAAAGATCTCAGATGCTCCGTTTCCATTCGGGAGGCTGAGGCTATTTTGGAGAGACTGCTTTTGTTTTTTTTTTGTGTGTGTGTTTGTTTTTGACCAGTGGTAATATATTTCCATAAAGAAAAGATACACAAGCACGACCTCAGGAGGTTCACAACAAGACACAAAGCACTGGTAAGCCTCAAGAAAGTAAAGGCTGGGTTGCAGTTTGTGAAAAAAGTCTTAGACTTCTAGGACAAAGAGCTCTGGGACAATGTTTCTGGAAAGAGGTGAGTCTGGAGAAAACTAGACCATATCATCTGCCAAACGTGGTGGCAAGGGTGCGTACAGCTGCCAATGAAACTGTCGCTTATCTTTCCTGATAGTATGACTGCCAACAGCAGCTGGATGAATTCTGAAGTGCACCGGAGCATCTTAACTGCATGGATCCAATTCACCAATGGTGCTTCACCGATAGCAGCAAGGCAATTGCCTCAGTGTTACTGCTAAAGCATCTACGGGCTTTTCATGGCCAAAAGGTGGAGGGTTCTTGACTGGCCAAGGCAATTTATCTGAACTGAACTAAACCCCACTAGATATGCATTTCTCTCACTGAAGATAAGACAAAGTTCCTGGCAAAACAAAGAGGCACTCAAAGTAGGTATATTACGGGCATTGTTGCAAATTCAAGAGTCGATGGATGCAACATGTCCTCCCCCGCTTTTAACAATTACGCTATATCATTTTTGTGGGGTAGCAGGATGGCTGTCAAAAAAAGTACACAGCTCATTTTATAATAATATTTCCTGTTAAATCTACACCACAAGGCATCCGCATATGTAGTTCAGATCAAATTTTTGCTCCTGATTACAGGACTTGCAGGGCATCAGCAGAGAAGATAAATTTTTGGGTTACAAACCTCAAGTAGTCACTGACTAAAGAATTTTCTAACACGTTTTGAGCTCAACAGTTTTATTTGCAGTTACGCTGATGCATCCAATTACATCTGATGTCATCAAATTAGTGAGGGGGTGGTCAATGTGTAAAAAGGATAGTAATTTATATCTAGATACACACTATATGCACAAAAGTATTGGGACACCTACACATTACACCTACAGGAGCATTTTTGACATCCCTTTCTAAATCCATACATGGAGTTGGTCCCCCCTTTGCGGCTATAACAGCTTCCACTCTTCTAGATTTCTACAAAATTTTGTAGTGTGTCTGTGGGAATTTTTGCCCATTCATTCAGAAGAACATTTGTGAGGTCAGACACTGATGTTGGATTAGAGGGCCAGGTTCACAATCTCTGTTCTAGTTCATCCCAAAAGTGTTTGATGCGGTTGAGGTCAGGGCTCTGTGCAGGCCAGTCGAGTCCTTCCACACCAAACTCACCCAACTATGCCTTTACAGACCTTGCTTTGTGCACTGGGGCTCAGTCATGCTGGAACAGAAAAGGGCCTTCCACAAATTTGGAAGCATACAATTGTCCAAAATGTTTAGGTATGCTGAAGCATTAGGATTTTCCTTCACTGGAACTAAGGGGTCTAGGCCAACCCCTGGAAAACAACCCCATATCATTATCCCTCCTCCACCAAACTTTACAGTTGGCACAACGCAGTCAGGCAGAAAACGTCCTCCTGGCATTCGCCAAACCCAGACTCGTCCATCAGACTGCCAGGTAGAGAAGAGTGATTTGTCACTCCACAGAATGCGTTTCCACTGCTCCAGAGTGCAGTGGTGGTGTGCTTCACACCACTTCATCTGACACTTGGCATTGTGCTTGGAGATGTAAGGCTTGCATGCAACAGCTTGGCAATGGAATCTCATTAAATGAAGCTTCTGGTCACAGTTTTTGTGCTGATTTTAATGCCAGTGGAGGTTTGGAACTGTGCCTCAGTACTCGGTGACCCTGCTTTGTAACTTTATGTGGTCTGAGTTGATGTGGTACCTTCTACTTTTTAATAATAGCACTCACAGTTGATTGTGCGATATAGGAGGGAAGAAATTTACAGTACCGTGCACTACATTCAGTGAGCTCTTTAGAATGACCCATTTTCTCACAAATGTTTGTAAAGGCAGACTGCATGGCTAGGTGCTTGTTTTTATGCACCTGTGGTAATGGGACTGAATAAAACATCTGAATTCAATGACTAAGAGGTATGTCCCAATACTTCCGTCCATAAAGAGTATGTAAGTACATACATATATATTTGTATGTATGTATGTATATTTCCTCAAAGTTGGCATTCTGCACTTCAACCTCAGTCCTTTTTTATAATTTCAAATCCAATATTTTATCACTCTGTTTTGTACGGAGGCAAAACAACAAAAATTGTATCACTGTCCAAGTACTTATGAACCTACTTCATCATATTTAGCCTCTATCTACTCCCACTATGGCAAGATTAATGATCATGACACCACCTTCTTCAACTCAGCATAGTTTTTAATGCAAGGCCACGAATCCTGTCCATTCTCGTTTGGAGCTCATGCAGGCAAACTGGATGCACTTGACTCTGAAGACATCCCTCAGGGAGAATGTGGGTTTGAATCATTATGCTCTCTGTCTCTAGTTCTGAGTCCAGCCAACTGACGTCAATAGCTTATGATTTACCCATACTTCCCTCACATGGAGTTCTCGAAAACGGCCCCAAAAACCTAGGACCTCTTCGGTCACTTCTGCGGGTTAAGAATTGAGTGCTGTGAAAATAGACGCAAGGCTGTGAGTCGAAATGCATTTTGCTCATTCTACCAGGAACATTCAGTTCCAGCTTGGCTAGAGTCTAACCATGAGCTTGCATAGAGCAAACACTGAAATAAAACGGGAGAGAAGAAAGAAAGGCTCACTGACCAGAAAATAATGTGACACGGTGGATCACAGGGAATTCTCAGAAACGCACTTTGAGAAAATTGTAGCTTATTTGTCCGGTCACAATGAATGTAAAACATGTACTCACATATATGAAATCATGGACGATTATGTGCTCGCAGGCCTTATTTTTCGCAGCTTTATGGCCAGAAACTTTTCCTTCAGTTACATTAGCGGTTTTACATGCAAACAAAGACTGGATGTTTTTGCCGTTTCACAGTGTGTTGTTGCTCCCTGTGTTCTGTGTATAAATAGCTTCTAACAGGATCACAGAGAGAATTTAAGTGCCTCTCGCATTGTATTATTTGCGTCATGCTATCTCTCCAGCCTCTCTGCTCTGCTTCATTCGGCGCAACAAGTAACCTGCTCCATACCACACTCTCCTCAAGGAGGATCAGGCCGTTGTCATGGAAATACCTTATGCTGTTTTCTCTCCTGTTTGGAGGTCCCCAGGGTTTTGACTTACTCAAGTAAAACCTGCTGTTTTATACAGATTATTATGTGTGCTGATGAAAACGAGATGACCTTGTTGTGCAGACTAAACAAAGGCAGCCTTACTTCTCTTTTTTTTTGTATTTTTTTATTTTATTTATTTATTTATTTATTTATCTTGCTGAGTATGGTTTATTGGAGCCATTTGCTGTTGGTCTGTGGGCTGTCATGTTTGGACTGTGCTCATGATCCTGTGGGTGTAATGCATGAGATGCCTACGGCTGAATGCCGTGTCTGCTGTTTGTGACTTAACTGCTGTCTCATTTTTAATGAAAACTCCCATACTGTGAACTCTGAGTGAACTCATAGCGCTTGACAGAATTATCATAAACAACAATCAGAATTGAGAGACGTTTACCTGGTGAGCATTAATATCTGCCTACTTCAACATCAAAACACATTAATGTTTTAAACCATCGATAAATTACATGCAGGAGACGTTCTAAACCCATGTGTTGGCTAAATGTTGTGGACATCTAGTGCCCCCACCTGTCAGAACTGAGCCATTGAGGTCTTGCTTGTAAGGCAATGAAAGTAAGGGTGCTTTTATTGGATTTGAAGATTGGTACAGTTCAAGGGGAGACAGTATTGAAGCTACATAGGTAGTGAGGAAATGTAGGGGCTTTAGTTGGCTGCCACTATCCCATCCACCCAGGCGCGAAGCTCAGTGACACGGGCGTACACAGCAGGGACGGTGGTGGAACAAGTACTGCTGCCCCAGGACACAATGCCCACCAGTGTCCACACGTTACCCTTCTGGCACACCAGTGGACCACCAGAGTCACCCTGCAAAAAGAGAACAGGAAATAGAATGTGCGAGTATGAGTGAGGATCTGAATCAGTGTCTGAATTGGTTTTATTGGCCAAGTAATGTGATTTATAAAGTGTTTGGACAAACTCTGAATTGGTAGTTTAACATGTAAACTCACTGGTGGTTTTATCAAGTACACCTACCAAAGGTATTACACAAAAAAAGAGTTCTTTGCACAATATTAAAGAAAAAACACTTTTGGGGCCATAAAGAACCTTTCAGTGGATGATTCTTTAAATAACTATCTTTAGATGAACTTAAAGATGTGTGTAAATAAGATGTGTGATTGTGAAGAACCTCCTCATAACGTAAAGGTTATTTGAAGTAATAATTTATTTATTTAATCTATTTCCCAGATGTAGTCGATCAGCCAAGACAGGATTGATCTCCTATCTCCAAGAACCGCAGCCTGGCAGAAGGAAGTGCAGAGAACTTTTTATCTATCACAAAGGTGAAAACTCACATCCCACCAGCTAACAGAAGGAAAAAATCCTAACGAATATGTTTGCAGCCACAGACATAGCCAAGGCTTTGTATAAGCCACAAAAGTATCTTAAACTCAGCCTGAGCAGTTCATCAGACTGCCAATTGGCTAACAGATGAATCCAGTAATATTCAGTTGGGTTCGATTTTAAGTTGGAATATTTACTGCATGCTTCTCTGTATATCTACAGTAAATAAAGTAAAAAAGATTACCTGAATGTCTGTTATAAGCTTTGTTTGTCTGAAGTCATATTTGTAAAAAATTTATTTTTTTTGATGATAATATAATAACCTGCAATAACAGGTAAGGTAATTAACTTTTTTTTTTTTTAAATTGCAACAAGCCTAGGGTAAAGTAACTGATACAACTATTTGTATATTTGGAAAAAGGATGCATGTGGAACTTATGTGCTGTATTGTTCTGCAGGGCAAACGCTGTATTATGTATAAATTACTAATGTGTGCAAGCTGCAGCATCGCATTTCATGCAGAGGTAGTATGTGTGATATATTGGAAGAGCTGGATATTTGTGGACACTGTGTATGCATACAAGGTCTAAATTATATTGAATATAGGGCTGCATAGATCTGTGTTTGTGCATCCCTGCATTCTAGCAGTAACAGTTTTAATGGACGTGCGTAATGTATGCAGTCTGATATTGAGCAGAGATATAGTTTGGGGGAAAAGACTGTCTTTCTGTCTTTCGGTTTTTGTTTTGATTGTTTGGTATAACCCGTGAAGGAAGATTGAAAAATAAGTGAGCAGGATGCATGGGGTCAGTAACAATGGTGTCTGCTTTCCTTTTGATTCTGGGTGAAGAGTGGGTATGTGGATTGAACAATAAAGAGAGAGAGAGAGAGAACGAGAAAGAGAAAGGTAAAAGGCGAAGTCGGTTGCGGGTTTCTCACCATGCAAGAAGAAGCACCAGCAGCGCCAGCACAGATCATGATATCGGTGATGTTGCTTCCCCAGTAGTTCTTGCAATCCTCATTAGACAGCAAAGGCAGTGCGACCTGCTGCAACTTATCAGGTGTGAACAGAGCTGGAAAACAAGACAGAGACAGTAAAAGAAATGTTCCTTTCCCATACGGTGCCCAACACTGTAGAACAGCAGCGGTTCAGCATAAAAAATAAAATGTACGTATTACCCTTACTCTAAAAGTAATGTTTCAGCCAGGACATGTTTGACGTCTGAAGCTTCCTTTGTAGCTTTTGTCCTGAAGTTATGAGGCTAATATAGCTAGCATATAATGGAAGCTTATGATCACCGTATAGCACTGTGCAAACTGCATGCCTAATCATCCCACACATGACAAAGCATGCTGAGGTATGTAATCTTATTTTTTTTTTAAGTGTTTAACATACTACTGTATAATATATTACTGTTTTAGCTATGCAGCATCTTTTGTCCATTTTTATAGATAACTATATATCATACAGTGTTGAAAACCACGTAAGTAAGTCACATATTGAGATTACTTAAAGCAACACTATGTCAGATTAGGGTATTTGGAGACCTCCCCATTTGGAAATGTGTAATGTGCAATGAAAGCATGGGGGGAGAAGGGGGGCAAGGGGGTCCATGGCCACCTAGATACAATCGCTGGCCTTCCCAGTGGCCCCCCTGGGCCCTGGCATGTGCATAATATGCTTCTGTCTGTCAATAAATATTCTGAATTGGATTATATAATCAAATTATTTAAAAAAACAGACATTCAACAAAAAAACAGCTATTACTACAGCTGCCTGCTTTGTGAGTTCTCACATGGGCCTGGGCCACTGCACTGAACACGCTGCATGACGGACATGAGTCACACAATGTCACTTTCATGATTTAAAATGAAACGCAGGTCCAGCTGAAATGAGCAAATAATTGCTTGAGTATGTCCAATAAAGCTGCATAGATCTGTATCTGTGTATCCCTGTATTCTAGCAAATAACTGCTTGAGTATGTCCAATCGAGTCGCATGAATCTGTGTTTGTGTATCTCTGTATTCTAACAAATAATTGCTTGAGTATGTTCAATAGAGCTACATAGGTCTGTGTTTCTGTATCCTTGTATTCTAGCATGTAATTGCTTGAGTTTGTTCAATAGCGCCGCATGAATCTGTCTTTGTGTATCCCTGTATTCTAGCAGTAGCCATATTATTGAAAGTGCGTAATGTATGCAGTCTGATATTCAGCAGAGATATAGCAAATCATTCAACAACAACAGCTGTGTGGTAATGATGACAGAGGGTTTACAACCCAACTCGGCTGAAGGGAGAGTGATTTGCATTTTGAGGACTCCAAAAAGCCCCGTTTGGAAATACTTCGGAGCAGTGCTTAAAGGTCAGTAGATCGCAACATTGTGGAACCTCGAGATAAAGTTGTATGCATGCTATGTAAGCTACAATTAGACTACACCCACATTACCAGGTTGAAGTGGCACAAATCAGATTTTTTGCCCTAATGTGACTCTGATCTGATGTTTTCATGCAAACGTACACGCAAATCTGATCTTTTCAAATCCGACCTGAGCCACTTTGGCTACGTTCACATTACAATCCTCATTGCTCAAATCCGATTTTTTTGCTCAAATCTGATCTCTCTGAAAGGATGGTTTACACTCGTTTAGGTAAGTTATTCAAATCTGTCATTAATATAAACAAACCAGCGTCCTGAAATGACCCGCATGCACACATCCTACTCAGTAATGTCACATGAATGAATCACGTGCGTCACATGCATCATCAGCAAACCATCTAACAAGCAGAACGAGCAGAATGAGCCTCGCTGTGAAGGTAATTAACTCTACAGCTCTCAGCTGTTCATTATTAGAGCAAGATAAAGGTGAAAAGGTGAGATGTGTTGCTTTTCCACCATTTACAGGCTTTAACTTCTGTTCGGCGCTGCTGCCATGGTAACGCTGAATGATGGCGCACGTGCAATGGGAAAAAAACGCATGAATTCCCATCTGAGCATTCACATTAAGGTCGCATTGCTGTGAATTGGATACGTATCCGATCTAGGACCACTTATGAAAATGGCTCAGGTCGGATTTGAAAAGATCAGATTTGTGTGTCCACACAGCCCTGAAAACATCAGATCTGAGTCACATTAGGGCAAAAAATCAGATTTGAACCGCTTTAACCTGGTAATGTTAACGTAGCCTGAGGCTACCATTCCAGCACTAGCAACCTAAAGGCATGTCTCGAAAATATGCACCCAAATGCGTCCAATTCGGTTCCTCTTCAAATTCACGTGACCTCATAAATTATGATCGTGAATGTGCGCATTCATACAGCACTGAAAAAATGGAAAACAAAATTGGTGAAAAGTTCTTACGCCTCAATTTAAGAATCCAGCTGCCACAGTTAAAGCAGAGATTTACACTTTTCTCAGACCTTTTTCACTTTCCGTAGTTGCAGTGTTGTTGGGTGCTGATTGCCTCTCAGTAAATGCATGCCCCTGGGGACTTTTTATGGGGCTTGTGAAGGGGAACGTGAATTTGAGGTGAAACTGAATCTGATGGTTATGGTGTGCCCCCCAAAGATTTTCAGTGTATGTTTATAGAACATTTTGTAATGTCAGTTGTGCTTCAAACCCCCACTGAAAGAGCATTCAATTAGAACTCAGTAAAAACTTGGTGAAAGACGTGTCTTCTGAGGATGTGGGTGAATTACCTACTTTTGTCCTCATATCTTCATTGGTATAATTTTGGACTGCATTTGAAATCTAAACACTGAACCAGACCTTCTTTTTGAGGCTGTGCATGTGACGTTAATACGTAAAGACGTATAACATGGTTTGAAAAACTCCTGCAAAATTTGAGCCAATACCTCTGACTTTTATTATTACTAATACTATTTCAGGCTTTTACAGGGTGACTTTACCATTTACCATTTTTTCTCCATAATGCTACTTCATAATGCTACTTCAATTTTAATAAAAAAATCTTACATAGTGCAGCTTTAACAGCTTGATGTGGCTTGTGGCAAGCGTGTGATAACTGAGAAATGCATTTTACACAATATTAATTTGTGAGGTATAAGCTTTCATTACTTCTTAGCTACATTAGCCCTGTAGCTCCAGTGCTTAATCAACTCCATACATTTGGAGTAAAGGGAAAATTACATAAATATGATTTTTCACTGAATTGCTGCTTTAACCCTTAAATGCACGAGTGTTTTCTCCAACTAATTGTATGCCTTATGTTTTAAAATTTTGTCATCTACTTGAATACATTGATGAGGTGGAGGGCGAGGGGAGTCACAGGTTGTCACCAAGGCATGCATTTAAGGTTTAAAACCTCAAACTATTGAAATTCAACTAGAAGAACAAAACTGCACTTCAAATAAGGGCTCAAGGATCTGTGCATTTTTAAAAAAAAAACACCAGAAGGTGATGTCAGAAGTATCTTGGTAAATCATTGCTTAAAAACAATTACTAGCATTAGATATTCAGATATGAATATTCAGATATGACTGATATTTTAAGCCCTTATTCGATGATGTGCTTTCTGTGCTCTGGAAATGCAGAACACTTAGAATATACTCACATTTTATTTATTTTACTGTATTTGTGACCTTACAGAAAAGTTTTTTCATAATGCTAATGCAGGCAGAGCTAGTCCGAATTTATGAATAATCTATTTGTCTGCATTGTCATTCCTATATACATGAAAAATATCAGATATCAGCATTCTCCCACAATTCAAAAATTTCGGTGCATTCCTGATGTAATGTCTTGTATCTCACCAGTATAACGTGTCACGCCCCAGCCAGTGGTCACACATTTCAGGCCGGCAGCAAACACATCATTGGTTTCAGCCAAACAAACGGGGGAAACATTGGACTCAATGGAGGCAGGGGAAGCCAGCTTAATCAGGGCAATGTCATTGTTGATGGTTTTGGAGTTCCATTCGGGATGGGTGAACACCTGGGAGGGGGATTTAATCAAATTAATTTTTTGGAATTTGTCTCTCGTCTTCATATACATAAACTATATAGTACAATGTGTGTTATATTACAGTTTTCTTCTTTTATTTTTAAAATGATTCAAGAATTACTTCTTTAAGCGAATGAACATTGTTTTCCAGCATCGCCTGCTCCTTTTTGAACTGTAGATTCGTGAAGGTCTTACCTTGCTCACTTTCAGAGTCTGGATGTTCTCTCCACTCTTGGCTTTATTATGCTCTCCGAGGATCACACGATGGCTAGTTCTGCAATGTTACCATATGGTTAAAGTTAACCATGCATGGATTGTGATGCATTGTTCTCAGCCCATTGTTTTCCGTATAATAAATATGTATGGAATGTACCTGACATCGCAGTGAGCTGCAGTCACGACCCAGTTTTCATTGATCAGGGAGCCACCGCAGAAGTGCCAGCCAAATATGTCCTGTAAATAACATAAAAAATGAACCATTAGTTGGGAGAAATTGCTAGAAGTATTTGAATCTGTGCACAGAAATGACATCCCGTCTAGAAAAACCAGCATAGATCAGCATGCTAGCATCACCCCCAAAACCAGCATATGTTGTGTTTTGGCCAGCACCACACCAGCACTAAACCAGCATAAACCAGCTAAGACCAGTATGGAATCCATGCTGGTCTGTGCTGTTTTTTCAGCAGGGACTGTGTTAGCTATGCTGTGTGATAACCGCAGCTAAAGGCGAGTAGTATCATTTTTGCTTACTTGAGTAATTGTTTAAGTGCAGTAATTAACCCAATGATTAGTTTAGTTTATTCCACAAAATATGCAGTTATGAACATTTGACTCGGCTTGCACAATGCTAACATTACAATGAGTTTGAGTGCAAAAGTGAGTTATGATGGCATCAGAATTAAATCAGTGTTAGCGTATTGGCAGGTCAAAGCTTAATAACAATCATTAGCATCAGACAGATGCTTAGACATGCTTGATATCTCAGGCCCTTATTTGATGACATGTTTGTTGTGCTAAAGCTGCGTACCTGTAGAGAGACCTGCCACGGCCATGAGTGGGGCACTGCCTCCTCACCGTTAACAATACGAGCATAGCCTGTCACCACGGGGGGGATGTCAGGGACGCCGCAGCCTAGATAGATAGATAGATAGATAGATAGATAGATAGATAGATAGATAGATTTGTATGATTTTAGCACTGTAGCGCTCACTGCTTTTGAAAAAGACTTGGCTTTTGCACAATTCATGCTGCTTTATTATCCAGCTGTAGTCAGCCACAGCTATGCCATATATAGCTTACATCTTACTATCTTAGCTCTCACCCAGATAGAATTTCTTTGCTCTAAAAATGTTCTGAGAATACTATGCACATGTTCTATTAATGTTTTCAGCGGGAAGGTTTTTTTTGGTTCCCAGAATGTTCTTCTTAAAACAATGTAAAGACCATTTATCAGTGTATTCATTAAACAACACATGAGAAGCATAGGCTTGTGATCTTTTTTTAGTTTATTAATTTGTATAATTTACAGTGATTCCTCATTGGCATCTGCAACGGATAGCCAGTGGCACCCGCTGCTCAGGTGTGGCACTAACCAAACGCCAGTGGCACCTGCCACTCAGGAGTGGCACTAACCAAATGACAAACGCCCCTCAGGAGTGGCACTAGCCCTCGGTGTCTGCCACTCAGGAGTGGCACTAACCAAACGGCAACCGCTGCTCAGGAGTGGCACTAACCAAACAGCAACCGCCACTCAGGAGTGGCACTAACCAAACAGCAACCGCCACTCAGGAGTGGCACTAACCAAATGCCAGTGGGATATTGCCAGTTTTTTAGCCATTTTCTATGTAAAAGAGTAATAATAACAAGAAAACTGCAACATCATTGTATAACAAGTCAATCAGCAAGTGCTAACAGGTTTTACTCACTTTCAGTTTACATCTTCATGCTACTTCATTCATTCTTTTCTGTGAAACACTTGATGAAAATGAACTAATCCAGCCTTCCAGTGGCATTCTTCATTAGAAAGCAACCACTTTTTTTTCAGAGAAAAATCACTCACCGTACGCTGCACTGACCAAGGCAAGGCAAGATACCAACCACAGGAAAGCCATTTCTGTGAATCTGACAACACTGTGCGCAGCAGTAGCCTTATTTAACCCCTCTTCCTGACCTCAGTCTTACCAATGAGCTGCTCAAAACCCAACACGTCAAAATTTCCATTCCAGCACGGGCTGTTTGTCACCTGTAGCTAGTCTGCCAGTTCTCACCTTTTTACTCGAGCGATGTCCTTTTTACGTCTGCTATCACACACTGACCTTCACAGAAAGTACAGTGAGTAATACATTATTAAAAATATAGAAAATTTGTGAAATGTGCAGTACGGTTTTTCAATCATTATTTTATTGAGGATGGTGATCAAAAATAAATTTAATCGATTCAGCAACCTGTTAGTCATGCCAAATGGACAGGCTAATTTGAAATGTTCATGTTAATAAATCACTATTTTTATCCCCCGTAGTTTCTTTTACACCTTGCTCATACCCAAAGACTGAATTTTCCCCTCATTTTGACAATAATAACCCCATAACATTAAACTTGTGACCATGGCCGTACGCAGGGTTTTAGAAATACAAAGGTCCAAAACCCGTGCTTGGTTCAGGGGCATGTGAGATGCCGTGGACATGTTATGCTTGACGTAAGGACACAGGAATGTATGTATACATGTATACATACATATCACTGCTGTAGGGAGAAAACATTGTATCTCCATTTTTGATGTTTTTGAGTTTTTGACATAATTCAAAAATACCTGTTGCTCTTTACATTGTTTGTAAATTTCATGAAGAATGGACCAAAAGGAAAAATGTCTGGTTCCATTGACTTACATTAAAAGTAAAGCAGGTTTTTTCCTTCTCCTCTAAAGTTATCATTTTGGAGATACGAGGTTTTCTTCCGACAACAGCAATACACATACACACACACACACACACACACACACACACATACACATATATATATATATATATTATATATATATATATATATATATATATATATATATATTCAAATATATATATATATGCAGCCATATATTGATCTCTCTCTCTCTCTCTCTCTCTCTCTCTATATATATATATATATATATATATATGTGTGTGTGTATACATACACAGAGTGATATACATATATATATATATATATATAGAGAGAGAGAGAGAGAGAGAGAGAGAGAGGGAGAGAGAGAAAGAGAGAGAGATCAATGTGCAGATATAGATATTCATCAAAAAACAGATATAGAGTCATGTTACGTTTTTGTTGTTAATGAAAATACGTTTCACATCCTCTACAGAGAACACACTTCTGCACATTATTGCAATTACTGTTTATGTACTGAATTTAACACATTGGAAAAAATACTTAATAATATTTAGACTGTGCAGAGGTTATGCCATTCTTTAATATTGTATGTATGTTTTTTTTTCAAATGAACAGTGGTTGTGTAATTACGGAAACTTTACCTTTTCCTATACTTTCTGTACGTTTTTCATTTGACCATATCACCAAAACAATTTTTCCAGAGTATTGATTTTGGCTTTAATTCAAGGCAAAGAACGCGTGGAACATTTTTTATCAACAGGTGCTATTACTGCATTCTGATTCTGATAAAGCTGGTCCCTCCCCATGATTCAAAACCCATATGAACTCTAACATGTACAATGATGTAGAATTAAAGTTCTTACCACACCAGCCAGCGAAGTGTATTTCACAATTAAAGCATGACAGTGAAGATCATATGTCTGTATTTTATTACACATAAACGGATCATTTTCAAAGAATACAAATTAATGGCAACACCACATGAAATACTCACTGGCCATTTTATTAGGAGCATCTACTACGTAGCCCATCCGTTGCTGCACAGTTTATCAAGCCCCCTCTACCAAGTACCAATGGACCACCATGGGACAAGCTTGGACCAGATATTATTATATTACCAGATAGAATTGGCTACATGGTATTGGCTGAACATATTTCATGTAGCATTTCTATTATATACTACACTCCCTCTATAATTGAAGATTTGATACATAAATTAAAATTTTGAGATTTTTCAAGAATTGGAGAAATGACTCATGCATGAATATGGTTTGAAGATATTCAGAACTTCAGATTCTGCTTTATTTTGATACAGCAATAGATGACTTAGCCTAAAATTTTAAAGCACAGTGACAGAAAAGTTCTTCTCAGGTCAAACTAAATGATTTGTTAGGGTGGGCCAATACTAAGCAGAAAATAATCTGCCACTTATAGCAGTTCAGGCTTTAAGCAGCTACCACAGTGATATTTTAATCTACATTTGAATCTAAATGTTTCACAGTATCACCCACAGATGTAAAAATAAAAAAGGACATTTTGAATTGTCCTGACATACTTATGCTAAAAAAATAAGTATCGAATGATACAATTTGATGTTGTTACTTTAAGACCTGCTAAAATGCCAAACACTCTACTGTTCCACAGGAAAAAATACACAGCCAACATGACGTACAAAACACAGAACTTTTTATTATTGTTGTTATGCAGTTGAAAAGTCAAGAGTTCTTCAAAATTGGAGACTAATTTTAATCCAACATCAGCTCCAGAATTTTCTGCTGATATTGACCCAGTGCTGATACCGGGTATTGGATTGGTGCTATCTCTAATATTATCATGTTTATGTTAATCAGCAGGTGATGAGCAAAATACTAAAAAAGAAAGGATAAAAGAAACAAACAAAAGCAAAATTGGAAATAAAAGCATCTACTGAGCATCATCACACATCAGTGTGAATATAAAGATTTTTTTTTCTCCTGGCTTTATCTTGAATTTCAGCAAAGTGAAATGAAATGTCAATATTTAAAATTCCTTCACGAATGCCCTGCCCTAGTGTTAAACTTTAGTCAGCTTATTGTACCTCAGTCTCATGAGATTAAAAGTTCAGAACCGCATTGACAATGAGAAGTTTTTTCCGCTATAGGAAAAATATTTAAGCTATCTTGCTCAATGGCTCAGCGTGAGAGCTTTAAATAGTGAAACTGAATGTGTGAAAGGTACACAACTTGTTTTTATACAATGTCAGGACTCATCTATGAGTCTCATATTTATCATATTGTACATAACTACCTCTAGTAAGCTTAACCCTCGTCCTAACCCTTAGCCTAACCATATACTCAGTAAACAAAAAGAAATACCCTGTTTAACTTTTATTTCTCTACCATAGTCAACACATTTTGTTCTGCAAGTGTATGAAAACTAACACACACACACATACACATACACACACACACACACACACACACACACATATACATGCAGGTGCCCGCTGTGAGATATGCAAATGAAATGATAGGACATGAGTATAAGAGGGTCAGACTTTCGTGATTTACTCAAGCTGGAATCATGACTGTCCTTTGGGTGCTGTCCTGCCTGGCCTTCATTAGCACAGCCTACAGTAAGACTTCTGTTTCCTTTGTGCTTTAATATAAGCTGGAAAAACATAAATCAAAGACGAGATACTCATGCCTGGAAGTCTTTTTCTGGCACAAATTATGTGAAAAAATATATATTTTTTTTTCTCAGGCTGCGGGGTTCCTTCCGTCACTCCAGTCATCAGTGGCTACTCAAGGATAGTGAATGGTGAGGAGGCAGTACCTCATTCCTGGCCCTGGCAGGTGTCGCTGCAGGTACAGTTATGATCTTTTTCTTTTAACCATTTAACATTTAACAACATCTTTAATTTACACTATATGGCCAAAAGTATGTGGCAACACATTGTTGAGTTCAGGTGCTTCAGCCACATCTTCAGCCAAATATCCACAGAAAAACATAGCACTAGAATTTAAGAGATCAGTGACTTTAAATGTGGCACTGTTAGAGGATGCCACCTTTGCCACAAGTCAGTATGTGAAATTTCTGCCATGCTAGATCTTCCCTAGACAACTGTAAGTGCTGTTACTGAGAAATGGAAGTGTCTAGGAGAAATAACAGCTCAGCCATGAGGCAGTAGACCACACAAACCCACAGAGCGAGTGTTGATGCTGTTGCAGCTGTTGCATCACTCACTGCAAAGTTCTAAATTGCATCTGGAAGCAACATCAGCATAAGAACTGTGTGTCAGAAACTTCATGAAATGGGTTTCAATGGCACTATGCGTGATGCCAAGCATCAATTGGAGTGGTGTAAAGTATGCCACAACTGGGCTCTGGAGCAGTGGAAATATGTTGTTTGAAGTATATATTAATGACCATGGTTTTAAAATGAGATGTCCAACAAGCTCATATAGGTGAGATGGTCAAGCATCCACATACTTTTGGCCATATAGCATATATTGCTGCTGTTTAAACAAAACCTCGTATGTCCAAAAAATTACGTTAGAGGAGAAGGACAAACATCTTTAACTTTCAATCTAATTTAATGTAAAAAGATTTTATTCTATGTCGTTTTGCAACACATGCATTGTTCCATTTATCATAAAAGGTTTGACACACTGTAAAGCTAGTATTTTAATATCTAAGTGAAAATAAGTTAACACATCTTACACAGAGAACACACAAACATGGCTTTTCTGCTAATTGTATTGTACAATTTGTATTTATTTGCTAAATGTAACATTATAAAAAAACAAAGTATAAATGTGCCATAACTTTTGCACAGGCCACATTTTATGTGTTTTTTTTTTCCCTCCAACGTGTTAAATTTAGCAATTTAACAAAATTGTGCATTAAAATGTGCAGAGTTCTCTGTAGAAGATGTGTTAAATTATTTTTGCTCAGAAAACAAAATATGTAATTTGACCAGTGGCGCCCAAACTTTTGCATACGACTGTATATATTTTTTAAATAGTAGATGATTTCAGTCAAGACTAGAGACTAAACTCGGCAAGACTGATGGTGAAGTCATGTCCAAGACAATAGGAAAAAATGTCTCTAGAAAAGACTCAAGCACTACAGCACCAGTTTGAAGCAAATACTATTTAAAGCTCAAGTCTAGGCTACTATAAAAACATTATATACTTCTTTATTTGACATTGCCTGCATTACCTGTTTGTTTATGACTGGACTTTATTGTCCCAAATTTTACACATGCAGCACTGCCATCCAAAACATGTTTTACATGCTACAGAGGCTTGGAATCTTTTGAACACCAGGGGCCTCTAGTGGGCACAAAATTCTCAGCACAATCAGCTGGAAAGATTCAACGCTTCATTAAGCCTTGTTGTGCCATCACTAGCGTATACTATAGTTCATGGGTGCCCAATCCTGGGATCTCCCACCCTGAGAGCTCAGATCCAACACAAGGCCTAGACCAGGTGTGTTAGATTAGGGCTGGAGCTAAACTCTGCAGGGTGGTAGATCTCCAGGACCAGGTTTGAGTACCCCTGCTATAGTCTATACTCTAAATTCATACTGTGCTATCTTGGAGAATCTGCCAGTAGAAATGCATTTCTTTCAATATTACATCAAACTGACTCTTTAATTTGCACACAATGTTAAAATATATTTAGAACACGTAATCACTGGTATAAAGAGGTATTAGCTAATGATAGTGTCTAACTGTTCTTGTTACAATAACATTCTTCATTCATCTGAACTTCAGCACAACACCGGTCTCCACTTCTGTGGTGGCTCCCTGATCAACGAGTGGTGGGTTGTGACTGCTGCCCACTGCAGTGTCAGGTAAGCTTAGATTCCAGTGAGATCTGTAAATCTCAAAATGAATCAAGGAATAGATTTAACCTTTCTTTTCAAAGAATGTTAAAAGCTCCTACAACTTCAACACTACATAGAAGCATGATATTTTATTGAACTTTGTCTGTACCAGCTGAAACTGAAACCCTTCTGGAATTTAGGTTGTCCACCCTTGTGGTCCTTGGAGAGCATGATCGTTCCTCTGATACTGAGGCCATCCAGATTATGAGTGTGGGCAAGGTGCGCACATCAGCAACAGTTTATAACAGATATCGTCTACATGCTTTCCTGCATGCTTTCACTTAATGCAAGCTTTTAAACTAAAACAATAACATATTCACTTCATTTCTATACTTTTTTTAAACATGCCTTCGCCAACTCACCACTCAGAAGTGCCTCATATACATCTTACACAAGTAGTCGCCTAGAGGAGTGGATAGTGAGGAGCGGATTTTTTTGTTGAAACATTCACTTTCAGTGAGCGTGAGTGAGCTAATTATCTAGCTGTGCACACTTGGAGAAATTTGAGCATAATACATTTTATGAATATTTTCATTGCCTGGCAATAAGCTTTGGTTCAAAATCGTGGTGTATTGCATTTTTTTTTTGTAGCTGTGTAGCCTTTAGCTTGCTAGTTAGCAATAAAGTTACATTAACATACATGTAAAACAGATGGAGTAATTTGCTCCAAATCCTAGTTTGAACATAGCAAATCAAATGCGATCGTTTTTCAGAAACAGAATCACTTTGTTCAGCCAATATATTTGTTGCGGTCAGCACACACCTGTATAACATGTAACATACTAAAGGAGCCCAGACAAGTACATGTTATTTGTTATATTATTTATAAGAAAATTACAGAATGAAATTAACATTTTTGCAGTTTTGCTAAATGCATTATGTTGCAGAATGGAATGGACTACAGTGAGGGGACTTTACAAAGTTCCATTTAAAGTACATTCTGTCTGCTGCGGTTAATGAGCTCCACAGCTCTGGGGAAGAAGCTGTTAGAATGTCTGCTTGTGCTGGTTTTGATGGCTCTGAATCTTACCAGAGGGAAGTGGCTGGAAGAAGTGATGTCCAGGGTGAAACTGGTCAGCTATAGTCTTGCCAGCATACTTCATGACCCTGCTGTTGTAGATGTCCTGAAGCGCTGACAGATTACATCCAATGAGCGTCTCTGCTGTCCTGATACATTTTTGTGAGCTGAAGGAGCCAAACCAGATGGCCACGGTTGAACGAATGATTGCTGTGTAGTACTGGATCATCAGGGCCTGTGGCAGATTGAATTTCTTCAGCTGCCTCAGGCGGAACATTCTCTGCTGCTGGCTGTGGGGACTGTTTCCCTCTCCTGCTTCTGTTCCCTGGATATGCTGGCGCTCATGAACTTGAGTGACTCCACAGTGGAAACCACAGGGCCGTTATTGAGGGGGTGTGGGGGTGGGCTGTCGTGAAGTCCACCACCATCTCTACAATCTTTTGTATATACAGCGACAGGTTGTTGAGGCTACACCAGGACACCAGCTGCTCAATATGCTTTCTGTAGGTTGGTTATGAGGTCGACCAAGATGGTGTCTTCAGGACACTTCACAGATGGTTCTGTTATGAAATATTAAGTATTTTAGAGTATTTTGTTGCTAATGCTTGTCCCTCCAAGGGCTCAACTAACAATTGAATGACCCCTAGGATGGTGACAGAGATGCCCCGAGGGGAAATAGTGAGGTCAAGTTGATGAGGGCATGTTAAAATAAGTATTGGAATGAGCAGGTTGTCTCTGCTATACCTCATATCTGACCTAAGCATTGTGTCCTGCTTTAGATCTTCATGCACCCCCGGTACGACAGCTTCACCATCAATAATGACATCCTTCTGATCAAGCTCGCCTCTCCTGCCCAGCTGAACCCCCACGTGTCCCCTGTGTGTTTAGCTGAGACCAGTGACAACTTTCCTGGTGGTATGAAATGTGTGACCTCTGGATGGGGCCGGACCAAACATGATGGTGAGTTTTTTAGGTCAATTTTTACATGTTTCTAAAAAATTCTGTTTTTTTTTACAACATTTACAAAAAAGTTGGGACGCTGTGCAAAATGTAACTAAAAACAAAATGCAATTATATGCAAATTATTTAAAGCCTATATTTAATTGAAAATTGTACAAGGACAATATATCAAATATTGAAACTGAGATATTTAATTATTATTTTTTTTAAATATTTGCCCATTTTCAATTTGATGCCAATATCACGTTCCAAAAAAGTTGGGACGGGGGCAGCAAAAGGCTGGTAAAGTTGTGTAATAATGCAGAAAAAACACCTTTTTGTTGATTGCCATAAGGTCAGTAACATGACTGGGTTTAAAAAGAACTTCCCAGAGAGGCTGAGTTGTTTAAAAGTAAAGATGAGGAGAGGTTCACCACTCTGTGAAAGACTGTGCGAGCCAATAGTACAACAACGGTACATCTACATCTTCATCATCTATGGTACATAATAACATTAAAAGATTCAGAGAAGCTGGAGAAATCTCTGTATGCAAGGCACAAGGTCAAAAATCAGTATTTGCTGGCAGTGATCTTTGGGCCCTTAGATGGCACTTCATTAAAAACAGACATGATTCTGTAGTGGAAATCACTGCATGGGCTCAGGAACATCCATCCAAACGATGTCTTTTTCAGGGAAGGCCTTGCTTATTTCAGCAAAATAATGCCAAACCACATTCTGCATGTATTACAACAGCATTGCTCTGTATTAAAAGAATCCAGGCGCTAAACTGGCCTGCCTGCAGTCCAGACCCATCACTCACTGATGACATTTGCCGAATTATGAAATGAAAAATATGACAAAGGAGACCCCGATCTGATGAGCAGCTGTAATCCTATATCAAACAAGAATGGGAAAACATTTCATTTTTAAAACTACAGCAGTTGGTCAGTTCCCAAACACTTACAGAGTGCTGTTAAAAGAAGAGGTGATGAAACACAGTGGTAAGCATGCCACTGTCCCAACTTTTTTGGAACGTGTTGTTGGCATCAAATTCAAAATGGGCTTATATTTTTCAAAAAACAATCAAATTTGATATGTTGTCTTTGTAGTATTTTTGGAAATGGGGTTGTAGTTTTTTCTGAATTTACTCATCAACATCATCAACTTGTAATAATTATTGTTACAGTATCCGAAAGCCCCCGCTCTGCTCCAGCAGGCCATTTTTCCCCTGCTGACCAGTGATGACTGCAGGCGTTACTGGGGCTCTAAGATAACAGAAGAGATGATCTGTGCTGGAGCCTCTGGAGCCTCCACCTGCATGGTACTGTCCTCTGGTCATCATTCTCTTGCTCTAAACTTATTCAGTTTGTATTTAATACTGTCTTAATACTACAATTCTATTAGTAAATATTATATTTGTATGGCCTTTTTTTCAGACCGACTCTGGTGGTCCTCTGGTGTGTCAGAAGGCTGGAACTTGGACTCTTGTTGGCATTGTGTCCTGGGGAAGCAGCACCTGCTCACTCACCATGCCTGAAGTGTATGCCCGTGTCACCAAGCTCCGTGACTGGATGGACCAGGTCATTGCTGCTAACTAAAGTCACATTGTGCATTGTGGTTTTGAGTATCGTGTTTTTGTGTATATCCTGATTAATACATTATACTTTAATAAAATACACTAAACAATGCATTTTTAGGTTGTGTATCAAATAATATCAATTGAAGCTGCATATTGCTTCACTTTACATAATGCTTCACTTTGATAATAAAAAAATGATCAATAATGAATGTTCCATTTAAGTGACCTAAAACTAATAGCTAACTAAAAGCTAATTCATGTGCTTTGACACAGAGTATTGAACCAGAACCTGATAAATTACATAAGAATCACCTCACAAGAATGAATTCTCAGTAAGATCCCCCTCTTATCGTATCAAAGCAAAATTTTCAGAATCAAATATTTGAGGTGTAGGCTATTATTTCAGCTCCTATGTAATATGAATAATGGTAACTGTGCTCACACACTCAAACTAGCTCACATACACTCACAATGTATCGCAGAGTATTGCAGTGGTACTAATTTATGTGGTTCTCCAATCAAAACCATGAGAATAATGTAGCAATGAAGTTTGAGATAGTCACGCTTTAATTGATGATACCAAGACATCAATGCCATACTTCAGATTTTAGTAATTATGTTTGGAAGCAGGATTAGGACAGATTATTATGAGCTAGAACTGGAAATGTGTATACAATGTCAGTTAATGCATTAATAATGGTTAATAATACATTAATAACACACTAACAACACATGAAGATGATCGAAGTTTGTAAAAATTTGCCAACTGTGATGCTTTGAAAGATCTTCAGATCTTAAGATGTATGGATAAATAAATGAACAGCAGACAAACAAAAGCAAAGCTCCAGCCGAAAGATCCAGTACCACTCAAAACAATGAAAATTGATGAAAATTGGAAACTGGGTTCACCCTGTAGAAAATACACATTCAACAAAATACTACACAATGCCTTCATATCACATCTAAATAAGCATATCTGATTCTTGTTTAGCTCTGCAAAACATAATATGGATGCAATGGATTCCAACTGTAGAGCCAAATGAACTTGAAGTTTCTTTCAAGCTGCAACATGTCAAGGGCATTTATTTGTTCATCAAGTTGGAATATGCTATGTTACAGCAAATGTCTCACATCTTGTCTCCCAGTAGGTCTCCCCAGCCCAGGGAGCTGACTCAGTTACCTCCCCAAGCTCTGCTCAGCAGTGCTCCAGCACTCTGGAGCACTCTGTCTAGTCCTATCTTACAAATATGACAGAACACCATCTGGATGCAAGGGCTTTCTTTGTGGCTGCAGCCTCTGATAGCTTCAAGGTTGTTGCTCCTTTGTTGAGTTGCTGTGGCACATTTGGCCACAGCTGTTTAGCACAAGAAGTAAAGATAAGTTCAAAACACAGTTTCAGCCTCTCCTCAGGGAAAAGAGGGAGGTGAGGAGCTGCATTTAAAACAGGGCTCCCACTCAGCAGCTGACTTTGCTGTTTTGGTCAGAACCATTGTTGCCTCAAGTGAATGAGAAAAAAAACAGCACTGTGTAGTAGCTTTGGGGTATATGAGAAACTTTGAAAAGAACTTGTCACTTGACAATTAGTGACGTGGCAAACAATACAATTAGCATTGCTGTCAGACTGGATAACCTCCTTATGCTGACTGCAGTTACAAAGTGATTAAAAAGCAAAGTTGCATGCAACACATTCTGTTACTCCACTAGTTGGCAAAATTAGTAGTTCAATTTTTTTCAATACCTTGTATTGTTTTATCATTTACTACATGTTTGAGTTTAAATCTCCTCTGTGTATGTTAAGCAATTAAAAGTGGATGCTTTAATAGCCATTATGGTTGCACTTGAAGTTTCGCTCATCCTGTGCTAGCAGCACTGCAAGTACATCAAGGATTGCATCTCAGTCTCTCTGTAATATTTTTCATTCTTTGATTCCCAAAGGAATTTCTGCTCTGGGTAAAATTAGGGGGTGTCAAGAGAGGAGAATTGGAATAACCTAGCTAAATAGATCACAACAACAGCAGTCTAATATAGAAGGATAAACACTGACACTAGCAGCTGCTGAAACAGCTGTTTTTGTTAGCTGGCTTGTTAACACAGCTGTTTACAGGAACGTTTGTTTTGAGAAACTTGTTTGTTTGTTGTCATCGCTCAGGTAACTGACAAAATGGAACACAGCCATTTTTTGGCCATTACACCAGTGAAATTAACCCCTTGGAATGATGTTATTTGATAATCACATGATGCATTATTGGCATTCTGATTGGTTGTTTCATGAAACTTGTTGCAACTGTTTCAAGTGAGTTGCTTTGTACTATGCAACACAAGTGAAATTTTGTTTCAGGTAGGTTTCAGGCAACGAAAGTTGTATGTAAGTTTCACAGAAAAAGGTCAGCCTCGTTGACATGTCAAACCCTTTCTGACTACAAGCAACGACCAGCCTGATTCCCTGTTTGAGCCTCTGCAAGTAGACTACACCTGCCCATACCAGATGCTAAGAGATGCACATGCCGCAGCTAGGCATTACTGTGGTGTATAGGAAATGAATTCCAGATCCACCCACTGTTAGAGAGCTTCACTGATAGGGGTGTCATCCTTGGTCCCCTCAATGCCAGTGCAACGATCTTAAACTCCTATGTGCTTCTACCTCAATTAAAATCCTTTGGTTTCTCACCAGCCTAACGATCCCAATAACTATCAAGATGTAATAGATGTTTGCAGTCAAAATGAGGCCATTCGTCTCCGTCCTCCCCACTTGGGAGATTGCGCCATTGACTGCTCATGGCATCCACTTTAACTAGGTCCCCTCTCTCTGCAGCAGAGATGTACATTCAATAAGTGACTGGGTTTTATCTAGCCATCAAATTCACCAGCCCCAAACAACTTGAATCAAAAAAGGTTTGAGTCCTTGCAAAGATCTTATTTCTATCACCCCACTGTCTTCTCCCCTTTTGTTCCACTCAACAGCACAACAGCACAACTTTAGGACATTATGAATATTTAGTGATGTCTTACAGATTGGGAAATGCCCCTTCCATGTTCTATGTTGCTATTAATTTAAATGGTAGAAATGGACTATACAGGTATCAGTTAACATATCGTCACTGTCCAATGAAAAACAAGCATCTCCAAAATATCAACTTTACAGGAGAAGACAAAATACTCTTACCTTTCAATGTAAGTCAATGTAAAAAAGATTTGGTCCAAGTGATTTTAAAGCCTTTCTTTTGGTCCATTCATTATGAACTTTTTACACAATGTAAAGGCCAGCTGTTGTGTTGAAATGATGTAGAAAACTAAAAATCAACAAAAATGGAGATACATGGTTTCCATTGGACAGCGACGATATATGGACTGAAGACTGTGAATATAATGTTTACTGTCTATAAAGATTGACACCTATGAGTTAATGTAAGCTAACATTCAAGGAGCTAATAGGCAGTAGGGCTGTCTCTAAAAATTACATTCTTAATTGAGTAATCTACCTAATTCCACTGTTCAGTCAAGTACATTTTTTTAAAGGCTAAACCAAAAAATAGACTCAACTAAACAATGACAAACTCTACACAGCCTTTCAAGGATTTTAAATCACTTTGTTGGAAACAGATAGACTAGAATACCTTACATAATCGTCTAATCATGAAATGCATGTAGTTTAATGTAAACCTTGTACCCTTCACAGTTCACAGAAATGTGTAAATGTGCACTAGCGGAGCAGACTGTCTCAATGTCATGTTTTGCTGTAGTTTTGTTTGCATAGATAATTTTTAATAATGAAGCAAAGTCAACTTAGAAATATTTCCATGTTGTGATTGTCTTTTTTATGAGTAAAGTCACTCTTGATAAATCTGCTAAATGCTGTAAATGTAAATCTCAGTCTTATTTTGTAATAAGCGTGTGATTTTAATGGGGCTAATGGTGGCAGAAAACTGCTGTGACCTGTGGTTACCACAGACTGACACTAGGCGGCATGATTAGAAATGAAAACGTCAAATCTACCTGTGGTTTATTTCCCACACGAAAAGTCTTTGATTTTAGCTTTTAATCGTTTTTACAGCACATTAACATACCTGTATTAGTCAGCAGATACTCAATACAATGAGAACAGACATATAGCACAAGTGGGAATGAAGAGAAAAGCATCTAATGAGCATGACTTACATTTTAACCTTAACTTTTACTATAGGATTTATTTTGAATTCCAGCATAATATAATTTTCAATACTTGAAATTCCTTTATGAATAAATTAAACAGTGGTGTTTAACATTTTTCAACTAACTGTCCCTTAACCCCTTAAAATCCCTGGCTAATTACATACTAAGGCTTATTATTCAGTAACTACAAGGACTTCAGTGGAAACTGGTCGAGCTATTCTATTTTTACAGAAGTGGCTCAGGCATTAAAGGGTTAATCTCAAGAAATGTGGCAAAATTAGAAGCTTATTTCCCTACTTAAAATGTCTTATTTTTGGTTGTGTCATTGTTAAAGGTTGCAATTAAATAAGAAGACCAAACATGAACTCACACACTGAGCTATGCAAATGAAATGGTAGGATAAAAGGGTCAGACTTTTGTGACTTCCTGAAGCGGGAATCATGACTGTCCTCTGGGTGCTGTCCTGCTGTGCCTTCATTAGCACAGCCTACAGTAAGAAAATGACATTTCCCTTGTGCTTTTGTTGTGGTAATGAGCAAACTTAATAGAGGCTGAAAAAGCATCAGTTAATGTAGAGCCTCATGTCTGAAACCATTTTCTGGCAGAAACAGTGAATAAATCTCTGAAGTCAAAATGTGTTAACTGATCGGAATATACTTTTTGTTCTCAGGCTGTGAGGTTTCTGTTATCCCTCCAGTGAGCACTAATTACACTATTGTGGTTGGTAAGGAGGCAGTGCCCCATTCCTGACCTTGACCGGTGTCTCTCCAGGCGTAGGAATCTTTGTCATTACACAAAAAATAAATAAAAAATAAAAGTGAATAACACTTCCAAAGTTCAGCTGGTTGCATTTTCTGCTTCTCATGATCAGAGTAATACAAAAGACATTCTGTGATGTCGAGGTCTGGACTCTGGATGGTCAGTCCATTGTTCTGAGAACTCCAGCAGTTTCTTTGTTTGAGCTGCAAATGTTCTTTTTTGTCTATTCATTTTTTTTATATTTCTTTTTCTCAGTAACAGCTTCTGCACAGCTACACATCCTTTCAGACCCATAGTGTTGAGCTGTCTTCTCACAGTGGAAGGATAAATAGAAATACCTGTGGATTTTTTCAGATCTGAAGCGAGAGTGGAGCTTTATTTTCTCCTCCCTCTCAAATATGAAAGCTTAAAGTACTGTTTATCTGATGGTGGTCTACCAGGTTGTACATGGTTGTTAGGAGTCCCAATGTCTTTTTATATTTTGGAAAATCTTCTTTGTTTCACAGTTCATAGCCATGATCCTCCAGTTTAGCACAGAGGCTAGCATTCCACAACCCTTGCTAACCATAAGTAGTTGATCATTATGTTTTAGATTAATACATCGACCAATATACATACATACAAACACACATACATACACACACACATACATACATACATACATATTTTTTTCTTCCAAAATATGTCTGCTTACAGTAACATTTAATGGACACCATTCACATGTTCTAAGACAACAACATGACAAGATGTTAAAAGTGTAATGGAAAAGATTTCCATGGTTGACTATCAGTACTGTAAAATGAATCAGGATAAAATAAGCCATCCTTCAAACCATGCTGTGCTTTCCTGAACACAGCTATGAATGGCTTTGGAATAGCTGATATTCAAACTCACCTCTAACTTTGCAAAGGAGTGCCTTAGCATTTTGAACTACTTGGAGGCCCCTTGGAGTCAATATTAAAGTTAGCAGAGTGCCAGATTCTTCTGTAGGTAGAGAAAATAACCACAACCACAGTGCAGACCATGCGAATTTTAAGCAATAGTGTTAACTGGACTACTTTTTAATTTTATTCAAATAGTTTCTCTAAAGGGGAAATGTTCTCAATTTCTGCATAACTAAGTCATTAGGATGGTCATTCAGAGTGGTTTGATGTGAAATGCGCCATTGCAGAAAAACTGAGACTCAGAATTGTTTATCGCGGTGCTAAAAGGAATCAGACATCTAAGCATTCAACGGCTCCAAAAGCTACCTCATAGAAGGTTATTACACAAATTGGTTCGGAATACGCTGACTTATGTCTAAGACATTGTTTTACAATGGTTTTAGTTAAGTTTTTGGCCTAAAACTTATTTTTTCAAATCCATTAATGGAGTAAAGGTACATGCAGAGTGTTATAAGGCACAATAGTACATAAGACCAAATTGTTCCAAAAGAGGTCTTTTTTTCTTATTTACCAATAATTTACTATTAACAACATTCCATATAGAACCTCTGTAATGTGGCAGAACTGACCAGACTACACAGAGTACACTCTTAAAAAAGATGGTTCTTTGAGGGTTCTTTACTAAAGAAAATGGTTCTATGTCGAAACATGAACACTCAAAAAACCCTTTGCATGAGCTCCTTGAATCGTCAAAGGATTCTTCAGAATGGGGTCACATGCTCTCCTGGAGGATTCTGGGAGTTGGAGTCCAGGAGAGGATCAACATCCAGAGTGTTACTGACTACAGAGCCGGAGGGAGGTGTGGCAACCTCAGCAGGCATGTAGGTTCACTGGTTGTTTTGGATTTTGGACTTTTGGAGGCTTTGCACGGTTGTTAGGAGTCTCATTTTCTCTGTATTGTTTTTTTCACTTATTTCCCTTTGACTTTAAAATCTTAACACTCAATTCTGGGATTTTGTTACTAGGCATTAATATTACAAGAATGATGATCAGAGGAATGTACCATGTGTGAGGAAGCTCTAGAGGCTCCAGTCTAGATCATCTCACATCACAGTTTTACATCACTAAGCTCTGTGACTGGATGGACCAGATCATTGCTGCTAACTGAAACAACATTTTGGGCTATAGTTCAAGTATAGTTAACAGGAAAACATGTGAAAATCTTTAAATTGTTATTAAATATAGTTAAATTGATGTATTCTAAAAGCACCACTATCTGAGGTGTAGGTGGGCTATTAATTATTTCAGACCACATTTCTGAGAAATGGTGACTATGCTCATAGACTAATAGCTCATATATGATGCGGATACACTGTGATACTACATCATGTTCGGCCGTATGCAAAAGTGTCTGCGCCTGGTCAAATTATGTGTCTTGTCGATTTTCGAAGTATACATACAATATAATACATACAATACAGCCCTACCTGGCTTTACGTGAAAAAGTGACTGCCCCTTTGGCTACTAAATCTACCAGTTAACCAAATTCAATTAACTATTGGTTTCAATTTCACTATCCACACCCAGGCATGATTACTGCCAGACCTGTTGAATCTAAACATCACAAACATCAGATAAATAGAACCTGTCTGGCAATGTGAAGCAGACTAGAAAGTCTTAAAAAGCAACACATGATGTAACGTTTTAAAGACATTCAGATACAGATGTGAGACAAAGTCATTGAAATCTACCAGTCTGGAAAGAGTTACAAAGCCATTGCTAAGGATCTGGAACTCCAGTGAACCACAGTGAGGGCCATTATCCACAAATGGAGAAAACTTGGCACAGTGGTGAACCTTCCTTGGCGTGGCCGGCTTACCAAAATTTCACCAAGAAGACTCATCCAGGAGGTCACAAAAGAGTCCAGATTGTCATCTAAAGAACTGCAGGCCTCACTTGCCCCAGTTAGGGTCAACGTACATGATTCCACAATAAGAAAAGCACTGAGCAAAAATGTCATCCATGGGAGAGCTGCGAGGCGCAAACCACTGCTGACCAAAAAGAACACAAAGGCTCATCTCACATTTGTCAAAAAACATCTAGATGACCCCCCAAGACTTTTGGAATAATATTCTGTGGACAGATGAGTAAATTTTTGGAAGACATGGGTCCTGTTTCATTTGGTGTAAAGGTAACACCGCATTCCATCATAAGAACATCATAGCAACAGTGAAACATGGTGGTAGTAGTGTGATGGTCTGGGGCTGTTTTGTGTCTGCCGGACCTGCACAACTTGTCATAACTGATGGAATCATGAATTCTGCTCTCTATTAGAAAATCCTGAAGGACAATGTCCACCCATCAGTTCTCGATCTAAAGCTGAAGTGCAGTTGGGTTATGCAGCAGGACAATAATCTGAAGCACACAAGCATACAATTAAGAGGTGGATATACCTCTTAATGGCTCAAAAGAAACAAAATTAAGGTTGCTGAGCAGGAGAGTCAAAATCCTGACTTGAATCCCTTTGAGATGTTGCAGCAAGACCTTAAATGGTCTTGCTGCAACATTTCTCAGAAATGTGGTCTGAAATAATTAATAGCCCACCTACACCTCAGATAGTGGTGCTTTTAGAATACATCAATTTATTTAATATTTAATAACAATTTAAAGATTTTCACATGTTTTCCTGTTAACTATACTTGAACTATAGCCCAAAATGTTGTTTCAGTTAGCAGCAATGATCTGGTCCATCCAGTCACAGAGCTTAGTGATGTGGGCGTACACTCCGAGCATGATGGGCATGCAGGTGCCACTGCCCCAGGAGGACCAGCCCTCTGATACACCAGAGGACCACCAGAGTCACCATGAAACACACAGAACATGCAAATAACTGGTATAAGGAAGGTAAGACTGTAAACCATTAAAAGATGCAGTGTGTAAGATTTAGGGGGCTTTATTAGCAGAAATGGAATATAGTTTATGAAACCATATTTTCATACTTATTATTTAGCACAAGAAAAAGGAAGGGAGTGTGAATGCACACAACCAGTTATTAGGCTTAGGGGGCAATTACTTTTTCACATAGGTGATACAGGTTTTGAATAAATCTTTATCTTTAATAAATGTAATGAGCATTTAAACGTTGCATTTTGTGTTTACTCATGTTGTCTTTATCTTATAGTAAAATTAGTTGGATGATCTGAACCATTCAAATATGATACATTAGCAGAAATAGAAGAAATCGGGTGAGGGGCAAATTCTTTTTCACAGCAATGTATGGGAAAGCTGCAGGTGTCTACTGGGCAGAGCAATCAGGTCACCAGCCAAATTCAAGGTTTTTGCTGAATGCACACAGTCATGCAGACAAATGTACAGTGTTTCACAATAATGACCTTTCTTTAAGCATAGCACCTCTGAATTACAGGGCAGTCACTACAGCACATTCTATACAGATCATCAATAAATTAACTTTTGATTGTCTACTGAAGTTAAATTTACACCACATGGTCAAACTGGGGTTCAACACTATAGTTGCTTCACTATAAATAATTTAGCATGGGCGATTTTATTGGCACAGAGTACTGCGCAAAAGACTTACATAGCCAAGAAAACTATTTACCTCTGTTGTAAGTATGCTTGTTTCACTATAAACACAATAAAGCATTAGAACAAATATAATTGAATATAAAAACAGTAAAACATAACAAGAGTTGTTTTTCATCTCACTTTTCACTAAACATCAGGCATTGCATGTATTTGTTAAACTCCAATAGTTACTATTTTGGCAATGCATGTTTTTCTTTAGACAGAAGAGAAGTCTAGAAATGGTTAAGCTAACACATTTGAGAGAGAATTTGAATGTGTTGTTTATTTGTTTTTATTCTAATGTCTAATTTATTAACACATAAATACTTAATGTTTTCATACAGTGCGGGTCCAAATTTTTGGGGACCACTGGTGACACTAGTCTTTTTATTTAATTTAACCCTTTTTTCCAGCACAAATGATGTTATCAGCTTAAAAGTAAAAAGTAGAATATCGTACACTGAAAAAATAGTGCTTTGAATTGACTTAATTAAAATGTTATTTGGTTACACGTTAATAAAATGTAGTACATGAATGCAATAACAGCCGAAATGAGTAAACATAAAGAAAGTGAATATGTTGATGTAACATATTTAGAACCACTTGACTCAATAAAATCAGGAACAGTTTTTTTCAATGCAATGTTTATTTAAATTTCAGCATTTCTTAGTATTTCGTACTGTTTGTCCCCCCTTTTGCTTTAATGGCAGCGTGCATTCGAATTGGAGGTTTGTGCACAAACTGCTGATGAGAAGATCAAATCCACCTGAGAATCATTTGAGTGATTCAGTGCTTCACTGAAAAAAATTCTGACCTTTGTGTCCAAAAGCCTCAACATGGTGCCCCAAACTGCTTAAATCTGAACTGTGACCTAGAAAGTTTGAGTGTTTCTACTTCATCTTACGGGCCATTTTACCTTTCTTTGCTTTCATTTTTTTCTAAATTCTAAAACGTTCTTTTTATTTCCAAGTTTACATTAAAAAACAAAAAGAGATTTTCAAACATTTGGACCTCACTGTAAATTTCTTTTCTTTTTTCAGATGGCCTTTGTAAAGCACTATATGTCCAAAGAAAAGCTCTTATACTTTACAATTTATATCATAACCGCACCACAAATTTGTTGAACCTTAATCCCTTAAATGGCCAGGGCCCACCAGCAGGCCTAAAGTTTTACAACACACTTCTACAACCTAAGAAGTTTGCACTGAACGCCTTATAGTTGCTGAATAACAAGCCTTAGTCTGTAAAAACTCTGGGATTTTAAGGGATATGGCATACCTCCAAATAATGAAATGCCATCAATGATTCCTTATGGAACACATGGGTAAAATATGCTACTGATATGAAAGCAAAATCAATTTTTGTGTACCAATGGAAAGTTTCATTTCAAGGCCAGTAAACATGAGCCCCATTTTTATGCAAAGTGGCCAAAAACATTCTCCCTCCTCTGCAAGCTGTACATTTTCTCACAGGCTAAAGATAAGATATGGAGCTTATAGGCGGGTGTTAGGTATATAATGGCCTCAGAGTGAAGACCATCATTCACCTGAAAACATGGCCTTCCTCTGGATCCTGTCCTGCCTCGCCTTTGTCAGCGCAGCCTATGGTAAGAGCTGGAGATTGGATTGATCTACCATTGCTAAATGCTCATACACCGTGGATGTTATCATACAGATACATTACAAATAGATGAAAGTGTAATGGATGGATTCAAACATTTCTTTGGGTAGAAATCTCCTAGGTCAAAATTGATTGAGCGTGCTTTTGTCTTCCAGGCTGTGGAGTTCCTGCTATTCCTCCAGTCATCACTGGCTACTCCAGGATTGTGAATGGTGAGGAGGCAGTGCCCCATTCCTGGCCCTGGCAGGTGTCTCTGCAGGTATGATCCACATCTTGTCTCGTTTACACAGTGTAATATAAACTAAGCACTACTAAGTACCCCTTCTTTTTTAGGAGTGCAGATGTTTGCTTTTTGAACTTAACATTTGTGTCTGTTTGACTCCTTAAAATCTCAGCCTTATTACTTTTTGTATCCAGTAACTACATGGACTATAATGCAAACTGGCTACATTTTTCTTAGGTTATTGAAGTGTGTAATAAACGTCTGGACCAGCTGATGCGTCTATAAATGTTAAAGTTAATATCATGCTTCATACAGGACTACACCGGTTTCCACTTCTGTGGTGGCTCCCTGATCAACGAATGGTGGGTTGTGACTGCTGCCCACTGCAATGTGAGGTAAGCCACCCCCTAGTTAGAGCCACTTGTTGCTCCCGAATATACCCTATCAGAGAGACTAGTGTCTTTTGACTGCAATGTATTTACTATTACTTATTACAGGACGTCCCACCGTGTTATCCTGGGAGAGCATGATCGTTCCTCCAATGCTGAGCCCATTCAGATCATGAGTGTTGGCAAGGTGTGCATTTCAACATCAGTAGCACTCCATTAATAATAACAATGAGAGAATGATTAAATTAATCAGTCTTCCTAACTTAAGTCATTAGTTGTGCTTTCACTTTGGCTTATACATAACTGAATAATTCAATGAGTGAACGTCTCCCCTGCATCAGGTTTTCAAGCACCCCCAGTACAATGGCTTCACCATCAACAACGACATCCTTCTGATCAAGCTCGCCTCCCCTGCCCAGCTGAACCCTCGCGTGTCCCCTGTGTGTGTTGCTGAGACCAACGACAACTTCCCTGGTGGCATGAAGTGTGTGACCTCTGGATGGGGCCTGACCAAGCACAATGGTACCTCCCTACACTTTGTTTCTCTCTTAAAGTGATAGTCTGGTCAAAAATCAAGTTTTTCCCTTATTGCAAAGGCAGTCAGTTAGCCAAGACATTTTTGGTTCTTTGGTTTTGCATTGAACTTGTGAGGCTGACAAACAATGAAGAATATCTATGAAAAAGGACAAAGTGTAGGCCAAATTCAGGCTTCACGATCCAAGATAGGTGCTACTACTGGTTTTATCTACATGACAATCCAGTTTGAGGTTACTTAACAACTCAACACTGTTTGAGGCAAATATTCGATGATTTAGGCATGCAGCTACATGATGCTAACTGGTAGCTGTGAACTGTATTAGCCTTTTAGTATCAATTAAAAACTAAAGATGCAAACTTCTGACACCAAATGTGCTCTGACTGATCAGTTTAGGCTAAGAGGAAATTTCTAAAAATTTGATGTTTTGTTGGACTATTAAATACCTATATACCTTAAACATTGTAGGAAAGCTTAATGTTATCCTATCAATAAGCTAATATACAGTTCTGGGCAGAATACTTGAAAAAATACACTGTCATAAATGTATTCAGTAACATAATTTATTAGAATACATAAAAAGACACGCATTCAGAACATATTTAGGTTAAGTTTAGAATGAATAGTGGCAAGGCAGATGAAAAAATCTCTTGTTGTCAGCATTATTTTGGCTTTTATCGCCTTCAGACCAGTGCTGCTCTCATCCACTGCTGTCTCATGAACTAGGCAAACAATTCTGCAGATTTACTGAAAAAGTGGACAGTTATGTGATTTCCGGTTAGCATCATATATATAACTTGCCATGAAACATATGGACAGCGATTCTAAGCTTTTCGCTCGTGAACATGTCCACTGAGAAAGACTGTGTAGCTCGATTAACCCTTAAAAGGGTTCAGTAATGCTGAGATGAATAGCTGGCTCACCACAATGATTTATCAGACTACTCAGGCTTTAGCAGGAACTTAAATGTTTGTAAAGAAGCCATTTTGAGGTCTTTTTTAGAGTACATCTTTACAGGCATTTTTAGATTAGTTTATCAACAAGCATTGATGGTGATTCTTCATATATATTAGCGTATTGGTATATAGATGGTAATTTTCTCCTAAAAATTTAAAATGTAACTGCACCCGAATACTGCCTATTCAAGATGTAAGATGGACCAAATACAGATTGTATATTATGAATATGTATTCTTAATACTAGCATTCTGTTACATCCCAACCATATAGCTAGTATGCTAAACTATTTTTTCAGAAAAATAGCACTTGCCTGATTCTGATGTAAAATTTAATGAGAAGATTCTACAATATCACTTCAATAACTCTATTTTCAGCTTTGTCAGCTTATCATTTGTTTTCTTCTACATTACAGCTCCTGATACCCCTGCTCTGCTCCAGCAGGCCAGTCTTCCTCTGCTGACCAATGATGACTGCAAGCGTTACTGGGGCTCTAAGATCACTGATCTGATGATCTGTGCTGGAGCCTCTGGAGCTTCCTCATGCATGGTAAACCAGTAGATCTCATGAAGCACAAACAAAACTAGCTAAAAATTGGCCTTTAAACTAAAACTACAACTTTTACAGGTCTGTTTTATCACTATATGCCAATGGAGCTTCTGCCAAAAGATCTGATTGAACACAAACTCCTGTGTGTTTCAGGGTGACTCTGGTGGACCTCTGGTGTGTCAGAAGGCTGGAGCTTGGACCCTCGTTGGTATCGTTTCCTGGGGCAGCGGCACCTGCACACCCACCATGCCTGGAGTGTACGCCCGTGTCACCAAGCTCCGTGGCTGGATGGATCAGACCATTGCTGCTAACTAAAGCTTCTTCATCTATTTAGATTCAACATCATCAATAAAGATGCTTTGATATCTTAATATTCACCTGTCCTCTTACTGCTTAAAATGGAAGCTTTCAGGGCTGTGGACAAAAATCAGACATGTTATGGTTCATTCATAGTTCCAAGATCTGCATCGAATGGCCACTTAGGGCCAAATACTTCATTGGTATACTTGATAGGCTGTCATACCTTTGGTCATGACCAGTTATAAGCTGTAAATAATCTGCTCAGTTTTCACAAAACTTCATATCTCACAAATGACTCCTACATCACTGAAATTCATGAAAATCCATTCCAACCAGCAGCAGTATGTCAAAATATTGACTTAATATCTCAAAATAATGAGTTTTTGTCTTGAAATATTGACTTAATATCGTAAATGACTACTTTGTTCTTGAAATATTGGCTTAGTATCTCAAAGTAATTACTTATTTACTCAAAACACTACCTTCATGTGCATCAGTATTTTTGGGATAATAGTTGATTATTATGAGATAGTATGTCATCATTTTGACATAGTAAGTCACCATTTTCACATGGTAAGTGATGTTTTGAGATAATAAGTCATTATTCTGACCTGCTAGATCAGTATCCAGAAAAGTAACTGTTCAGAGATACTAAGAAAATATTATTTTGAGATATTATATCAATATTTTTAAAAGATAAGTCAATGTTTTTTGCCAGAAATGAAGAAGAAAAAATGGGCATTTTTTTCTCCACTACCTGATGTGAATGGGCTAATAGAAACTAAACACTTTCATATAAAAATAATTAATAAGAAGTTTTTTGAGACAACAAAAGATTACTGTGTTTACGCTCACACCGGCAGAAAAAAAGAAATTACATGGGTTGTCAAGTTTTTGGTTAAGACTGATAAATCATTTAAAAATTTTATAGTTCTGAATTACATAACTATGATTTCTAATCTAATTCTACTTTAAACTGATTTTCTACTTGCAGTCCGTATTAATGGCAGTAGACATGTTTTATTGTGCATCACTACAGCTCTGTTGCTGTTACCCAAAGTGGGGTCACTCTTTAGAAACCTCGGGACATATATTACGTATATTTAATACAACCAAACTGACGAGTGGGAATAAGTCAGCTGGCTATGGCTTTACTGTGCCCTGGGTGAGAAAGATCCACAAAGAGACACTTTATGCTTGCTTCATCAGACTCACAGACACGTGAAATGAACACGTACTTTGAAGATGAGTGTGTGAGTGTGTATTTCTGGGTGTCTGGAAGAGCAAAACAGCAAACAACCAATAAATTGTATAGAAAGATATAGAAATTTTAGACTCTTGAGATACAATGCTGTGTAAAGGTCAGAGAGCACACTTTTGTTTATTTAACCTTTAGCCAAAATGGCTGTTAAATGCAAGATATTTAGAAGTAGAAAATGCAACAAACTTCTTAGACTGAACTTTGGAGGTTTGGAAAAATATCCCTGTAATATATCGCTTCTTTGAAAAACTGAAAGCAAGTTTCCCTAAAGACTCCCTGAAAAGGGAAGCTGTAATAAAGACAGAGTGAACACTGTAAACACTAAAAAAATTATATTTAGTTGTGTTTTGCCTAAAGCCGAAAAACAAATAATTGATGTTGGTTGTTTTGGCTGAACATTAAATAAATGAAAAGGGGGTCTATGCCTTTGGCACAGTATTGTACCCTATGTTTTTGTTATTATTTTTTATTATTATTATTATTATTATTAGCATTATTATTATTAGCATTGTTTTAATGACAATTATCATAAAGATGTGCAACTTGTGTTGTTTCTGGGTGGAATTCCCCTTTAAGATGTAAGTACTGTAGCTTTTGCAACAACATAAACAGTCCTACAGTTTCAGTTTCCACAGCGTCAAGCCAAAAAACAAATTAAATAACAAATACAAACCAAATGAACCACAGCCATGTGCTTTGCTCATTGTTTATTGATGACACACAATAATGTTCAGAAGGGAATCTGTACAAAAGCTAAAGCAAAAATGTGCAATTAGAGGCACTCTGTAGGATTACATTAATGTGAATGCTGTTTACTTTGCTGAATTTAAGGCAATTACAAACCTATTTATGAAGCTTTTAATGACAAAGTGGCTTAAATACAACAGTACCCCTTTAAAATGGTGTATAAGGGTTGCATTACTTTATGGCCATATTGAGGACACTACATTGTCACAATACTGTGAATCTGATGGTAATCGTTTTGGAATAATGTCTGCAATCAGCCACTTTTCAGTCTGTCTGAAGAACAATCCTACGATAGCACTATAAATAGATTGTGACAATTTGCAGTGGTTTTCCCTGTAACAAATTAAAAAAAAAGGACCTACACTACAATAATATGTGTGCATATAAATAATTACAAAAATGCAGATGATATTGAGGTATGACACAAGGTTTGTGATACTGTAGTTAAATACATTCAAAATAATCTTATAATCTTTGTAAATTTTGCATCTTTGCATGTTCATCATGTGCATTTGTGTGACTTCCCGGCACATTTACAGCTACCAGCACCTCATCCAGGGTCAGCCTTATGAATGCTAGGCACGCCCGTGTTTGCAGGTGTGGTCCATGCTGCGGCAGTAGCAGAAGGCTTTGAAGAAGCGGCAGTAGCAGGTGTCACAGGCGTCGCAGCAGGGCAGCTGGTGGCCCAGGCAGGACTGCTGATGGGGGATACAGCGGCCGGGGGAGCGCGTGCCTCTCCTCTGCAGCTGCACTGCATCAGCCACGTCCTGTGGGTACTGAAAAGACGTCACAAGGCACTATCAGCAGACTTGCAAATATCTGACCACACAATGTTTCAGTTCTTTAGGAACAGAATCATCATGAAATCTCAAATTAAATCCTGATTTAAGATTTTTAAAAAAAAACTAAATACGCAGTTGCACTCATCCTGCAGGTAGGGTTAGAGATATCAACACCAAACCAACTCCAAAAGGTTTGGTCTGATTGTGACATGTTGGCTTTAATACAGTTTTCCGACTGGATGTACTGTTTCCATGAAGCAGACATTAGTCAGATTTTTTTTCCCATAGGAATGAATGGTGAAAATATGTGGCCAAAGGTTTGTGTATCCCTTTTATGTCACCATGATACAAGTACACCTAGGAACACGCCAGCAAATACCTAGAATACCATAGCAACAACCTGACAACACCCTAGCAATCATTTTGGATACCACATCAAGCACCTAGCAACACTCTAGCAACCCACTAGAATACCATATCAATTGCATAGTAACACACTAGCAACCACTGAGGATACTACATTAACCACCTAGCAACCACCTGGGATACCACAGCAAATATCTAGCAACACCCTAGCACCCACCAGAGATGCCATAGTAACCACCTAGCCGCACCCTAGCAGTCACCTTCAATATCATAGCAACCATACAGCAACTTCTTAGCCACCACCAGAGGTGCCATTGCAGCCACTCTGTTTGCAGACCATAATTTCCATGAACCCTGAATTTATTGGTCTTCCTCTCAGGTCAGTGGTCGTAAAAGAAAGACAATCTATAATTAATGAGCTCCTTCTTTTCCTCCACTCTGCCTTTGAGTTGTTGCCCCTGGGTCACTGTTATCACTCTCTTATATGCTGATCCATCTGACAAAGGGTGACCATTGTGCCTATGGTTAGCAAGTTATTCAACGATTAAATCATGTTTATTATATTATTAATTATTATTACAACGATTATAAATAATATTTATTTGATGATTTACTCTTATATATGCTGATATTTGTCCATTGCTATGTTCTTAATGAAAACAAAGTTGATTATAACTTATTATTCAGTGAATCAGTGAAGTTCAATGCACACTCTCAAAACAGATTTAAAAAGGATTCTTATGCATACAGCATTTTCTGTGATCCAATGCATCAATTCATACACCATATTCTCTGTAGACGTATGCAAGAGTTAATGATTATATATCTCTTGAAAACATTGAGCATTTTCAAAGCAATAAAATCGGCCTATTATTGGTGGTAGCAAAAGCTCAGTGATCAGTTTTATCAAAAATAATATGACTGCAGAAAAGAGCCTAGATATTTAATTAGGCTTAATTTAAGATTAGAATTGCGTCTGGTTGAAAAGTTGACATTCAAAGTGTATTTTTTCCCGTCTATTGTGACTGGAGAGTTTGGCTATCACTGATCTACCCAACGGCTAAAGGATTATTACAACAACAAGCTTCTTTCTTTTATCATTTGCTGCCACTGTCAACTGAGCACAAGCTCTACTGAACACATGCACGCAGACAAAAAATACTTCAGCTTCCAGGAAATTTGGAAAACATTCATTTTTCCTTAAGCAATCCCCCTTCAAAGGGAGGAAAGAACATAATGCAAAAAGAGCATGATTATTGTTTAAGTGGTGATTACCAGCGTACCTCATCATAGGAAACAGGATCCACCATCAGCTGCTCTTCCACTGAATCAATCCTGGGTCGTACAGGATCCACTCCTGGAGCCGAGTCTTGCACAGCTTCAAAACAGTCAAAACAGCATTGGAACATTTCAATCTAACCCTTAAATTGTAATGTCAAATACGTATTCGATTTTACATTAGTTGTTAAATAAGAAAAAATCATGAGTTTTAAAAAAGAAATAATTTTTTGTCTAAAATTTCTGCACAATTATAAGATGTAAACAAAGCCATTCAGAGTGGGTTCATGTGGACTGTTGCTTTTTAGAGAAACTTACAGAGAATTGATCACAGTGATAGGAACCAGATGTCCAAAGTGTTGAATGCCTCTAAAAGCTCCCTCACAGAAAGTTATATGAAATGATTATGAATACACTGCCTGATGCCTGAGACACTGTTTTATTATACCTTTGAGACAAAAAGCCATTTACAGTGGAGATGTTAATGCAGGGTAAAATAGTACCCAGAGAATACTTACTTTCTCAGATTTACCTCTATTTTGCCATTATTAACATTACATATACAAATCAGAAGTCAAGTGTAGGTTCACTAGTTGTTTTGGATATTAAATAAAATGGCTTTATTTGCGTTGGAGACATTGTGACCTCAGAGAAAGAAATCAGAGTTTCTGTACAATGAACCATTTTACTCAAACCACTCCAAATTAGTGAATCATGAAGTGACTGAGTTATACAGAAAGTTTGAAAAATTGGTGGAATTTGCCTTAGAAAAGTAACAGAGGCGTAAACTAAATTTAATTTACTTTAGCTATTGAGGAGAATGGCTCCTATGAAATATTGGCAGTTTTACTTATCCTTACCTATATCCTTTATAGAAACAATCTGCAGAAAAAAAAGCATATGTCTGCAAATGTTTTGGCACCCCAGTCAATTGACACGTTTTGTCGATTTTCTAGCAGAAAATAAGTTAACACAGCCTCCACTGAGAACACACTTCTGCACAATTAAATGCACAATTACTGTGTATCTGCTGAATTTAACATTTTCCATTATGTAAAACTCAGCAAATAAACTTAAAATAAACTTGTGCACTACAACCTGCAGGGAAATGCCATATTTAAGTGTGTTCTCTGGAGCATGTGTTACTTTTCAGTTCGAAAATCAGCAAAACGTAATTTGGCTTGGGTGTTTAAACTTTTGCATAAGGATGTATCAGTATGTATATCAAATACATCTCACTTACTAATGTCTGAGAAAAATGAATTGTCTGTCCTCCTTATGCTTGGACGCGAGTCCTCCATGCGGTTAGTGCGGACGAGACCGGACGCCACCTGCACCATGTTGAGACTCAACCAGCAGAAGATTACAAGATTTAACATGGCCACTGATCCAGAAAGGTGTTCTTCGCTCTTTCAACCTGGTGAGTGATTGAACAAAAGCAAAAAAAATAAAAAAGTTTAACCCCCTAAATGGCCAGGGCCCACCGGCTGCCCCAACATTTCATGCACGTCTATAACCTAGCAATAGATAGGCCAGTTTGCATTGATGTCTCTGTAGCTACTGAATAATAAGCTGAAAAATAAGTTGTAGAATCAATGAAAGAAACAACCAGCAACTGCATTTTGACATGAAAATAATCAATTGTCCACATTTAATAAATTATCACATTATCTATTAAATGACATTACTGTAAGTGGGACCAAACAGTGTAAACTATGTGTCTGATATAAAAGTGCACATTCATAAAGACCACTGCAGCAATCTCAGAGGTAAGCACTTACCGTAAACCGCTTCTCAGATACAGATTACAAACTGTTCTAGAGTAAAAATGAAGAAAAAATAAGTGAAACACTGTAAACAACGTAACTGAGTACAGGATTTGTCTTAATCTGGGTCCGGGAAACCGGTCCTTAGCGCAAGAAACGTCTTATGTGAGGCTTAAAGCTGTCTGAAGCGCACAGTAACATGTTTACCCAGAGGCTGTGTGCACGGTGTGAGTGTGTGCATGCTTTTTGTCTGTGTCTCTACATGCATGTGTGTGTGATGTCTCATACCTGCCGTGGTCCTGACCCCTCGGTTAAGGGTGTGCACCAGACTCTGCTTTATAAGAGTCCCTGGGTTAGGAGGAGGGCCACATGATTTAATCAGTGGGTGGAGGAGTGGTCTCTTATGTCTTGCTGGTTTTAGACACACACCATCATAAACACACACACACACACACACACTCATACACTCATATATGTCAATCTATGCATTTGTTAATCATATACAAATCAAACTGCTGTAAGGAAAAAACATCCTTAACTTTGAATCAAGGTGAATGTATATATAAGAATGTCATTCATATATATATATATATATATATATATATGACATTCTCATTTTTATAAAAAAAAGTACAACATAGCTGAAACAGTCGTTACCTTTGTCCATTTTTAAAGAGAAGTGTATGTACACTGTTGAAAAGTTTGTTTCACTTGTAATGTTAACCTTTTTTTGTTTTGTATACAATAATAAAATAAATATTATAAGAATGTTAACATTCTGATCTAGAAACAAAACGTACTTTAGATTTTTTTTTCAGTTCCTGCTTTTTTCACTTCATTTCCTTTGACTTTACTCTGCAAAAAGATCATCTTGTATCTAATTTCCTCAGAAATATCTCCTAAAAATGGACAACTTGCACTTAATATATGTTTTGACTGGATTTAAACTGTTTTGACTGGAATTGAATAAATGAAGGCTGGTGTCAGACTATTGCATTGTTTTGTACATTTGGAGTTTTTTTTATGCTGTAAGTAACAACAATGATTTTGCTTTCATTTTTTCTGGCCAAGGTCCAATTGCAAAGTGTAATTAACACAAAGTAGCCAGTGCTGGGTGCAGCGCAGGGCAGTTTCTTTCCTGCTTTTAATGGTTGTCTCTTTTAGGAATGGCACCCAAGTGTTCGGACAGTGTAGACCATTCCAGTGCTAACTGTATTCTGCCATATTGAAAGGCATGTTAACTGATAAACATTTAACAGAGTTTTTAAGTAAAGGCAACGGTGCCTTTACTTAATGGTACACTTTCAATACACTCAATACACTCTTCACTGGTTCTTTAATAAATGCAATGGTTCTATTGCATGCTTAAATGGTTTATGCTTAAAATGTTCTTTGCATGGTGAAATGGTTCTTCAGATTGATAGAGAATATGTTGTATATGGTTCTTTATGTATGAAAATGGTCCTATATAGCACCAAAAAGGTTTCTTCTAATGTTACAGGTTTGACATCGTAACAACAGCAGAACCCTTTTGGTGCTGAACAGAACCCCTTTCAAAAAGGTTCTATAAAGAACCATATACAACACTTTTTCCATCAGTCTGAAGTATCATTTCATTATGCAAAGAATCATTTAAGCATGCAAATGTTCATGGTTGTATATAGAAGCATTATCTTTACTAAATAACCACCTTTTTTTGGACATCTTGTCATATTTCTATTATCTTCTCAAAGTCTGTGTAAATGGAGTTTAACTCAATGTGTGTGTGTGTTTGTATGTGTGTATGTACGTGTGTGTGCAGACTGGACAGAGCACAAAGTGACCATTTCATTTCTTCGCTTCCGTTTGATGTTCCTTGCTGCCTGGTAAACACTGTAGTACTTAGTGGAAGCACTGAAGTTAATACTTTCTCCATGACCTGGTGACTCCACCAGGTCATTTTAATGGGTGACGCAGTAAAGCACCCACGCTTTGCAAATACAGGGAACAAGCAATAAAACGTTCATCGGTCTGCACATCCACTTTAATCAGGCTTGTTCAATGATTTGTTTTTATTAGAATTTGAGTAATGGAAAGGAAATATGTGGAAATAGATATTGATGTGCAACATTTATGGGATGTTTGACTGTGACCATTAGAGCTTGCATTAAAATGCTTAAAATGAATTATAATGAATTTTCTTCCTCTCAACACAAGCCACTGTGCTTTGCTTTAATGAATATGAACCAACAGTATATATACATCTAGTAAATGAATCAGAATGGACTGTGAAATGGTACAGCGTAAAAGCAAAAGAGTTCAGCTTTGATGTGAAAAGAACTATGTAGTACCGGTGAGATTCTTTATGAGTGCTGAAGTGCACCAAACATAAACATGTTTTGAAACACTAAGATTATCACATTTTAGATCAAATTTCAGCCACTTCGAAGCAAAGAATACACACTTCTCTTTTCTGACTGCACAATTTACTGGATTTTCTTAATGGAATAAAAGCTCAACAACCATCTTATGGACAATCATCAGGAACAGCAGGCTGCTGTTTTTGACCATAGCAAGCTTTTACTGGGACTAATTTATGATGACTTTATTTGATTTCTTGTTCACTGGAAAAACAGACAGGTATTCTTGCACTTAAGGTTATTTTTGGTTGAATGGGATGTCAATGTTATTTCTTGGTATAGAGAACTTACTAAATAGCAATATACCTTCAAGATGGTCAATGCAAGATGTCTTATATACTGAATCAAACGTCTGCTTCCCTTAATCTTTAAGCTTTTACTGTTTGCAAGAAAAAATGTGGTATTAGTTAAAAGAGGCTTCTCACCAAAATAGTATTTATGCACACTCACACAGAAGCAGATACAATACAGAATAAACTCATGCATAAACAACCAAAGCTCTGCGATTTGTATTAGGGGAGAAATAGAGGGTGTCAATAAACTAAGCAGGGTTTAAATTAATAAATACCAGAAAATAAGATGTAGATGGTGTTGATTGTTATATTTTCCCTGATAAAAATTTATTTTACCTACATACTGAGAACGATGCTACCGATGCTATGTAACTATATATATATATATATATATATATATATATATATATATATGTATATAGTTACACATACTTATATGTAAATACTACACATGTAGTCTGAAGCAGAACTTGAACCCTAGTTTCCATCATGAACACTGCAATAACAAATAACAATTTCACTGTCATTTTAATAGACACAAACTGGCACATATTTATTGGATGTAATTATATATTTATATATATATATAATTACATCCAATAAATATGTGCCAGTTTGTGTGGCCTTGGTCCAAATGTCATCTCTTTTCTGTTCATTTGTGGAAATATACTTTAACTTGGTAATATAATCTATATACACCGATCAGGCATAACATTGTGACCACCTCGTTTCTACGCTCATTGTCCATTTTATCAGCTCCACTTCTACAGTTCTACAATTAAAGACTGTAGTCCATCTGTTTCTCTGCATACTTTGTTAGCCCCCTTTTACCCTGTTCTTCAGTGGTCAGGACGCCCATGGACCCTCACAGAGCAGGTACTAATTGGGTGGTGGATCATTTTCAGCATTGCAGTAACACTGATGTGGTGTGTTAGTGTGTGTTGTGCTGGTATGAGTAGATCAGACACAGCAGTGCTGCTGGAGTTTTTAAACACCTCAGTGTCACTGCTGGACTGAGAATGATCCGCCACCCAAATAGCACCTGCTCTGTGAGGGTCCATGGGGGTCCTGACCACTGAAGAACAGAGTAAAAGGAGGCTAACAAAAGTATGCAGAGAAACAGATGGACTACAGTCTGTAATTGTAGAACTACAAAGTGCACCTATATAGTAAGTGGAGCTGATAAAATGGACAATGAGCGCAGAAACAAGGAGGTGGTCATAATGTTATGTCTGATCGGTGTACATTCTCCATACATATATGAAGGTGAGCTGCGTTTTCTGGGCCTGTTTAAAAAGATGGAACTTGCGTTCAGGTCGTTCTACGTCATTGTGATCAGATGGTCCGTCACATGATAGTCTCTCTCTCCAGCCGGATTCATCCCTCAACACATCCGAGATAGACTGACCCTTTTCACCCAGGAATATATTCATCCTGTACATATTCCAACATGCCTTTTTCGGAGTTGTATTTTAACGTGGATAATGGCTATTTGGAAGGGCTGGTTAGAGGTTTCAAAGCCGGGATCCTCTCTCAGGGAGACTATCTCAACCTCGTTCAGTGTGAAACACTGGAAGGTGAGGATTTACTTGCTAGCCAGCAGGGCGCCAGCTAGCCATCATTATATAGGAAACCTAACTAAATTTTTAGCTAATTTCGTCTGGACCGCTGTTCTGTTTTCATCTGTTCTCGTTCCAGATCTGAATTTTCACATCAGTCTGTCTTATTTCTTTTATTTCAGGTCGCAAAGCTGCTTTATGCCTTAGGTAGCTGCCTAGCTAGGTTGCTAACGTAGCGTTAGTATAGCTAACGCTAGCTAGCTACAAAGCTATTTGACTGGCTGTCGCAGGCTGGCTAATGCGTCCCCTGTAGCGGTAAATTTCTAATGTCAGTGACATTGTGTTTCGTGTAGCTGGCATCTGTTCCAGAAAAATAATTTATTGTGTCAAATTTGACTTTGAAGGAGCTAAATATCTAACGGCATTTCTGCTTTGCACGTCTGTATAACGTCGTTGAACCTCGTTAGCTGTGCTCTGAAGCTTAGCTGGCTAGCAGGTTAGCTAACGCTATGTATCGAGTTATTTTGACAACCAGCCTAAATAATTAGTTTCTTGGGTCTTGACGAGTATAAGCAAGCAACTCTAAGGCTAAAATATTTATTTTCAGTTTATGGCTCGTTTTCAAAATCCTCCATCCACAGCTATAAGGGAGCAGTGTTATGCTAACTAGTCATGTGATATGTGGTGTGACATCTCCGGTGTCCAGCTCTGCTGCATACAGTAGCTAGTAGGTTTATGTTCAAATCTATATTGATAGGAAATCGCTTTTATTTCAACGCTTGTAAAGTGTTTATTAGTAGAGCAGGACCTAACTAAGTCAGTTTGGTTCTGTGTTCACTCTTAAAGCAGAAGCTTCCTCTACATCTTTCTGAATCACTGGAATTTTTTTTTCTAGTCTTCATTTTGGGGAACTGGAAACAGTTCTATCACAACTTTGGAAAAAGCTGTTACAAGTCTGCTGACCATTTCTTTCTTGGGTCAGGAATCAGCTGTTTCAAAATCTCCAGTCCTGATATATATGCTCAGTTAATGAGGTGCTGGAATTCTCTCCCCTGTACTTCTGGGATCTGCCATGATTTTGTGATTTCTGAGTTTGTGGCCTTTCTTATTTCCTCAGATTTGAAGCTGCACCTGCAGAGCACAGACTATGGAAGCTTTCTGGCCAATGAGGCTTCTCCTCTGACTGTGTCGGTCATAGATGACAAGCTGAAGGAGAAGATGGTAGTGGAGTTCCGCCACATGAGGAACCAGTCATATGAGCCTCTGGCCAGCTTCATGGATTTCATCACGTGAGTTTAGATTGACAACTTCATTTCAACTACTATTTACTTCGGTAAGGTGGATCTTGGAAATATATTTAGCTAATGTAGATGGTAGGGATACACGGCATTAGCAAAGATTGGAAATGGCAAAAATGCTGTTGCCAATCACAAAATGTATTATTATTATTGGCTGATCTGTTTTGCAATTTTGTGATGTAAATGCATGTGTGCTGTGCTTGAATGCTGCTTCTTTGCAGCAGATGTTTTTATGTGCACATGCAGGCTTTTCTACAGAGCTAGACATGAGTTTACACAGAGACTATAAACTGTGCATTTAAAGACATATTGCTCTTGCTTTTGCTTTATACCTGATCCAGCAGCTTCATCTGTAACTGACGTTTTGGTGATAGTACATAGGGCAGTACGTGCTAAAGTCAGTCCTGGGGAACCTGTGCTCTGTTTATTGTTGTCTCTTACCTAGTCTAACACACAGACACAGCACAAGGGAAAGCCAGGTCAAGTCAAGTGGTCTTTGCCATACCTTAACTTGTATACATTATAAATGTTGTTCTTCAGGCCCCATGGTGCAACACACAACAGCAGCACTTTACATAGAGTTCAAATGTATGACAGAAAGATTAAGGTCTCATATCAGCATTTGAATAATTAACAGATGCTCTGGTACCTTCTGCCAGATGGCAGGATGTTAAAAGAGTCCAAGAGAGGGGTGGTAGGGACCGTCCACAATGCTCACAGCCTTGCGAGTGGACGCATTGTCCACAGTGCTGGCGGCGTTGCGGATAAGAGGTGTCAGTAGTGGGTAGAGACACTCTACTGGTCTTCTCAGCTGTCCTCACAGTCCGCTGTAGGGTCATGCGGTGCGAAACAGCAGCTGGTCAGGACCCTCTCTATTGCCTCCCTGTAGAATATAGTGAGGATGGAATGGGAGAGCTTTGCTCTCTTCATCCTTCAAAGCATGGATGGAACCCAGGAGCCCAGTCAGCCAATGTTTAAGGATAACCTCATTGACTTTTTCCCAGTATCACATGATTGTACAGCTTAAATGTGAAAATGAGACTTTGTATTCTTTTCACATTTATTTATTTTAATTTGTGTTCATTTTACTAAGATAATGCAATTTTACCTCTGGCCAGTAGGGGCCAGTCCTGCCCAACTGGCGCTTAGGATTGAACTCATGAAAACTAAAAAATGTCCTGACAGACATGTTTTTTACTTGGTCCTACAGATACAGCTACATGATTGATAATGTCATCCTCCTGATCACGGGCACTCTGCACCAGAGGGCCATCTCAGAGCTGGTGCCCAAATGTCACCCCTTGGGCAGCTTTGAGCAGATGGAGGCTGTCAACATTGCTCAGACCCCTGCTGAACTCTACAATGCCATTCTGGTTGACACGCCTCTAGGTAAGAGATTTTCATAGGTTTGGCATATAAAGTGATTCACATTGACAAAATAGAGCTGTTATTCTGTTTCTTCCTATGTCCCTATGTTTTAATATCTATATCACTATGTAGTCTGTATAGATTGCAGTGTGCCATTTAAATGAATCTTTGGCATCTGTTTATTTCAGCTGCTTTCTTCCAAGATTGCATCTCAGAGCAGGATCTTGATGAGATGAACATTGAGATTATTCGTAACACCCTGTACAAGGTGACAGCTGCAACTAGTCATATTATCATATTCATAGCAAACAGTTATGTTATAAATAATAATCATGAAAGTAGCACTACCAAAATTGTGGATGACTCATATTTTTTTCTTTGTGCTTTTCCAGGCTTATCTCGAGGCCTTCTATAAATTCTGCACCCATCTTGGTGGGACAACAGCTGATACAATGTGCCCTATTCTTGAGGTGAGTTGACCTTTGCTTCAAGGCCTCATAAAACGTCCTTTATGAGAATTGACTCAAAAGGGTTAAAATGTTTAACTCTTAGTATTACTGTTTGCTTAGTCACACATGGTCAGATGCTGGTAACCACACTATCTGCACAGTTTCATTAAATTTGTTTAGATTCTTCACCTCAGAGCAACTTCTGTGCAGTCTCTTTATAAGGGGTTCTGCCATTAGACTAGAGTGCCTCACTTTTACATTGTGCCTCTTCCTTAGTTTAACAAATCCCTAGAAGTCACAGTCAGCTAGGTAAAGCCAAAGTAGTCTACAGGCAATATCCTGACACAAGCATTCAATTGTGCACACACAGCTTGTATAGTTTCCAGAGAAGAGCACTGCTAATAAAATGGGATGCTCTGGACCAGCCACACATGAATCTAAGTTCACCATGCCCAATGCTAAGTGCTGGTTAGAGGGGTATAATGCCCCCCATCATTATGCTGTGAAGCAGTGGAACTAGATTCTCTGGAGTGATAGAACACCAGGTAGTATCTTTGGGAAGAGCTGGAGCGGCATTTGTAATTCAGAACTGATCATCCAGCATCAGTACCTGCAGCATTTGATTGCATCCAGCCACAAGTGAGGCCCACTTCTGCTCTTGTGGCTGAATGCAATCAAATCTCACAGCGGTGTTCCAACATTTAGTGTAAAGCCTTCCTAGAAGAGTCTTTGGGAAACAAACTATTAATATGCATGATTTCAGAAGAAACTTTGGAAAAGTTAATATCTACAAACTTTTGGACATATGGTGTCTATTAAAAAAAAAAAAAAGTTGCGCTATTTCTCTAAAACATAATCCACACTAAGCAGCGAGTGATCTATAGAACTGAAGATTGAGTTTTTTTAATGCACATTGCAGCTATTACAGAAGTAAACTACAGCATTTCTGCATTTTAGATTAAGTACCTGAATTCAGTATTATTCTTTGTATGATGTACAGTGTATCTTACTCAGTTTGAACTCACTTTGAATATAACTTATTCAATAATAACTTAAAAAAATAGTCTTACTAAAGTGTGAGAGAAACAGTTTTTCAGTAGTATCTGATTTGATGACAATACATTTGTGGTTAAGAAAGACAAACTCTTGACCAAAAAAAAAAATGCATGACTAAAATTTTGTTATAAATTATCATTAAGGAGAGGGCCTGAAACACTGGCAGAGAGCCAGCAAATGATTCATTTTGGTCATTTTCAATGGAGAAAGTATTGGTAATATGATGATATGTTATCAATGTTGGGATAAATTATGTCACATTTTGCTTTTCCGAGTGTATCATGGGTATTGTCAGTATTTCTGCAACACTAAACTGCATGTTTAATAAAAATGTTAGATTTGTATAAATCATAGTGAGCTAATAAACAACGAAACTGTATATTAAATGCTGAACTGCTGTAGAAATAACTGACTAGATGCATCATCTTAATTTTTTTACTAAATTGGTTGATATTTCCATCTTTTCCTACTTACAATTATTTCTTTTTGTAAACATTGATTTATACAAATGTAGTCACTGTTGTTTAGTTGGTGCATTTCCAAGTTCTTTACAAGACTCAGAAAAACTAAATATAGTGATACAGAAAGTGAATCCTAAAAATGCTTTCAAGTACAGTGATGATGTATGCCCTAAAGAGGAAGGTGAGCAATATTGCATAATACTTCTTTAGAAAAACAACTCACTTTATGACGGTGTTGCAAATTGAAACTTGTTTCATGACAGGGAACTACCAGCTGTGTTTTAAATGGATATAGGGTTTCAGCCTAACAAGACACCAGAGTATCCTGGCAAAGTGAGCCATAAAAGTATGTAAAGTAACAGTGTTATTGTTAGGATATATTCATTGCATTGACTTTTAAATCCCCAGGATCCTAAATTTGGGTTTTCTTAGTTTAATCTTGCTTGTGGGCACATAATTTACATGAATAACTTTAAAATGTCTGATAAATCACTCGTGTATTTCGCCAACATTCTCCTCTTAGTGTAACCTGGCCAGTCCTTGGGTAGCGCTTACGTAAACACAGTCAGCAATCACAAGGCTGATGTGGCTTATCCCGTTCGCACAGATTTAACAAAACTGTTCCCTATGGACTCTTTCTCTGAGTTTAAGTCAGAAAAACTATAAAGCAACAAGCCATGAGAGGCTGTGCGTTACTGCGATTTTATCACAGGGAAGGGTATTATTTGGCATGGCGTGAAGCGTGGCTTATTGCTTTTATAAAACTGCGGCCAACGTAAAATATGATATACACAATTTTTTCAGAAAAGGTTATTTTTATAATAATCAATATAAACAAGTATTCTGCCAAGAAATATAGTTCCTTTAGCATGTGGTATCTCTATGAGGAGAAGAATGTTCGAACCATCACTGTACACTGCGGTTATTTCGTGAACGTTTTAATTTTTTGTCGTAGAACAATGAACATATGATAACACAACACTATTTATGCAAAAAACTTTTGCTTTGTAAGTACTTTTTGGTCACCAAATTACCACTAAGTCTTCTTTAGCACCAATCCCAGGGTGCCCCTTTTCTCATGCTGGGGCTGAATCTCAAATAACTTCCTGCTCCCTACATAGTGCAATACATTGGATTTTAAATACTGGATCATGCAGCCCAACAGTGCATAATATAGCTAAGAAATAGTCATTTGGGAGTCACATCTATACTCGATAAATGATGCCCTGTTTGGCTGTAGAGGCTACAATTTCTAAACTTCCATAGCTAGCACACTATTTAGGGAATATGAAGCTGTTTCAGATTCAGCTCAGTTTTGATGCTACTTATGTCATAGAAACAAGTTAAATGTTTTACATCGCTTCCTGAGACTTCAGGTAAAATCTAAATTATTGTGACCTGATGGTACTATGGTATATGGTACTGTCGAAGGTACTTCTTAAGATTAACAATATGGTGCAGTTAAAACTAACACAAACTACAGTTTGAATGGCACAACTGATCAGTCTTAGGGGAAGTTCACACTACATCTATCTGAACACTGCTTCTGGCTGCTCATTTTCCTGTTGCTAAGCAACAACATCATCACAACTGTCAATCAGCTGTGCTAGCAATCTGTCGTGTCTAGATTTGCAGGCAAAAAGTCTAACTACTACTATTAACTAGCAAATGTGGCGCTGCTAGGAAACCATCCTAAGCTAACAAAAAGGTTTTTGATGATGGTTTGTGCAGGACTGCAAACGCATATTCCTCCATTACAGCAGTCACTGAAGGCACTTTGATCTTACTGGCATGCTCTGAAAAAATGCCAGTGACGTAGGCTACTTGGCTGCTTTAAGTTGACCTTTTTTCAACTTGGGCCGTCTGGAACACTCTGTGTAAGAGACAGTCTTTCAGGGTGCATAAAATGCGAGGCGTTCAAGGTGCAAAAACAGAACATTTCAATACAGCACTATAAAAATACTCCTGTATTCTGTACAATTTGAAAAATGTGTTTCCCTTGAACAGATTACAAAAATGTAAACATCTAAACATCTATGTCCAGAATGATACATTTCCCTTCTAAGAGAATGTCCTTTTTCAGTTTGAGGCAGACAGGAGGGCCTTTATCATCACTATCAACTCGTTTGGGACGGAGCTGTCTAAGGAGGACCGTGCTAAACTCTTCCCACACTGTGGAAAGCTCTATCCAGAGGGATTGGCCCAGTTAGCGCGTGCTGATGACTATGAACAGGTCAAAGCTGTGGCTGATTATTATCCAGTAAGTAGCCATTGTTAGAAATATGTCTGAATGTCTAGAAGTATCCAAACACCCCTTCTAAGTCGACTATTTCACACCTGGTCGTTTCCTGTGAGTAGTATCTGCATTTGAGCCCTGTAAGATCTGAACCTCATGCATTTACACTTGGTTGTTAAATGCATTTCTAGTTAGATTGAAATCTGACGGCTATGTGGTGCATAAAATTCAAATCACCTCGTACAACATATACAGTTGGCTGTGCTACACCTTGTTTTTCTGTTCTGTATTTAAAATGGCAATTTTGCCTGCCTGTTGTTTGGAGTAATTAGCTCCTAGACATTGACATCATGCGTTAAAATTCATTGTATTCTCACAAGATGGTGAAAAACAGCGAGCTGATGTAAAGAACAATGAAATTGGCACTGTAGTTAAGCCAAAAAGCTTGACTGAACGCCAGCAAAGTGGTATACTGAATTAAACTCAGAAGAGAAACTCATGTAAAGAGCTGAACTGAAGGTCCAGCAATGCCTCTGTTAAGTAGCAGTAGTCCAGTGGACGGCCTCTTTCCCATATTCAACACAGCAGCAGGGAGGCATTGACACAGTGTTGGGAGGCGTGTTGGATGTCATATGTGACTGGGAGAGATAAATGCATTTACACTGGTCTATCCGGCTGAAGTGCATCTCAGACCATCTCCTGAGTGATCTGAGCGATAAGATTTAAATCTGATTTTAATATGTATGGACATAGTCCTGATACTCAAGACCAGTGTAAGCAGGGTCTTAGTGAATCCTCGCCTCTAAGGTGCACTCGCCACAACTCCCATTTCAGGAGAAATGTTGGATGAACATTGGTCTACACACTTATTTTTGTGCAATAAAGTGATTGATATTACCTGTATCAGTATGACATTTAAAATCGAATGAATAATGGCCATCTCAGCATGGGTCTAAAGCAAAGTAGGTGCTATCTTAATCCCTATGAGAAATGTGATTAATGTAGAGACGTGTAATGTGTTACTTCTAGAAAGTATATTGCTTAAGCAATTAAGGTGTACTGCACCTTTAATGCGTTGATACTGGCTTCTGAAATCAAGCCAGTTTGACTAATAAATCCAGGAATGTTTCACCATTGTACATTTGAACCTACGTACGTGCGGTACGTGGTACATCCTAAACCGCAAGATTGATGCGATGTTCTTGCCAGTGATTCATTGTCCTTTTCTTTGGCAGTAAGGAGTGCTTTGATAGTTTAAAAAAAATGTGATATGTGGCTGCATTATGCCAAATGTTTAGGGTCTGCTGTTTTCTCCCAGGAATACAAGCTCCTGTTTGAGGGTGCTGGCAGCAATCCAGGAGACAAAACGCTGGAGGATCGCTTCTTTGAGCATGAGGTGAGCATGAACATGACTGAGAGAGAGCAAGACAGGGCAGTGGAGACAGTGAGGTTAGTGAGTTTGGAGAGGCAGTCTGGCAGAATCAAAGGCTCAAGCACCACATTGTTCGCTGCTGGCCTAAAGTTCACAGGGTTGATGCATGAATTAACTAGACTGCTAACTGTAAATATTTATTCTCAAGCAAAGCTAGATAATTTTGTTTATGGAAGTATTTTTTTTCCTATAACGATGTATATGTGATTAAGTGATCATTGGTCTCTCTTTGTAGCAGAAAGCAGTCTGTGGTGCAGTCTTTAGTGTGTCTGTATTAGTCCACTTTTTCATTCACAAATCTTGCAGTGACAGCAAACAGTATTGTTGAGATTGCTCGTTGCTAAAACGATGCTGCATTCACTACATGACATTCTTTGAAACTCCTGAATATGTAGATTTCAACCATGGGCAATTAGTCATAAATAGTGCTGCTTGAAAGTTTATGAACCCTTTACCATTGTGTAGATCTCTACAAAAATGTGACCTAAAGTATGATCAGCTTGTCATTTTTGTTGGATGACCCCTCTTGGGCAGGTTAGCAGTGGTGTTGAATTTCCTCCATTTGTATGCTGTCTACCTGACAGTGGATCAGCAAATTCCACACTGTTCAGACATTGTTGTGAAACCTCTTCCAGCCTAATGAGCGTTGGCAAAGGTTTTCTGACTTAGCCACTAAGGTAAATGGGAAGACAAATTTTGTGATTTGCACTGATTGTATGTTGTGTTATCTGCTTTTATTTGTGGTTGAATCGATATACCACCCCCTACTAATAGTTGTTTTTTGATGGGCAAGCCTGTCATCAGCCAATGAAAAGTGAAAAGTCCCTCCAAATAACTCCACTTAAGATGTAGATGTGTGTTGCATGTGTGCAGAAAGCATTGTACGCAGTAAAAATAAAGGGAGAGCAGAACAGTTCTGTTCACTAATGACAGTTTTGCAACCTAGCTGGTTTTGATAGTGTTGTCAGAGATAAAGGGGGCATACCCGTATCTCTGGTGGATTTGGCTGTAATCCAACACCAAAAATGTAACAAGTTATCTCCAGACATGTACTCTTCTTGTGACTATGGCTAGTGGTCTGCCAAGAAAAAAGAAAAGGAAAAGTTGTTGTTGTTGTACTTTACATTGCTAATGATGACATCTCTGGTATTTATTTGTCTGCAGGTGAAGCTGAATAAACTGGCCTTCCTTAACCAGTTCCACTTCAGTGTGTTCTATGCTTATGTGAAACTGAAGGAGCAGGAATGCCGGAACATTGTCTGGATAGCGGAATGTATCGCTCAGAGGCACCGTGCTAAGATTGACAATTACATCCCCATTTTCTAATGGTAGACTCTCCAATTATTTCCCTTCTTCTAAATATGTCATCCATTGCCTCTTATTTATAAGTACTGTATATTTGATGATTATTTTTCTGTAATGTGTAATGTCTCTGTATAATCCCTAATCTATGGCAACAGCTTCCTGTGGTCGAAGTTTTACCCTGTTTACGGTTAGTTCTCTAACACATTATAGATTAAATCATGAGTTCCTCTACTTGGTTCCTTAAAACAGTACATTAATAATCAGAATACAGTCCAACTGATGTGGTACTAAGACACTTTATGGTACTAAGTCATCAGAATGTACCATAATGCATAGCATGTTATAGCTGCTGTGTCAAATAAAACTCGAGCCCTCCTGTTTATGCCACAGTGTGCTGATAGCATATTGATCAGCCTGCTCTCTAAGAAGGAGGTCCTGGCCTCATATGTCAGGCCTTTCATGGCAAAAGAGCTGATTTATAATCACTCTTGCCTTTCATATCTTAATATATGGATAAGTTGTGCTGAAATGCTGCATATACATAGACAAAGTACAGCATTCAGTAGAGCATCTCCACTGTGGATAAATCAAGCCGTAACAGCGTGAATAGTAGTAGTGGCCTACATGACCTACTGATGCAAACATTCCATTATTTTAAATTGTCTGTGCACAGCTTGCTAATTAAATCATTTTAAATTTCAGAACATTTTCCAATTCTAAACTCGTTTTAAAGACATAGCACTATGCCTTTGTAAAGCATATGATTCCTCACAGCCATTTCTATAGTTTAAACCTATCCAGCTATAGCAAGTATTAAACTATTGGGGAAAAAAATTAGAACAGAGCAAATATTTAATGAAAGAAACACGGGTTTATATTGAAAAGTGTTGTTATTTGTTGTGTATGAACACCTGGTTCTGTGTATTTGAAGCTGAAATCTATGTGAATTGTGCTTTTTTGTAAATTAATGTCAAAATAGTGCAAGAGTAACTTATAGTGTAGATCAAATTTTATGAATGAGAAATGCCATATGTGTAAGGTCTGACCTATAAATGAATATATCTAGATTAAAAAGGGACCTTACATTCAGGCATCTCAAGCTGTAAAAAATGTTGTATTGCTGTAACCATGTTGCTTGTGTTTTGTGTTATAATTGCAAAAATATATATACAGTATATAATATGGAACATCTGTGTCTGTAGTTTGTGATTGAATTTTGTTGTTAAATAGAGTAATAGAATATAGAGTCAATATACAATTACATTTGCATCTAGACACCTGATCATCTGGTTTCGCTTGGTAGAACTACCCAAATGCTCTATGGCCATTTATACTCCCTTAAAGAAAACTTGAGGAATGGCCTCAAGTTGGAGTCACCAGCAGAGGGCACCAAGAGCACAGCCATATTTTATATTCCAGCTTCGCAACAACTTGTACAGCGTTATTCAGACATATCAGTAGGAACCCCAAAAAAGGGCAGATCTATTCATACAGATGTTTTACACTAGTTTAGCCAATTTTATCAGTAACTACTGAAAATTAATGATCGTGTGCACTAGTTACATTTGCTTAGTTATATGTACTCAACTAAAACTTTGCTGGATTTGTACTTTCTGGAACAATTTCAAATACCTTTACTTATAAATAGGGATGGGTGCTAAAACGATAACGATAATTATCGCGATATAACTCTTCCTCGATAGAGCCATAAGAAAGGTTCGATGAATTTTCAACATAACACACCATTCTCACACTTCCTCGTTCTAGTGACGGCCCTGGTGGCATTTTCTACTGCAAGGAAAGCAAAACTACTCTGCTGTCGCCAGGAGAGGGCGCACTTCCGAGTTTCCAACATGAATAGAGAGGGGGCGCCGAGTAAAATCTTTAGCCACGGCTGAAATGTGGAGTTATACATTCCCTGTTTGAGTGGAGCGACCGGCGATCTGTTCTGCTGTGACTAAGGCCCAATCCCATTTCTTCTTTTTACCCCTAACCCTTGTTTTCAAGTGTCACCCTAACCCCTTGGAACTGAGTTACAAGGGGTAGTGGTTGAAATCTTGACCTACAAAATGGGACAACTGTCAAATTTAAAAAAAAAAAAACCATTGTTTCATTAATGGCCTACTATCGGTGCTCTGTAGGCGACCCGATCCGTCTTCAGTGATAGCAGAGAAGGGAAAAGTTCAGCAACCTCACTGCTGGGCTTTAGTTACATTTAGCACATCAGATGCTTTCAAAGAGGTGGTATAAGACAATTACTTATCACCCACTGCTAATTTTTTGGTGATACGAAGCTGAAGTCAGCACCAGCCACTTGTTCGAATTTTCCCGTTCAGGATAGCCTAGCACTCGTCACCAGACAGCTAAAATAATCTGTTTTCTTTCTTATATTATGACTATTACAAAAACTGCGGCCGTGCTTTTTCAGCTGATAAAAACAGCTCACCAGGCACTTTCTCCCACTCTCCCATGACAGATTTGTGAAATGTTCCACTGTTTGGCGAGCGTTTGTCATGTTCTGACCATAAAGGATAGTTTCAAAAAGCAATTAACCACCTAGGAGCAAAAATCAGCCTTCAAACTGAAAGAAATAATGATTTGACATTTATTGCGATATGTATCGATATCGAACAATATGAATTTTGTTTATCATGATCACATTTTTGGCCATATCGCCCAGCTCTGCTTATAAAACATTATATTTGTGAGGAAAGAAATCAACTTTTACTCAATTACATTTTAGCCATTCACATGTAGTTCCCACTTTTGTTTTGTGTTACGGAGGCTCATTGTTTTGCGATTGGTCACACTTGTTACTTCTGAGTTTTAGCATTTTATTTCAGACCAAAGCCCCGCCCCCGCACACATAAAATAAATAAATAAATAAATAGCACCTATTAAACTTCAATTCCTGTATTGATAGATGCTGGATGTACTAAAAAGTTCCACTGCAGTTCATTATTCAGAACTGCATAATTTAGTGGTTGAGATATAAGCAAAGAAATTCAGAGCTTATTCATGAGTAATGCTGCGCTGTAGACAAACTATTTTTCACACTGGTGACAGGAAACAGAGGTCGTGATGTTTAAAACACAAATGTAGACATTTTATTCATTAGTCAAAACCACCAGAGAACCTACACATCATCAGAGTTTTTATTTTTTTCCAAGTTACAACGTTAATGTAAGTTTTCTTTGGGGACTATTTTGACTTGCATATACCTCTCCATCAATGGATCTTAAAAATGCATTTTAGCCCAAAAGTTTATCTCATAAAACACATCTCAGACATCAGGCATCGTATTCACAACCGTTCCATGTAATATCTTTCTGTGAGGGAGCTTTTACAGGCATTAACTGCTTTGGATGTCCGGACGTCTGGTTCCTTTCACCACTACTCTAAACAGTTCTCACATCAAAGCAACCTGAATGATTATGTTTACGTCTTAACCATATAATTATGCAGAAATTTTGTCAAATTGATGGAATTCTCTTTTAAGTAGTTCATTGGCTTGGCACTTTTGTACTTCTGCTTAGGTTGTTTTTGGAAAAGTAATTTTATTTGAGTAATCCTTTCACTGAAATAACTTTCACTTGAGTATGGCTTTAGGCTTCTCTACCGCCTCTGGTCATGAGGTCTACTGCAAAAAGTCCTGTGATACACAAACAGTAAGATCTTGACCAGTCATTGTTATTAGGGGAGTGAGGGATGTGAGTCATCTGTGTCCCTCTGAAATCTCTTTTGTCTTGGTCACTTTCAGAGAGAGATTGTCTTTTTGCACCAGGACTCCAGCTGCCTCACTTCCTCTCCGTAGGCCGTCTCATCATTGTTAGAGATGAGCCTCGTGACTGTATTGTCGTCAGTAAACCTGTTGATGTGACTGCTTTGATGTTTGGTGATGCAGTAGTGAGTGAGCGGAGGACTCAGTACGCCGCCCCGGAGGCTCCTGTGTTCTGAATGATGGAGTGAGAGAGTCTTCTGGATCATGTCTGAGGGCTGTTACTGTAGAAGTTTGGAACTCGGTCACAGAGAGATGAGCTTAGTCCAAGTGAGTGGAACTTGCTGAGTAGCTTCTTGGATAAGATGGTATTGAATGCTGAGCTGAAGTCAATACACAGCATTGTAACATAAGTGCCCTTGTCCAAGTGTGACAAGGCCAGGTGGATGGCAGTGGTTATGGCTCCTCAGTGGGTAATTAAAGTTGATGACAGAGGATTTCTTTGGCGCTGGCATGATGGTGGCTGATTTGGAGCATGTTGAGACAGCCTGCTCCAGGGAGATGTTGAAGATTTGAAGCTGCGAAGACAGCAGCTAGCTAGTGGGCACACACCCAAGAATGTTGTCAGGGCCTGCAGCTTTACAGGGGTTCACCCTCAGCAGGGTTCTCCTCACCTCAGTTGCATTCACAGACAGTACCTGGTCACTGGGGGGAGGCAAGCTCTTCACCGTGGATGCTTCAAAACGAGCATAGAAGTATCTAGGAGAGCTGTGTTGGTGAGCAGTTCGAATATCCTGCCACATAACGTCCCGAGTCGCTGATTATAAAGTGTTCCTGTATTCAGCGCATGAAACCTTTGCTCTCTTGATGTCAGCAGTGGGGCTGTTTCTAGCTGCCCGTTGTGCCGCTCTGTGACCTGATCTGAATGCAACATTGCTTGCTTTGAGCAGGGAACAGACCTCAGCGCTCAGCCAGGGCTTCTGGTTGGGTTGTGTGGGACAGTTCCTGTGATCACCACATCCTCCATAGCCAGTGACAGGCGAGGCACAGTCTTTGTGATCCCCTCCTGTAGCAGCATCCTTGAATATGCTGCAGTCAGTGCAACTGAAATAGTCCTGTATTGCTGGGACTGCTTCTTTTGGCCACACTTTGATGGTTTTTGTGACTGGTTTCTCTCTTTCCTGCAGTGGTTGGTATGTGCCAATCAGCACCATACTGGTGTGGTCATGAGAGTCTGAGGTGGGGGCAGGGAATGGCTTAGTATGCTGCCTTTGTGTTTGTGTAAACATAGTCCAATGTATTCTGTCCCCTGGTTGGGATGGAAAAATGTTGGTAAAATCTCCCACAACAATAATGAAACTCTCAGGGTGTTTGTTTTGAAGTGAGCTGACTGCATTATAGAGTGCCGAGGACAAGGCTTAAAACCTGTGGCTGGGAGGAACACTAGAAGTTCCTGCACCAGTGTCATGACAAGCCATGCTGTCTAGCAACAAGCCGGTAGTATGTGATTTAGAAACAAAGGCTGCATTATTTTGTGTACGTTTCACTTTGTGTATTGTACTTTTGTGTCGGCACGCATCAACTGCAGGTTGGGCGAGCGACACGTACCGCATGCCAGCTGGCAGAGAACAGTGTGTCTGTCAAATCAAGTAAAAAAGAAACACAAGAAGGTGTTTACATAAGTTTTGGCACATCTTTGCTCCTTTTGTGTCCACAAGAGTATATTGCCATAATTATGTAAACTGTTTCTTAAGCTGTCTTTATGCTGCCAAGATGACATCTGTATCTTTCAACTAGTCTTTTAAAGACTATTCTGGTGAAATGGATGTGCATTTTTTGACACAGGTGGGTTGCTGTGCTGGAGACCTATTTCTTTTATGGTTGCAGGCCCGTATCGTACATTTTTCTTGTGTTTTTTTATTAGTCCACATTTGACATTTGTGTGGGAATGTGTACCAAAATCAGACATCATTCTTTTTTTACACGGTCATTTTCCAATCTCTCTTTCTCTTCTAGAATTAAACAGGCTGTTTATGCTGGTGTACTTTTAAGACTGAATGACTTCTGCTCTGATTATCTGCACTCTATTGTACCTTACTTAAAAAGCAATCCAGGGGCCAGTACCTAGGACCACCATAACCCAATATGATCATTGCATCTTCCCAGCCTCGGTCATAACTAGCTGCTCCAGCAACTCTCAAAACATTCCAGGCGTCATTCTGTCACATCAAAGCTCTTACCACCTCAGAGTAGTCCTGGCAGGGGCCTGCCTCATGAGGCAGGATTTCTTGTTTAGCCAGCTAACTTTAAGGTTAATGCAATCTAATCCTGGATTTTCTGCCTGATGATGGTGGAAGACTCTTTTTACCAGGCCACATCACCATGGCAACTTGTGCTGCATGGACCCTGCTCCAGGGAACGTTAAGTTAGGGATTTGGTCACAAACAGCTCTTGGACTAATCAGGGACTGATGGAGGTGGACCTTTCCGGTCACTTTTTTTTTTCTTCATGACATTTGTGGCGTCAATCAAGTGAAGAGAGTGGCTTTTTTTTAGCAGAGGAAGCAAATTGTACTACACAAATAATCAGAATAAAAAGCAATTGTTACTTTAATAAGCATTAGCACTTTTACATGCACTTGAGTAATCAGATAATGGGAAACTCCGGGTCTACATGAGTCAGGCAATAATCAGCTTTTTTTTTTTTAAAATATCACGCTACTGAAAATATGAACATACATCACCTAGAAAATAAAGAATATTTAAATCCCTCATTTTGTCAAGCATGAAGTCGGTTTCATCGTCGCTCCAAAAGTGTTCTCCCGTCTCACTACAACACTGCTTGCTTATTTCCTGACTGTTTTCGCACATGCGCAGACTGAGAAATATGAATGAAATCAGAGTAAGTGTTTACATGCACTGAGAAATCTGATTACTGATTTATAATTCAGCTCTCTTTATCGGATTTCTGCATTGGATTTCTAGATCGGAGTATGGTGTTTACTTGACCATTTGAATAATCAGAAAACTTCAGAAATCCGATTATTATCGGAGTGCATGAAAACACAATGACACAGATCCAAATAAAAAGATTAATGCTACAGAGACATAGAATTTTAATTGGACGGCAAGTTCTAAAAGTGTGCAGAGTGTGAGTGTCTAAACAAGGTGGAGTTGAGTTCCACAGTTTAGAAGCTTAATAACCGGGAGAGGCCCCTCCACGTTTCTGTATTTTATGGAAGGTATCTGCAGAAGGCCAGTATCTGAAGATCTAAGATCATGTGTTGAGCTCATTTGTTGGGACATAAACAGACAGACACTCTGTGATGTAAGCAGGTGCTAGGTCATTTAGAGCCTTAAAAACTAGCAGCAGAACTTTAAAGTCTATCCTGAAAGATACAGGTAGCCAGTGCGGTTCTTTCAAAAGGGGAGTGATAAGATCTCTCTTTTTTTGTATTTGTTAGGATCTGTGCTGCTGCATTTTGTGTGAGTTGTAAAGGTTTATGTAAAGTTCTGCTTGTCACAAATGCTTGAACTGGTTTCTTTGCGTCACTTGGAGATAGAAAAGGCCTTTTTTACTGCTTTAGTGACTGTGTTGACATACAGGACACTCCCACTGATTGTAAACACTGAAATAAACTAAGCACTCAAAACTTGCAGAGGATACTTACATTTAGACAACAATAACACTGAGTTTGTTGAAGAGAATCTCTTTACATGAACTTACAAAAACGTTTTTGCCTTCTTCTGCAAAGTTGCCATTTTAGATACTTTTTATGGACAGCGGCAATATCTTTTTTATGTATTCCTTTGTAACTATGTATCACTTTTTGAAGACCACAGTTAACAACGGCTTAGAAGGCAGAAGTGAGTAAAATAACGTATTACTATAAATTTACAGTACAACTTAAACAGTAATATAAAATAAAGCTGGTCATAACAGTTGTGTAATCATTTGATTTAACTGTAAACCATGTCAATTCTCACCAGGTTTTTCCCTTATTCATATGCATTTACATGCAGTAACATAACACAGCATTTAAAAATATTTATAACATAAGATAAATGCTCTTGCTATTGTTTACACTAGGCTGAGGGCAAATACATACCATTCTTCTTTAGAGAGTGAGGCATGGAGAAGGTTGCTAGCCAGCTAGCCAGAGTAGTCCTAGGTTAAGAAGCCCATAAGGCCTTTATGACAACCGTCCTTAGTAACTTCCATGAAGCTTTGAGAATGCCGCCTGAGTGTTAAACACTCCTTATACCTTCAATATGAATGGGCGGGGCTAAACTGCTATAGGCTGAATGGGCTGATATATGTAAATGGGTTGGTTTTGTGAAAAATAATAATAAATTCAAAACTGTTTCAGCAGCTGCGTTTCCATATATGGACTCTAATGACTGGGGAGTGAATAGCATGTTTTGAAGCTTGGATGAGGTGGGTGATGGTCCTTAATTGTGTAAAAGATCAAGTTCCGGCCCCCATCGGTAGCCCATTCTTCGGAGGTGGAATTATTGCAGGCAATAATGACGTCAGCTATAACACCCACACTGTGGGTTGTATTTCCATTCAAGTGAGATTTGGTCAGTAGGCTCTTTTGATTCTTTTTCCATTCACTCCCTGAACCCTTGCTCACCCCTCTTCCAATGTGCTAAAACAGTAAGGATCGGGGCTCATTAAAAACTCTTTCAATTAACTGCAAACAATCGCGGCCTTTTAGCTTAACAATGCGCTGGGTGTATGACTGATAGGAAGACAGAAAATGGCATGAACTGTCCTGAATGTAACGACAGCAAATTATGTTAATAGCCGTTAGCTTTGCCGCCAAGAGAGGAGCACAGTAGGGTGAACTTGTGTCACTCTCTCATAAAATACTCATCCGCCATTACTGGAAAATATGTCTAACTCTCTTTGAACTCTTCAGGTTATTAAATTCCTGAAAATGTGATGCAGTTTTACTAAAAATAGAATTTTAGACAGCTTGAGTGTTGAATGTGTTCTGTTTTAATAATAACATTTATTACACTGGTTTTATGAATGAGAAAGACTTGTCATATGAGAAAAACACTCCGGTTATGCAAGTGCTACTCTGAATTAATTGTTAGCCAGCCAGGGAATTTACAAAACAGACCATCATTCATTTTTGAATAGACGCAATGGTGAGGAACATGGGCTGTTATATTATTTTGTGGAAAAATGGGAATAATAAAGATATTCCGATCAGCCATAACAATAAAACCACCTTTATGTTTCTAAACTCATTGTTCATATAGGTGCACTTTGTAGTTCTACAATTACAGACTGCAGTCCATCTGTTTCTCTGCACACTTTGTTAGCCCCCTTTCACCCTGTTCTTCAGTGGTCAGGACCACCACAGAGCAGGTACTATTTGCTTGGTGGATCATTCCTAGCACTGCAGTAACACTGACGTGGTGGTGGTATTAGTCGTTCTGACAGTGCTGCTAGAGTTTTTAAACACCTCAGTGTCACTGCTGGACTGAGTTTAGTCCACCAACCAAAAATATCCGGCCAATAGCATCCTGTGGGCAGTGTCCTGTGACCACTGATGAAGGACTAGAGAATGACCAACACAAGCTGTGCATCTACAAGGTGGACCAGCAATGCAGGAGTGTCTAATAGAGAGGACAGTTAGTGGACACAGTGTTTAAGAGAACTGCTGTGTCTGATCCACTCATACCAGTGCAACACACACTAACACTCCACCATTTCACTGTCATGCAGTGCTGAGAATGATCCCCCACCCTAATACCTGCTCTGTTATGGCCCTGTGGTAGCCCTGGCCATTGAAGGACAGGGTAAAATGGGGGCTAACAAAGTATGCAGAGAAACAGATGGACTACAGTCTGTAATTGTAGAACTACAAAGTGCACCTTTATGGTAAGTGGAGCTGATAAAATGGACAATGAGTGTAGAAACAAGGAGATGGTTTTAATGATATGGCTAATCAATGTAAATACTGAAGTTATTGAAAATAAAGTGTGTCCTAAAGCCTCTAGTGCATTGGAGGGATGCCTTGTTATTAAAGCATGACAGTAAAACTTTTATTGCGACAGTTTGGACAAACCATAAAACATGACATTTAACTGGAAAAATAAACTGTGTTGCATTAGATGTTCTTTTGAGAAAATGCCCATGAACAAAGAATAGCAATGCAAATACTATGGGAAAGTTTAACAGTGAGAAAAATAAATTTGTACTAATGCAAAACTTGTTTCAAGCTTGCTGAGCACAAATGTGAAGCATTTTCATTAAAACATGAGATATTAACACAGGAGCACATTAACCATTAAACAGGCACCAACATCATGAATTAAGCAGCAGACCATGTCAATGCATGATCAAAAAGAACAAGAGTTTTTGTCAGAATGCTTTGTATTAGTGGTGGCCTTATTGTCAGGAAATTAGCACAGTGACCATGCTAGGTGTCTTATGCTAGGCATAATTGGCTTATTTAATTTGACAAAGTGCTGTACAAATAATCATACACCATTTTGACACCATTTTTTAAATGTAACACTACTGTTTTGCTCCTGCTCTGTATCTGTTCCAACTTATCAGACCTCAGGAAAATATTAGTAATAGTAATAAAGAATAGGTTTAATTTATACAGCGTCGTTCACAAACTCAAGGACACTTTACAATTCCTACAACGCAAATGAACAGCTAAGATAACATACAGTTCCCAGCTTGCAGTGATAAAACGCTCCTCACAGTCATCTACTGAAACTCCACTGTCATTGTGGAAAGCCATCCAGTTCGTTGCCCAGTCAAACTCTACTTCTGCAGTGAAGGACTTCTACACTTGCAGCCCAGCCAAACTCCACTGTCACAGTGCAAAGTTACTCAGCTCATGGCCCATTCAAACTCCACTGTCATGGTGAAGAATCTTCTGACTCATGGCCCAGTCAAACTTTGCTGTCATAGTAAATAATCTCCTGCCTCGCGGCTCGGTCAAACTTCACAGTCATGGTGAAGGATCTCCTGACTCACGGCCCAGGCAAACTCTGCTGTCATAGTTAAGAATCTTCTGACTCACGGCCCAGTCAAACCCTGCTGTCATAGTTAAGAATCTTCTGACTCACAGCCCAGTCAACCTTCGCTGTCATGGTGAAGAATCTCCTGATTCACAGCCCAGTCAAACTTTGGCGTCATGGTGAAGAATCTCCTGCCTCACGGCCCAGTCAAACTTTGCCGTCATAGTAAATAATCTCCTGCCTCGCGGCTCGGTCAAACTTCACAGTCATGGTGAAGGATCTCCTGACTCACGGCCCAGTCAAACCCTGCTGTCATAGTTAAGAATCTTCTGACTCACAGCCCAGTCAACCTTCGCTGTCATGGTGAAGAATCTCCTGATTCACAGCCCAGTCAAACTTTGCTGTCATGGTGAAGAATCTACTGACTCGCAGCTCAGTCAAAAGTCACTGTCATGATGAATCTCCTCACTTGTGGCCCAGTCAAACTTCGCTGCCATGGTCAAGAATCTCCCGACTCGCAGCCCAGTCAAACTCCGCTCTCATCATGATGACTCTCCTGATTCACAGCGCAGTCAAACTCCACTGTCATGGTAAAGAATCTTCTGACTCATGGCCCAGTCAAACTCCGTTGTCATAGTTAAGAATCTTCTGACTCATGGCCCAGTCAACGTCTGCTATCATGGTGAGGAATTTCCTGACTCACAGCCCAGTCAAACCCCGCTGTCATGATTAAGAATCTCCTGACTCACAGCCCAGTCAAACTCTGCTCTCACGGTGAAGAATCTCCTAACTCACAGCCTTGTCAAACTTTGCTGTCATGGTGAAGAATCACCTGACTTACAGCCCAGTCAAACTACGCTGTCATAGTTAAGAATCTTCTGACTCACAGCCCAGTCAAACTTCGCTGTTATGGTGAGGAATCAGTTGACTTATGGCCCGGTCAATCTCCTCTATCATGGCCAAGAATCTTCTGACTCACAGCCCAGTCAAATTATACTGTCATAGTTAAGAATCTCCTGACTCACGGCCCAGTCAAGCTTCGTTTCTACTGTGAAGAATCTTCCGCCTCGTGGTCCAGTCAAACTCTACTTCTGCAGTGAAGTGTCTCCTGGCTCATAGTCTATTCAAACTCCAGCGTTCAGTCCGGTCCGTTACCACAGTGAAGAGACTAGCCCAGTTGAACCCTTTCAGCTTGCGGCCCAGTCAAATGAAATAAAGTGAATGAGTTTCATATCAAGTATTGCAATATATTTTTGCATTATCAACCATCCCTACTTTACACATGGGAGATCTGCAATTTGCTGAATCTCCTCAAGCTGAAGCTTTAAGGGCACATTCACTGTTCTCTAATTGGATTCAGAATTCTTGCAATTCAGCGCAATGGTGTTCCCTTCACCCTCTGGATTACAAATCCCCATAATTAGTGGTGGGGCAACGATGTGAGGATGACTCATAGCGATGCTTTTGGTTTTCTGCTGATGCTGGCAAACATAGTTCTCATATTTCCATGCGAGGATCCAGTGCGCCTGCTGCTTCCGAAGCCAGTATGTTAAAATCAGGAGGAAATTCCTTTGGAACGTTTTAATTAGATGCTTATATAAAGATGATACTTGAAGTATGGGAGGAGATGGCCAAGATATGCCAAGTCATAAAAGATCGGTCTTAAGTACCCATTGTAAAGAAGCACCTGCATGTCAAATACAGATTTAGAAAACCCTCATGCAATAAGTGGTATTGAGAGAGAGACAAATGAAATATAAACACATGTCGACAAGAAGATTTAGAAACACACCAACCACAAAAATGCAGTACAGACTTTGCCATAGACTCATGACTTTGCCATGTGCAGCACTAAGACATACTTTGCTCCAAGTTAATCTGCCCTGTCTTGTTCAAAGTAGAAACATTTGTGTTCATGTCTGCACTGATGCATGGCCTGTACATGTGAGTGTGAACTGCTGCATCTTCACTTAAATGGCCCTTAGTGAACCATCGATATCACATTTGTATTTGTGGAGGGTGCTGAGCTTTACTCATCACCCCTATTTTTTTTTTACTCCATGATAAGTTGAAAACTAGGCAGGAAGACAGATTCTCTGCAGAGAAAAGACGTCTGCTTGGCAGCCACTACCTCAAAGAATGTGATGCTAAATACTTTGCACATTGGATTTTAGGCATCAAGAACTGCAGGTGCTCCAGTTCTGCACAACACCACCTGTTCTCACAAGCAATCTCCACAGAAAAGCATTGCCAATAGAATGGGATGCTCTGGAGCAGCTCCACAAGAGTTTGGTGTCACCATGCATCAGCTAGAGGGGTATAGAGACCCCAGCATTGGGCTGCAAAGCAGTGGAGTTGCATTCTCTGGAGTAATGGAGCTCATCCATTACCTTCGGGATGAGTTATAGTGACGTCTCTAATAGATACAACGCACTTCTGAGTTGTGAGGCAACATTGGCAAGGCCATGTCCAAAACAGTATTGAAACAAATTTCTGTTTGAGTTTCTCAAATGTTGCAGGTCCGGTTCAGTTTTCACCTTTAGTTTAACAGATTTTGTCTTCCGTTTGCTTTGTTTTTCTGCCTACTTTATCCTTCCACCCTACTTTTATTTTCTTAAACATTTTTTATCTAAGCTCCACAAGGCCAGCATGAGAGCAACGCATAATGTAAAGTTTTTTTTTCCAGACTGAAAATGTTTGGGATATTGTTTGAAGACACTGATTGATGAATGCATTAAGTAAGTGGAATTTAAACTTCATTTTGGATAGCAGATAAGCTAAATACTGTACCCCAATAGACACTAGGAATGTTGAGCCTTTTCCGGTCTCTAATTAATAGTGGTCTGGCTTGGTGCTGTGGGATGGATCAGGTTGAACTTGGGCAGACAATGTTCTTGCTATATTTGGCTTCTGATCAAAATTGCTAACCCAATTAAAGCTCTATTTATGTAACACATAGACACTGTGGCCTTCAGTTTAAGTAAAAAAAAAAACCCATCCAATATGCTTTGCACTTGGTGACTCCAAGAGATATGGACATGCACACAGCAAAAGCATAGCAGTGGTCCATTTGATGGCAAATGGAAGGAAATATTAAACAATGTATGGGTGGCCGGCAAGGTGCTGTAAACTTTGAGTCTACTGGGCCTGGAACAGGAACTGATTTCCTCTGAGAACTTGTGTACTTTTACCACACATGCACTGACCTGGCACAACGCAAATGCTTATGTAATGCGACACAAACATGTATCAGACCCCAGACAATATTCTGAGAAAGTGCACAAACATAATCACTTTATCCGTTGATGCTATAATCCAATTAGAATGTTGGAAGTGTTGAGGGCTCACTTCCAACAAGCATGCAAGAGCAGATAGAGGGAAATGTTATAATGGAAGAATTCTTTAGTTCCTCACAGCCTACGTCATCAAGACTTAGAGCCCTACTTTCGTGAGTTGCCTCCCTATTATTTTTTTCCAGTGGATGAAATTAATGTCATTGAAGCACTGTTGTCTCTTTTGGCTAGCAGTTAACACAACCCAAAATCTGGTGCCCCGTTAATCTACGTCCCACAAAGGGTGAAGTTTAAAGTTCATGTCTGCTGTCCTGTGCTCCATGACCCTTGCAATGTTCTCGTGCCTTCTGGTCCATTGGCCTCTTGACAAATCGAAGCATAGAAGAGGTCAGTGAGCTCAGTCAAAGCCTATAGATGAGTCTAACCCTCAACAACCCTAGATAACCCAAGAGTCAGATGCAGGACAAGAACAAAATAACCACACGGAAGAAAACAAACAACTGAACAATGGCTTCGGAAACATTTGCTTGTTGGGTAAACGGAGATGGGGCCACAGTGGGATCAAGTTTCCATCGAGTACAACGCTTGGATTTATCACCCAAAGTCATGCTGATGGCCTCGTAAACAAAGCAGTGTGCATGTTCTGTTTCTATTCACTCGGGCAATGACGCGTCAATAATGAGGATTTGGTGAAAAGATAAAGAGCAAATAATAATAAACCAAAATGTTGAGTTTGGAACACAGAGCAGAACATTGCTTCTCAGTCATTCTCTGTACCAAGAATGCTTGATTTAATGAGAGCCATTGCTTCTTTAAGTAGAATAACAATGTTCCTGTTCTGCACACTTAATCTGGCTAATTAAGTCCTTGTTTGTTAAGGTGGTACTCTGGCCAAAATGAAAGTTAGCCATCACTACATCTGTTCTAGACATGCCTACTGATATCCAGTGGTTCCTCAGTAGTCTCTAGAGTGAGATTTCTCAATTTAAAGACTAGAAAAATCCCCTTCCAATGATATGTCTTGAAGGTGGGTGAAACCTTTCGTCGCTGGCTGTTTGAATATTTTTCCCGATAGCTGGCTAACCCTCTGTTGCATGTATTATTTCTTAAACATGATACAAATATTTTTGTGTTTTTGTTATTTGAAATTGCTTAAATAATGGGAATATTTGATTTTTTTAAAAGGGGATTGATGGTTATTTTTTTCCATATGGCAAAAATGTGCAATAGTGGAAAGTACCATAAAATCAAATGTTTCTCTAAAACATCCTGTTATTTAAAATACGACTCAAAAATGAAATTTATACTTAGTGAAATGTATAATCTAATATTTACACAGTCAGATTAATATCATGCCCATTGTTATTTGAAATGTATGGTAATAAAGACATTATAATAAGACCTTTAATAAGACACAGGAACATCATTTTCTTAATCAAAAACATCATTAAGCATGTTTTATTAAGTAGAAATAAACACGAATGTGTACCAACACATAATTTGGGTGGGATATCACAATTGCTTCTGTTAGAACAGCTATTTATTGTTAAAAATACAAATTAAGTTTTTTTCACTTTTTAAATGTAATCAAAAATTGTAAATGTAGTCTCAGAGTGGCCTAGTGCTATGTATGTCAATTACAGTTCAAAAGGTTAAATGCACACAGATTACTTCCATATTCACATATTTGCCTTCTGGCGACAAATTCATTTCAGCATGTTACAAACAGAATCACATCTAAACTGGTTTTAATGATAAAAATTAAGGTTAACTTACCCCAGATAGTATTTTTTTTTCTTGAAGGAATTTTGCCTAAATATTGAACAGTCAACTTTGAGAGCCCACAGGTCATGACCTTCTGAATGTCCATGGAAATGGGAGGGCAAACAGCATTTCCTGGCCATCTGATGTCATCAAGTATTTGTCCCTTCAAAGTAAAAGACGTTTTCACAATTAAACGGTAAAACATGGATGTAATACAGGGTGATTCAAAAACATTCATCCGATTTCAAAATGATTTATTTCACTTCTAAATCATTGCAGAACAATGCAGTAAACTGTAAATGGTTTAAATGAGCATAAAGTTTATTATGTCATTTTACAAGTGCTCAGTATGAACCTCCTGCAGCTGTACGGACAACATCAACACGGTAGTCAAATTCATCAAACTCGATTGAGCATGTCGGGTTGTCACTGTACTCACGGCTCTTTCAATGCAATTTCTGAGATCATCCAGTGTTGTGGAACCAACGACAAATGCTCTGAGCTGTTGGAGGTTCACTGCCAGCAAAAATCACGTTGCACAGTTATGACAGATTCACTCTTATTGAAGTGGAGAATGCAAAATCCTTCTGCTCAGGGGTCGCCATCTCCTCGCAGACTGAAGGGAGCCATCTTCTGGTGACAGTCACTCTATGACCCCCTCTTTTAGTTGGATTGTGATTGGTTCCTAGGCACCTCACAGTTGTAAAAATATGGCGCATTGAAATCAGATTAATCTTTTTGAATCACCCTGTATTACTGCCTTTTAGCAAATTAGAGATAAAGTAATTGTTGGCAACACCATGCAATAGAGGGCTAATGCAGAAGATAGAACGTTTATAGATGAAAATACAAAGAAGATACAAAATTGTGAATTCTGTCAAACTGAAAAGGCTAAGGGGTGCTGTGATAATATTGCATAACATGACAAATAACATATTAACTGCTAGTTTTAGGCTCGAACGTTGAGGAAACTGAGGTCTTTGGTCCCTTTATGAAACCAAGGCAATTTCTAAATACTTAACATTTTCCAAATGCTTTTCAAGGCCCTTTCCAAATACTTCAAACCACATTAATTTAATGTCTTAAGTGTGAAGATGTGAATGTTATGCACAGTGCAAAACTGTTTTGTGCATGATCAGCCAATGATGCTTAATAACATGCCAAAAAAGGGTAGAATATAGATGAATTACTCTTAATGATGACTTTATGTTCATGTTCTTGCTGCAAAAAATGATGCATTCTAGCATATTTGTATGATTTGAATATATTCCTCCTCTTTTGAAGCTTATACAGTACATTTTCAGTAGACGTTGATGTGCAGGATGACCTGTTCCAGGGCAGGTTAGAGCTAGGTAATGTGTTACTATTATAACCTGCTGCTTGACCTTGAGCTTTTACTGTTTACAAGACAGACGTGATACCAGGTTAATTTGGAAATAATTTTGTCAATTAAATCACCCAGCCTGAAACCAGGAATTCTGTCCCATCAGGTCATTCTACTTTCCTCACGTGTCCCTGTTTCCCATGGCAAATCAATACATGCTTGCATGAACGCAATAAAAAGCATCCAACACTGAAGTGTATGCAAAATTCTGGGAACCATCCTTCAAAGTTTTCTGTTATTCCCAAGATCAAAGAAATAAAGAGTTTAAATTGCTAGGACATACAGTACTTAGTGCTCTGCTGTGCCTGGAAAACCTTCCTTTTGCGGTCTTGGATCTGTCCCACTGAAGTGAGCATGACAGATGCTCGAGTAACTATTTTCCATCAACTCAAATGCTCTTGGTCTTTGGAGACGTCACAGGTTTAGATTACTCCTGAGTGTGTTGATGTAGCAGAAGGCCCTGTGCAGGGTTCCCAGCATATGCTGCACAGTGATGCTGTGCAGCCCCTTGCTCTGTGTACCCCTTCAGAGGCCCCACTAAAGATTTTGACATGTGGGCTTTAAGGTTTGAGGACGTGCAGTACACCTGTAAGTGTTTGAACGCGCTAAATGCTCCAGCAGACTCCACTCACCTCCCAAACCTCCCACTCGGTCAGGCCATCACTCCTAATCTCCTTTCAGTCTTTCCCACAGAGGCTGTGCTTTCTGGAACAACATGAAGGCTGCTAAGACCATGGATGGTGGGTGTGAGGATGGAGTGTTTTAGGCCATGAACCAGAGCTAGCAGCTGGTCCATTTCCAGCTTGGTGACCCCTGCTATGAGGTGATGTTGGACCACACTGCTCTGTTTGTTTATTTCATCTGTATATTACTGGTTCATTGCTTAATGGTGCAGTCTCTTGCCCTTTGGTCCACTTTTCTGCCTCCTTGTTTTGGTTCTCTTTTTTTCTGAGGTTTGGCTAAGATTAGCTAAACATTTACTTCAGTTGACCAAGAGCATCATTAATTCAGTCTCTTTCTCAGAATTGGCTTCGCACTGTCTGTTCCTCATTCACTCCTGCACAGCTGGTCCAACATTACAACCTTTGGACATACTCACTGCTCTAATGGAAACATTTAGAATCTACAAGTGGGTTGATTTGGAATGCAGCTAAAGCTGCATGTCCTCTATTGTCCCTGACCCGAGCTAGCGCTAATTTTGGACCACAATCGGCATTGTTGCAGAAACTGTTACTCAATGCTACTCAAGGGACCGCTAGAATCACTTTTCTTTGCTTGACCAATCTGACGAGAGGAGGCCATGGTGATTGATATTTGGTTTGCGAATGTGAAAGGAGCTTTGCTTGTAGGTCACTGGATCTCACCCCTAAGATGCCCTAGTTAGCGATCCTGTCTGAGACAGTCACATGCTTGTACACTCTGTCTCGTAGTGTAAACACAAGACAGTGCAAGGCTCTTGTCTCCATGGCTCTTGCTCTGTGTTGGTGTGCTGGTACAGCTGTGGCCTGCTGTTGACTGGGTGAAAGGGAGGGGGAGGCAGAGTGGAACTGATCAAAGGGAGACTTCAGGCTTGGAGCCAGAGGAATAGGACAAATTGACACGTGCACTATGTCCAAAGCAGTCATGCCTAGACAGAAACTTTCCACCAGTTTCCAGTGCTCTCTTCAAAGTCATTAACATAAAATACAATCAAGTTAAAGTTCTGAGATTCTTAGAAATGCCAAGTTTTGTGTGACATTAGAAAAAGGCAATGTTAAATGCAAATAGGACCAATAAGCACGGAAATGGAATTTAATTCATGAAAGACAATGCAGTCTAAACCTCTATGCACAACAACTTTTCATGAAGTTGAAATTATAATAAACTATATACTCATCTATTTACATTATTGGGCAAAAGTCAGAGACCACCCTTCAATTATTTAGTTCCCAGCCAAATGACCATTAAGTGCTAGTTGTTCATTTTTCAGGAGACATTTCTGAGGAGATTAGAACTATAATAATAGATAATCCACTTGCAGAAGGAAAGGGAAATTCAAAGGATAATAAGGGAAAAACAGGAGTTTCTAAAACTGGTGTTCAAAAAATGATTAAAAGAGAGAAATATAATTAATAAGAGAGAAAATAAAACTCCTAGCAACTGTGCGAGACATGAAAGACCACCCAAACTGTCACCATCAGATAAACAGCACTTAAAGCTTTCACCTTTGAGAGCAAGGAGACAATCTACAGATGTTTCATGTCATTCTTCCACAGTAAGAACACAACTCAACGTGGGTCATGGGTCTGAAAAGATGTGTATCTTTCAAGAAGCCCTTACTGAGAAAAGGAAAAAGACAATAAAGAGGATTATTTGCAAATCAAACAAAGAAGCTACTGGTGTTCTCAGAGCAATAGACTGACCACTCCAATTCCAGACTGCAATTTCATTGAATGTGTTTGGATTACTTAGATCGTAAGAAGCAGAAAATGCAACCAACTTCTAAGACTGAACTGTGGAGGTGTGGAAAAATATCCTTGCAGATTTCTTTGAAAACCTGAAAGCAAATCTCCTAAAAAAATGAAAGCTGTAATAAAGGCAACAAGTGGACACTACTAAATACTGGAAAAAATGATATTTAGTTGTTGAGGCTTCTTTGTAATTTTCTTTTTTCTGCTGTTTTCCTGATGCTGAATGAAAATGATGATGTGATGATGATAAAGTTAAATGACTGGAAATGACTAAAAATGACTGGAAAGTATTTAAAATGAACAGTGCAACATAAATAATAAAATATTACATTCTTTGTTATCACTGGCAACTTATACTGTGACTTGTAATGGAACTCAACAGCAAACTCTTTAAATAAGAGAGATGCTCATTTGTTTTAGCAAAATAGCATGCTGAATTCAAAAGGACAAAATGTATTGAGTTCTGCAAATGTATAAATATTTTTGTTAGATAGTTCTCTCGTCTCCAGCCATCTGACAGAATGACATTTAAGGCCTGGTCGTGTTGGAGAATCGAAAGAGGTGAGAACTGAGCTCAACTGTACAGTTCTGTCTTTATGTTATGCAAGCCCTTCTCACTCTCTGTTTACAAACTAGGACTTCTGGCATTGTCTCTTAACAAAGTGCCCATCAGTTATTGACCCAAACCTCCGTGTCACTCTGCTTAGCGAAGAGGCGCACGCAAAGGCCGGTGCAGAGTGACGTATGACCGTTCCTTCCCTTTGTGCGAAACAAAAGTCCTGGCTATCAAAGAAACTCGACACTGGCCAAAAACAATACATGCAATTAATGAGGTAAACATGCCTGACAGTGAAACGCGCTGGCACTGTAACCGCACTCCAGTAGCCAAATTCCCATCTGAGAGGGAAAACCAGGTCCACTGTGTTTCCGTTCTTGTCCTCGATTCCAGGTAATCCAAGGCCCTTTCTAAGAATCGCGGATACTGTCTGCTCCGGCCAAACCCGGAGGAATGGGAGCGGGTGCTATTATCTGACCATGCAAGGCAGGGATATGTCTAAATCTGTGCGGTTTCTCAATTGCTGACCATTGTAATTGCTGCAACTGAGCGCTGAGTGAAATGTCATAGTGCATGTTCTTTCTCCTTTCTGGCTTGGTTTTGCTTCTGATGGGTCCAACTCTGGGCTTTGTTAAACAAACTCACAGAATTAGAAGAAGTGCAGCCAATCACTAATTCACTTATCTGTACTTATCTACAAATGTGCTCTAGCAAAAATCCTATTTAATGAGAAATTGCAGTTGGCTGCTCAAGTCTGAGAGCTGTATGATTTTCAGGTAATATTTAGTTGGTATGCTTTATTAGAAAATAACTACAGCAACATAGACCAGTTCAGTAGCTTATCATTTTAAACAAGAAATCTTATGTAGTGATTCTAAACAAAGTGTGCTGCTATTGCTCATTAGATTGAGGCAAAGGGTGGCCTGGGGGGCCTAAGTCCTCTCACTTGTTTAGTCAGAGCGCAAGACGAATTACATTTTAGAACATTTTATTGGAATAGAAAGATTTTTTTAAACATTCTGAACCAAAAGGCACTGAGGTTTAATATCTTCATGTCTTTTTTCACCTTTAATAACAGAGATTGACAAAAGTCATCACCAATTTTCAACAGATGCTGTCACTATGGCAACATTTACTGCATGCTGGTCATGTACAATTGCTGTTTCCAACTGCATTCTGCTTTTTTTCAACAGCAACATTAAAAAACATAACATTGGCCTTCTTGACTGTTTCTGGAATTTTTGGAAATGAGCTGAACTGTGCTAGTACTAATGTGGACTACTACCTACCTAAATAGCGAGGTTGACTGTGGTAAATAAAGTTGAATCTAGCAAAAGAACAATGAGAAGGTCTTTAACCTTTCACCATAGATATCTACGCCTAATGCTGTAAAAGGTCGGCGTATGGTTAGTTGCCGTGTTATGTTGTCAGCTGTTATAGCAGTGAGACACAAAAATATGAGGTCCGCAATTGTGTGTTGTACAACCCCATTTCCAAAAAAGTTGGGACGCTGTGCAGAATGTAAATAAAAATAGGATGCAATGATATGCAAATTAAGTAAACCACATTTTAAAGGAGAATACTGCACAGACAACACATCAGTTGTTCAAACTGAGAAATATTATTGTTTTGTGAAAAATATATGACCGTTTTGAATTTGATGCCAACAAAATGTTCCAAAAAAGTTGGGACGGCGGCATGTTTACCACTGTGTTTTAACAACACTCTGTAAGCGTTTGGGAACTGAGGAGACCAACTGCTGTAGTTTTGAAAGTGAAATGTTTTCCTGTTCTTGTTTGATACAGAATTTTAGCTGCTCAACAGTTCGGGGGCTCCTTTGTCATATTTTTCATTTCATAATGCGTAAAATGTTTTCAGGTTGTGACAGGTCTGGACTGCAGGCAGGCCAGTATAGCGCCTGGACTCTTTTAATACGAAGCCATGCTGCTGTAATACATGCAGAATGTGGTTTGCCATTGTCTTGCTGAAATAAGCAGGGCCTTCCGTGAAAAAGACGTCGTCTGGATGGCAGCATATGTTGCCAAAACATGTATCTATTGTTCAGCATTAATGGTGCCTTCATAGATGTGTACATCACCCATGCCATGTGCATTAATGCCCCCCCACACCACCATGAATACTGGCTTTTGACCTGTGTGCTGATAACAAGCTGAGTGGTCTTTAGCCCGGATGATGCAGTGTCTATGATTTCCAAAAAGAATTTCAAACATTGATTCGCCAGACCACAAGACAACTTTCCACTTCACCTCAGTCCATTTTAAATAAGCTTGGGCCCAGAGAAGGTGGCAGCATTCCTGGATCCTCTTTATATATGGTTTCTTCTTTGTGTTTTAAAGTTTTAACTTGCATTTGTGGATGCAGCAACATACTGTTTTCACAGACAGTGGTTTTCACAGAGTGGTGAACTCCTCCTCATCTTTACCTCTGAAAGGCTCATCCTCTTTGGGATGCACTTTTTTGTACTCAGTCACGTTACTGACCTGTTGCCAATTAACGACCAGGTGTCTTTTTTAGTATTACACAACTTTACTAGCCTTTTGTTGCCCCCGTCCCAACTTTTTTGGAATGTGTTCTTGGCATCAAATTCAAAATTGGCATATGTTTTTCAAAAAGCATTAAAATTTCTCAGTTTTAGCATTTAATATGTTGTCGTTGTACTATTTTCAATGAAATATAAAGTTTAAATGATTTGCATATCATTGCATTTTGTTTTAATTTACATTTTGCACAGCATCCCAGTTTTTTTGGAAATGGGGTTGTATTTAAAATGAAATTCTGGGTTCGCCACTGACTTGAATGGGATTTTATAAAGCTTGTCCACCTGGCAACAAAGAAATACATTTGGGTTCTTAAACCAAGCAAACTGTCTAGGTTGAATAATCTTACAATATTCCATATTACATATTGGAGTTAATGAATTAGATCATTAAAATGGGCTCCAAGTGCAGACTTTCAGCTTTAATTTGAGGGTATTCACTTCTAAATCACATGAACAGTGTAGGTATTACAACTATTTTCATAGCCCCCCATTTTTAGTGACTCAAATGTAATTGGACAGATTATCATAATCATACATAAATTTGTCATTTTAATACTTGGTTGCAAATCCTTCGCAGTCTATGACTACCTGAAGTGTGGAACCCATAGACAGTACCATTCTACTTCTTTGCCTTAAAAAGTCTTTGATTGTTTCACAATGTGCCTCGGGTCACTGTCCATCTGCAGTCACACCATCAATAAAAACAAGGGAACCATTGTTTGGCACTCATACATACCCATGGCATGACACTACCTCCACCATGCTTGACAGATGAATTAATGTGCTTTTGATCATAATAAAGTACTTTCTTTTCTCTGTGCTTTTCTCTTGCCATCCTCCTAGTACAGGTTGATCTTGTCACATCTGTCCATAAAATGTTGTTCCAGAACTGTACAGACTTTTTTTCAGATGTTTTCTGGTGAATTATAATCTTCTTGTTTTTGAGGCTTCCCAATGGTTTACATCATGTGGTAAACCCTCTGTATTTACTCTGGTGAAGTATTTTCTTGATTCTTGACTTTGACACAGATACACTGACCCCCTGGAGATTGTTCTTGATCTGGCCAACTGCTGTGAAGGGGTTTTCATTCAGAAAGGAAATAATTCTTCTGTCATCTACCACAGTTGTTTTCTGTGGTCTTATAAGTTTTTTCATGTTTCTGAGCTCATCAGTGCTTTCTTTCTTCTTAGGACTGTAGCAAATAGTTGATTTGGATTATCTATCTGATATCTCTCTGGTTTGTTTAGATATTTTTGCCAATGATGGCTTGAAAAAACACACATACCTGACTGTGGAACCACAGAGCTGTCAACTGCCAGCTTCCAGGTTATGGTCTGACCTCTGAGCCCTTAAAAATAGACATGAAAATGGTTATAATTCCTACATTGCTCGCCTAATTTGGTTGTAAATACCTTTAAACCTGAAAATCAGCACTTTGAGCTCGTATTCATTTCATTAACCATAATTTGCTGTGGTAGACAGCTAAAATTACAAATACTTTGTCCAAATATTTATGGACCTGGCTGTATACTGACTCCAGTTGCCAATATATATTTTTTTCAGTAAGAAGAGATTAGTTGACGGTTAGTCATGTGTGCAGGGATTAGAGGAGGTCAACTGGCAAGCACAAACTAAAGGGAGCCAATGTTCATGGCTTAGAAAAGACAGAAGAGGCACAACACTGGAAATCGATTATTTAAAAAGTCAACTTTAATACAGTCTAAGAGTGAACAAGTGAACAATTAACATTTTTTTCTGGTTCATTTTTAATACTTTTGTACAAAATTCACAGTTTAAGTGATTCATAACTGGAATAAATACTCCAATTTATAATAATAATGGCGGTATGGAAAACAAACAACAAGCCAAAAAAATGAGCAACAAATATAAGGGAACAAACAAAAAAAAATACTAACAAGACTTCTAGGGTCCTTGAATTTAAAATAAACCTATTGGTCTCTTTAACAATGGTGTGAACATTGAGTGTTAAGGGGGGCCTATTGCTTGGAGCTGGCTAACTTAGCCAGATAATAGAAATGAGTTTCACCTGACGAACACATGAGAGTTCTCATGCACAAAAAGATGAAACAGATTCAAACTTAAAGATGCATGGATGTAGTGAATCAGTGGGAAACAGTAAGACAAGAAAAGCACCACCATGTAATGAAGTAGTACTTATCAGAGTCCGCTTGCCAACTCAGTCACTCTGCCGTGAGGAACCGGATCCTGGCAGCTGACTGTCTCTAGAGCTACTTAGAATGGATTTTACACTCGCTGGCAGCAAGCAGGGAATGGTGAGCTTTGTGAATGTGGCTCAGATCGGGAACACTTACCCTCGCTTAAAAGACCAGGTCATGACCTTATAGAGGGTACTCATGACCAAAGTCACTCTTATAAAATCTATAAAGTATGATAAATGGAGTGCTTGTGACTAAGGCACATCAAAAAAGTTGTCTGGAAGGTATAAAATCTGTACATGTTTCTGTTTTTGTCTTCGTGAACTATACCATAGCAAAAGGACTCGATCCAGTTGACAAAGGGGCTACCAAACGCTAACAATTACCTAAAATGTTTATCGGCAAATGATATGCAAACAGTCATGATCCCTTCAAAAAAAGTGAAACACATTATATAAAACAATAAAACAACACACGAACAAACACACACATTGGCATCAGGTCACTATGAAAGGATTACATCAGTGGTCCTATAGCATCTCTATGTACAATGAGCTATATCAAAGCTACTCTGGCTTGGTGATATTGTTGTTGTTGCTGCTGATGTCATTGTTGTTGTGATTGAGAATGCACAGGCCGTTCTGTTTCCTGAGTGCGCGAGGTATCACTTTCTTCTTCAAGAAGAGTCTCTGGAGGAACTTGTCACTGAGGCTCATGGGGAAGTAGCTGTGAATGAAGTACATGAGGCCCACGCCTGGTCCTGTGTAGTAGCGGACCTGAGGGTGCGGCGACAGCAGCGCCTCCACGATGGTGTTGATGACGGGGCTCAGGTCCTCGTTGGCCATTTTGGCATGGCTCTGGAAAAGCTCCTTGGTCTCCAGTATGTATTCCTCGCCATACTCTTCTAAAAGGCTCGGGGAGAGGTTCTGCAGCAGGTGCTGGTGCTGTTTCTCCCAGTACTCTGTGTTACTGCTCTGACCTGGGAAGAGCAAATGAGGGTTTTAAAACCATTTTTTTTCCTCCAGTGTGTTCAACATCAGTAAATAAGCAGTAATTGTGTGGTAAAATGTTAAGTGTGTTCTCTGTAGAGGAATTAATTTTCACTTAACATGCAATTTGACCAGGGCACCCAAACTTTTGCATATGTCTGTAAGTGATGTCATTCAAGTAGTCAAATCACTGACTGACATGTGAACCCTTAGTGGCCTAGAGTAAGTAATGCTGTTTATCTGTACAGTCAGTTTAATTTAGATATTTGCATGTAATCACATACTAACAATCACATATTTACATAATGACATAGTTATTACAGCATAATAATTATATTTAGACTGTACCAACGAGTTTCTGTCTATACTTCTGTAATTTTCCTGGTTGTTTACATGTCAAAGAAAAACAACGAAAAATGGCAAAAATGTTAAGGATGTCCAGCAAGTCTGTAGCTACTGTTATTTGCAAAAATTTTGGCTCTCTGGTCAAATTACATGTCTTGTTGATTTTCTGTGTGAAAATAAGTACAAGTACAATAACCCCCTCAAAATGCTTGACATGCCCTTGGCCATGTTTGTATTGCTCATCTATCTTAGTGTCCTCAACCACAAAACAGCAGTAAAGCAGAATGTTCTATCACTTTCACACATAACTGCTATTGTGTCATGCATTAGCAGAACTGGCATGGAGCTGTAGGCTGTGTGCCAGCATAATGGAGGGATGCTTGGCTGGAAGGATCAGAGGTGAATTAATTAAGAGGAATGTAAACACAGGTCCGGGCACACTTTATCCTGCTATTTCTCCAGTAATCCTCCAGAACTGCTTTTGGCAGCCTGGCCTGCTAAATTAGCGCTCGAACAAAGGGTGAAGTTTTTTAGTTAGCAACCGTACCGAACAGCCATGCGGCCAGAATGTAAACGAGATTATCAATTAAGAGAGCTGTAATGAAATGTCTGTTTTGTTTGTAATATCTAATCCAGATGTAATCCTGACATGCCAGAACTTCTCGAAGGTTTTGAAAACAGTACACGGCTCCGTTAATTTCTCTTGGCTGTGAATGGGAATGTTTATTGGAGCACCTGTTAAGCATTACTGAAACTGTTATGGAGGCAAGGAACCCTCATGTCTGTAATTTTTAGTTCATTTTTACTCTAATCAACATGTTTGTATTTAAACTCTGTAAGTATTGTGACGTGTTTCTTTAAAGAACTCAGATAAGTCAAAGATCTGGTACATAACTCAGTTGATCTTCAAACTCCGAATACAGAAGGAAAAAATGGCGCTCTCCCTCAGGCTAGCTCACACTACTCCTGCTAGCACTACACTGTGAAGCTTGCTATGGAAACATACTGCCGAACCTATCCCGGCCCTTCAAAATAAGAGTCCTTGGCAAATAAACAAGTATAGCGCTTCCTAACAAACTAATGTTTCATCAACCAATCATATTTTGATTTCCAAAGGGTGGAACCGATTCCCTCTAAATGTCCTAGATATGTCACTGAATACAAATGCTAGCCTGACAAATGCATTTCAGTTAAATTTTAGAAATGGAAAACTTTACTGAAAGAGACACTGTAAAATCGCTATATGCTAAAATATGTTAAGGTCTGTTACAGCGTAAAGCATGAAATGTCCTTTCCAAGCTTTGAATATCTGTATTTAATCTAAGACAGCAAAAAAAATGTTTAAAGTAAAAAGCTGTTAGCTGAGTGCTAACACACTACTAGAATTCCTTAGGGGCGCTAGCAGAAATCATAAAGGTGTTTTGATTTATGGCCTGAACTGAAGGCTTATCTCAAATGAGTGTCATGATTACCCATTTCATGTGAATGTCATGAGGTAAAGAACCACCCTCACTTTTTATGCGATTTCCAATGACTACAGTCAGTGTACTTCAGGCTGTACAACTGTTCAGAACCGTTTTCTCACCTGTCTTGAAGGCAGAGGGTAGGATGGTGGACACTTTGACTCCCCACGGCTCCAGTTCATGACGAAGTGTGTTGATGAAGAGATTCAGTGCAGCCTTTGAAGCCCCGTAAGATGCCAAACATGGGAAGGGCTGCTCACCTGCACACAATGGACGAGAAAGAGAGTTAGTGACGTAAGTGGGGGGAGAGGGTCAATGTGCTATAATGTCTTTAACCAATGATACTACCTGTATGGGCCTCTTTGAAAATTAGATGTAGGTTGGTAGTTTATTCCAAAATATAGACAAATTGCAGATTACAGTGTATATTCAATGTATCACTATTTTGTGTGCCCCTCAATTTCTTACTGTAATAACCACTATTAGTTTTATGGTAGTGACCAAATAATTCTTTGTGGTGACTGTATCATGTGTCTAAATGTTATCAACTTAGTATGTTAAAAGCTATTAATATTTCCTTTATTTACAGCACACTCTGGAAATGTGTTATGAAATGGATAAGCTGTGTTATCAACTGCCATTATCTTATTTTTCCTTTGTTAACAGCACAGGTAATATATTACATAAGGGACTATTACATAAAAAACAGTCCTGAAATCTGATATGCAAACACATACTGGCTACTTATTATTACATTACTTGCCGATACGTTTTTAGGTATGCACCAAAGAAAGCACACCACTGTACACCAGGAACCCCCAGTCTTTTGTTGTTAAATCTTGGCAGAGTGTTTGAGTTCCTGACACACATGGACAGGCTTGATAACATTTGATCCAGTGGCATAATAGCGCCGTTGTTAAAGGAAAAGGTGTGCCGTTAAAGGACAGTAAAGACAGTAGTTGGGCAGGAGGGGATCAGAGAGAGACGGCACAGGAAAACCAGCAGCCTGGTTGAAGTTAATTACAGGTTGCGGTGCTTTTCTATAAACATGTGGTTTCGCCATGGGGCGAAGAGGAATAAAAAGGGGTTTGTGTCTGAATTGCGCCGACTTAGCATTCGACAAGATCTGAAGCGCGTTTGACAATACAGAAATACAGCCCACCTGGAAGCAGGCTTAGAGGGACAGGTTCTAACAGTAGGTTGTGTTGAAGAAGGAAGAAAAGCATTTGGCCCCTATCGCACAGCAAGATCCCTCTGAAGGAGCTATTTTGTTGTTTAACAGGGCCCGACGCCAGCACTTTAGCCAGCATTCTAGCCAGCACTCAGATAGAACAGTGCCAGGCCGTTACTCGAATTGGCACAGCATGAGTAAACAGAGGGTGATAAAAATCAGCAGTACGGAGGGAAGGTAGAACATGGTGTATACATCGCACTCGTCTTATCTGTCAAAATACCGTTTTGAGAGCAAAAAGAGCGCAGTTCTCAAGGGAGGTAATCACAGGGCCCACATGAGCCCAGCTGATTTCAAAGCTGATAAGCATCTCAGGCATAGATGAGGGTTTGGTATAATGTCAGCCTTTCTATTTTTGCAGTGTTTAGAATGTTTGATCAGTACATTCTGACATTTGTCGGAATTCCAGGTCTTTAAATGGAATGAGACAGGATCTTTCACTTGTTAAAAGTAGGCCGATTAAACGATATGTGCATGTTTGTTTGTCTGTGTGTGTGTTTGAGCCTTTTTTACTGACACTTGGATATTTAGGCCCTGTCAACATAAGATACAGCCTACGATAGACTAACTTTTGTCGAGTCATGGACTAGTTATCATTTTCTAAAAAAAAATATTCACATATAGAAATTTAGGCCTTGACAACACAGCGTTATGTGTGCAATAGAGTTTGCATGACTACTTTTTAATAGTGAGTTGTTGAGGAATGTAGCAAACTAATCATCAGTTGTTATGATTATTATTATTTCTTTTCTGACTCCTTGCGACCATACGCATAGTGTTTCTCCACAATATCTTGTAATTTATTTGGGTCTTCAGGCTTCTAAATGGCTGGTTCATGATTCCTCTGATTGTATCTGTCTATCTTGTTGCAACCTTTTCCTCTTGCATGTTCAGTTCTTACAGCCTAATGGTTATTTCCAGTGAACTACTTCTCCTCAGATTATGTCCAAAACAAGACAGCTTCAGATTGGTGAGCTGGGCTTTAAGTTAGAGACTTTAGTCTTCCATCTCTTATGAAGTATTTCTATTCTAACAAATTGCGTTAGCTTTGTGTTTAATACTTGCATGCTAACTATCAATCTGGTTCATTTATATCATAAACCGATAAAAGTGCACTTCCTGAAAAGAACGCGGAGTAATTGCCCAGCTTAATCAATTCCCTGGTATCGCTAGAATGCTGCTAGATCATTACAAGGTTGTTGCTAAGTGATTGCTAAAGTGTTTCACATGGTTGCTAGGGTATGGCTAGACAGTTGCTATGTTATGACAGGTGGTTGCTAATGTGTTCGTAGGCAGTTGCTGTGGTATTTGTTGGTTACTAGGAATTTGTTAGGATATTCCAGGTGGTTTCTATGGTATGTCTGGTCATTATTAGGGTATTGCTTAGTAATTGCTAAGGTATTGGAGATAATTGCTTGTATATTTTTAGGTGGTTACTGTGTTATCTTTCATGATTTCTAGAGGGTTGTAAGGTGGTTGCTGTTGTATCCCAGGTGGTTGCTAGGGTGTTTCCAGTGTACTAGTACTAATAGCATAAGAGGGATGTATAAACTTTGGAACACCCATTTTTGGAGCATTCGTCTGTTTCCTATGGAACGTAAATCCAAATTTGAACAGGTAGTGGACAGAATTCTGGAAAATTACTAAAAAAACTAAAATACTAAAGTGCTGAGGATTAAAAGCAGGCACTCTTCCTGACTGGTCAATAGCTGCTCACAGCACCATTAGTCAACTGTTCGACTAATCTGTGCAACCTATAGAGTGCTAGTATTTATGTATATGCACCTGAAGGACTGGAGATGGTCACTATTCTGCCTTTGTTCTGTCTCAGCAGAGGAAGGAAGGTCTTAGTGACGGAGAGGGTCCCGAAGAAGTTCACCTCCATGCAGCCTCTGTAGTTGGCCATGAGGGACAGCTCAGCGTCTCCAAAGTTTACACAAACGCCTGCATTGTTCACCAGAGCCCACAAGCCTAGAAGGAGAGAGGAGACACAGTTAATTACATTTTAATATGTTGTCAATGGTCACCATAACTCTGATATGTGTAACTAACTCATAAACTCCAGGCTTATTATTCAATTTCTAAGGCTTGAAGTCTGGAGCTGCCAACAATTCCTTGGAGTTTAAGGAGTTAAAGTAGTCACAGCGAGGTTGCGGTTTCCCTCACTGGATGAATCACAGTCCAGTGAATCATTTTAGGCTCCAGACTAAGTTTTGAATGGAACCAACATGCTTTGGATGGACGGAAATAACATCATATTTCTGTTTTAATGCTGAATAGGCAGAGGAGCTCTTTCAGTTGCTGAGGATCATGCAGGACATACACGTTTCAGCCGTGACAGAGCAGCTGTTCCGTTTATTGCTTTGGGATGAACGCCCTCTGTCTTGCGCACACATGCACACACAGATCCCTGCTGTAATTCATCCTACATGTTCCTCTTTGACCACATCATTCATGAACATCTGGAGAGTTGGAGAAATATGCAGCGGAAAAGAAAAAGAGAGAGCTACAGGGAAAGCAATGTATGTTATCTGTATTTAATTAGCGCTGGCTGTGATTGTGTCAGATGTTTGGTGGGTCTCAGGCTCAGAAGACTGCAGCATGCTGGCTCTGTGATTTGTACTGTACTCTCAGCAATCCCCCCAACGGTGTTTCATGGCCGATTTTGCAAGCGGGCTGTTACATCATTTATGATGATATCTTTCCCCGATGCACTAGTGACTTTAGCATTGAGACAGTGAGGTAAATTACACCAAGCAGAAGAACCAAGAACTTCTGGAGTATTCATTTAGTGTTGAAGAGAGAGAGAGAGAGAGAGAGAGAGACAGAGAGAGAGAGAGAGAGAGAGAGAGAGAGAGACAGAAAGACATGAAGAAAGGGAGAGAAAGATAATAAAAAAGACAGGGAGAGAGAAAGAGAAAGGAAGAAAAAAGAGAGAGAATATAAAAAGAGAGAGAGAGAAAGAGGACAGTGGTAGTTAAAGAAAAAAGAAAAAAACAGAGAGGGAGAAACAAGATAAGAAAGAGAGAATAGGAAATAAAGAGTGAGAGAGAGTAAGAGATGAGAGAGGGAGAGACACTGGATGGAGAGAGAGAGAGAGTAAGAAAGAAAGAGAGAAAAAGAAAGCGGGGAAGCTGGTGGGGAGAATGAAAGAAAGAGGGGAAAAGAAGAGACGATGAAAGAGAAAGAAGGAATCAGAAAAAAAGAGAGAGAGACTTAGAAATAGTGGGAGATAGTAGGGAAAAGAACGAAAGAATGAAGAAGAACAAAAGAGAGATATAAGAAAGAAGGGGAGAGGAAGAGAAAGAGAGAAGCAAAGAAAGAGAAGAAAGACGGTCAGAGGACAATAGAAGACAGAGAGAAAGAGAGAGGACAAGAGAGAAATAAAAGAGTGAGATAGAAAGGGGAAAGAAAGCAAGAGAGTGTAAGAAAGAGACTGTGTGAGTGAAAGAAAAGAAAGAGGGAGAAATAGAGAAAGAGTAATAAAGAAAAAGTGAGAGAGAGATTATGGAAGAGACAGTCAGCGAGAGAGAGAGAGAGAGAGAGAGAGAGAGAGAGAGAGAGAGAGAGAGAGAGAGAGACGGTCAATGGTCATAACCTGTCCGTTCCTTATCTAGGCCTGTAAATAACTGCACTACTGCACTATTGGGAGTAACTGTATCATTCGATCAGAGAAAGTCACGCACTTTGCTAGTGTTAAAGCTTTGCTGCATGGTGGGTGATTATGAGTTATGACACATGAGTTACAAGTTCACACATATTACTCCCATTCATAAGAACTGGACCTTTCTCATAAAGGCTCTGCCCCTAACTTTGTGATCTATGACTTGTGGCAGTGATCTTTAATCTATAACGTTATAATGTAACTTATGTTGTCATCACTGTGCTAAGATGAATAAATCACTCTTTTCCAATTACACTGAGCTGTTGGGTTACATAAAAGTCAACCATGTGTGCAGATCTGATCGTTTGTTAACTGTCTCTTTCTTTCCTTCTCTGTTCTTTTTTTTTCATTCAGGAAATTATTTATGAATGCTGGTGTGAAATTATCATGACTATCGAGAAATGCTAAAAATGTTTTCACAGCCTGAGAAACCACAGGCAAACAGCATGCTTGTGTGAGTGTGACGCCTAGTTTGCTCTCATAGAGCGTGCAGTTCAGCTACAAGAGAGCACATGTTCTTTGGACTGGATGTGCGAATGTCCTTAAATCACTGTTCCAGTCTGAGTGATGAGTGAAGATGAGACAGGAACAAGCCATGGTTTCTTAGTTTCCTTCACTTTCATCTCAGTGGAACTTTGCAATCATCCTAATCGCAAAAAAGGCATGGGTACATTGCTCTTTAATCTCCCTTTTCTTTGGTAACCGTATCCTGAAATAGCCTCTAACTTGAGAGGAGAAAAATGACTTGCAGCCTTGTTTAGCCCATTTAATTGAAAACTGAAGTTGTTTGAAATAAAAGACTTTGACATTGTATGTAAATAGTGTTTAAAAACATGCCCCGTCCTTACAGTCCAGGGCCGTCCACTCTTATCCACAAATGGCTGGCATGGCTGCAGGTTTCCATAGCAAACACACAGGAGCTCACCTGATTTCACTTGTTTAATCAGTTAGTCTGAGTCTTCAAACGACTGATCGCATGTGCTCCTGCTTTGTAAGGAAATCTGCAGCCACACCGACCATATCTAAAAACTAAACTGCAAACTAAACAGGCTGTTTTGAATGAATTGTTTTTGTAACAAACTTATTAAAATATATTAAGTTTAGCCCCACCCATCCACACTGAAGTTACAAGGAGTGTTTCAGCCTGGACGAGGCACAATAGAGAGCAGAGGTTATTTACATATATCCTTCTTAAAGACACAATAACAAAAACTGCCTGTTTAATTCTGAGATATAAAGAGTGGTTGGAAAATGAATTATGCCTGTTCATTTGTGAACTCATACAAACATATTTATTGGACCTCAGGAAAAAAAAAAACATAAAATACAAGAAACAAGTAGGATATGGCCCCTCTAATGCTTGTGCTCAGAATGAAGAAAACAGAACGCTCTGATTGGTCTATTAGGCAACTTGCACTTTGCTCGTGTTTGAAAATAAAGCGAGCCCTTGATATGCCGCCAAGCCATACAGACACGGCTCAGCAGGAAAGGCCCCGCGTCAGCATGTGTCAGTGACCTTTTCTAAACTCTGCAATTACAAACACGCAGTCAAGCTGTCCTTAAATGACTCCCACAGAGTCAACAATAGTAGAGGAAACCGCCCAACTGAAGTAAATATGTGTTCGCCTTAAAAGGGACATTGCTATTCTGTGGCCTGTGTTTAATGTGGTATTTATAACACGATGACCATTCCAATAACAGAGGAGAATGAGAGAGATTAGTAAAGGAGCTGAAAAACAAATCGTTACTCAGCGGCATGCGTGTGCAAGTTGCAAGAGCATTCTTAAAAATGTTGTATTTTTGATCTTTTAAATGGACTGGCGATGGTCACTGTAGTTCAAAATGTCTGCATAAATCATTAAGATGTGAACAAAGTCAAAAATCAGACGTCCAAAAAGTTTAATTTGTTTAAAAGCTACCTCACAGAAAGGTATGCATGACATGTTATCATTACAATTTATGGTAGCTTTGAGAGAAGTTTTTGGCCTAGAATTGTGTTTTTTTAATTTATTTTAAAAAATATTAATAGCAGAGAGGTACATGCAGGGTGTTGTAGAGTCAAATGGTCCCCAAAGAAAACATATTTTTCAGATTTAGCACTATTTTATCACTTTTAATGGTAACACTTTAATTGGATAGTTCACTTTAGACGCTTTTGTAGATACTCAATTTGCTTTTAAGTTACATCCAACTAAATATCTACTAAATTGACCATAATTTTCTTAAACTCTAAACCTGGCTCTAATCCTAACCCAAACCCAAACCAACCCTTACCCTGGTCCTAGCCCTAACCCTGGTCCAAATCCTAACCCTAACCCCACCACTGTTTAGAATCAGCTGAGTTTCAACAGATAGTTTGTTAACAATTTATCTGTAGATAATATATAGGGGACTACAGTGGACTATTCAAATAAAGTGAGACCCTTTTAGCATTACCTATAAATATTCCTTTTTTGGCTTGTAAATAAAATATCCATATTTGCATTGTAGACATTGCTATCTCTGGTTCCTATCACCACCACTGTGAAGACGTGCATAAGCTTTGCTACGATACTCTGTTTCACATCAAACTACCCTGAATGACTTTGTTCATCTTTCAATGTTTGAACTGTGCAAACATTTGCATTAATTTTACTATTAACATCTTTGTGCCATTCCTCAAGAAAGCATGGCACTATGTAACTGACTTCTATGACTTTTGTAACTGATCAATTCTCTGCACCACAAATGTGTTCTTTTCTAACTGTTATGAGTTTGGATGATCTTTACAGAACATTGTCAAAAATCCATGACATATTTTGCCACTCAACTCATTTATTGTTTAAATACTAAAATGTAGCGTGAGTTATTCATTTCAAATGACAATTCTTTAGTCTGTGAGTGAAAGTTTACCTTCTTACCATAGGTTTGGTTTAGCCTTGTTGCTTAATCAAGCCAATATTAGCATAGTAGCATATTCACTGTTGTTAATGACAAATTTTCTTGATTCAGTTAGTTAAAACAACATAGTCCTACTTCTTAGAGTGGAAACTCAGTGTTATGTAGCATGTTTGCGCGTAAGTATGTGAACTCTACCTTTCATGCCAAGCTTGGCCTTGGTGTTGATCAGGGCCTGCTGGACCTGCTGTGGTTGGGTGATGTCCACCTGCAGCAGGGTGAGCCGTGGCGAGCAGGTGCTCCTCAGGTGCTTGGCCCCCTGTCCTTCCAGATCCAGCACTGTTGCGAACACTTCGAACCCCATCGCGTCCAAGTGCTTAGCCGTGGCATGCCCAAACCCTGTGTCACACCCTGCAGAGAGAGAGAGAGAGAGAGAGAGACAGAGAAAGAGAGAGAGAGAGACAGAGAAAGAGAGAGAGAGAGAGAGAGAGAGAGAGAGAGAGATTTATGCCCACAACCACAACACTTGAACATTTTCTGAGCAAGCTCATCTTTGTCTTGTCTTAGTCTGAATGTCTTCATCCGTAAATCTTATTGTCACTTGCAATTCATGACTGTAAGCACTATAATACATGACAGTCATAATTCAACTGAAAGAAACTCTTCTGGCAAGCCCAAATTAAGTTATAGTTTTGCCAAAGCAAAAAACTTTGCCAAATCACTGTCAAAAGTCAGAGACCATCCTTCATTTTGTCTAATTTTTCTGTCAAAACTGCATTTTCAAGTGTCAGAAAAAAACAGAAAACTTTATTTAAGAGAAAATTACATAGAAGCCTCAACGACTGAATACATATTTTAAAAATTAATTCTGCTATTTCCACCTTTATCATAGCTTCTATTCTTTTCCGAAGACTTTTTTTTCCAAAGGGATATTTTTCCACACCTTTAAAGTTCAGTCTTAGAAATTGGTTGTATTTTCTGCTTCACTCAGATCTAAAGCAGGAGTGGTGCTTGCTTTTCTTTCTCTCAAAGATGAAAGCTTTAAGTACTGTTGGTGGTATTCCCGGTCTTGCATGGTTAGGAGCCCCTTTTTCTCTTTTATTTTATCTTTTCAATATATTTTTTTAACTTTAGTTTTGGATATTGCGAAGGCTGATCTCTGACTTTTCACACAGATACATTACAGATATGCTTACACACTGCACTCTTATATGTATGTATGTTCAGTTTTTCAGAGTTCATCAAATTCACAGATATCTTCTTTGAATTCAAAGCATTTGTCTCAGATGTTCTCGTAACTTGGACAATAAAGGAGAACCCTTTTTTGGATGTTGACCACCATGAAAACTTTAGAAGTTGATTCTCGTCATGCTGAACCATGACTCCCGACCTCATGCTGGTCCGCAGATAGAGCACATCCAGCGGCATCATGCTTATATAAAGCCTTGACTCGCGGCTCGCTTGCCAGCAGCACTCTGTTCCCTTATCTCTAACTGGATGGAATTAGATGGCAATGATAGGGCCTGCTGATAACACTGTTGTTTCTTTGGTAACAGAACAGCAAAGCATTTCACACACACAAACAACAGGCAAACAGGCCTACTCATAAAAAGAGACATTTCTCGTTAAGCAGGGCTTTGAAGATGTTCACACGCAGGCAGAGTGTGTGTAACCGATCATGTGTTGTGGACGCAAATGAGGAGGGACATCTTAACACCCATGCTTTATAATCGTCATCTGCAAGTGGATAAACAGGTTAATACCAGGAACCTTTAACCCCAGGCCAATGAGGGAGTTTCACTGAAGACGGAATAAAAGAAAGATGTTCCGGGTGAGACGTTTTCTCCCCTTTCATTGTCATTCATAAATTTGAGTGTTTTATGTCTGTAATTTTGGCAAGTACAGACATCTTACAGATAGTACATCTAATATTTTGAGTTGGGAAAACATTGTAAGCATTGTACGATTATTAAAAGACTTATTTAATATTATTTATAGAATGTAAATAATACTATATAATGAATAAAATCCATGGGCTTAGCTAGTGTGTTCATGGTTGTGATATCTTAATGAAATGGCAGCTTAGTTTCCATTAGTCTGGACTGTATGGACTGAGAACTGATGTTTACATGCTATACTAAACATTTTATACCAAAAAAAATGCCAGGAAAAAATACAGAAAAGTCTGTTTTCCATGATACGAGCCCTTTAAAATGAGCATAAATGTCTAGAAATTGGCTGAATGATCACATAATAATCTTACAATTCTCTTGTAGTAAGAAATGTTAGTTATACTGCCTACATTCAGGATGTTTTCATTTATTATTTTTTCCTGTCTATGGTCCCAGTCAAACTAGCACTCCATAAATCTCTGAATCATGTTGTACATTTTCTCTGCATGAGCTCGCAAAACAAGCAGTAAAGCTGCAGTGGGAGACTTTGTGGGTTCCGCAGTGTGTCTTGGACTGTAGAACACAAGCTGATAAGTCATCTTGGAAATGTATGCATGGCCTTTATTTTCACGTTTTTATACTCCGTTTGAATGACCCACAAAGCTTTTAATGCCCAATTGACAGGCAAACAAACGCCAATTGAGCTGAAGTGCAATAATAAAAAGCTTCCAGTTGGATTTTACAGGCTTCCTTCATGCACAGCATAACAAGGTCAATGCACTCGACCTTTCCCCTGCTCTGTATATGTGTGTGTGCATAAGTGCTGCATACTGTACATAGAGTGACTGCTGTTATCGTAAGAGCGCACACGCCTCCCATGATTTCAAACATTCTTTTTTTTATCTCAAGGTATTCTGAGGACATGGTGCAATCTGGCCAGCCCTTGACCCTCACATTCCACTTGCTGGTAGATGAGAGTAGATGAGCACAACATTTGCTCTAGTTGTGTGCCAAAGCTTCATGGGGGATGTTTGTGCATCTGCGTTGGGGCACACTATTCAAAGATTAATAGCCACAAGAGAGTAAGAATTTTGCTCTGCTGTGCTGTCCGAAGCCAACATGCACTGCTGTGCTAATGTCATTACCTGTAATAAATAATGAGAGCATGACTTGCCATCATTTCTCAAATGTAAAAGAAAAAAATAAAAAGATCTATGATGTTCTGAAGCAATCATACATTATTTAAGTTGTTCACACTGATTTATTTAATTTCTGGTCAAAATCAAGTTATTCAGGAGATGTTTCTGAGAAGATTGGACATGAGACAGTCCACTTGGATAAGGTAGGAGAACATCAAAGGCAAAGTAAAAAATCTTGCTTTAGATCTGAAAAAATCCACAGGTGTTTCTGTCCATCCTTCCACTGTGAGAAGACAACTCAACACTATGAGTCTGAAAGAATGTGTAGCTGTCAAGAAGCCGTTACTTACAAAAGCATATATTCTTTTTTCTCAGAACAAAGACTGACCATCCCAAAATCCAGACCTCAGCATTACTGAATAGTAAGAAGGAGAAAATACAACCAACTTCTCAGACTGAACTTTGGAGGTGTGGAAAAATGAATATCGTGCACTTAAAGGCAGTTTTGACTAGACATAAAATAAGAACGTTGTTCTATTATTTTTGCACATACTGTATTTTTATATTATAAACAGCTGGTGTAAAAATATTTTTTAAAAAATGTATCATGTGTCATTGCAGTTTGTTTCACTTGCAGAAAATCCGATGAAAGCTGTTAAGCAGTTAAGAGTTAATGATAGAGCTGGGCAACAAGACAATGTATATCGTTATCGTGATAAACTATGTCACGCTTTTCTAAATATGTCATGGATATCGTCACTACTTACTTACCAACTGCATGTTTCTTTATAAAGAAAGCTAATTAGTTAGATTTTGTGCAACATAACATGCCAAATATTGAATAAAACTCTACGTATTGACAGTTTTGATTGTGTTTTTAAAATGTAGCATTACTGCTTCTTTTTTCTCAGTTCCAACTGATCAGATGAAAAGATAAATGTTGTGACATATCGTGTATCGTGAAAATGTCTTGAAGTATCGTGATATTATATTTTTGCCATTTGCCCACCTCTAGTTTATGATTTTAACACAAATGATGTTTATGATTTAGCAGTTTTCTTTTCTGAGGGCCTGCAGCACCGCTGTCTTCAGCTACTTTTGTGGGCTGAACTTCATGCACTGATTGTGCTCGCCAGAACTTGGTTGCAGTTTCTTTGCTAAGAGCAGCAACAATTAAAGGAACTATATTTTTATGCTTTCACAGCAACTTTACATTCCAGTTAATGTGCAAGCAGAGCCTCACTCACAGATGCAAAATGTTTGTAGTCCATGGGTTACTTTGTTGCTGATGTATGATTTTGGTTTGAATCCTCCTTATTTGCTTCTTTTAGGTTGCCCTCGTGTGACATCGCAGTGACCCACAGCTGTGGCCTGTGTCAGGGTGCAGGGTTATATAAGGAGTGGCATGGATATTTTGGGCGACTGGTTGAGTGTATCACTTCACTCTGGGATGAACTGGGATCTGGACTGTCTCCAGGGACATTGAGTAAAGGAAAAGGCCTGCCAGAACTCTAACGGGGCAGAGAAGGAGGAGCAGAAACACATACACATGCTTAAGCATGCACACTCATCTCTTTTTCGTGCTGCCTCTCAGGTTCACTGGAGTATTTCTTTCATATTGTTCTATTGCTAGCTTGCGTTTTCTCAGCATACACTGAAACACTATCGCGGCGGCACTTCAAGAGAAGATCCATTAAGGGGAACGGCTGTGAATGACTTGCTCTTATGCAACAGCTAACAGGTCCCGGGCTGGAAAAATAAACAGACACACACACACACACAGATCGCTGTGGACGTAAACACAATTACAGGCCCTTATTCTGATGGATCAGGTTTCCTATCATAAAGGCTGTACATGTGCAGTACTGAGAAGACCACCCTTCCTTCATTTAATCTCCAATCAAAACAAATGTACCATTAAGTACAAGTTATTCCTTTTTCAGGAGATATTTCTGAGAAGATTAGATAAGGAAGTTCAAAAAAATCATACAGAGAAAATGGGGCTCCTATCATCCGTGCAAGACCACCAAAACTGTCCCCATCAGATAAACAGTACTAAAAGCTTTCATCTTTGAGAGACAGGAAAAAAATATCTGCTCTTTTTTCAGATCTGAAAATCCACAGGTGTTTCTGTCCATCCTTCCACTGTGAAAAGACAACTCAACACTATGGGTCTGAAAGAATGCATAGCTGTGAAGAAGCCATTACTGGGAAAAAGAAACAGATAAAAAAGAAGAAAATTTGCAAATAAGCTGCTGGTGTTCTCAGAACAATGAACGGGTCAACCCAGACTCTAGACTTCAACGTTGAATGTGTTTGGGATTATCTGAATCATGAGAAGCAAAAACTGCAACCAACTTCTAAGACTGAACTTTGCAGGTAGAAAAACCAAGGCTCCTGAAAAGTATAGTAGCTGTAATAAAGGCAGAGTGGACACAGTGGGAGGCGTGGCCATGCGAGCAGCCAAGCACGGAGATTCATGGTAGGTGCTTAGCCTCCTAAAAAGTGGCTTTAATGTGTTTGAATGTAGTTGTGTGTTAGTGTAATGATGTGTTATGTGTTATTTGTGTTATTTTGTGTTGGGGTGCAGGTTTACCTTGTTGTTAGTGTTTAATGTGCTTTATGTTGGGAATTGGTCTACCGTCAGGGTGAAGCCTGTGGCTTTCTGCCCTGGTGTTTAATAAAGAGCACTTCTCGTTGTGGAAATCATAGCCTCCCCGATGTCTTACTCTGCACCAACGCTACAATGTTATATTTAGTTTTTGAGCTTTTGTGTAATTTTCTGTTAAGTTCATGTTTTCTGTTTTTTTCTAATGCAAAATGACTGACATACACTCTACAGCATATATGCTTAATTGGATGAAATTGTGTCACTTGACCTAGTCAGCAATAGTGCCGGGCTGCAGAGGGTGAAGATGTGTGGGAAGTCACGGAGCAGATGTAATGTTCGTAATGTCATGATGTACCAACAGATGAATGTCTGAGAAACAAATCTGCGTGTGTGTGTTTGCGTGTGCGTGCACGCTTGCATGTGTGTGGGTGCGTGCGCGTATGTGTGTGTGCGTGTGGCATTAGGAATTCACACCTCTACAGTACGAGTACCTTGTGTTCATCATGACTTGGGTTGTCATGGAGTTTTGCCAGCGTAAAAAGGTGAGAGAGAGAGAGAGAGAGCGAGAGAGAGAGAGAGAGAGAGAGAGAGAAACAGAGAGAAATAGAAAAGAGAAATAGGTTTAGAGAGAGAAAGAGAGAGAAAAAGCAAGAAAAGGGTAATAGAAAGAGAACAAAGGAAAAAGAGAGGAAAGAAAGAAAGAAAGAAAGAAAGAAAGAAAGAAAGAAAGAAAGAAAGAAAGAGTGGGAAGGAAATGATAGGTGTTGAGGAGGACTGATAAAGTCAGAAATAGGGGAAGGAGAGACAGAATCACAGAGAGGGGGGGATTAGGAAAAAGAGGGAGTGAGAAAAACAGATAGTGACAAAGAGAGAGAAAAGAGTAAAAAGAGAAAAGGAGAGAGAGTGAGAGAAAAAAGAGGGAGCAAGAGAAAGATAGTAGAGAAAAGGGCAGTAAAAATGGAAAAGGAGAGTGAGTGCGAGCGAGAGAGAAAGAAAGAAAGAAAAAGAGAAGAGAGAGAGAGACTGATAGGCTCGCGAAGTGCAGCCAATAGCACTTAGCCTGTCTTTCTCAGAGATGAGAAATGGTGTCTGGAGCAGCATAAGACATTAATCTATATTTAGACTATATAATTGTTTCCCGGCATGAAGGCTAATATGCATCTGACCGAATGATATTTATTTAGGCTTTAGTGTTGCTCTTGGCTGCGCTGCAGACAGGGAGGACTTCAATCACACTGATGGTCGAGAGAGAACGAGAGAGAGCAGCAGCTGAGAAAAGAGATTATATCCTTGATATTTGCAATGTTCCTCCAGTACACTGGCCAGACACAGACAGTGGTCAATCTGTGGCCAAGCTAAATGTGTGGCAAGTTGGGACTAACTCTGAGCAGTTGATTCAGCAGTCCTGTGACTTAGCCTGCAAAGAATGCCAACCCATTCACTTGCCTTTATAAGAGGTTTAACTTATTTTCCCCTCCTGCTTTTTAATTTCCAGCATTGAAGAGTGACGTACCGCAGGTTTGAGAAACAGCAATTAATAGGAGTTGATGTCTAATAAAAATACAGCATTCATTTCGAAAGGAACTTTCCATCACTTCAGCGTACAGCTGACCAGCTTTAACCCCTGCAAAGGCCTGTATGTGGACTCCTCATTCATAACTACAGCAATGTGCAAAAGATCACCCTTCATATATTAAAGTTCCAGTCACAATACAAATGATTCATTTTTCAGTATAGTTTTTCAGCATTTGGTGTGTGTCATTTGCATTTATTACCATTCTTTTCAGGAGACTTGCTTTTAGGTTTTCAAAGAAATCTGCAGACATATTTGCCACACCTCCAAAGTTCAGTCTTAGACGTTTTTTGGATTTTCAGCTTTTCACAATCCAAGTGATCCCACACATTCAGTGATGCTTGAGGTCTGGACTCTGGGGTGGTCAGTCCTTTGTTCTGAGAACACCAGCAGCTTCTTTGTTTTGTTTATTAATTTTCTGATTTTTGGTCTATTTCCTTTTCGCAGTAATGTAACTACATTCACACACAATAAAGGCCCTTTTTAGGAGGCTGAGCACCTACCGTACACCTCCGCGCTTGGCTACTCGCATGGCCATGCCTCCCAAGCTTCTTGGGAGCAGCAACGGCTACAACATCATTTTTTTCAGTAATTAGTGTATTCACACTGCCTTTATTACAGGCTCTATACTTTTCGGGAGTCTTGCTTTTTCCACCTCCAAAGTTCAGTCTTACAAGTTGGTTGCATTTTTTGTTCCTCATGACTGAAGTTATCCCAAACATACTCACTCTGGGTTGATCCTTGCATTGTTCTGAGAACACCAGCAGCTTCTTTGAAAATTTTCTTCTTTTTTCAGTAAAACTTTTTTTTAGTTTTCTCAGTAATAACTTCTTGACACATCCTTTTAGAGCCATAGCATTGAGATGTCTTCTCACAGTGCAGGATGGACTGAAACACCTGTGGATAATCAGGTCTGTAGGAGGAATGGTGCTTGACTTCTTCCTGTCTCTCAAAGATGAAACCAATAAGTCTCGTTTCGGAACCTGTTTTTTCACTTGTTTTCCTTTAACGTTCCCCTTCCTGATGCAAGTGGATTATGTTCTATTTTATTTCCTCATTAATATCTCCTGAGAAATGAATAGTAACAGTTGTTTTGACCCAGAATAACTGCTGTTGATTGCAGTTTAAGTGGATAAGTAAGTTATGCAGGGCTGTTCTTGCAAAGCAACAAAATAAGTCATTAAAAGATAAATAAACAAGGATATACCTAATGAACTATTCAAACCAACAGAAGCCTTTCCAGCACGAGGTTCTGGGTGCCAAGTCCTGGCAGCTTGTGTGTGCGTTTGTGTTCTCGTGTATGCCAAGAAACTCATGTATGCGCAATGAGTGGGAGCATGTTTGCATGGCTTGGGACATACTGACAAATTCCTCAAATAAGAAGGGAGGGGAAAGCCTGTGGTGCGGGACTGAGGATTTGGCCCTGGTTGCCATGCCAGTAGACAGCTTTTTATGGATTTAAGGAACCCAAATGAGATCTTTCTCAGAACCTCACCCCCCTTTTCTAAACCACGGTCATAATCTCCCTTGGAACATCTGACCAGGCGCAAACTGGTTTTGTTAAATTAACAACTCCAACGCAGGAGCTTAACAGCTACCTGCCAATCCCTCAGCTCAAGAACTTTGATACTTTCCCATTTTGACTAAACAAAGTTCTTTGGTTACATCTGCGAACTTCTTAACCTTCACCATGAGCTGCCCTACCTGCTGAAAGTGTAATTTACCTACATTCATAATAGTAACAGTGCTTTGGAGTGATACCATACATTCAGTTTGGTGGTTGTTTAACAAATTCAGTTGAAACCACTTTGAAACCATTGGAAGTTTTCTTAAAGAACCAATTGTATTTCTTCTATGGCATCACTCCAAAGTGCCTTTTTTTGCCACGTTTACCTTTAAGATTGTATGGAAGGAAGTGAAGGCAAAGTTCAAAAAGCTGCTGTTTCACTCAGAGTGTGATTCAGGCAGCAAGAAGTAGATAAGAAGTTATTTTTTAAGTGGGGCCCAATAAAAGGGGGAAAACCAAACAAGTTTCTAAGCTGGTGGGGATAGCATAACCTACATTTACTCACAGGGCATTTTTCTCTTAGGGCTGCTGATTAGAAAGCGTGGGTTGTGGATTTGATCCTGTTTGTGTATCATGGGATATGGACCTTAAACCCGAGGACTGCAGGTGGCTTTGCCCTTGAGGCACAAGCAGGTGGGCTTTATCATATGTCATATCAAATAAAAGAAAATCTCTTCCTGGTTGTCAATGTTAATGTAGGGTTATAAAATACACCCAGAGCTATATTGTATAATTTTCCCATTATACTGGATCTGGACCTTTAGGTAAAGCATATAAGCTTAAGAGAGGGGCGGGGGGGGGTGGTGAGTGAGTGAGTGAGAGATGGAGACAGAGAGGAAAGAGAGAAAGAATGAGTGAGCAAAAAAGAGAGAGAGATAAAAAATGAGAAAGAAAGAAAGAAAGAAAGAAAGAAGGAGACAAATAGAGGAAGAGGGAAAGGAGGGAGAGAGAGAAGAAAGAAGGAGAGAGAGAAAGAGATACAGAAGGAGACGGAAGGAGGAAGAGAGGAGAAAGATAGAGAAGAATGGGTGAGTGAAAAAGAGAGAGACAGAAAGTGAGAACGAGGGGGACAGAGAGAGAGAGAGAGAGAAGAGAGAATAATTGAGAGATAGAGAGAAGAAAGAGAAGAGAGACAGGAGAGAGAATGAGTGAGTGGGGGGGAGAGCACTCTGAAAATAATTTTATTACATAATATGAATAATGTGTGCTAATCTATGTGTTTTCATTAGGGGGCACAGTTTTCACTTCAGTCACTTGCATAATCACATGTTGCCATAGAGCAGAACATCATCCATGTTTTAGCTTTATTTCTGCATGCAGCCTTGCAGCTGTGTTGAGTGTGATGCTTAGTAGCCAGGCAATTATTTGGAGGTGTTCAGGCTGCTCTGGGGGCTTTAGGGGATAATGAGTGTTTTACATTTTCCGAACTGAGCAATAAACGTCTAAATTAAAAGCTCTGCTAACTGGAGTGGTTCTTGTTCCAGTTCAAACACAATCACTCCCTTTGCTGTCATATAAATCAACATATTAGTACAGTTTTTGTGCAGGGACTGCACTGGCATCAGCGTGGTGCAGCGAGATCAGCTTGGAAGAAATTACACGCACACACGCGGTTGGTGGGGTAAAAAGTACTGTTCCTGGCCAAAACCTTTACAAAGAAAAAGAGCTTTCTGAAGCGGAACTTGGAGACTTGACAAAATGTGCAAAGCTCTCCAAATTCTGGGAGCTCCAGGATTTCCCAAATGTTTTCAAAAAGTGTAATGTCTAAATTAGAAAATGAATATATAACCACTTCCTCACCCCACAGCACCCTGCCTGGACACCCATGGGCGCAAGTGGGCATGAGGAACATATGGAAGTTGGGGACTTTAGTTGCATAAGGCTGTTTAAGTGGAGCTCAGACGAGCTCATCCTATTAAAAGAGCATCAAAACACTTTAAAATACACCCTAGTTGCCCCAACAGGGCACCTGCTATGTTTGAGTTCACAGATGAAATCAGAAGTAGCTCCAGGGTGACAGTCGGAATGTTTACATTCTGAACGTGACTCGGTGTAGATAATGTCATTCCGCTCATTGCTGGAAGCAGATAATGAGGGTTGCTTGAAAAGAAACTGTGCACGCTGCACAGTCTGTACCGAGTCATTTTAATAGGGCAGAGAGAGACACACAAAAAGATAGCACAATCTGTTCTGTGTCAGGAGTGCTTTCAAAGAAGTGTTTGTAGGCGACCATATCTAATCTGGTTCAGTGTGCCCTTAATGTTCCTGATGTGACTTGACTTGAAAGGCTTGTTTTACAGTCATTTTTTTTTTAAATAACCTAAGCAATAACAATCAGGACAAAGTGTTCAGCCTGGGTCTGAGCATGCAGGTTATTTTGTCAAGTATAATTTATGCAAAAAGCTTCATTTCTAGTGTTTTTTGAACAGTTATTAGAGTTTTGCACATTGAACATGTTGCATGCATTAGAATAACAGCCATACAGGCAAATATGATCCACTGTATATCTGTAAAATGCCTGCATGTTTTCAATGTACAAGCTGTGGCAACTTTATGTCTATGTCTCTCTCTCTCTCTCTTTTCTCTGTGCAGAAATCAGACATGCGGAAAGGAACAACAAGTAATCAGTGCAGATGGAGATATAATTAAGTTATATTATGTAGATCAAGGTACTCAAACAGTATCTCTCTATATGCAGAGTACAGCTCTGTGCTCTATCTTTCTCTCTCTCTATCTCTTTCTCTCTCTCTCTCACTTTTTCTGTTCTCTCTTGTTTTACTATTCAACTCAACTCAGAGAAGCTTTATTGGCACAACTATTACAAAGTTATAGTGTTGCCATTGCATTTAAGTCTGTCATACATCTACTTCTCTTGCCTCTCCTTACCTGTAATGAAGACCGCCTTCCCCTCCACGGGCAGAGTCGGCGCCGGGGCAGCCCAGGTAGCATAGAGCCAGCAGGCAGCACAGAGGGCAGCCAGTGCCAGGACAGCAGGCATGCAGAGGGCACACAGCCTCTCCACCAGGAGTGTGGCACCAAGCCATGCCACCAGAGAGGGCATGGCACTCACATGGGACGCCAGGAACTTCTTCACTGTCCCACCGACAAACACCGACATCACACCCATGTAAATCCAGAAGGAGAGAGCATAGTCGTCCATTGTAATGGGGATGAAGTTGTGGCAACTCTAAGCCTAAGTATCTCTCTCACTCACTCTCTCTATTTCTTTACTTTAGCTCTGTTTACCTCTCCAACTGTCTCTGTGCCACAAGCAGCTCTGTGTAGTTTCTTTTCTCTCTCACTCTCTCTCTCTCTTTATCTGTCTGTCTCTCAGATAGATCACAGCACAAACATGTGCTTGCTCTTGCTCTTGCTCTCAAGTACTGTGCCCAGAAGCCTGTGAGTAGACACACACTCGAGTGTGCACCACGCGGGGCCAGTGAATTGGCTGTGCCGGCTGTGTGTGCATATATATAGATCTGCATGAGGGAGGGGAGGGGCTACTCTGATACAGATCTAATCAGAGCACAATTGCCAAAGTTTCATTACACTTCAAGCCCCCACCTCCTGTCCTCCCTCTCTCTCTCTCTCTCTCTCTCTCTCTCTCTCTCTCTCTCTCTTGTCCTCTCTCTCTCTGTTTTCTCTATCTCTCTTGCCCTCTGTCTTCTCTCTCTCTCTCTCTCTCTCTCTCTCTCTCTCTCTTTGTCCTCTCTCTCTCTGTTTTCTCAATCTCTCTTGCCCTCTGTCTTCTCTCTCTCTCTCTCTCTCTCTCTCTCTCTCTCTCTCTCACTTGTTTACTCTTTCACTCACGTACTCACCCACTCACTCTCTGCCCCTACCCCCAACTTTCTCTCTTTTAAGGCACTTTTTCTCTTTTGTCTTCTCTCTCTCTTGCTCTCTGTCTTCTCTCTCTTTTTCTGTCTTTCTCTCTCTCACACACACTCATTTTCTCTTTCAGTTGCAGTCACTCATTCTCTCCATTAATGACTCTCACTTTCATTCTTTCACTCACCCACTCACTCACTCATTCACTTACTCATTCGGTCTCACTCTCACAGTCACTCTCTCTCTGCCCCCACCACCGACTTTCTCTCCCTTAAGGCACTTTGACTAAGTGCTGATTGCTTCTCTCTCTATTTCTCAACTCACTGTTTCTCACTCTCTCTCTGTCTCTCTCATTCTTTCAATCTCACGCTCTCTTTCCAAGAATACATGTCCTCTTTTGGCCTTTTTGCCCCTCCTTGTCTGTGCTGTCTTTCTAATTGTGCTGAGTCTTATTTTGTGGGGGAGCTCCCTCTCTCCAAACAGAGCATGGCTGTTTCACTGAGGCTGAACCCATCAGGGGCTCTTCACCGTAAAGCTTGCAAAAAAGGCCTCTATTGTTCTGTTGGAGTGGTTAACAGGTGGGCAGTTGTCATTAAGACGTCTGCTGGGTCTCCTGCGGCAAGCCTCGGCCTGTTTCTCCGTCTCTCTGACTGAGAAGACCATGAAGAGTGATCCATTATCAGCCCTCTTTAATCATCATGGGCTTCTGGTTCTGTGGGTGTGGGTTTGTGTGTTAGGGATAAGTAGACTTGTTTTGTCTTCAGGATGTACAGTCACAGGTATAAAACACACATTTACGCACATTCACCTCCCATGTTCATGAAGTAAGAAGGCAAGAAAGAAGAACAAGTGAGTAGGAGTAAGTCGGCTAGTACATTTGTTGCTGGAGCAGGCAGGTTTACACTACACAAAAATATGAAAACAAACCAGTTCTGTCAGTTAAAGCAGCATGTTTTAAAAAGACATTTCATCTAATTGAAGATTTTATTGTACATATCGATGGTGGAAACAAAACCTTGTATCTCCAAAATGATAACTTTACAGGAGAAAGAAAAAAATGACTTTACTTTTAATGTAAATCAGTGGAACCAGACTTTTTTCCAAGCCATTTTGGGCCGTTTGTTTTGGTTCAATATTCATGAAATTTACACACAACAAAAATGACTACAGGCACTTTCAAGTTATGTCAAAAACTTAAAAACATCAAAAATGGAGATACAAGGTAGTGATATATATATATGTACACAATATTGTGCAAAAGTGACCACCATTTAATTTATTCAATTCCACTCAAAACGGCCATCAAATGCAAGTTATCCATTTTTCAGAATTTGGAAAACAACATACATACAACAGAAAATTACAAAGAAGCCTCAGCAACTGAATATACTATCATTTTCAATATTTGGTGTGCCCACTCTTTACCTTTACTACAGCTTCCACTCTTTTTGGGTGACTTGCTTTCAGTTTTTTTAAAGAAATCTGCAGGGAAATTGTATCACACCAAACTTTAAAGTTCAGTCTTAGAAGTTGGTTTAACTTTCTTTTCTTGGTTTTCTTGCTTTAATTTGCTTCTCACAATCCCAATTAGAAATTTAGACTCATCAGTGCATTAAACCTTACTTCACATTGTAGTGTTCTGGTGCACATTTTCTTCTTTCTTGTCTATTTTATTTTCTCAGAAATTACTTCTTTACAGCTACACGTTCTTCTCACAGTAGAAGGATGAACAGAAACACCTGTGGATTTTTTCAGATCTGAAGCAAGACTGGAGCTTGATTTTCTCTCAAAGATGAAAGCTTTTAGTGCTGTTTATCTGATGGTGGCTGCTTTGTTGGTCCACCAGGTCTTGCATGGTTGTTTCGCATGGTCCACTTATTTCTTTTCCTCTTCCTCATGCAAGTGTATTATTTTATATCTAATCTCAGAAATGTCTCCCTTTATCCATCTTAGATGCACACAAAAATAGAAATTTGCAAGGCATCTAAGGTGTGTTTGGGTAGTTGCTTGAATGTCTTTTTGAAAGAGGACATAATGTTTATTGGGGGGGACACAGCTGTAACTGGTTTTAAGACTGAAAGGATAGAGTTATAGTGGCAGCAGAATGCACAACATTAAAGAGTAGACAAATTAAATGCTAATAAATCTGATGTCATTCTTAGTGTTGGAATGCTTTTGTGCAAAAATGCAACCAGTGTCTAAGACTTTGGTTGGAATTTTGATTGGAAGTTGAACAAACGAAAGGGTGGTCCCATGAGTCCTCAAAGCTGCCCCTTGAACTGGAAGACAGAAAGAAGAAACGAACATGATGAGAGAGAATGTGGGGGCATTTAGATGGTGGGAAGGAAGACCCTGCTGACATTGCCCCCAGTTACTCACCAGGTGTATTATTTCAAGGCCAGTTTATGACCCTGTCTCTCCCTCTGTCTCCCCCTCTCTCTTTCTCCCTCTGCTTTATACTAGCAGGTGGACTAAGCTGGCGTTAGTGACTTTGCATGTCTCTCCCATCTTTGTAGCACATACTGTTCCCTGACTCTTAGTGACCTTCTGAGGACACACACACAGCATGCTGCACACTCTCCCCCACACACATGCATGTCACTGCCCTCATCTAACTCAGCATACATCAGGGAACCATTGGAACCATTGGTATGTAGACTTCCTGTGCTAATCTCTGCTGACAGAAGGAATGGGGACATAGTTTGCAGCCGTGAAATGCTGTGATGCCTGAATTTCTTCTGTAGGTTATCTATGTGAGGAGCTCTCAGAAATTCTACTAATGAGATAAAAGTAGCAGTCTGAAATCTATTGAAAACTGTTTATGAGTAGTAGTTGCTTGAGTAGAAGCAAGGAAGTTACACTGTGTTAAGAATGCAACCAGCATGTTTTGGCCACAGTTGCTGAAGGGTGTTTGTCGGTATCACATGTTGATAATCAGTCTAAAGAATCAGGTTAACATGAACCCGTTTCACAGTGCCCATAAAGTGATTGCAGTTTCTGTCTGTTTTGGGAGCCTAGATGAAAATAATACTTTGTTAGTGAGCATGCATATCAAGTATTCTTTATATCAGTAAAGCTGCAGCTGTGCTGTTTATTTTATTTCGGCATGGCTAAATTTGTGGAGAGCTGTGAATTGTTTTCAAAGCAGAGTATCCTCACCTCTCCTCGTATACCGCACATTACTCCCTAACAGCTCAACACACAACATTTCACCCACAGAAAGCCAACAGTGTCCTAATTCATCTGATAACAGAGTTATGGGGGAATTAATTACTTTACAAAACATCACAGTTGCTTTTCCTTCGACCACAGAATGGCCGCTAGGGGGCCTGCAGGAATAGATCAGTACAGATGAGTTAGACATCCAAATTGTAGTCCAGATTTTGCAACTAAAGGTAGAAATACAAATGCAAGAACAAACAGTCAATACTCAAAAAAAAATTGCATGTTATAGGAACTGCCACAGTGTTCTACAACAGATGCCATTCATTTTAAAGAAAGCACTGAGCACAATTCCTGCTCTCATCTCCAGGGGGTGCCAGAGAGATACCCTGAGGAGACTGGTACAATAGTCACCATTTCATGTTTACCCCTCCCTCTACTGTTGGGGTAATTAGGGCACCCAAATTCAGTGCCCACTGAACTAGTTCTATTGCATTATAGCCCACTGTGCACCAGAGCCTGGAATGTTTAAAAGTCTAACCCAACCTGCCATTCCTAGATTCTTACCTCTTCCTTATTCAACTAAAGATTTCCCTAAAAAGCCTGCACACAAACAATCTCTGTGCCAAATACACGTTATGTAACATTAGTAAGAATTTCGCAAAAACCCAATCTTCCTGGACAGAGGCCAGTTTTGCTATTTTAAATGTACTATCTACATTTTTTTCCCACAGTTGCTGAAGGGCGTCTGTAGGTACCACATGTACAAAGTCAATCATCGAACGACATCTTATCAGAAACCTTGTATTGTGACTCATGTATGCACATCTAGTATGTCTGGGAGTCGAATATGCATCGTGTTGATTCTTGTTTGCTGGTTTGTGGGGTGTGGGGTTGGATGTTTGGTTGCTTGTATATGTACTGCTTCATGTAAGTTTGTTGTGGTTGCTAGAGCAGCACAGCTGTAGAGAGCTCCATGCAGCTTATGAAGTAAAAGAGCATGAAAAATGATTGTGGTCTGTTCTCTGGGCCTCTGGTCAGCCACATAACAAATGTGATACAAAGACACTTTTTCAGCCAGAGCAAACAAAACAGCAGAGAAAGAGAGAAAACGAGATATTTTGATATGTCAATCACGCCATTGCCAGCCACACTCCACAGCTCAGCTTTGCAGGCTGAATATACCGTGTCACAGGAAGCTGACATAACCCAGCATAAAATCTTGATTGTTCTGCTTTGCTTATTCTGCAAACCATTGCAAACCAACCACTGCTTTACCCAATCTCCCTGTAGTATGTCATCATAACACCACTCCTACACCTCTGCACAGAGCTTCTCTGTAATTATACTCTTAAAATTATGGTTCCTGAGATGTTCTCGGCTTAGATGCACAAATCTAGGAAGAACCTTTAACTTCAGAATGTCAAATGTAGGGCCAGCAGGCCGGGACCGGCCTGATTATGGTTCTTATCCAGCCTAACAGATGAATTTAGAATCCATGTTCTAAATTAAAAGCATCTTCTAGATCAAAATTGACCCATTTGCTAAATAATGGTAGACCCTTTTCACAAGAAACGGAAGTGCATAAACGCTGGGTAAAACAAGTTCTGCTATTGCTTTACGGACAAGTACTAACCTCAGAAATAAGGGCATTTGTATCGCATCAGCTCACCTCAGAAAGATGTTTCGCTTTGTCTTTGTCACAGGTGCCAAGATTCAATCCAGAATTGTTGGAGAACCAAACACACAACAATGAGGGAGTCCAAACTAAATAAAGGATGTAAATGCTTAGTGGAAAAATTCCTTTACAGCTATCAGATTAGAGTAACATCAGCTAGCTAACATCCTCAGAGATAAATCGATGGACAGGTGAAAATAAATATAACCAAAACACTAGATAAGCCATATTAGCTGGAAATGTTGAAACAGCTCTCTATCAATAAAATAGTTGGCAAAGAGCTGAACACGCACACGTACAGGCAGTGGGGCATTTCGGGTCGTCATGGTCCGTAATGCCACTGTAGATGTTTTCCACAAACACCGGCTCCAGTTAACGAACATCTGAGCACTCAGTCCCTCAGAAGCTGACAGCTTTTAAGAGAGAAAAACTGTTCCTCTGAAAGCAGCTGTAGCAGCAACCTTAAAGCACAAACTGCATTCATGCAACGTTAGTCAGCAGCAGTGAAATGCTGACACTGAGGTTCTTTACTCCGTATGACCAAGTTTATTCCTTTATTAACTGCACAAACTTATTTTCTTCTGCTCATGGTCAGCTGGCAAACCACTGAAACTGAGATAAGGCTCTTTTTGCTTCAGGCCTGAACACTTGAACGATCTGTACGTGCCCTACTCGTTATCGTTGCTATTGTTATTGCTTTAGCGGAAGCAGCGTTACCCTGCAATGAGTAGAAAAAAATGAAATGTAAAAAAGGCCTACTGACTGACATATCACTGCTTAGCAACCATCTCTAAGCAATGTGAAATAGAAACCTCTCAGAACCAACCTGGAGTGCGAATGGCAATTGGTTACAATTAGTAGGCTTAGAGGTATGAAAAGCCTTAACTGAGGAACAAAATTCAGACACATGCTCTCTTGATCATCTGGAGGTGGATTCCATATTTATTTCATTACTGAAGCTGAAAACGTTTTGTGTTAATAAATGTAAAAGACCCCACTCACAGTTCAGTGTCAAAATTGTGAACAAGTAGCAACATGGTAAGCTAAACTCAAAGGTGCAGTGTGTAAGTTTTAGTGGCATCTAGGGGATGAGTGGATGCCACCAATACCCCTCCCTCACCCCTGCCTTCCCAGACGTGTAGTAGAACCTAAGGTGGCTGTTATGTTTTCACATTCTGTTTGAAGATAAATCTCAATGCACTTGCATGCATGCAATTCTTTGCCTTCTTTGAGGTTTTCTAAAAGACATGTGAGCAATTAAAAAAACAACAATACTGAATTCACTTTTCATGAGTAAAATGGTCCTGGATTTATTTTTTGGACCTGATTATTAAATTCAAAAACATTAAAAAAAAATAAATAAATCAGGGGTGCAGGTGTCTTTTTGGAGCATGTTGCCTTGAGGTAACATTGTGCGATCATGGGAAGAAATTATATAGAGCCATGTTCCCTCAAGTGGTGAGACCTGGCTTGTGATTAGCTAAATCCATTCCACTGTCACACACTGTTGCTTCTAGGCAACAAATGTATTTGTGCAAATTCTCATGACAAAGAAAACTGATAGTGAATGTTAAAAAAAAGAAGTTTAAACGTGCCCACTAAGAGACAGAATGACCAAGTACATGCTTTTTATCGACTTACTCAAACTCTTCCGTTATTGTTAACCCTATCGTCATCCATAAATATGTATAATGATATTGTAACGTGAGGAAAATGAGTTTGTTGCCCTGAGGCAACATTGTGCAATAGAGGGTTAATAGGGGATTCCAGCAAATTTCCCTGAAAGGTTCCAATTGTTCTATGGTATTGCACCAAAGAACCCTATTCGCACCTTTATTTATAAGGGGCTCTACAACCTCCCAGGCCTCTGAAGGTAATTTATACAAACTACTACACCCACTAAATCTGTACACACCTCCCAGCTGTTTACAGAAACTAGCTCTGCAAAGCTCTCAGTCAGACCCAAACCCACCCTCCAGCCCGTCAGAGTAGCAAATATCGGTCAGGTCTTTCATCATTACTTTCAAAGTTGTGTCCATCAGCTGCTGAGTGAGTCTGAAATGTCCAAGACAATGGCAAGATTGGAGCGTGACATGGGCCACCTGTCACGAAGGGGGCAGCGTTGTTTTTCTACCAGACTGGAGTCCAGTTTCACCATCACCCTCCGGTGACTCTGACGAGGTGTAACCTGAAACCAGGAGGCTGTGGGGTGGTGGCCATTTCTATCTTGAACAACATCAAATTCATTCCTCACCCGCAGGGAGGTCAGGCATGTCTGTAAGACTTGTTTTGATTTAAGTGTGGTGACCAAGCTTTACTTTTTTGATTTAAATGATTTTTGTATAACCTGGTGTTAAAGCTTATGTTCGGTTCATGTATGAAAGCAACTGCCCTGATGCAGCTGCAAGTTAGGAAAGATGGTTGGTTTCTCTGGTTTTATGTATTTCCACTTTTTTTACACAATGAGAAGAGAGAGCAGATGATGGAACATTATGCAACATGTCAAAGAGGTTAGAAATATGACTAAACTCAGGTAGAGTAGCTCAAACTCAAGGACACATTGGTGGGGAATTAAAAGAAAATACACACAAGATCACTTTTATGCCTTCATTTGCACTCTTAACACTTTTATATTCCAGACATTGCAAAACAGCCCTTATGCAATCTCCCGTTTTTTACTGCCGCTGCTACAGAGGAGGTTTCCCGCACTCTGGAACAGTCCCTCTCACCCCACTTTTCACAGCTGCCCCATTATCATGACAGCATGAAGGACATCTTTACTGTCCCCGGGGGATAGTGGGTTCCCCCTTTATTGACATACCTGACTATCATTCCCATTGGTCAGAATTAACAACATCCTGGGAAGGCCATAAAAACACTCCACTCCATCTCTGAACAGCGCTTGTGTACTGAGAGAAATAAATTTGGACAGTTTTTTTTTTTAATGGTGTGTTGCCACAGATGTCCATGAGTCAACATGAACAGGCCCAAGAAAAATAAGACAGAGATCAAGTGTTGCATTTAAGATATTGCGTTATTACAATGCCGGAGAGATTGTTCAGCACTAGGGTCTTTCACGTATGTTCAAAAGACGCTCAAGCAGATGGAGCCTGCTAAAGCTGAGGGTCTGAGATCAAAGCACTTTTCTGTGGCAGCTGTGCCCTCTGTTGGTGGCTCAATGCAAATTAACAACTTAGAGGAGGGGAGGAGGAATTTCTTGGAATTAAGCTACCTACGTTTCATGACTTTTGACCAGATTTAAACCTTCATATTAAAATGCATTCCAGGTCAGATTTCGGGCTGTGTTGGATATTAATGGGCAGGTATGGATGTATGACCTTTAGGATGGTTAAAGGTTTTGTGAAATACGTAAAGTTTTGTTTATTCACCAATAGGTGGCAGTGCAGAGTGAAGGTAACCACACGGTACATTATTTTGGCACAATTTCGACACAATATTGCTGTTATCCGCAGCATTTTCTAATTAAAAAGCCTCTAAGTTGGATGTAAATTGGATGTATTCTGTTGCACATTGTGAAGGAGGAAACAGTGGCTCATAAACACATTTGGCAAGCTGTCGCTGAGCTGTTGAACAGACAGATTTTGAGACTGTGCTGGATGTTTATAGGCAGGTATGAATGCAGAATTTGAAAGTTCAAAACCTTTTCAAATACATACTGTTTTGTTTATTCACTAGTAGGTGGCAGTGCAATGCATAGGTAACCACACACTAATTATTTTGGCATATTTGTAACACAATTTTACTGTTGCCTACAACGTTTCCTAATCGTAAACCCCCCAAAATTGGGTGTAAACTGGATGTAATCAGACACACATTAGGAGGGGGCAAGCAGTGGCCCATAAACGCGTACGATGAGCTGAGGACGTGAAGTGTTGAACAGTTAGGCTGTGCTGGATGTTGATGGGCTGGTGTGAATGTAGAGCTTGAAGGTTAAGAATCTTGTCAAATACATAGTGTTTTGTTTGTTCACCAGTAGGTAGCAGCGCAGTGCATACACTGTCAGAAAAAAGGTGCCGTGCAGGTACATTTTTTGTTCATCAAAGTAAAAACAATGTAAAAGTGCCTTCAAAGGTACAACAGTGGTTAGCTGACATAACAGAATTTGCAGTTAATGTTCACCTCCAAGCATGTTGAGCTGTCCGTGACGTTGTGTTACAGGCAGTTTGAACTGGCGTAGTTGAACCTTATATGTTTTGGATGAAGCATATGCAAGGCCTCACCCTCCCAGCTTGGTAGCACTGTGTGACGGAGGGAGACCTAGCTAGATGGTGGAATTGGCAATGACAATGTTAGGGATAAACCTAGATAAAGGTCTGTTGTAAAGGACCATCCATTGAAAGATTCTTTAATGAACCTAAAAAAGTTCTTTTATGGCTTCTCTTCAAATAATCCCTTTGGCAAGTGTGTGTGCTTTGTTGCTGTCAAAGAAAACTACAATTTTTGTTGTTTTGATTCATTTCTTTGTTTGTGTGAGAGAGATCACCCAAATCATCCTCGTTATATTAACATACATTAAAGTAAAGAACATTTTTTACCATTGTCAATAAAGAACATTTCAGAGATGTGAAGTATCGCTGTGGTGTTCAGTGGTGTTCAGGTGAGGAAACTAGAACAGCTACTTTAAAAGACTGACTTTGTGGTCACTGAACCTTTTTTGTGTAAATTTGGAAGCATGCTTTGAATCGTTGTCCTGTTGGAAGATCCAATTACATCTTAGCCTCCCGGCAGCCAGATTTTGATCTAAAACTTGCCATTTGATGTCCATGAACACACAAGCCTTACAAGGAAAAACCACATCACAGATCCGCCACCATACCTCACAGTGGGGATTATGACCTCTTTTTATTTCAAACCACCTCTGGTATATGCTGCCCAGAAGCTCTACTTCAGCTGTTTGATCTGTCAAAATCTCATCTGACCACAGAACCTGGCTCCAATCAAAGTCCCAGTGATGTTTTCTAAGGTTTTTCTTCTGGTAAGCCTTTCAAATAGGTTATGGGTCTCATTTTGTTTGTGCATTTGCAAATCCTCACCATGTTTAGGGAAAGACTGACCTGCATATACCTCAGTTAGTCAAGAAGTCATGGAGGGCCATTTAACAGTTCCTTAAACCATCTGTTAAAGAACTAATTTAAATTTGATGATAACTGGATCTGCTAGTCTTCTCCCAAAGTAGTTATGGATGCATTGTAGCTGCAATCAAGTGTAATTGTCTCAAAGTCTGGAAATCTTTTTTGACAAATTACAGATGTTGGCAAAAGTTTGAACACCCCTGATTAAATGACATGTTTTGCTGACTTTCTAAGTGAAAATAACTTAAAAATAGAATTTTTCTCAGTACATTAGTGCACTATATCTTTTTTTTTCTAAACACACTTCTGCACATATTAACATCCATCATGCACATTTTAATATTCTTCTGAGTCACACAGACAAATACATTCACACACACACATTTTAGGGGCAATTTAGTGTGCTGAACTGGCCTGACTGCATGTCTTTGGACTGTGGGATGAAACTGGAGTACCCGGAGGAAACCCACGCAGACACAGGGAGAAACATATAAACTCCACGCAGAAAGAACCCTGGTCACCCAGCTGGGGAATCGAACCCAGGCCCTTCTTGCAGAAGTGTTTTTCACTTTGACATGTAACAAAACAAAACCTTTTTTGAACAGGGGTGCCCAAACTTTTGCGTACAACTGTATGTCACCTTAACAAGTATGGACAAACATAATTGGTCCAAAATTACAATTACTTTACATCAACTTATATTGAAAGTGAAGGATGCCTTTTTCTTCCAAGTTACCATTCTGGGGACATAATGTTCTGGTTTGACAGTGATGATAAGCAATTTGAATTTTAATGCTGTTGCCACTGTACTAAGTCTATTATGTTATCAATTTTGATATCACGTTGTGCAGGAGCAGATGAAGTACCAGCTAAATCAAAATTGTCACGCCATGGTCTGTGACTGAATGTTCTGCACTTGAGAGGCATTTGCAACATTTTCATCTTCAAAAAGTTTTAGTTTTCCCCAAACACGTCTCTTCTAGGGACCATTTTCATTAACAGTTGCTCGTGCTACCAGCATTTTCCTTCACAAACCAGCTATGTAAATGGTGTAGAGTTTGGGTGCGTGATTAGATGCATAAAACACCAAGTAAATACTCTGTTGTACATGTATAGCTCAGTTCACGTATTCTTAGTTTATGGGTATTTATAGTGTAAGCTTTATCCTGCCTTTGTTTTGTTGTATCATTTCCATGGCGAATTATTTGCACCTATTAGCCTTCCATGACTCATTGCAGTGAGTTAGACTGCTGATTGAATGCAGTGATTATCTTGCACTGATAAGCTTACTACATCCTCTGTAGTAAAACTGTGCCACCGTGATTAATGGAGCTGTGTATTTCTGGCTCACAGTCAGGTGGGGGATGTTTTCAGTGTGTACATCAGGGATCAGATAATTAAAGGCTGTACGTCGTCTTGACTGTCCTGACCTCGGTCACAGGGCAAATATAGTTCACACCCCAGAAATAGAATCGTATATGGTCTGTGCTCAAGAAATGTGAAGAAATTTTAAAGGTTGTTGGGTAATTTGTTCCAAAGTCCTCCATATGTGGTGAATAGTACACTTATAATCCAAGTTATAATAGAGCCAATGCAGTGGACTAAGCTAATAAACCAAGCCACAGTTTGCCTTTTGTAAATCAGTCAGAGAATTTGAGAGTGCATTCTGTAGCAAACCTCCCATTTAGTGACCATTGTGCTTGTATAAATGCGAATAAGAGCATCTAGCTAGATTCACAGTTATTTAACAGAAAAGCCTCAGCTACTGTATATAATATGAATTTGTGAAGTATTTAATGCATTCATCCTTTGTCTTTATTGCAGCATCCATTATTTTTGCTTACCGTTTTTGAAAGAAATCTGTAGGGATAAATTTTCTATACCTTGAAGTTCAGACGTTGGTTGCATTTTCTGCTTCTTGCAATCCAAATAATCCCAATTTAAAAAAAATTAGACTCATCAGTCCTTAAAACCTTACTTAACATTACAGAGATCCCATTTCAGTGTTCTAGTGCAGATGTTCTAGATTTTCTTTTTTCAATAACGGCTTCTTGACAGCCACACATCCTTTCAGACTCATAGTGCCCAGCTGTCTTGTCACAGCGGAAGGATGAAAAAGGTCACTTTTGGATTGTTTCAGATCTGAAGTAAGAGTGGAGCTTGATTTTCTTCTCTCTCTCAAAGATGAATTCTTTTAGTACCGCTTATCTGATGGGAATAGTTTTGGTGGACTACCAGGTGTTGCACAGTTGTTAGGAGTCTCATTTTCTTAACATCTTTAAATCATTTTTTAAAATCCATTTTGGAAACTCCTGTTTTTTCTCCAGTTTTTCTTTGATTTTCTTCTTTTTTGTGCCCCATGAAAAATGAATAATTTGTACTTAATGACTGTTACATTAGACATTAAGTACATAATGGTGTCTGACATTTGAACAGTAATATATATTATTATAATGCATTTTAATAAACATTCTAATGCACATAAGAAGCATAATTTGTCTGTGGAGCTATAAAGGCTGTGGTGATAATTCAGTTGAGTTCATCATTTGGTAGCCAATTAGCTGCATCAGCTCAACTGTGTGTACTCGCATGTGTGCATACTACAGGAAGAAGCATGTCGGATGCAGGGAATTAAAGCTTCTGTCATGGTAAAGGAATAATCTGATCTGCGCAAGAAGGCCTTGGCAGTACGCGAATGACCACTTCTTACATAAGCGCATCAAGATTATAACACCTTCAGCTGATTAGAGCAGTGAATTCAGGCTGGTCTTATAAAGCGTTTGGTACATGAAAAAGTGCATTAGTGATTAGGTGTTTCCGTCTGCAGAACTCCGGTTAACAGGATGTTTTTTCTGTAATACACCATTCCAAGAAAACTCTAGAGACTGTTGTGTGTGTAAATCCCAGGAGATCAGCAGTTACAGAAATACTCAAACCAGCCCAAACATGCCACGGTCAAAATCACTGAGATCACATTTTTTCCCCTGTTTTTCTGACAGTAAATGTGAACGTTACCTGAAGTTGCTGGCCCATTTCTGCATGATTTTATGCATTACACTGCTGCCACATGATTGGCTGGTTAGACAATTGCATGAATAAGTAGGTTTACAGGTGTTCATAATAAAGAACTCCTTGAGTTTTCATTAGTTTAAACATAAAGCCACTGGATCACATGATTTTCATGTTCAGACTGATGTGAACTCTGATGAAAATGAAGTTATTGAATGATTGAACAATAATAAATGCTTATTTTGTCCACTCATATAGGTGTAACACAATGCACTGCTATTTAATGAGAAAAATCCTTTGGGTCAAATGAGTGCAAATAAGACAAATGTGATTAATCACAATTAACTACACAAAATAAGACAATCGTGAACAACTGTTGTTTCATAGTTAATATTGTCTTATTTTATGTATTCCTTCTTGACATTTTTAAAACTAAGCTGTTTTGTGTTTATTTCCCTCAGACATAATCCCTCACAAACATCTGATTTTCAAGTTTGCTGCAATGCAAATTCCATGTTACCCAAGTTTACAAGTTGTGATGTATCACCAGCCAGTATATGACACCATGTGGGCACAGCAGATCAAACAGGCAATCTCAATGTAGCAAATATATCAATGAGAAATATACCCAGGAAGGTTTTCCCATCAGTTTCTCCATCATGTGCATAAATGACTGTAGCATTAAGTTTACCTGTAGTATTGGCCCAATCAATAAGCAGCCAACAATATATCATTTTTTGCAGTGAGGGGTCATTGTCCATTCTAGAAGAAGTACAGTGGTCCCAAAAAGTATTTGGATATTTGTACAATGTTTGAAAAATGTATTAATTCACTTTGTGTTAGGAGACAAAATGTCAAACAAAGTAGCATTTATTTTAAACAGACCATTCCAAGACTTCTGTCTGGTGTTCACTTCCACTTCACTTCTGGCAGTTGAGCAGTTTGCTTGCAGACTTCTGCATCCAAAATACCTTCATACTAGGAATTAAAATTTTGGCTTTGACTGTTTTTGACCATTAACTGACTGTCATTAGGCTGAGATTGATCGCTAACCAGCAAGCTGAGCCATAAGTAAAATACTTGATGTATGCACACTTAAGAATGCACATCAACTGAATTCTATATCAATGCACCATTATTAGAAAGTGCTCCTTGTTTGGATCATGGAACATAGTACTGATAGATCCAGCCTGTTCTATAAAATAGAGGAACCCAGTTTTGTTTGAATATAGGGGCTTACAACTATGAAGTGTTGTTGATTATATGAACAAAAACTAAAAAGTTTGAAATGACTGTAATATACAGTTTTGGACTACTGAAAGTTCTATGTTCTAAAGTTCTATAGTTATATTTAGCAATAATTACAATACTACAGCTTATTATAATGACCATAACTGCCATGACCGGGCATAGGTTTGGCTCAGTGTACCTCAGCAGCTCTTAAAAGCTGTTGCCATCCATCAATTCCTTTTGCACATTTATGTGATTTCCTCACACTACCATGCTCAGCTTAAATGACAAACCCACTGTTATACTGTTGCTTATTGGAAATGAAATATAACTAACCTGACTAACAGTTTTTAAATTTATTATGTTTGTTAAAGTTAAAGTTTTATAAAATTAATTGGTTAGTTTACAGCTAATCAGTTATTTCATTGACATGCCTCGTTTGTAGACTTCACACCTCATAATCCAATCAGTGAATTCAAGCTCACTGACACCACGGTAAAAAAGAAAAGAGCAAATATCACTTGGTTAAAGATTTAAAGAATTACACCAGTTTACCAATTGTTTACCAAGTGTCCAAATACTTTTTGGGGCTACTGTAAGTAGTGATCACATGATAAATTGACCAGTTTCCAATTCAAATGCGACCAGCTGTAGTAGTTACGATTTGGTGACATGACAATTTTCCACATTTTACTACTTGATAAGGACCATCTGAACGCATGAACAAACAAACTCCTCAGGAAGGAGCAGCAGACGTAAACTGTGAGAGAAGTGAAGGAAGCCCCATGATTTCTCCAGATGAATCTGCAACCGCAAACTGCAACCTTGGAAGCAGCCCCATGTAAATTCTGATAAAAGTGTCTGAAAGCATGGTTTCTGAAGTGGCCTGGAGCCCATATGGAGATGAGAAACATGTGAGCTTTGGCAGGCGCTTGTGTAACAGAGCCGGGAACATGTCAGAAAGGCCAAACCCAGAGACGATGGATCAACTGCTGGAGCTAAAAATGACAGCATGTGTGTGGTGAGGAGGTAAAAAGTGGGGCTACGAGTGAAGCCACATCTATACTGGCTTAGGTTTGGAATGTGTTCATGAATTTGCTCTGGCAGCACGCTCCCACTCTTTCTAAGTACTGAAGAGCAGCGAACAACCTTACACATGCTGGTTTTTGCTAAATAATGTTTAAAATATTTGAGGAACATAACTGTTTTATAAAAGAAACTCATAAATCTCTGCTGTACATGAAAACTTTGTTTCAGCACCTACTGTTTGTGAACAGTTTGGCAAAAAAGTAGCCAGTGCAAATGTTACAACGTACCCCTATAGACAGGCTTAACTTTAACAGACTGAGGGGTTTATTGTATCAGCAGCAAGAAAAATCTAAAAACTTAACGCAAACACAATTAACTCTTAGATCTAAATGACACACTTCCACCTTTGTATACTTCTGCATTTAGTACTTTCATTTTGCTCTCTGGATTCAGCACAACCTCAGCTAATAAAATGTCAGTCAATAAATATTTCTACACACTGTGTGTGTGAATTAGCCCACTAAACTACAGTGCCACAAAAAAAAAACAAAAAAAAACTGAGCATCATTTTTCTGCAGTTTTTATTGAACAAAAACATGATATCAAAAGAAAATTTGAATACAATTCCCCTTGACCTAAAATAAAAATTATTTGAAGATTTTTGTTTTTTAAGTTTTGCCCTTTTTCTAGGCCAGGGGTGTCAAACTCAACCATTAAAACGGCTACAATAAAAAATCTCAACAAATCTGTTGACTTAACATTTTGCCATGACCCCAACTGGCCATTGCTTGTTCAAAATATGTCAAAACTACAACAGCAAAAATTAGGCACTGAATACTTAAAACACTCCCTTTAACTACACAGCTGGCATCTTTTTTTATGTTATTTATTATTTTTTTTTGGTGGCACTGTCCTATAGATCATTGTTGGGGAGGAGGTGTGAGCACAGATTCAATGCAGTGCATGCTGGGAACTGTTGTGCAGTTCATGGTGAACTGGGCTGATATTAAAAGAAAATTAAAATAATTTTGCAGGCCTGTACCACTGGTCTGACTTGGCCCGCGGGCCTTATGCTTGACACATGGGTTCTAGGCAATGTCCTTCTGTGTTGTTATGAAACATTGCTGATATAAGAAAGTTGTCTTGTCAATTTGAGTTTTGTTTGTATTTTTTATGTATGATGCAGATGATGTCTGGATCATTTGCATCATGATACCCAAATCACTCACATCTTCTGAATAACGTAATTCAAGATCTGCTGTCACACTTTGCATCATTCAAACACAAAAACTCAAAAACAAAACGACTGATCATGTCAAGTTCATGGAAAGGGTGTGCATGTTGTCTACAAATAAACACTGTAGGTTTACTTAGGAAGTAAAAGACCCCAATGACAACCTTGGGCTTGTATTGCACTGTTTCTCCAGTCTCAAGGGGAAAATCGCTTCTCTCTAGCTCACACTAGGAAGGGAATGATGCTTTTAATATAGCACAGTATTTTGTCTCGCTGATGAGACGGCTGGTTTAAAAGGTTAATTCAGGACAGTTCTATGCTGGTTGAACCAATTACGCTTTCCAACCAAAGTAGCAAAAAGTAGAAGAACAAATATCAGCAAGATAAAACTGAAATATATTCTAAATGTAATCTATAGAAGGTTGCTGATGAATCTGTGCAAAAAGTTCTAAAAAATGAACTGTTGTGAATCTACATCAGGATAATATGGGCTGCTCTCATTGTTTACTTTGGACAGCTTAGTCATAACACTGTGGTAAAACTAACCCTGTCATGTGGAGGCTGTACTTTAGTCTATCTAACTCTCGCTGTGAGTTAGTTACATGCTTCACAATGATGTTATATTACAGACACCCACAGCAGACCCAGTGCAAGGACTACGGTGCCAGGACAGGCCTCGATAGTTTTAGGGGGCACATAATAACCATCAATGCTTTATCCCGACTTATAGCTTTAAAAGAGAAATGGAAAATTGTTAAAAATATACAAATTCAATGCTGGCTTAACTGACTACACCAATAACTAGTATGCATTTAAACCAGTATTTTACGAACAGCTAAGCTCAAGTGACTAGCCCGGTGCTTCCCAACTGTTTTGTGCTATAAACCCCCAAAAAAGTAGATTGGGGTTCACAGCCCCCTCCATCTGGACTCACCCAGAAACACAGCAGCTTTTCTCTCATTTCTTAGTACAGACTGCAGTGACTTCAGAGCACAAGAAGATTGGATCCATTCCTGTTGTAAAGATAATGTGCTACATTGTTTCCTCTGCTGCTAATATGTTCAATCATAGGAGTTAGTAACATTGTCACGCACAATGAGTACCAAACGTAGGGGAAAATACGTCACTGCTGACCATGTGCCAAACAACAAATCTATTCCAGCAGATTCTCTGGATGCCTCATAGCATTGTGAGCTAATAATTGTGCTTGGTGTTGTAAAGATGCTTCAGTAACACTTTCCATCAAACATTTTGATGTATGCCATGATAATTACCAGCAATGTTAACATGACACTCTTGCAGTTGTGTGCAAAAGTTTGGCCATGACCTGTTTATAACAAATGAACACATCCTCTACAGAGAACAACCTCAGATACCTCAAACATGGCATTAATTTGCTAATTGGAAAAAATAAAATTAGAAAACTGGAATTGGAATATAAAATGCGCCATAACTTTTGCAAAATCTGCATACATTGTTCAATCAAGTTGTCAGATTGTTGAATTCTTACTAAATCTAAGTGACTCTGCTTTATTATAGCGCTATACAACACAAAGGAAATTATTTAAAAAGTGTCATATGTAGTTTCCACTTTAGTGACTGCAAAAAGGTCTATAACTAAATAATACATATTTTACAAACATCTGTTAGCAGGAGTTATATAACTTCACACATGAGTAATCTATTTACATAGTCAAAAAATATTCAGTCATTATATACGCATACCTGATAAAATATAATAAATAAAGCCTATGTCACTATTAGTAAATTATGCATTTCAGTAATTTGCTTTCATTATTTGTATACATAGAAGATAGATAGATAGATAGATCGCTGTTGTCGGAAGAAAACCTTGTATCTCCATTTTTGACGTTTTTCAGTTTTTTACATAATTTGAAAATACCTGTTACCCTTTACATTGTGTGTAAATTTCATGATGAATGGACCAAATTAAATGACCTAAAATGATTAGGAAAAAAAGTTTGGTTCTATTGACTTACATTAAAAGTAAAGTAGGTTTTTTCCTTCTCCTATAAAGTTACAATTTTGGAGATACAAGGTTTTCTTCTGACAACAGCGATATATAAAATGCACATCAACAACTACATTTATAAACATTTGTACAGTGTCAAATTCTGATTAACTAATGATTTGTTCGCAGCTATTAATTGTCAATGGTTTATTAAATAAAGTTATCACAAAGTATCACCGCTACAATATGTTATATACGTTATATAAGTTTTGGGGATTTGGGGACCTCTCTGGTGGAAAGGTGTAATTACATGCAACATGTGGAAGAACATTCTGTGTCATGGATTGTGCTGCAAAGCCCTTTCTAGAGCAGATGAATCTGATCGTTGTGAGAGTGTTGAATTAGTTTTAAAAAAGAAATCAGTGAAAAATTTGGTGAAGGGCATGTCTTCTGAGGATATGAGTCAGTTTTCTACTACAGTCATCATATCATCATCAGTATAACATCCACTTCGCATTTGAGACCTAAACATTGAGCCAGACCTTCTTTTAAAGTCTTTACATGTGACATTAAAATATAAAGACATATGATGTGGTCCAAAAAACTCCTGCAAAGTCCGACCTGACACCTCTGATTTTTACATTTTTATTACAGCGACACTTTAGCATTTTGTTTAATCCTGATTCAGTAATACTACTCCTTTCAATTTTAACACAAAATCTTACACAGTGCAGCTTTAACATACCATAAATACATAAATAATAAGTGTTGCATTTTACCTCACATTAAAATGTGGCCCACTCTCCTACTGAACGATGCAAAGTAGTGGAATGGTTCATTTGGATGGTTGCATGTTCAGTCTGCTAAAAAGAAGTTAAATGTGATTGAATGTGATTGATTTGATAAGTTATTTGACGTTTTGTGCATTTGTTACATCACATTTCTGCCATTTGTAAGTTATGCAATTCTGTAAATTGTTTAGCTTTCGCTCTCTTCAGCTGAAACGCAGCAGATGCAGAGAGAGGTTGAAGTGAGGAAGAGGGAAGGAGAGCACAGTGTGTTCTTAGAAACTGTGTCAGAATATACACTGCAGAGTAAATACTGGAGACCTGCCAAACACTGCGTACCCCTGCCACCAGCCTCCTCAGCACATTTATTCAAACACAACCACACACATACTCTTTCACTTTCCTGTACAGACACAGACACACACACATAGAGAATTCACGGTAAGCTGCAAATGTGGCATCATCTGCCAAGGAATAGACAGGATGTTCCAAAGTGCAGCGACCCATATTTGGCTAATGCAGCGGAATTTATGTCTCTTTCTATCAAAATTCTACCATGTTCTACCTTTTTATTCCTGCCTAATAGTTCATGTAACATATCCTCCTAATTCTGTTGTCTATATCAACACTATTCACGCTCTGCACTGTTCTGCATCCATGCGTCTCATCTTCTTATCCATACTGCTTAAACTTCTGCAAAAAATCAGTTTTACTCTACTTTCCCTTTAGCCCAAATGCAGCGATCAGACAGGACATGTTTGGTGTTTGCTTCTTAAGCTTTGCACTGGAGCTACAAGGCTAATATAACTTACAGGTACAGATTCACGACTGTCATCGAAATTCGTCAGAAACTGAGAAATTGTATTGGTTTTTGAATAATATATGCTCATTTTAAATGTGATTCCAGCAACATATTTTTAAAAAGTTGGGACGGGGCCATGTTTACCACTGTGTTGCATCAGCTCTTCTTTTAACAACACTCCATGTTTGGGAACTGAGGAGGCCAACTGCTGTAGTTTTAAAAGTGAAATGTTTTCCCATTCTTGCTTGATATAGAATTTCAGCCGCTTAACAGTTCGGGATTTCATTTGTTGTATTTTTCATTTCATAATGTGTCAAATGTTTGCAGGTGGTGACAGGTCTGGACAGCAGGCAGGCCAGTTTAGCACCCAGACTCTTTTACTATGGAGTCATGCTGCCGTAATATGTGCAGAATGTGATTTGACATTGTCTTGGCCAAACCTTCCCTGAAAAAGACGTCATCTTGATGGCAACATATGTTGCTCCAGCACCTGTATATATCATTCAGCATTAAGGGTGCCTTCACAGATATGCAAGTCACCCATGTGCACTAATGCACCCCCATACCATCACAGATGCTGGCTATTAAACTGTGTGCTGTTAACAAGACGGATGGTCCCTCTCCTCTTTAGCTCGGGGGGTACAGCATCCACGATTTCCAAAAAGAATTTCAAGTTTTGATTTATGGGACAACAGGACACTTTTCCACTTCACCTCAGTCAATTTAAATGAGCTTGGGCCCAGAGATGACGGCAGCGTTTCTGGATCCTGTTTATATATGGTTTCTTTTTTGCATGGTAGAGTTTTAACTTGCATTTGTGGATGTAGCGACAAACTGTGTTCATAGACAGTGGTTTTCAGAAGTGTTTCAAAGGCCATGCAATGATTTTCACTACATACTTGTCTCTGTTTTTAATGTACTGCCACCCCAGGGCCTGAAGGTCACGGTCAGCCAGTATTGTTTTTTGGCCTTGTCCCTTGCAAACATCTTTATATGATATTGATATGTACAATAGATGATGAAACCCAAATTATTTGAAACATGTTGCTGGCATCAAATTCCAAAGGGGCATACATTTTTCAAAAAACAATACAATTTCTCAGTTTCAACATTTGATATATTTGATATGTACTGTTTTCAATTAAATATAGGGTTTAAGTGATTTGTACATTATTGCCTTCTGTTTTTATTTACATTTTGCACAGCGTCCCAACATTTTTGGAAATGGAGCTGTATGGTGTGATGACAATAGTTGACAATTCACTTACATCCTTGAAAACCCCTCTCATCTAACTTGTTCATCTAAGAATTTAAAATGTTAGTTAAAGCTCAAATAATGTAACATATTGTACAATTCATGTGTTCATTTCACCAGCATTTTATTAAAAAATTATCGTTTGTGCGTCCCTACTAACAGGTAATGGAAGCCCATACCCTTCAACTAGCTTTGTGCTGAATGCATGCCTAATTAATCACACACCTACAAACATGGTAACCTATTAAGTGCTCTTACACAGATTTGTTGATGTGGTTTGGACAAAATCCAGACTTCAAAATGGCATATAGTTTAGCTATGTGAGAGACTTTGTTTATAGATATAGTAGATATAGTATTTACATAGGCAGCAGTATAGCATACTGTGTCATACAACTGTTGATTTAGGCATGCAATTTCCATTATGTGTTAGCCTCAGAGCTCCAATGCAAAACCAAATAATTACCATTGAACACCACAAATATCTTGGCAGATGTACTACATTTGGGAAAAGAAAAAAAAAAATGTAAAATTGCTTTTTTGTGAAACTAAACTTATTATAATCTGAGAAAACAAGATCAGGACTGGTTATTTAGATTTTGAGTATTTTTGGCAGTTATTTTGGCAATTTCCTGGAACTGATTTACAGGAGACTGAGTAATTTGGAAAGTGACTTAGGTTTGGCCAAAATCATAAGAGATGACTAAAGGCCAGGCAAGACACCCTGTGCAAAGATCATGCTGCTGTCTCTGTTTTATCTCATTTAGAAAACTTTTCCCGCTCTTTCCTGACAACATCAACATTTCCTATCAACAGCACATTCAGAGACTTTGGCAATGCCCAAAGTTAACTCCTTAAAATCTGCCCCAGAGTATTTGGGAAGTGTGTATGGCCACATTGACCACAGTATAGTGTAGCTTTCTGTGTGCTGCTACCATGTTTTCTGTACCTGTTTAAAAGAAGCACAATGTTGCCTTAATTGCTGGATGCACTGCAATAGATTCTGAGCAAGTGTGACATTCAGAACACTAGTTTTTTCTTTTTGGTTTCTCCTTTTTTCCTTTTTTCTTTTCTCCCCTGAATTTTGAATAAGCTTTACCAGTACAAGTATCAGAAACACTATAGCCAAGTGAATTTGCAAACATGTATTTATTTTATTCTGTGCTACCTTATTTTTAATGTGACACTGCTGTTTGCATGGTGATAAACTGAAAACTAATTAAAAAATTAAATAACAGAATACAATTGGGGTCTGTAAGTGCATAGTATTGCTTCATTTAATCAGAGTAACAATTAAAGGTTGCAGAAGTGTGAAGTATATTCCAATTCACGTTTTCTTGATTTAAAAAGGTAGTGTGTAAAACAAATAACATAAAGATGTATGAAATTGTTAGGTCATGTTCTTTACATGCAACAACAACTTTGTGATATTAATGGAAAGGAATAATGAATAATAATAACCCATCCTTTTTTGTTTTGACTGAATATTCTTTCAAAGTGTTCCAAGTTATCAGATTCCACCAGAGAGGTCTCCAAATCCCCAAAACTTACGTAGTTTACATAGCTTTAAGTAACTGATTTTTCATTTAAGACTTTAAATGTTAGTTTGGCAACATTGCAAACAATGTAACATATTGTACAATTCATATGTTCATTTCACCAACATATTATAAAAGACCACGATTGGTGCACCCCTACTAACAGGTATTGGAAGCCCATACCCTTCAATTAACATCATGCTAACTTCAGGCCTAATTCATCACATAGTTACCTCGGAACATGGTAACCTATTAAGTGCTCTCACACAGATTTGTTGATGTGGTTTGGACAACATTCAGACTTGAATGGCATATAGTTTAGCTATGCAAGATACTTTTTTATAGAGACAGTAGATGCTCATTTTGTTCACTGTGTCATACAACCATATATGAGACGTAACAACTTGTGGTTTGATGCATGTATGTGTTGATTTAGGCATGCAATTTCCATTATGTGTTAGCCTCATAGCTTCAGTGCAAAACCAAATGATTAGCATGATGAATGGCAAAACAGGCAAATGATTTTCATTTTTGAAATGTCTGTTTTGTCATTCACCATTTACACAGTCTAAGACAGCTAAAAAGATGTCCATGGTTGACTATCAGTACTGTAAAATGAATCAGGATAAAATAAGCCATCCTTCAAACCATGCTGTGCTTTCCTGAACACAGCTATGAATGGCTTTGGAATAGTTGATATTCAAACTCACCTCTACATTTGCAAACGAGTGCCTTAGCATTTCGAACTACTTGGAGGCCCCTTGGAGTCAATATTAAAGTTAGCAGAGTGCCAGATTCTTCTGTAGGTAGAGAAAATAACCACAACCACAGTGCAGACCATGCGAATTTTAAGCAATAGCGTTAACTGGACTACTTTTTACTTTTATTCAAATAGCTTCTCTAAAGGGGCAAATGTTCTCAATTTCTGCATAACTAAAGTCATTAGGATGGTCATTCAGAGTGGTTTGATGTGAAATGCCCCATTGCAGAGAAACTCAGAATTGTTCATGGCAGTGCTGAAAGGAACCAGACATCCAAGCATAAAGGTATTACACAAAATACTTACGAATATGCTGACTTATGTCTGAGACATTGTTTAACAATAGTTCTGAGTTAAGGTTTTGGCATAAAACGTATTTTTTCAAGTCAATTAATGAAGGAAAGATACCAAAGGACATCTTTTTTTCAGATTTACCACTATTTTACTGTTAACAACATTACATATACAAAATCAGGAGATGTGTGGGTTCGCTGGCTGTTTTGGATAGAAAATAAAATTACTATACTTTGTGTTGTAGACATCACAAACCCTGGTTCCTATCACCACCACGGTAAAGAAATCTGAGTCGGTAAGTTTTTCTAAAACTATTTATCTTTACATCTAGAAAAATCAGTGGAATTCCCCAGGAAAGGTGTACATGTATAGTCTAGACTCCATGTAGCAATAGTACTCCACTTTCCCTGCTGGATTACAAAGTTTGCGTGTTTACAAACAATCAGATGTACTTTAAAAGGTTTAATTCCTCGAAAATCCACAAACAAGCAGTCATTCGGTCACTTGACCGCTGCATGATGTATTATAGCACCATGTGCTTGCCCCTGGGAACAATGTGTTTGGCGTTGAGTAGTAAGCTACTCCTCATCCATTCCAGTTGCTTTGCTTGAATGGTTTAACATTTGTGCAAATACATGCACGTGCACACATGGCACTTTGCTCATGTTCGGTGACTCTACAAAGAAACAGTTTCTCCCTGGTCACCAGCTACTCCCCCACACCCCACTCCCCCAGTGTTTCTACAGCTCAGGTCAAATCAAGAGTAATTGTTCTGTTTGTGGCATTTATCCTTTAGAGGGGAAAAAAAAAACCTGAATTATTTTGAGGTGTGTGACAAAAACACTCACAAGACCTGTTTCTTTGGCTCGACGAGCCATCATGAGTACTAAGGTAATCTAAAGGCTTTTGCTGCAACTGTACTTTGAGATTATATGCCTACAGCCAAGTGATCCTCAATCAGCTCAGCTAACCCAGATTTAGCGTGAATTAGTGTTTTCCAAGATTTACAGGCAATTTACACACTGTCCCAGCAATCTCACGCACCTTGCCAACATTCTGCTCATTGTTTTGGCTAAAAACTGGAACAAAACAATATTAAACCATGCTGTTCCGTATTAGAGGCTGACCAGAACAGCGTGTTCATATCATATTTGTCCACTCTCACACTGTGCCTGTACAACAAGTGCCACAAAAAAAATTATGCAATTCTTCTGTTATTATATAAATGCTGGTGTACTGTAGCTTGTATAAACAATTAATGAAAACGAGAGAATAAACATGAAGAATCAAAGCCAAAATTTGCAAGTGTGATGCTGATCTTCTAAATAGTCTTGTTACAGTTATGGAGTTTTGTGGCTTTAATTTTCTAGATGGACTGTTTAAATCTCAGGCGCCACTGTTTTCATGTTTTGCCCTAATTAGAGTGTAAGTAATTTCCAGGAATTATTTCCAGGAATCCTTTGTTCAATAGATGTCATTCAAGATCTGACTTTAGCCCTACATTGTTTTGTTAGCAGTGGGAATCTCTAGTCACCTCACTCTTTCCTTTCATATCGATTCAGGGTGCCAAGATGTGAAAATAATTTTTAACACATCTTCCCTTTTTAATCCTATAGCCCACATAAAGATTTCCTAATACATTGGTGAGCTCCCGCTGGTGTTGGCTCATTGTTGCATCTTCTGTTTAAATAACACACACAAAAGAAACTTGAGTGCTAATGGCTCCCCCTGCCAGAGAAACCTTAAACAGTCACATGTGCATGTGTAAATGAGTCCATAGGCAACATTCACATGCTTTATTAAGAAAAATTGGTAACACTTTCTATGAATGTCGCATTTGGTAAGCATCTATAAACATATTTATAATATGTTATAATATATTCATAAGGCATAATAAATGTGGTTATAAATATTGATAAAAAAGAATTACACTGAATTACACTTTATAGCCATGTTTATTATACATTATGAATTGTTAATATAATGCATTATAAATAGTGTTAATAACAGGTTATAATGTCAGTGCCAAAGAAGTCAGTCCCAGTACATTACCTTTCCCACATCGGGTAAAACATTGTGGCAGCCCTAGTTTAAAATCTGACATTTGAAGCCTGTAATGTGCTTTACTGTGTATGTTTTACTGTTTCAGTAAATCCTTCAGTAATACTTCAACTGAAGCCTCACTCTTAACACTGGAGGAGGCTTTAGTACAGTATGCTTCACTTTACTTAGAGTGGACAAATACGGCTTACGAGCTCTTATATGCTGTTATGATCAGTACCGTGTATTATGTTAACAATTCATAATGCATAATAAACATGGCTATAACGTATAATGCATTTTAATAAATATTTATAGCTATGTTTATAATGTCTTATGAATGCATTATAACATGTTATGAATGTGTTTATAGATGCTTACAAAGGTGACATTCATAGAAAGTGTTTCTGAAAAATTAGCTTCCAGTGTCATAGTTTTGTAATTCTAAGTCACTCTGTAATGTGAAAAAGATGCCTTTGGGCAAACATGATATTTCACAATTTTATAAGTTGTTCAGAGAATTTTCCTCAGCACTTTAGGAAACTTCCAGCATATTTTTATTTTGTATACTGCAGCTTTGCAGTTCTGCAGTAAATATATAAATTTGAAGCCTAAACATTATTAGGTTAACTTGTTATCTGGTTAACATCTCCTGAGCTGGTTGTTAAACAAAGCTGTGTTCTTATGTAGGGCATTTTTACTAGGTTCTTGGGTCTTTTATTATATAGAATCAAAATTTGTAACATATTTGAGACTGAAAACATGCATACATTAGTGAGATCTAGCATTTTCTTTTCTCGTCTAAGCTAGAGCACCACACTGTATCCTGCATTATAATGTCTCTGGTTCTTTATTTTAAAGGAGGGGAAATGCAGAGCCTGTATAAAATTCTGATTATTATGCTTTGTGAATCAATTCAGAATCTAATAATCAATTATTTTTCCCATCCTTAACCTTTACGTTTAATCATTATAACCAGTATACATTTAGTTCGGTAATATATTTTAAAACCAAACATATGACTTAGATGTACACATACTTTAATCACACGTTTAAGCTAGGTACAATGGTTCTGTAGTTCTAGCTTAAAGACTAGGACTTTTATGAATCACTCTCTGTGAAATACTAGAAGGGACAGGAAACCAGTTTTGCGTCACAGTCAATCATTAAAACTCAGGAAATTGAAAGTTTGTTTTGGATTGACTTTATCATTTTGATAACATGACGCTCCTCCAAATCCAGTGTGTTTTACTCTTTATCTCGTGTAATTTGATGTGTGTGAGAGGGAGACGTGTGTTTTAGTCTTCACTGTGATTGTGAGGTCATTCCCTGTGAGCTCCAATAGATCACTGAGATTCAGAGAAAATAGCATGATTAAAATAATTACAACTCTTAAAACTAAAAGTTACTAACAGTTCATAGTTTGTATCTATGGTATTAGGAAACACCTGAGTAAATGATATAAAATAGAACAGAATTTCCACATCTTGTGGAGTTAAAAGTTTTTATACTTTAAAAAGTTTCTTCACACTCATAAAGTGCTATGCAAAAGTTACAGACCACCCTTCATTCATTTAACTTCCAACTGTCATCAGGTATAAGTTATTCATTTTTCAGTGTTAAAAGAAAGCAAAAAACATATATTTAACAGAAAATTACATAGAAGCCGCATCAACTAAATAAGGTCTGGACTGGGCATTGGGGTGGCCAGTTTATTATTCTGAGAACACCATCAGCTTCTTTGTTTGATATTAAAATTTTCTACTTTTTAACTATTTGTTTTTCTCAGTAATGGCTTCTTAAGGGCTGTGCATCCTTTTAGACCCTAACTTCCACCGCACACCAGACAAGCAGCGTCCTAAAATTCAAAGCCATTGTTTTTAATGAAGGTACACATACCAGGTACACGGCACCAGCACACCATGACTCCAAGCACTGTTCAATTACTCAGCGCTACGCAGCATTTTGCCATGACTTCATTAAAGCCGTATTGAGGCCACATAAAGCCACAATAGATCGCGTGGTTTGAAATTTACACAGAGAAGGGCAGCCAGTGTTTTAGATAAATAGACACATGCTAATGCTAAGTTACCTCAGCTAACATTACTAGCCTAGCCTTTTGTAGATTGTGTCTTTCGGCTCGAAAACTGTCTGTTTGTGAAGAGGGCGTAAACTGATGCCAAGCGTGCTAAGAGATCCTGAACACTTAATTTTATTTAATTTATATGAGTGTAAAAATTAACTTGAACCTAACTTTTATCTGCTCTCCCTGCCAGTGCTCTATAGCAGCACTATGCTACATGATGCTATGCTACATGATGCTTTGCTACATGATGCTATGCTACATGATGCTATGCTATTTTTTGAGATCTGAAGCAATAATGAAGCTTGATTTTCTCCTCTCTCTCAGAGATAAAAGCTCAAAGTACTGCTTATCTGATAGGGACAGTTTTGATGGCCTACTAGGTCTTGCATTGTTGCAGTCATATTTTCTCTGTATCTTTTAATCATTTTTAAAGTCCAGCTTTGGAAATTTTTCTTTAACTTTCCCTTTCCATATGTCACCTCACTGCATACCAATCTGTCCTGATTTTCATACATTTTATTATAGTTGTATTCATTTTGTTTGAACTGTATTATCATTTTAAAAAATTCTATTATCTAGGACATTTATTTGTTTGTGTGCATCAGATCAGTTTGTACTCTCTGACTAGTGAGGTAAGACACGTGCAGCTTGCTGTTCCCACATCCCTGGCAGAGCTGTGGGGTTTGGGGATTTAAAATGTGCTTATAAGGTCCTAAAGCGTAACTTTTCACACTGTGTGCCGTGTGCTGGTTTTCTTGGCTGGAGCGCGGAACACTGGGCGCTTTCCTGTTAAAGCGTTCGAGAGATTCCGTGAGCCCTTGGCTCCCTGCGGCTGATTGGGATTTCTGCAATCTGTGCAGCTTTTGTGCGCTCCGAGGCTGGGAACACACAAACACACACGCCCACTCTCGCAGCAAGGGCCCCGGCGATGACACGTGGGTGATTTAGTGTGAGAATGAGTGTCGGAAACACAACCTGCTGACAGAGTCCAGTTTACAACAAGAAGCATGAAAAACGGGGCTGATCTGAATGTGTTTAGTTAGATTTTGTGGTCAGCAGGAGGTCTCAGAGTTGTGCCTATCCATGGTAAGGATGCCGAAAAGTACCCACAGCTTAACATTTCTTGATTACCTTGGATGGACACACATTCAACTTGTGTATACTCTCAGCAATATGACAAAACAGGGGACGAGAAAAAACAATTATGTAGCATGCCAGTGTTCGTATTAGCTTGTCTGGAAGTGAATAGCCTGGCACGCATCTGGGTCAAATTTTCACACAATATCTAATAGAGAGACCAACAGAGACCAAAAAGACATTTTGTATATGTGGTGTCTATTGCATGAGGCTGTTTGTATTCAGGAGATTGTTTATATATAATCTTTGGGAAGTGGCTTGATAAAAAGCACTTTGATGTCATTGTATAAACTTGTTTGACAGTTACACTTTCCACTTGGCTGGTGATCCTGAACTTTGACCTCCTAAAATTGCCGGTAACTGTCTCACTGAAAGCCTTGTTTACTGGCCTAAAAACAATAAAACAATAGCATCACACATGACCCTGTCCGACAGTTGGAACTTTGAGCTGTTTGGACTCAACTTGGAAGAATTTTGATCCCAGTCATGGACCCAGCTTCTCGTGCCTCTGTTCTTGTAAACAACATAAACCTTAAGGAACACATTTGTCTAATTTGTAGAGTCCTCATAAAGAAGCTTTCTTTGATTTCTCTTAATTGGGGGTGAAATCTGTGTCAAGCACATAGGCCATAAATCCAAAGTAATAGGACAGTGACAATTTCTATTGCATTGGCTTTGTATTCCAGCACAGTGAATGGCTATGAGGTGCAGAAAGGCAGCTTTCATTCAAGGGTGTTTACACCTACACTGGGTGAACCACAGGGATCACAGCCCTTTTTGTACCTAGTCCCTAGTGACCCCACAGTGACCCAGTGAGATGTGACTTTGTATTGTGAGGAAGCCTGGCCACATTAGTGTAATTGAGTGATCCACTCGAAAATTGACACGCAGCACAGATGAGTCAGGGGACACTTTATTCAGCCGTGCAATGGTGCAGCTGTGAAATGAGCCGCAAACATGGAGCAACTCAAGCATGGTTTGTGGTTTTGTGTGCCATCATTTGGCAACTCCTGTCTTGTCTTGTTCATTGTTTCTTGTTCATTTATTGCTAAATTGGGCATTAAAGGTCCATGTATGTGAATGAGTGAACTCTCTGCTTTCCAAGGTTTAAATACAAGCCTGTCAACAAAGCGGCTTGCTGGATGGTTCTTTTGTGCAACGTGCCAGACTGTTTGCGACAGAGAGATTGGCCTTTTTTCAGGTTAGATCATGAGAATTTGACATTCAACCTGTGACAAAGGCCTATTATCCTCAATAATATTCAGTGTCCTCCACTTTTTCCAAGTATGCATCAGCCTGCTCTAAGCATTAATAATGCTCCGGGCCCTCAAACAAGGTGATTAACTCATTATATTCGGTCACTTCTTTCTCCTTTGTAGGGCTTTTTTTCCTTGACTTTTTAGGTCAATAGGACAAAGGTTTATGGCAAAACCTAGTTATTTTGTAGGCCCCCTTCCTGAATCCCTCGGGTAAGGCTCTAACCACACTGGTTCTAATTTTTTAAATGGTTAGCCGAGTCATATTTCAACCTGTGCAAATTATTTTGCACATGTGGACAAATACGCTTTTCATTACATGCAGAAATCTGTCAACTACACACACAAGCACACAGGATTCAACATGTGCTAGACTACAGCAGGTGTGGCATGTCCCGTGTGCTGTCTCTGTACTTTACCAACTGTGAACGCTAATGATCACGTATCCCCTTGCTGGAATAACTGGAATTGGACTGCCTAGAATTGGACTGCATAGAACTTTCCTGGAACCCCCTTTGTGTCTGGATTGGACATTTGGTTCTGGCTACAATAGGGCATAAACAGTGCCAGCTCAGCTTTAAAGCAACAATCCCCTTCTTCCCCCTATGTATGCCCACCCACCACTCTCCACTCTAGCCGGACAAGACACCCAACACTTGGGCTGATCTTAGGTCATGTGCTAAGTAACACTAATATTGAGTTACTGTTATATTTGGGGACGTACAAATTGTTCCAAAGAAATGGACGCATGTTGCTAAGGGCTGACTGGCCGCATAATTACATCATAACAGAATGGCACAGTTTAATATTGCTGTCTATGGCCAACAAATATATTTTTAATGTGCAATATCAGGGCTTGTCAAGGGTTATTGACATGATGTCACTCTCTCACATTAACATTTACACACACATATACACGATTGGTAATGTTCATCTGTATTGTTTGGATCTAAGGATGAATGCAGCGTCTGTGGTGTAAAAAGTAGTTAGAAATGTTTAATGTTTGATGAAACATTAAAAAGTGTGTGCTTACAAGAGCGTTCAAGTATGTTGTAATCTGTTGTTTAATTTCAAATCCAATAGGATATTAAACAAACCAGCAAGAGCTGAACTTTATAACCAACACACTTCAGTCAAAAATCAAATTAAGTAGAATGTGTGGCTATTTAAGCTCTTCAAATCCTCAGCTCAAAGGCTAACATAGAACACCTGTCCACCTACTTATTCATGCAATTATGTAATCAGTTGATCACGTAGCAGCAGTTCAGTGCATAAAATCATACTGATGCGGGCCAGAAGCTTCAGGTAATGTTCAATGATTTTGACCATGATGTGATTGTTGGTGCCAGATGGGCTGGTTCGAGTATTTGTGTAACTATTATCTCCTGGGATTTTAATGCACAACAGTAGAATTTATTCAGAATGGTGCAATGAAGACATCCAGTGAGCAGCAGTGCTTTGAACAAAAATGCCTTGTTGATGAGAGAAGTTAACAAAGAATGGCCACACTGGTTTGAGCTGACAGAAAAGCTATGACAACTGAGGTAACTACTCTGTACAATTGTGGTGAGCAGAAAAGCATCTCAGAATGCCTAACACATTGAACCTTGAGGTGGATGGGCTACAACAGCAGAAGAGCACATTGGGTTAAACTGATTTCTGCTAAGGCATGCAAATAGTGTGGTCAGAATTTGGCATCATCAGCATGAATCCATGGACCCAACCTGCCTTGTGTCAACAGTCCATGCTGGTGGAGTTGGTGTAATGGTGTGAGTTTTTTAGCCAACCGCAGTCCAGCATCGGTTGTGAGTGCAGCAGAAAAGGCACAATTTCAGTAAAACTTGTCGTACAATTTAGGACGTTCTTTTGGATCAGCAGGTAACTATTTCTATTCAGTAATGTTAGCTGACTAAACTAAAATTAACCAGCTAGTCTTTTAACATAGCTGTTACTGCCTGAGTGTGTATGTTCATCTAGCCACTATGAATGAAAATCTTAGCCAGCTGGCTAACTTCGGTCATTGCTGAAACAATGCTCAGAGGTAATTAAGTCTGTGGCAGTATATTGTCATGCTCATGCATGAAACCTACAGATTAGAACGAGCATTAGCTAGCCTAGTCAGCGAACTACTACACTGTATATTACTTATAGGCTAAGGAATAACTAGGACACTAAGCAAATCAAATTGAATGCAGCAAGTATACATTATACTTCACTTCCCATATGCAAATATGTATGTGTTACATTTGTTACATACTGTCTCTGTCAAAAAACAAACTGTTTAAAATAATGTATTTACATTGTTGTCCTGTACTGTGCTTTACATTGTGTGTCAAAAAGAACGGACCAATATAAAAGCTCCAAAATCACTTAGAATAAAATCTCTTTGCTTAACTCCTGTTAGTTACCATATTGGAGACACTTGTTTTTCTTTAGACAGCAAAAATATATTTTTGACATGTATGTAAATATTACAAATTGACACTATTACATACATTTAACCTACATATATTGACTAATGTGCATATATTGTATCTAAATATTTAAATGGGTTATTTAAAAATATTTAGCAAATATGTTTTTAATGTGAGCAAATATATGTGCAAATATACTCTTCCAGTATTTATTATGGTGTTTATTAACTACAAGTAACTGTGAAAAGTATGAACTGGGATAGTTACTCCTAAAGGGTTTTTGTACCAGCTGATTAATTCTTTAATCAGGTTTAGTGAGCTTCATGGAAGGAGAATATGAATTTTGGTAGGATAGGAATTAAAAAGTAATGTTATTCTGTGTCCATTAGTTAAATAAAATACACAATTATGAAAGAAGAATAACTTAATATGTGGCATGTAGGCCTGTCTGCACATACCACCACTACTCCTCTGATCATTACAGAAGGGTATAAACAGTAGATTTCTATTTAAACCAGGTGTTATTAGTACACTACTTAAGTATCATAGCATTCCTACTTTAATTTGCTACTTAACAAGCTGTGGGATATCTGTGTAAACCAAGGATGAGTCACACCAAACAGGATGTCGAAATATCTCATTCCCCCCCCCCTGACATCTGCAATCAGTACTGGCACAGGACAGCACAGAAAATCCCTTAAATACTCGTGAACGTGCCTAAACATAACTGCTGCAGAATGAACTGTGGTTGTGTGATATTTTGTACACTAAAACTGAATAATGCTTCTTTGATATTGCATGGGGTACCATTAATAACTGCTGCACTAAGCATTATTAACCCCCCAGGGATATATCTAATGATGGTATTAGAGCAATATACTGCAATACATGGAGCACTAGCCAAGATAGAGCTCATTCGTCTGGCTTGTATGCTGAATCCCATGACATAATAAATGGACACATCAACTTTTGATGGAGAGCAAAACAAGTATGTTAATGTACATCAAACACTTTGTTTCAGAAATAGGATTCATCTTCTGCCAGGATTAAAAGAAACCGGATGACACTGCAATGTACATTCACTAGACACGCTCTTTGTCATTTTAATGATAGTGTTGATTTGAGGAGTCAATCTGTTAGGCTGGTCAAACAGCCATAAACATGATGTGACATCTGGAAGACAAGTAAAGAGCATTTCCAAGTAGCCATTATGCAAATGATTTCATGTCAAAGTCAAAACCACTGTTGACAAATAGGAAAAAATATTTCATGTCAAAAGGGATAATGACAGCTCACCAGCTGACCAACAAGCTATTTCTTTGAATCTCAGGTTCAGTTAGTCAGCCAAAGTTATGTAAGGCCTGGATACTGAACCTCTGTACCGTGAGGAATGAGAATATGTGTATCCTGAATAAATGCCAGTACAAATTCTTCCCTTTCAATATCCACACTTGGAAAGACACCAAAACAGATGGGTGAACTGTAAAACAACAGCAAATTGTCATGACTGTAAATTGCATGTAATAGACAAAGTATTACAATTAGGCAGGACTGTGCCTGAAAATCCCATAATGCTAATGTAATCTGTAGCTTGACAACTATGATAAGCCATTTTGTGTTTTTGTGTAATGGCTAAGTGTTTAGGATTTATTGCTTCTTCATAAACCGTGCCTGTTTGACTAATCAGCTGTTCATGCATTCAGCACAGCTTAGTAGATACAGCAGCACCAAGTTCAATCTGCATTTAATATGTTTACATCAATATTAAATGAGAAAATGAGGTTGGTCTATGGTACAAATGGCCCATACGTACAATACCTTCTATTGACCTACTTCATTACATGCAGACTGCCTGGACAAAAGTAGAGCATTCTCACTGCAGATCATGTGTGACCAAATTTTTTAACCCACTGAACATAAGCGCACATAAAGAGATTTGAGAGCTTAAGCCTTCTTGGTTTTTTATCTGACTTTAGTCACAAATACAGTCTCTAATACCATAGAGCAGGAGATGGATTAGCTACATAAATCCTCAAAACTCAAGAATGCAGGCACATACAGAGCAAACACTGATGAATTCACATGCCGCAATAAAATGCAACAAATATAATAAATCTAACAAAAAAAATTAAAGTCACAGGTTGCACTTTGCAGTTTGCCCACACACAGTTAGTGCTATTTGGTGATCCAGTCAAAACCGACATTTAGCCTGACAGTATACATTCCAAATCATGTCTTAATGTCACCAAATGCTGGGTCAGTGTTCCAAAAATTAAGCGCAAGAAGTCTCATGAAACAGCATTCATCAGGCACCTACCATTAACAGTAAATATTTATTTAGACTGGCTTTTTATTAGTGACGGCTTCTTCTTCTAGATATACTGTGTTTTCATTTGTCTGATTTTCTTGTCATGTCACTTATGTGCTTTTGTTATTGTTTTTACTGTTTTACAATTTTATGTTGTAAAGGAATTTGATCTGCATTTTATGTATTTTATAATTAATTACAAGTTATTAATTTTACACATACACAACCATATTTAACAGAAAATTGCACAGAAGCCTCAATAACTTGCTTTCAGCTTTTCAGAGAAATCTGCAGGGATATTTTTCCACATCTTCAAAGTTCAGTCTTAGAAGCTGGTTTACCACTGTAAATATCACCAGAGGGCCCAAAGTTTTACTACACACTTCTATAATCTAAGAATAGCTTAGCCTGTTTGCACTGAAGTCCCTTTAGTAGCTGAATTACAAGCCTTAATATGTAATAAGCCTGGGATTTTAAAGGGTTAATTTCTTGCTTCTCACAATCCAAATAATCCCTGTTACAAATTTAGAACCTTACTCTTTCTTGGATTCTTTTTTGATTTGCTAAATTTCTTCTATTTTTGTCTATTTTCTTTTTTTTCAGTAATGTTCTCCTGACAGCTATAAATAAGATCTACGGCATTAAACTGTCTTCTTACGGTAGTGGGATGGACAGAAACACCTGTGTTTTTTCCAGATCTGAAGCAAGAGTGGAGCTTAATGAAAGTTTTAAGTGCTGTTTATCTGATGATGACAGTTTTGGTGGTCTAAAAGGTCTTGCACGGTTATTTGGACTCTTATTTTGTTCATATCATTTTACTATTATTTATTATTTTTTAAATTTCAATATTTTTTTTTGGTTTTACGATTGGAAGAAGAGGAGAGTTAAAGAGGCAGTTGGGTGCACAACAGTAAAAAGGTGGACACACTAAATTGTGTGATTTTCTGTTAAATATAAATATTCTTTTGAAGTTGGAAAAAACAAATAACTTTTTGCCTGCAAATCAAATAAATTAACCCCATTGACATTCCAGGCTTATTACATACTAAGGCTTATAATTCATTAACTACAGGAACTTCAAAGCAAACTAATGGAACTTTTCTTGGGTTCTAGAAGTGTGTAATAAAACTTTGGGCCTGCCAATGGGCCCCCTTCTTGGTAAGGGGCTAAAGGGTGGTCTCTGACTTTTGCACTGTATGATATATCTTAAAAACAATTTTCAATATGTCTGACATCTTCTTGCAAATAATGAAAGTGGCTGCCAGCTGTCCCAATGCCAAAAAGCCTTGCAGCGACACGCTTTTTGCTTAATTGCGAAATTGGTAGGAGTACAGATAGATAAGACTTAACCTTTTGCCGAGTGGGACAGGAAGCATAAAGAAAATGAAAACCAGGTGCAGAATTGAAAGATGTATGCAATCAGCCCCAATTTTCGCAAGAGACTTAATCTGGAAAAAGGCAAATGTTGATTTATGTTCCATTTGTGAATTGAAACTTCCATCTACGCTAATGTCATGACTCTGTGAGATGTGTAAAGGTTCAAAAAGCCATAAAACACAAAATGCAAATGCTGTAGTTTGCATATTGCATCAATGAGGTAACGGCCGCAGTCGTGTTGATTGTGTTTACCTGTAGCATCTTGTGCCAGCCCTAGTTCTCTTAGCATCCACACTGAGCCTCCTTACACTGGCTCTTTATGGTTCTAATCCTGCCTACTGGGTCCTGGCTGACCTTCTAGGGCCTCTGTAGCACACAGTGGGATTTAAGAGGACGGATCTGGAAATCTCTAATCTTCTCAATTTATGACCTTCAGATTCCTCTGCTTGAACTGTTCTCAGGCACTTCAGCTTCCAGAGTAGCTGCAAACAAAGCACTGATTGAAGTTTTTTGCCTTTACAATTGTGTTAACTGTGTTGTGTGATTTTTGGGCGTTACACCCAACTACATTTTTTCCAGCTTTCTTTGGAACCTCTTGATTTCAATGAACATACTATGATTTGCACTCCCAATCATTATTCTGAAGACCTTTTCTTGTATAAATATCTTTATTGCCACTATAAGCTTAGGTTTGAGCAAGCATGATACAGTCTTTTACAATGATTTTACTGCATTGCAGGTGGGCCACAGTGATTGGGCATTTGCAGTCACTAGTAGTAATAATCTGGCTAGATTTCTATATTTGTAAACTCCCAGCCATTTCACTTTTTTAAGGCATATGCCCATTCAGTGTAGTGATAAAAATGTCAGTAAAGTGCTATAATTTATCATTTTCGGACCAGAATTCCCAAAATGTGACAAAATAAGCTGTCCATATACTGTGGAGAAGCCCCTTTCAATTCAGACAGGCCTTGAAAATGCGTTTATCTCACTGCCAAAATGTTCATGTTCCAATTTGTTACAAAATTAGCCCCCCTGACATTACAGGCAAATGAATATACCCAAATGGTTGTGTAATTACTTCCAGTGACTAAAAAGCAGATCTCGTACAGCTTGCATACTACGAAGCTGGATTCATGGGATACAGAGCTATGTTTGGGTTAAACCTAACATGACCTGCCCTTGCTGTGAACATTGGGTTCAACATAAGACTTTACCTTAAATTGAACTTCAGGATAGCTTGCTACCCCATGAACTTACTGGTACACAACTTTGCAAGGGGGAAGGACAACATAGATCTACAGATTAAACTTCTGGGAAATGTGATTTTACCTCATTGCTCCCTCTTGGCATCAATGGCCCAGGCAAGACATGTCGGGCCTGAGCCAGCCCTCAGTCTGAGCAACAGATTAACAAGATAAGAGCTATTTTCAGCCCTGTTTGCCCATCTTCTCTGCAGATTGCAACTGCAGCATGAAGCTTTGAAGCCAAAACAACCTTATCTATGACAATCTGAAGCACTCAGTATAAGCTTTGCAGTGTCAGATTTTGCCATTCTTGGCCCAGACTTGCTAGTATCCCCTTATAGCCTTCTCAAGCCCTGCCAAGATGCACAGCCCAATGAGAAAGGCAGGGGCGGGTGTACGATACAAGTGAAAACACCCATGAACGTCTAAATGAGTGATTTGGATTTTGTTCTTTCTGAAAACTGAACGGCACAGTTACTTTCACCCAAAAACAACAGTGCTCATTGAGGGATGGTGTTAAGCATAGATAGTAGACTACCAGAAATGCTGGATGGAAAACCACATGAAGGCTGGAAAGCAGATGCCTACATGCATGCTTGGACTGGTGGCTTTGCCCAGTTAGAACTATTTATAGGGCAGTTCAACACTAATGCACTTCAGTGTGCCAAGATTAACGATTAGTTTACATTGGCTTACAATGGGGTTCTTTTATGGGGACTGAATGTTTGCGTTTGCTATTTTTTGTGACAACACTGACAGAAACACTTTACAGTAAGGGTGCATGGACTAACATTCTAAGGAATAATTTATCAGAAAGTAATGAGTCATTTAGCAGGAACAAATGAATGTCATATATCAACAACCACAAGGTCAAATTATGCGGCATTTATTAATAGATGTGCCAATGCGTGTAATTGAAGGTAATAAAGGCTTTCTTGAATGTGTGAATTTATCAGGAATGAATGAGTTCATTAAGCATGTTGTCACAAGATCCCTATAAGCACAGTGTAAAGTAAAACCCTCATATCCCAGTTGCCTGTTTTGTTTGTAGCTCTATTTTGTCATTATCTTGTCTACCTGTGTCTTGTTAGTCGTGCTTTATAAGTAGCCCTTGTATTTACATGTGTCTTTGTCAGGTCTAGTGTTTGTTATTGTTTTGTTTCTATGTTACCATGGCCCATTCCATTTCTTATTTTTACCCCTACCCCTTGTTTTCGAGTGGGGGTCATATGAGAGCTCTAATTGTCTTCTTTCCAGTCAAATAGATGGGTAATGTAATTTTAAACCCTTATAATAAAAGAAGCTGAACGCACATTTTGTTGTCTACTGAAAGTCGACCCATTTTTCCACAAATCTGGGCTATAAACTATAAACAGATGGCGTCTCTTCAGTGATCTGCTCTGTAAAAATTATTTTTATAAAATAATACAAAGAGTGTCTAAGAATTTTGGCTTTCAGCAGTAAATTGTAAGCATATAGCAATATGTGTATGATCATAAACACATTTTCTGTTAATTTGAGGGGAACTTTTACAAAAATAAACAAATAAATAAAATAAAAAGTTACACTTATTTCATGCAGTTACTGATTAATTTGCCTTACGATTTGGTCACGTAAATTCAGATGGACAAACCAAAATATACCCCGGAGAATAGGAGGTTAAACTAAGATAATACAATGGTTATTGTCATTTTTAATGGAGAAAATACTCATATTTGTGGGTTTCTTTGGTTGCTTGGTAGCCATCTTGCCGGTTTCCTTTTTTTTATATGTTGATTTTCCAAGCAAAAATAAGTTAACACATCCTCTGCAGGGAAAAGGCAGACTTTAATATGGCATTTCTCTGCTAATTTTAGAGTTTAACAAATTGGACAAAATAATAAACATACATCATAAAATGTGCCATAATTTTTGCACAGGCCACTTTTTATTTTTCCAACTATGTAAATTCAGCAAATAAGTAGTACTTGCACATTAAAACGTGCAGAAGTTTGTTCTCTGTAGAGGATATACTAACTTAATTTTGTTTGGAACATGTACATTTGATTGGGGCACCCAAACCTTTTACAAAAATATTTTCTCATCTTAAAACTTTCTGTACAACATTTGGAACCAGAATATGTGAATACATTAGTATAACAGACTCAGAGTGTAGAGAAGCCAATACATACTGGTGCTACTGTCCCTCAGCTTCTCATGTACATGAACCAGAATGGTTTACTACACTTGAACACTGAACCAATGGAACTCAATGCCCGTTACAATAATATCAATGATAAAAACACGTCAAAAAACAAAATTGAAATGTTTTTCCACGGGTCTGGTCACCATTCAGCTGAGACATGTTTGGTGTCCAAATTTTGCTTCTTTAGTTAGACGTTGGTAACGATGTCAATAGTCACCCAAATCATTTCCGTAAAATGTGCCCAGAACGTTTCTCCACCTGATCAAACTGCACATCTTCACCAAGGTCGTGCAAACTTGTCGATGTGGTTTAGGGCACAGAAAGGCATTGCACAGCTATTTTTGGCAACACTGAATTATGACTCCTCCACCGAATCAGACTCCTTTTTGCCACTTCTGTTTATAAACATATATCTTCAGTTTGTTTATTCAAGATTAATTTATTAATAAAAGTAACAAAAAAGAAACAAAAGAAATCATGAACGTATTCTGTGGTGACTATATGCCTGTGTAACACAAAGAGAAGTCAGAACACCTGTTGTCTAAAATGGCAGTGTTTAGTTACATCGTGAGGTTTTGTTCATTTTTATAGTTCACAGTGAATCTCACTGTGTTTTAAAACACATTGACAAATTTGTGTGACCTTAATGAAACATAGATATAGTTCAAGGGAGTTGAGAGATGTTTTGGGAATGTATTTACAGAAAATATTTGGGTGACTGTAGCTAAACTAAAGAAGACACTAAGAAGACACCATCATGATCAACCAAATCTGGGCTAAATAGAAGATTTGCGTAAATCAGTTTTGAGCAGATAGCTAGGTAGCTAAGTAACTAAAGCAAGCTGCATTTATGTTTTGTTTTTTTTTAATCTGGAAGCTGTAGCCAGAGTTTGTCAGGAAGTTATGTTCTTTTATGAACAAGCATCATTCAAGCATTCATATCTTTTTTTTCTTTTTAACAGCCTATAAATACTGAAAATTGGCTAATGACTGACCATTGCACAAAAAAGCTGTTGACAGGGTGAGGCTGATTTACTGAGCTGACTCAAAAGAGATGCTGTATGTCCCATGGTAAGACTCTCTCAGCAGACTGTGGGTGAGAGAGATCAGAGCCTTGGAAAACGCATCTGTGTTTGTGTGTGTGTCTGTGTGTGTGTGTGTGTGTGTGTGTGTGTGTGTGTGTGTGTGTGTGTGTGTGCTAGAAGACCTCCTTTCACCTCAGCTTATTTTCACAGCCACATACTAGCTCAGTTCTGTCCCCATGCACTCAGTGAACTCTGGCTAGACTGGAAAGTACAGAGTGTCACACACACACATACACGCCCACAGACACACACATACCCACAGACACACACACACACACACACACACACACACGCGCACACACACACGCACACACACACACACACACACACACACACTCCACACTGTGAACAAAAACTGTGTTCAGCAAATTTCATACAAAGTCACACCCATTGAAATCAAATGTAATGCAGTACTACATAATTGCAGCACATACAGTACTGTTCAAATGTCAGAAACAACGTCATTTAATTTACATTCAGTCATGCATGTAAGCATGCATGTAAGTAACATGCATAAAAAAGGGGGCAAATGGGACCCCTAACAACAGTGCAAGACCTGGTAGACCACCAAAACTGTCCCCATCATTGATAGAGAGGAGAAAATCAAGCTTCACAGGTGTTTCTGTCCATCCCTCCCCTGTGAGAAGAAAAGGAAAATTTACTCTAGAACACTGAAACTGGACATCTGATATGTGGAGGTTTTGATTATGTGGATTGCAAGCAAACAATCTCTAAGACTGAACAAAATTTGCAAATCGAACAAAGATGCTGCTGGTGTTCTCAGAACAGTGGACTGACCACCCCAGAGTCCAGACCTCAACATCACTGAGTGTGTTTGGGATTACTTGGATCATGAGAAGCAGAAAATGCAACCAACTTCTAAGACTGAACTTTGCAGGTGCAGAAAAATGTCTCTGCGCATTTCTTTGAAAAGGTGAAAGCCAAATCTCTCGGATTGAATGAAAGCTGTAATAAAGGCAAAGGTTGGACACAGTAAACATTGAAAACTGCTTTTGGCTCTGAAAAATGAAACTGAAACTTGTACTGAAATGTGTGTGCTGTTGATAAAGACACACTGTACCAAATGCATGCACATGCACATGGACACACACACACACACACACACACACACACACACACACACACACACACTGTGTGGAATACAGTGTTAACTACTAACAAGAAGCAGATGTACGTCTCCCTGTCTTTACACTCTAATGCTCCTGCATCTGCCCTACGTTCGTGATCAAAGGAAGCCCAGTTAAACTACAGCACCAAAGCCGAGCTTCAATCTTCCCCTGATCTCCTGGCCACAGGCTGTGGAAAATAACAAGAACAGTACCCAAATGCTGATTTGTCCTAAAGTAAGGCTTTCTAAGGACAGACTGCATATTGCAAGTTGGCAAGTGCATGCTGAGACGAGAGGCTTGTGGAGAGTCTAAACTTGGACAAGTGGCCCACTTACTCCGACCATTTCTTTCTGCTTACACAATGTTACCAAATATCTGCATGTGACTCTTGGCGGTTTTCGGTTGTACCACTTGTGTAACCTTCTAAGCACAGTTTGCTGGTGTTGACTCTTATGCCCTAAAATGTTCCATAAACACTGGTTGCAAAATGTTTTATACAGCACTCTCACTCTAAGCACAGTTTATGTTACAAATCTCCTACGGTTTCTTGAAAAGCATAAACCTGATGTTCTGTATAAATCCAGGAATCAGTAATAAAACTCACATTTCACCAGAACAAGTGCTGGAAAGTTTTTTATATGTATCAAATGCATGCATAAGTGAACACATGGGTACCCAGAGATCTTAAAGGAGTTACACATTTACACAATGTATGTGCAAATGTGTCTACACTTCAAACTATGACTTCTCGAAATATAGAAAAATACAGAGAAAAATGTGCAGAAGCAAGCGAGCATTAGTTTTCAACTCTACCCTCTGTGCACTGCTTTTCATTCCTGCCTTGTATTGAGATAGAGAGGACAATACACTATACCAGAATGTTGTATTGTAGGCCATCTCTTCCGATCCTCCTCTACATTTTTCTCTCATTGTGTTTACAGTCTAAGGAAATGAGTGCTACTGTCAAAGAATTGACCTGATGAAACTTTTAGCTGAGGTGCAGACATTGCATTTGGCACGATACATTCATTTGACTTCACGTACGTCATCTGCATTTGACTTCATGTACCTCTGCTAAACACTTGGTGTAAGTGTAGGGAAACCCTTTAAGCACACAGTGCTCTACAGAGGTCAATTAAAATGATTAACAGATATAGAGGAAATGTTATTTCAAACAACTAAGATCCGGTAGACCACCAAAACCATCACCGTCAGATAAACAGTACTTAAAGCTTTCATCTTTGAGAGATGAAAAGAGCTCCACTCTTGCTTGAGATCTTTGCTGTCCATCCTTCCACTGTGAGAAGACAACACTATGGGTCTGAATGGATGTGTAGCTGTCAAGAAGCCACTGCAGAGAAGAGGACGTTTGCAACACTTCTAAGACTGAACTTTGGAGGTGTGGAAAACTATCCCTGCAGATGTCTTTGAAAAACTGAAAGTAAGTCCCCCAAAAGTCCCCCCCACTTTGGCTCTCTCTGAATTTGACACTTTTCTAGCAATAATTTTGGGAATTTATTGTGGAATGTGTGTGGATACAGAGAGACTTTATTTGTAAAGATAAATCTACATTCATTTGGCCTTTCACACATATTTATGTACATGGATATTCATAATTGTGCCCACAAGGTCTGGAACCTATCCAAATGGTTCAAACAGATTCACAGAAAAATGAATTTACGTTGTTATGTAATCTCCACACTTGAGCAGGAATTCACTTGAGTTGCCCATTCAAACAGGGCCCCGTAAGTTAATAAAGGCTGAAGTCCAAGGCCTGCTGATGCCGTAAAGAAAGAGGCCTATGCTTCCTTTTATTTAACTTTACAAGAAGCACTTATCAAAAGCCCAACATGAGATGCCTACCCTGCGTCTGGCATTATAATGAAATTTCCTGGATACAAGTGTTCATTACCAGTCCAAATCCACTTCTGCAGGCAAAGCTAACAGCAATTATTGTCTTAACGGCAGTACAGGTATGACTTTGTAGTGAAATGCCAGAAGGCTATACACTCTGTCTCACGTGTGATCTGGCATTTCAAACATGGTGCCATTCTAAGCCTTAGGTTTTCTCAGGAGTCAAGCCCAACTGATATACATAGAGGTGTATTATGGCACACTTGATTATTTATGACATAATGTGCATTTTAACAAAGGTATAGTCTATTTTTGTACATAGAATCATTTAAATGAAACTTACATCAAATAAGCTGTAGAAATTGGGTTTGTCTGTAGAAGGTAGGAGTGCCTAATGGAGTGGACAGTAAGTGGACACAGGGTTTAAAACCTCCAGCAGCACTGCAGTATCTAATCTACTTGTACCAACACAACACACATTAACATATCACTGTCATTGTCATTGCAAAGCTAAGATTGATCCAGAACCCAAATAATACCTGCCCTGTGGTGGTCCTGTGGGGGTCCTGACCATTAATAAACTGGGTAAAGGTGGGATAACTAATTATGCAGAGAAACAGATGGACTACAGTTTGTAATTGTAGAGCTACAAAGTGCACCTTTAAGGTAAGTGGAGCTGATAAAATGGGCAATAAATTAAGATACAAGGTAGGTGTACCTAATAAAGTGCTCAGTCGGTGTATATTGAATGAACATTGATATATATTATGACAAGCCAAACCTGATATATATATAAAAATATCTCAGAAGAAAACCTCATATCTCCAAAATGACAACTTACAGGAAAAATGGAAAAAGCCTGTAGCCTGAATGTAAGTCAATGGAACCAGACTTTTTCCAAGTCATTTTGGACCTTTTCTTTTGGTCCATTCTTACACACAATATATATGGCAACAGGCATTTACACACAATATATATGGCAACAGGCATTTTCGAATTATGTCAAAAACTGAAAAACAACAAAAATGGAGATAGAAGGTTTTCTTCCAACAGCAGCGATATATGACAAAAATGAATATTACCACATATTTATTTATTAGTCACTCTCAAGTCCTTCTATCCAAAAGATATCTTTCCCTTAATGAGTCTGGAGGACTTGGCCCGGATGCCCCGTAGTCTTCTTCTAGATGGGAGTGATGTAAACAGTGTGATTGGTGAGAGGGATGCTTCCTGATGCTGGAGGCTTTTCTTTTACACCATTTGATGTAGATGTCCTTAATGGCAAGACAGCTTGACCCAGTGATAAAATGGGTAGTTTTCACTACCTTCTGCAGCGCCTTCCCGTCTGAGATGGAGCAGTTTCCGTACAAAACAGTAACACAGGTCAGAATGCTCCCTATGATGCTTTTAGAAGCAGTTGAGGATTAATGTGCACAAACCGTCCCTTTTCAGTCTCCTTAGGAAGTAGAGGCGCTGTTGTTCCTTGTTCTTTAAGGACGAGGTGTTCTGGAACCAGGTGAGATTGTTAGTGATGCGCACTTCCAGGAACTAGAAGCTGTGCACTGTCCCCACCACTCTGATGTAAGGGGTGTGAGTCTTCTGTGTCCTTCTATTGTCTACAGTCACCTCTTTTGTCTTGATCACCTCTTTTGTTGTCCTTGCTCCAGAACTCCAGCTGCCTCACTTCCTCTCTGTAAGCCGTCTCATCATTGTTAGAGATAAGCCTCATGACTGTATTGTCGTCAGTAAACCTGATGATGTGATTGCTCTGATGTTTGGTGATGCAGTCGTGGGTGAGCAGAGGATTTAGTACACAGCCCTGGGGGCTCCTGTGTTGTCAGAGTGATGGGGAGAGAGTCTTCGGAATCCTGCATGCCTGAGGCCTGTTACTCAAAAAGTCTAAAACTCAGTTACAGAGAGATGAGCTTAGTCCGAGTGAGTGGAGTTTGCTGACTAGCTTCTTGGTTATGATGGTATTGAATGCTCAGTTGAAGTCAATAAACAGCATTCTAACATATATATTACACCGACTGGCCACTTCATTAAAGACATCTCTTTTTATCTACACTCACCGTCTAGTAGAATATCAGATTGTATTACATATGTTTCTCTGTACAATTTGTTAGCCCCTTTACCTTCTTCTTCAATGGTCAGGACCCCACAAGAGAACCACAGAGCAGGTACTATTTGGGTGGTGGATTATTTTCAGCAGTGCAGTGACACTGACGTGATAGTGACATGTTATTGTGTGTTGTGCTATGAGTGGATTAGACGCAGCCGTGCTGCTGGTGTCCACTCTATTAGACACTCCTACTTTGTTGGGCCACCTTGTAGATATATAGTCATAGACAAATAGCTTGTGTTAGTCATCCTCTTGTCCTTCATCAATGGTCACAGCACAATAATAACAGGATGCTGTTAGCTGGATATTTTTGGTTGGTGGACTATTCTTAGAACAGTGATCCAGCAGCACACCACCATGCTAAGGCCTAATCCCATTCACCCCTTGCCCCTACTACTTAGTCCTACCCCTCCGTTCTGCACGTTCATACTTAGAGGTAGGGTGCCCCGATTCTCAGTACTCAGTAATTCAGTTCCAAGGGGAAAGGTGACACTCACAAACAAGGCGTAGGGGTAAAATAAGAAATGGGATTGGGGCTAATGCACCACCACTGCATCAGTGTCACTAAGAATGATCTACCTGGCAATTAATACCTGCTCTGTGGTAGTCCTGTGGAGATCCTAAACATATGTACGATATTTCAATGACTGAACTGATTGTGAAACCATCATGGATGGGCATCCTAGTTAGGTAGGCTATTTGGTATCACATTATACATATACAGTTTGAAAGTTTCAAAACATTTCTTGTTGTAAACAATAACACTGGAATGTATACACTACTGTTCTAAAGTCTCGGCCATCTGAGAAAATCATAGGCAAAACTACTTCATTTTACTGGCAAACATTCTTACTGTACTTAAAAAAATATTTTACATTTTATTTACTTTCATCTTATATAACAATCCAAATAGACAGTCTAACAGTCAACTTGTTTGCGACAAAACAGTAGAGAGTAAACAAGCTAATTACATTGTCATTTTTACTAATTGAAAGTAAATTTTGTATGAGAGCTTAGTTACACCACTGTGTCTGACTTTTGCACAGAACTGAATGTATGTATGATAAAAACTGTTTTTTGTGTTATACATCAACATTACTGAGGGTCAGCAGTGTGTGGTCTGCAAGCTTTTAAGCTGTGACCTGTTCGCAGTCTGCAATGAGCTGCCACAGCCAGAGTAGCTTTCAGCCAACTACAAAAAAGTTAAGTGGACTGTGTCTGCAAGAGAACTCACAAAATGGACCTTTGGTGGGTTATTAAAGCTGGTAAAAAGGGGAGTGTTCTTCTTGATGTTTAACAGAGAACTGTTAAGAGGGCCATAAGAAGTTCAGTGCCTCCCTATTAGCAGTATTTATGGCCAGTTCAGAGCATCCTTGGTCAGAGGTCGTGTGAGGACTATAATCACAAACACATTAGAACGTAATAAAGCTTTTTTTTTTCAATTGCTTGTCAGTTTCTTGGACCAGGGGTGAGCAGAGTCCCACAGAGCTTCCCACAGTTAAGTTATAATACAAGACTACAAGAATAATCTGATTTACTCACATAAGGTTTATGCTTCAGATTTTAGTATCTGAAGGTGGGATGAATGTTTGTGACAAGGCAGCATTTGAGAATGGGTTATTTCACATGCATGAACACAAACACCTTATACACATACATACACTAACTAGCCACTTTATGCCTTCCATGTGTATACCTACCTTAAATCTTCACTTGTTGTCCATTTTATCAGCTCCACTTACCAAACAGGTGCACTTTGTAGTTCTACAATTACAGACTGTGCTCTGTTTCTCTATATAGTTTATTAGCCCCACTTTACCACATTAATCAGTGGACAGGACCCCCACAGGACCACTAAGCAGGTATTGATTGGGTGTTGGATCATGGAGATGACATGTTAGTATGTGTACTTGCTGTATAGAGTAGACCATGAAATATCTGTCGGAAGCTAATGGACTTGACTGTGGATGTCATTTCTCAAATGTGTGTCAGGTTCGGGGCAGGTTCAAATGTCACGTTTGGGTTTTCATAGTCCCCCCAACTTTTAACAGATTTTACTTGTATTTTCTCTTTCTCCTTACTTTATTCTTCCTCCATACTTTCATTACTTTTTTTAATCTGGCATGCTGGAGTCAACCACGATGCGCACAAGGCCGAAAAATGAATGCGAGATCATGCAGATCGATGTATGATTAAAATGTATGGAATGATGTGTAATATGTCCTACACTATATGGACAGAAGTATTGGGACACCTACACATTACACCTACTGGAGCTTTTATGTCATCCCATTCTAAATCCATAGAATCCATGGAGCTGATCCCCCCCTCTGTAGCTGTAACAGCTTCTACTCTTCTGGGAAGCTTTCTACAAGATTTTGGAGTGTGTCTGTGGGATTTTTTGCCCATTCATTCAGAACAGCATTTGTGAGGTCAGACACTGATGTTGGACGAGAGGGCCTGACTTGCAATCTCCATTCTAGTTCATCCCAAAGGTGTTGGATGGGGTTGAGGTCAGAGCTCTGTGCAGGCCAGTCAAGTTTTTCCACACCAAACCCACCCAATTATGCCTTTATGGACTTTGCTTTGTGCCCCGGGGCTCAGTCATGCTGGAACAAAAAAGGGCCTTCCCCAAATTGTTCACACAAGTTGAAAGCATAGAATTGCCGTTTCCCTTCACTGGAACTAAGAGGCCGAGGCCAAGCCCTGAAAAACAACCCCATAGCATTATCCATCCTCCACCAAACTTTACAGTTGGCACAATGTAGTCAGGCAGGTAACGCTCTCCTGGCATTCGCCAAACCCAGACTCGTCCATCGGTTTGCCAGATAGAGAAGCGTGAACCGTCACTCCAGAGTCCAGTGGTGATGTGCTTTACACCATTCTATCCAGCACTTGACATTGTGCTTGGAGATGTAAGGCGCAAGTTCGACCATGGAAACTGATGCCATGAAGCTCCCAGTGCACAGTTTTTGTGCTGATTTTAATGCCAGAGGAGATTTGGAACTCTGCAGTTAGAGTCAGCAGAGCGTTGGCGACTTTTATGCACTATGCACCTCAACACTCGGGTACCCAGCTCTGTAACTTTACATGGTCTGAGTTGATGTGGTTCCTAAACACTTCCAGTTTTCAATAATACCACTTACAGTTGATCGTGAAATATCTAGGAGGGAAGAAATTTCGCAAACTGACTTGTTGCAACAGTGGCATCCTATTACAGTACCACGCCCTATATTCAGTGAGCTCTTCAGAATGACTCATTCTTTCACAAATGTTTGTAAAGACAGACTGCAAGGCAAGCAGCATGGCTTGATTTTAGACACCTGTAGCATTGGGACTGATGGAAACACCTGAATTCAATGATTAAGAGGTGTGTCCCAATACTTTCAAAGGAGTTTGAAACAGGATTGAACAGATGAAGGCTGAAATCCCACTATGTCAGTACCAAACAGCGTGAGAACAGCACATTATAGAAAGTTTATCCAGATGTTTGGGATGTTGTTCCTTTGGGAAGCTTTGGGAAGCATTGTTTGACGAGTTCATATATATATGAACAATATCAGCCCTGTGTGTACTTACAACAATAGACTAAAATAGGCCATAAATCTGGTCCCATTTGTCCATTATGCATGTACAGTCACACAAAAGGTATCCCCTTCATTAAATCTTTCATTGTTGTGGTTTTTGACAAGACTCATGTCTCATGTCTCATGTGTCGTGCTTGTGCAGTAATTCTGTCGTGCTTCAGTATGCTTGCTTAAAAAGATGTTTCCATGCTCTTCTACCATCTCGTGTCATGAATTCAGATGGATATATTTGCATCAGTGGGAAGCAGGACGGACAAAACTGCTGCTGGCAGTCAAGCCCTTTGGAGAAACTGCTTTACTTTTTTCCTGAAGAAAGAAAGAATGTTTTTTTTAAGTGTACTGACTGGGTAAGCCTGTCACAACGACATAAAAACATAGAAATGCTTTGTCTTTTGCTTCTGTGCTTGTGTAACAGTCTTTTCTTGCTCTTCATTGCAGCATGTTGGAGAGGTTCACTGAGTTCTCTCTCTTGAGCCCAAGATTCTTCATAATGATGAGTGAACTGCTAACGTGTTTCTCATGGACCCTTTGCTATTACTCAGATAATTAGGACGTGCTAAAAGCTGCCGTCTCTTTCTCGCCTTCTCTCCTCTTCTAAACAGCGCAGTAAGCTTGTTTCTAGGTCTATTTTGAAACTGCATAGGGTTCATAAGTTCGCGAGTCACTAGCTATTAGAGACTATGTCATAATTAATAAGGTTTGGGGTAGCAGAGTTTAAATAATTCTATATCATTAAGTATGTTAAGACTGTGCTTTAAAGTGAGTCATGATATAAAAGCTTTATGAAGAGCCCTGGAGTCATATGAAAATGTGAAGTTGGTCTATGGATTCTGTAAGTGGGACAAAGAAAGTTTTTCCGAAGTGAAACAGCAGTTACACCAACCAGGCTTGATTTATATGTAGAACTTGGAAGGATTCCTGTCCAAAAAAATATACTAACCCAGCTCAGATATCTTACATTTGGCAAAAATCATGAGATACATGTGAATATTTAAGAATGTCCTAAATATGACTCCATGTCAGTGGCTATATACAGTAACAATCAAAAGTTTGCGTACATCTGATTGAACGTATGTGAGTTTAGACCCCATGGGTCAAAAACAAGGCCCATGGGCCAGATGAGGCCCATGGTACCATCCAAACTGGACCTTGAAGTTATTTTGATTTTCTGTTAATATTAGCCCAATTCACAGTCAGCAGCACTTCAATCCCCAGAATGCACTGCAACATAATTTGCACACGCCACTCCCAACAATAATCTATGGGACAGCAGTTTTTTACCCAGTTGCACATGTCATATTTGCAAACACACCAGCTGTGTTTTAGCTGTAGTTCAACCAACATAAACACTATAAAAACTATAAACACTCAGCAGCTTAGAAACTGATCCCAAGAATTAATGAACTTGCAGCAAAGAAAATATGTCAGGTATCAAGACCAAGCACACAGGTAGGTGTAGAAAACCTACACCCTGAGGACATTAAAAGAGATTTAACAGTTATGTGTAGCTAATGTAGTACTTACATGTAATATTTGAGGGTATACTACAAGTGGCAACATTTTGCTGTTGATGGTTTGGTGTATTGAAATATTAACACTCTCTGGCCCTCAGATTTGTTGACATTTTTTATTATGGCCCTTTTAGCGGTCGAGTTTGACACCCCTGGTTTAGACAATGCCTTCAACATATAGCTGTGGTATGTAAAGAGACTGTATGACTGTGGAAGGACCCTCCTTGATGACTGTAGAAGGGCAAAGAACTCTGATAACTAGGACCAGAACCCCCCTTGATAGAAGAGAAGTAGGACTGAGAGATATGCTCGATCTAAATCTCTGAATTCTGAACCTATGGACTCCTGTCTCATGAACTTTGGACCTGCGATGTTCACTGAAATGCTCAATGTCATTACATCAAATCTCAGAGGCTGCACGGCTGCAACAAATAAAAAGCTCTAATGAGAGGGGACTTCTGCTTAACTCATTTCTGTGGTTGACACCAAAGTCTGCACATGGAACTCCTCAGGTTTTGTTGATGTCGCCATGTAGTCTTGGCTACGAATTTAAGGTAAATCGCCAAACAAAGTCAGCTGAGGCCACAAAAAGTCTACATGGGGAGTTGGTGGGGTTCTAAAACTTTGTCACAGAAAATGGAAGACAGTGATGGACATTGTTGCAAATCTAGACATACAAGGGGAGGAGCTTCATCCTCCTAAACTTTATTTAACTCTGTTGAGTTTTTCCTTAAACACATCTCATCAACTAAGCTGCTTATCCTCCTGGGTTGCTGGGGGTGCTGGAACCTATCTCAGCGCTCAGTGGACAGAAGGCAGGTAACACTTTGGACAGGTCGCCAGTCCATTACAGGGCAGACACACAGACATACAAACTCACACCTAGAGGCAATTTAGTATCGCCAATTGGCCTGACTGCATGTCTATGGAGTGTGGGAGGAAAATGACGCAGACATGAGGAGAACATGCAAACTCCACACACCCTTGTCACTTGGCCAGGGAATCGAACCCAGGCCTTTGTTGCTGTGAGGCGACAGCCCCACCGTGCCACCTTAATTAAATACATATCACTCTAAAAGCTTATGTTTAAATGCTTAAAATGTGTTTCATAGTCTGTGAAATGTACCACCAAATCATTGCTGTCCAAAGAAAAACAAGTATCCCCAAAATAGTAAGTTTACAGGAGAGGACAAAAACATTCTTTACATCCAATGTAAGTTAATGTAAAGAGATTTTATTCCAAGGAACTTTGGAGCATTTCTATTGGTCCATTGATTATGCAATTTTCACATAATGTAAAGGACAGTTGCTATGCTCAAATGGTGTAAAAAAAGGAAAAATACCAAAAAAAATAATGGAGATACATTTTTTTCTTTGGCTAGTGTCAAAATAATAATACAACAAATATTATTAACAAATAATTTGGGGGTGGTGGCGGGGAGATTGTGGTATGATGTTGGGGCAGCTTGTGAGGTAGCTCTGGGCTGGCATTGGGGTGGTTGGGAGGGTAGTTACCTAGTTACTAGCTAGTAACAAATGTTTAGTTACTAACCAAACTAATTTGCTCACCGCAAGCAACTTAATGTGCTCTAGCCTGTTGAATGAACTGTTACATGCCCATGTATATCACTATAGAATCAATATGCCTTTTCAGTGTTAATTATATACTTGTCTGCTGTTAGCTAAATTGTTGGTAAAGTTACTTTCAAACTAATTAATTCTACACATTCCCCTGTTTCCCATGACAGAACGTGAATGTGTCAGTGCTTGATTCAAGTGGGAAAATCAGGTGGAATTCACCAGCCAAAGGACTGCTAACACAAGGGGGATGGAGGCGCATCCAAGGATCAGTCACTTTGGATTCATTTCTAGATTGGCTAATCTGCCATTTGAGAAAAAAAGGAAGACAGCTCTTCTGGTGTATTTTTGAATGGTAACTCAAACCAGCATATTCTGATGTCTGGTTGGCGTGTCTGGTTTTGATTTCTGAACAATTTTTGGTTGCCACACAATTCAATATGTGTTATTTCATAGTTCTGATGTCTTCACTGCTATACAGAAATGGGCAAAAATAGCAAAAATAAAAATATCTGAAAGAGCGAAAATAAGGATATTTGGAAATAGTATTTCCATACTTTTGACTGGTACAGCGTGTGGGGCCATGATTGTGTGCCAGGCCACTGGCATACGCCTCATTTCATGCCCATTATGGACTTTGCATGTCACAACTTTTGTCTGCGCCTTTGCGTGCACACCCTGTGTGTCCCCTCGCTTTTGAATAATCTGATTACATACCGCACTACACAATTCAAGCCAGACCATGGGACAAAATGTACTGCACTTCACACCATGAGATGGCCACAGAGCAGAGCCCTCTCTCTGTGACAGAAAGAGAAAGAGCAAGGTTAGCATAATAGCATAGGCTTATGGTCGCTGTTGTGTCACGGATGTTGGTGGCTCTCTCATGACAGCACACTCAGAATGTGCCCAGCAGGACACGGAGAGTGTCTCGCACTGATAAACACACAGGAACACGCACAAAACCACCATTGTTCTGGTGTCTGGACAAACTGTGTCAGCTCGCCTGCTGCTTATTCTTGTCTGCAGGACAGAGGAGGACAGACTGTCTTTAAGGGATAGAAAAGTACTGAAAATCCCTACTTAAGTCAGAATACAGCTAACTGTAGAGATAATTTGCTTGAAACAGTAACGTGCTAGTAGTTATTGAAATCACTCAAGTAATTACTTTAAGCTACTTTAAAGCCCTATTTGAGCTGGATTAGTTTTACCTAGTGAGGTGCTGTGATTTGATTACTGAGGAGAGCTGTGATTTTAATCCACTATGAATCTGCAACGTCTGTACTTTTTTACAGGTCTGCTAAGTAATATTTCTGGAGCAAATTACCTTTTACCTTTTTCCTCTGAGCTTCTTCAGTAATAGTAGCCCTGTTTGAATCGACATCACAGTAATAAAATAATAAGAATCATAATAATAATTATATAAATTAATAAATAATAAATAAATTTAAAAAATAATTTACCATGAAGTGGTACACTTCTACATGAAGACAAGGCTAAGCACTAAAATGGCCCTTAATTTGACCCAGATCATGACAAGACAACTGAAATCCATAATAACTTTGGTGATGGCCAAATTATAAGGAGAAGAAAAATTAAATATGTTGAAAGTACCTCTCGCAAGGCCATCTTGTTGGGCAACATTTGGTAAATTCAATGAACCCACTAGTTTTTTTTGTTTTGTTTTATTGTTTGGAAGCATGGCACTTAATGACTGGTGTGAATGTATGCACAATGACATCTTAATCAGGGCTATTTGGAGTACTTTGGGGAAATTACACAAATTCTTTATCCCATAAAAATCAGTCAGTCAAATCATGAACAAATTACATCTTAAGTCAACCTGAAGGTGAAAAAAATTTTCTTTATCACCATGTAATGTCATGTTCCTGGTCATATTATGTATGACTTATCATACCATAAAAAAAAAAAAAACTTGTTTTTCTGTAATCTTTGATCAAAGTGTAAAAAATTAAAATAATATTAACCAATAATATATTTCCCCGCCCACTCCCACCATCCCTGTCATTGAGCGCTCAGCTAGCTCAGACACCCTCCCTGATACTATGCTTCACTTGGAAATATGATATGTAAAAAAAAAATGCAAATATTCACGGGGAGGTTTATTGGCTGGCTAAGCTAACCTTTTAGCTGACCTTGTACAGGAACAGGAACTTGCAGTAAAACACATAAGTAACAGCTTATGTTGCTGTCAACCTTGTTATAGAGAAGATAGTAAATGAACACATAATAAGAATGAACACATACTCTAACAATGCTTTGGGCAATTTCATGCAAATGAACGCAGACACAGCTTTGTCATTAACATGTGACCAGTGCAATAAAACCACATGTTTAGCTCAAATGTTTTTTGTACAAAAGCCCGTTTCCACTATGTACAAGAAAAAACTTTTTTTTTAGGTAGGGTATGTCATTTTTACCAGTGTTTCTCGGTGATTATAGTCCCGTCTAATGTACCATGTCAGTCATTTTTACACACTACGTGCTCCAGTATTAGTAAAGACCCAAGCACCTTTTACGTTCTATAAAACCAACCGCAGCAATAACCCCAGGTTATATTAATCCCATGTGAATTGACATGCTGGGAAAAATGCTCTCATATTCTGTGGAAAAGATGTTTTTTTTTTTTTATTTGGAGGCACTCAAAGAAGCATTATATGTGTTCTCTGTGGTTAAAATCATGCTAATATGTGCTGTCCTACTTCAAGTGTACAACTCAGAACATTAAAACATAAAATTACAAATAAAGAGTTTCATTATAGGCTGTAGTGATATTGACTAATGACAGTGCATTAATTTAGGACAGCAAGACAGATGGTTAGGGTATATGGAATAACAGCTAAATTAAATGTTTGAACATATTTTCTAGAGAGTGTAAATTGAGTAGCTACTCCCCTCTCTGTCATTTATACAGAGATTTCTTGTCCCTTGCAAATTGGCCATAGATATTACAGATATCTTGTACTGAAATGGTCCATTCAAATAGGGGTGGGCAATATGACAACGATTTATCATTATCTTGATGAATTATGTCACAATATGCCTTCCTGCGCATATCATGGATATCATCCACTACATATAGTATCATGAAATAATATTTTTTTGCCATGTTGCCCACCTTTACATCCAAATAGCACTTTTCTTTCATGTTCAAACTGTGATTCATTTGGTCAAAATAATGATTTATTTCTTTTTTTCTAAATCTTTTGACTTAGGAAGCCAGAATAATGACTAACTCAAAAAAAAGAATTATTATTCATTGAGAAAGTATGTAATTATTAGCTAATAATCTAAAAATATTATAATCATAAGTCATTACATTGAGAAAATAAGACATTAATTCAACATAATATGAGGGATAAGCTGGACTTCTGTGCTGAGTGCATTTGGAAACTAAATGATATTTTTAAAATCCTTGTTTCACTTTGCTGAACTCAAAACGTTAGTAAATCTGCCCCTTAGCATAGCTAGTCACCCAGCCAGCTAACTGTCAATCATAATATGCTGTAGCTCTAGTAAGATGTTGTGTAAAATACCATCTTCTTAACCATTTTTCATACTTTGAAATGATTTTAATGACCTCAATAAAAAGCATTTTTATTTCCATGCAAATTATACTTAACATGAATAATTAAAAGGGAAAAATGTACTCAAGCATGTTTATGAGAGGAATTTGTTTCTTTGAAGGAGAGAGCAAAAGAAAAATACTGCTTGAACTGCCCAATCCACCCACTGGCGTGTCATGAACACTGGTGTGTTTGATTTGTGATGCTCGACTTCTGCCGCAGTGCCTCGGCTCATGGGAAACATCTACTAAATTGTGTTTTCTGAAGAGAAGAGAAGAATGTTCTAAAAATACTGACAAGTCTTGTGTCTTGTCTGTGTCTTTTTTTGGTCTCATTTTCACAGGAGGCCTATATAACATCATTTAAAACATGTAATACAATTGCAGTTTCACACACTTTGTTATAACTAAAGCTTTTAGATGAAGGAACATTGATAAGATAAAACCGCCCATGCTGATGACTAATACAGTGTAGAAATACAGTTCAAACATTTCCTGAGTCTGTAGAGTCTGCCTTTCGATTCCATCGTGTCATAAGATTGTACATGACTGACATCCAGAGTTATGAGGCTATGAAGAGGGGTTGAAATACATGTCATCTGCCTCTAACTGTGTGGAATCAGTGGATTCATGTGTTCGTCTACATTTTGTGTGAAACTGACCAAAGTACTGAGCCATGACATTGAAAACGCTTCGTTCTTCATTTAGTCATCATCAAAGACACATGTACAAAGATCTTACAGCTGCTGACTGAAGTTGCTGCAGCAATTTGGAAAGAAGTGATGAAGATAATGGAGCACTTTGATATGGAACACATGGGTATCATGTTATATGCAAGTGCCTTTAACAGAGCATTTAAGAAGACATGCAAAAATTCAGAAAATGCCCTTAGACCTCAGAGGGTCAATGCTTGTTAAAGTTTTTTGCATCTGTATATTCAGGTAATCATGCAGCCTCCAGCTCCTCATCCTCAGAAAAGCCATTCACAGTCCACAGCTTGACCTATTGCAATTTTTGGGATTCAACCTTTAGGCATTTCCTCTTTGAGTCATTTAAATCAGAGGTTCTCAAGCTGGTTCTCAAGGACTTTAGTTCATCTAGATTTTTGTTCCAACCTAACTTACAGCGCTTGGAAAAAGTACGGACCATCTGGGGGTCCCAGAAACCGGTGTGAGAACCAGTGATTGAAACCAATACAGATTAAATCTCAAAACAGTACAGCATATTATGCATGAGCAACATCCTGATTTCCAAACCGCTGTAACATGGGTTTATAATAAGCCAGGCATTCTTTCCTTGTATTTGGAAGCAGCTTAAGCAGAACAGTCATGATAAATGCTGTCAACCACATGGCCCACTCCTTCCAGTTTATCACATTAATCAAACATTATGTGTACCTCCTTTCAACAGCCACAGCATTACTTCTGGTTTTGGCCGGGGTGCTGAGATGATGGGAACAGAGTTTATAAGGAGTTTAAATGAACCTTACCCATGGAGGTCATCTTGGGTCTTCGCTGTTTGGATTTGATAGCATTAATATTTGTCTTTATCTTGGCAACCAGACTCTAATTTGTGAGTGGGCCTTGATGAATAACAGTACACTCACCATCCACTTTATAAGAAAGACTAGCTGAGTTTATCAGGCCTAGTGGTGTCGCTGGGTTTTGGTGGCGCACTATCCTCAACCAAGCAGTAGTCCACTGCCTGAAACCCAGCCACACCACTGAGCTGGGTGTGGGTCTACTGCTTGGTTGAGGAAAGTCCAGTCAAAAGTCCAGACTTTGAGGTCAGAAACTGAGCATTGATGAAGGACCAGAACAGAGGTCATTAGTTCCAGCTCTAGAGGGCCGGTGTCCAGAAAATATTGGTGATTTTTCTGCTCTAAATCACCCAGGCATTAAATTTGTTCAAAGCTCACCAGAGCGGAATTACAAATCACAGAATTACAAATTACTGTTCAGTAAATTACTCTGCTCTGGTGCACTCTGTCACCTCTGGTTTATGTAAGCAGAGCTTAGGTACTGTAATCTGATGAAAATGCAGATCATTTCAATTATATTATTTGTGAAATCTATTTAATTATTCAATGTGATAAACCACACTGACAGAAATACACTATATTTACAAAAGAATTGGGACACGTTCCATTCTTAATCCATAGGAAATAATATGGAGTTGGTCCCCCTTTTGCAGCTGTAACAGCTTCCACTCTTCTAGGAAGCTTTCTACAAGATTTTGGAGTGTCTGTGGGAATTTTTGCCCATTCATCCAGAAGAGCATTTGTTAGGTCAGGCACTGATGTTGGACGAGAGGGCCTGGCTCACAATCCTTGTTCTAGTTCATCCCAAAGGTGTTTGATGGGGTTGAGGTCAGGGCTCCGTGTGGGCCATTCAAGCTCTTCCACACCAAACTCACCCAACAATGCCTTTATGGACCTTGCTTTGTGCACAGGTTCACATTCATGTTAGAACAGAAAAGAGCCTTCCCCAAACTGCTCCCACAAAGTTAGAAGCATACAATTGTCCAAAAACCAATTAATGTCTGCTAACCAATTAAGATTTCCCTTTACTGGAACTAAGTGGCCTAGGCCAGCCTCTGAAAAACAGCCCCATATGATTATCCCTCCTCCACCAAACTTTACACCTGGCACAATGTAGTCAGGCAGGTAACATTTTCGTGGCATTCACCAAACCCAGACTTCTCCAACAGAGAAGTGTGATTTGTCACTCCACAGAATGCGTTTCAAGTGCTCTGGAGTCCAGTGGCAGTATGCAACCTCAAAAATTAAGATGTATGTCCCAATATATTGGACTACATAGTGTACTTTTAAACAGGTTTTTAATTAACACCCCTGCAAATTTGGTCCTCATTCTGCCAATTCTTACAATCATGTAAGCAGATATTGAATCCTTTCTGCTGTTTTATGATGTTTTAACTTAAATTCCTAACTAAATTCAGATTCAGGTAAATTCAAAATTCAAAGTGTTGTCAGAAAAAGGCTTTGGAGAAAATCAAGGTCCAAGCCCCAAATGAGCAAGAGCATGAAGAAGAAACCTCAAGAGGAACCAAGACTCAAAAGAAGAACCCATCCACCTCTCATTGACACCAGATGGAAAAACGTTAACACAACAAGAGCAATATGCATAAAGCATAAAGAACTGACAATGAATATACAGTAGTACAACAAGGGTGAACCGATTCCAAGTTTTGTGGATAAACTGTAATGTATCTACCACCAGTCTTTTAGGAGGCAGCTGCTCCAAGCATACAGTTAAACCCTTAAATGGCCAGGGCCCACCGGCAAGCCCAAAGTTTTATTATACACTTCAATAATCTAAGAATTGCTCAGTCAGGTTTCACTAAAGTCCCTGTACTTACTGAATAATAATCTTTAGTATGTAATAAGTCTGGGATTTTAAGGGGTTAAACAGGACAGGAAGGGTTCTTGATGTCAGATAGGGTGGCATCATTGTTTGAAGCATTTTTCTAGTTTAAAGACTTTAAAGGCTTTTTGTCAGATGTCAGATCTGATGATTTGAATCATTTGATCAAGGCAGTTACTGCATTGTTGAGGCCCTCTTGGAGTGGAATTGATAATCGCTGGGCTAGAGGATGGCACAACACAAATTGTGCAATTTTATACACCAGCAATGTTTACTTAGAAGGTCGGGGTTTCTAAGAAAGTGGCCAGTGAGCATATGTCTAGATTGTGGTCTGCTGTTGGTCTCTCTTTACAAGGCCAAGTTAAGGCCACAAGTACAAAGAAGATGCCTTGAATTAAACCCACAATTGCTCTCTTTTATGACTGACAAAACCATGTGCTGTCAGTGTCTCCCAGAGGAGCACTGGTTTGGAGTCATGTGTTTCTCAAGGGCCCTTGACTTGGAATGATTTGGGGTTTTTTTTGGCGCTTGTGAAAAGCATTATGCAAATAATACAATTAACTGAACTGAGTTGTTAGACTGTTGAATGTGGTACTAATTTACCATATGTTGACTTACATAGGGCTGGGACGATAAACAGTTTAGAAAAAAATTCACAGGGAATAGGCAAATACATATCTGGGACCGTTTCCATTCATGCCAGAGGAGGACAACAAGAGTTTGAATTTAATATCAAGTTACGTCAAGGTTTGAAAATGTAAGCATCAACACTAATGCCTTCTTTCACATTAGAGCTCATTTTGCACTTGTAAACTGAAGCAGAGCCTCAAACTCCACGCACATACATGTTAGAGCTTCAGCTCTGCTGAGTCAGTGGATCTGTTTGAACTGCTGAATTTTCTTAGCAGAATGGGCTGTTACTCAGTGTCTGGATCTGTGGCTGAAAGAAAAGTGATAAGCTCATCATTGTTACTGCTCGATGGATCTATTTCTTCTTCGCTCTTTTTTTCGCGGTTTTCTGTGTTTTCATGTGTTAAATAAAAAAGCACATCTGACTTGATGTGAAGTTTTGGCACATTAGTTAGTTCGTTCTGTGCAACTTGGCACATTGGGCAACAGGCATTTGCCAGTGGAGTCGATTAGCAGCAATGGTTTGCACATCTTCCTAGCGGGTATCAATGCTCTAAAGGTCTGTTTGGAATGCCCTCCGCCAGGTGTTTAGTGGTCGGCCAACCTTTCTCTTTCCATTCAGTGGTGTCCAGCGCATCACAATTTTCGGATGACAGCTGTCAGATAGATGAAGGACATGCCCAGCAAAACGCATTAAGCGCTCTGTGACAATAGCGTCCAATCAGTGAGTGCCTGCTCTTCTTAAAACCTCTTCATTCGTGATGTGGTCATAGTAGGTGACTCACTGTATTGTCCTCAGACAACACTCCTGGAATAAGTTAAGCCTCTCAGCGATCTGCTTCATGTGCTTCCAGGTCTCGCTGCATAGATGGCTGTCGGGATGACGATGGTGTTGAACAGGTGGAACTTAGTGGTAGTGATTGATGTTGTGGACCAGATTTGACGCAGCCGCTGGAAGACTGCCGATGCCTTGCCAATCCTACAGTTGTTGTCTGCGTCTGTGCACCTATCTTTAGCCACGTTGCTGCCGAGGTATGTCAACTGATCAACTTTGTCGACTAGCTTGTTCCTGATCATAACCCTCATCTGCGCTTTGCGGTTGACACTCATGATCTTCGTTTTCTCTGCCCTGATTTGTAAACCAACCATCATGGCTTCTTCCTCAGTGCTGGTGGTCATATGTTGGAGGGTTGGCTTTGTTTGCACAAGCAGCCCAGTGTTGTCTGCGGAATCCAGGGAGGTGAGACAGACTTGGTAGAATGCTGAATCCTTGTTTGACCATCGCTAGTTCAATGATGAAGTCGATCTCAAGGATAAACAGGAATGGAGAAAGAATGCATCCCTGTCTGACGCCCATTTTGATGTAGAAGAAATCCATCTGGCCGTTGTCTGTCTTTGCATTAAATCACATAAATGTGACACTGAAAACAATCCTTGTGTAAACCTCTTGAACACCTTAAAAGATTTTAACTGAAAAAGTAACCTGGTTGACACAAAATGTTGTTTTTAAACCTTTAATATTAACAGAAGAATAATTTGTTTTTTTAATTGTTTAACTTATTTGGAGTTCAATGAATACCAAATAAGTTACTGGTAAGTAACTTACCAGTAACTTATACATGCAATGCCAATAGAATGGGATGCTTTGGAGCAGCAGCACATAAGCCTAAGGTCACTATGCCCAAAGCCAAATATTGGCTAGGGGGTCTGAAACCCCCTTGCACTGAGCTGTTGAGTGCTGGAACTGTGTTCTCTGGAGTGATGATGCTCTCTGACCTCACTAATGCTCGTGTCTGAATGCAATCAAATCCCCACATCTAGCCCTTCCAGCAGAGTAGAGGCGATTTGCCATTTGACCCTGGGTGCCCAAACTTTGCATACGACTGCGTATGTAAATTATGTAGTTATTAGAGTAAGGAACTGTGTGGGCTCATGTACAGACCCTTAGGTTTCAAAGGGTTAAGTAAAGCTATGTACTTTTTTTAATTCTTCATACAGCTGAGCAGACGTGCAGCGTGCTGGCCGTGCAGGAATCTGGTTTCAGAGTTGCAGATTCAGTTTCTGGCACTCATGTTCCCACAGCGCTCCTCCCCCTTCCTAGTAAACTCATCAGAACATCAGCATGCAGCTATACCAGCAACCCACAGAGGCCCAGTAAATTTAAGCTATGCCATCTGGGACGTGCGCATTAGTACCACTCTCTCTCTGTTCCTAACCATAGACTAAGACCTGCGGACTGTTTTTTATTTCTCTTCTTTCTCCTCACTGTGCCTGGTAGGATGCCTTCTCATTTGCTTTCATTCATAGCCCACATTGCACTGGAAGGTAACCCTGATTAAATCACTTTTGTCAGCATTATTGACCTTTCGATGTTAAGGCACATTGTGGTTTCAGCTTTTTCATTCTCCTCTAATAACATGGTTTCTCAGGGCCGTGGTTGCATTTATATTAATATGTAAATAGGGGTGTTTGAATTGGACAGCCAATCCAACAGTGTGTGATACAGCTGCTTTGATTACAGGCCTGTGTCCAGTGCAAATGGAAAAGAAAACTGGCTAAAAACCGCCATTGTGAATCCTATGCACATGACTCAAGTAAATAACATGGCAGTGTACTGTATGAAACCACATATAGCAACACAGTTTAGCAGTTTATGCTGCAAAATGAGTGCTGTTCTGTGATTCTATTGAACAACTAAGCTAAACAAGCTAAGCCCATACATGCTTATGGATTTTTCCTGTGTTAACAGATTGTTGTTGACAAGTTCCTTTGGCCACATTCACATTACCAGGTTGAAGTGGCACAAATCCGATTTTTTGCCCTAATGTGACTCAGATCTGATGATTTCAGGGCTGTGTGGACACGCAAATCTGATCTTTTCAAATCCAACCTGAGCCACTTTCACATGTGGTCCCATTTTAGGATGCCGGTTCATTCACATTAGTGACAGATTTGAAACACTTACCTAAACGAGTGTGAACCATCTTGTCAGAGAGATCGGATTTGAGCAAAAAATCAGATTTGAGCAATGAGGCTTATAATGTGAACGTAGCCTTGTATTCTATATTCTTTGTAACTGGAGATAGCTATCAGGCTTCGACAGTAAGATTTACAGACAGGCTTAGGTACACACTAGAAAATGATTGTTCTTCAAGGGTTCTTTAGTAAAGAAAATGCTTCTATATAGAACCCTGAACACTCAAAGAACCATTTGCATGATTGAAGCGTTCTTTGCATCGTAGCAGCATAGTTCTTTGACATTGTAACCATAGAAGAACCCTTTTTGGTGCTATATAGAACCAATTTTAAAAACCATTTAATTGTTGTATATTGTCTGTTACTGAAAATCGAACAAATCAAACTGAATTCCATTGGCTTGCTCAGACACTATTGCAGAGCATGGTGCATCTTTTAGGGCTGCCACGGTTTTCAGCATCGACTTCAATTTTTAAAATCTTTTTAAAAAAAACCCTTTTCATTTACAAAATGCTTCAATTCAAATAACAAACTCTTTTCTTCAATACCACTGTGTAACTGCTGTGTCCATGACGTTAGTCGTTTTCGCTTCATTCAACACTACAGTTTAAAAAAATCATGATGAGTCTGACTGGGTTGCAAAAGAAGTTTCTAAAAGTTTCCAAAGACCCAAAGCATTGAAAGTATTGGAGTAGTTCGAATTAGCACAAAACAAAAAGGTGATTTGTACACTGAGCAAAGTTTTGATGGCATACCACAGACGAACCTAAGTCAGCTTCTTGTTCTCTAGCTTCTTATTTGAATTTTACTGTTACACCTTAAATGCTGCTGCAGTTACAATCTGGCACCTGAGGTGTTATAATAACTGCTGCACCATTTCAGGTGTAATGGTAAAATGGCAGCATTAACGCGATGCACGAGCACCTGAAGGGAATACACACAAGTACTATTCTGAATGATGGACCGACAAAACCACTGTAAGTAAATACACGTCTGCCTGCTACCTGAGAATTTCTATTGAATAATTGTTGTTTAAGTTAGTGTCTGGGCTTATTCTGTGTTGATTGATGATGCCAGTGTGCATGATTGTGCACGTTGGGGTTGATGGGACATGTACCTTATCTATTTAATTTCTGCTATTATTGTAAGCACATTTGTTTGTGTCGGGAATGTTGATTTTTTGGAGGAAAATTAATCGTTTAGATGAACCAACTAATCGGTAAAACCCAACCCCTGTCGCATTATCCTTCCTCCACCAAACTTTACACTTGGAACAATGCAGTCAGGCAGCTAATGTTCTCCTGGCATTCAGCAAACCCAGACTCGTCCATCAGACTGCCAGAGAAGCGTGATTCATCACTCCACAGAATACGTTTCCACTGCTCCAGAGTCCAGTGGTGATGTGCTTTATACCATTCCATCCGACGCTTGGCATTGTGCTTAGTGATGTAAGGCTTGCATGCAGGCTGCTTAGCCATGGAAACCCATGTCATGAAGTTCCCAGTGCACAGTTTTTGTGCTGATGTTAATGCCAGAGGAGGTTTGGAACTCTTATTGAGTCAGCAGAGCGTTTGCGACTTTTATGCACTACGCTCCTCAATTCTCGGCGACCCCGCTCTGTAACTTTACGTGGATTGTGGAACTGACAGTGGCATCCTATTACAGTACCACATTTGAATTCAGTGAGCTTGTTAGAACAACTCATTCTTTCACAAATGTTTGTAAAGGCAGACTGTGTGGCTAGGTGCTTGGTTTTATATGCTTGTGGTAATGGGACTGAATGAAACACCTGAATTTAATGATTAATAGGTGTGCCCCAAAACTTTTGTCCCTATAGTATATCTAGGTGTGCAGTTAAAGAAGAATTTCTGCATAATTAATAATCAGTATTAATTCATTAATCTTTCAGAGTGGTTTCATATGAAATGAGCCATTTTAATGAAATTTACCCAGTCAGAATTGTCCACAGTGGTGCTGCCTCATTGACTGAAGTATGAAACATTGTATTATGTTGTATAGTATACTATACTACATATTGTATAGTAATACTATTATATTATATACTATTGTATAGATTTGAGTTTTGACCTAAAATGTATTTTTTTTATCCGTTCAGGCAGAAAAGTACATGCAATGCATTGTAATAAAAAAATAAGTACCACAGAAAACTTTTTTGTAAGATTTACCTTTTTATCTTTACTAGGGCTACAGACAACTCACATGTTCACTGGTCAGTTCAAAGAGAAAATAAAATGGCTATAGTTGTGTATTGCTAATATTGCAGCCCCTGGTTTATATCACCAACACTGTGAAGAAATTTCTCTAAAATGCTTAATTTTGCACCAAAACACTCTTAATGACTTTTGGTTATTTTGGTTTAGATCTCAACACTTGAATTGTATTGAAATTTAGAAAAATAATGGAGTTTCCCCTTTAAAGACCACAGAGAGATGAGGGCCTTAGCATCCTTAAGCTTTTCCCACTTGGAACACTTAGCTGCCGCATTTCTGTGCTGAAAGATTCTTTTCCGTGGTGCTCGCTGGGGAGGTCTTTTGTACGCAGAACTGTTATGCAATTTTCTCGAATCGTGCATGTTCGATCCAGGCCTGAACTTTTAGCAAAGATGCTTGGTGAGCAGTCTCGTTTTAAAATATGGTACAAAGAAACAATTTAGTGGGAACAGATTCATTTCACGGTGCGTCTGGCCTCAGCCCTTCGTTTCTTGGAAGCCTACCCAGCATGTTTGAGCACTAAACTTTTACATGTGGCTCACACTTGTGAAGAGTGGCAGAAACTAACTCTCTGCTGCAATACTGACTAATCTTACTGTAAGGACATTACAGTGTTTCAAGAGTATCACTGCTGTACACTCTTACAAATTAAGCTGCCAAACAGGGCTCTTTGGATTGGAGCCGTAGAAGGTTTACTTTCAGTTCCCCGCTGCATGGTCCACATAAGGCAAAGGTTCCAATTCAACTTTTGTCCTATGCTATTAAATGACGGTTCTTCAAGGGTTCTTTAGTAAAGACAATGGTCCTATATAGAACCAGGAATACTTGAAAAACTCTTTGCATGCTTAAATGGTTCTTTGCATGGCGAAATGTGGTGTAAATGTTTCTGTATAGCACCATAAAGGGTTCTGCTATTCTGCTATAAAGAACCAAATACTATAATAATAATAATAATAAATGTGAATAGAATAGAGCAGTGGCATTAGTACTGGGGACAGTGGGGCAGTTGCACTGGGGCATGGTCTCCACAGGCCGGCCTAAAATCTTTATTGGGTCCCTCATACAGACACTGACTTCCAGAAATACCCAATTTCTTATCAACATAAAGTACTCTGTAAAAGTTACCATTCATTTATTTTAAGGATAAATATTATGATGCCATAACTGAAAATCACAGGACGCTGAATTCCCTCTGAACATTGCAGCACCCCTGTTTATCCCCAAATCTGCTGCTTGTTGTGGTTGTTCAGTTCTGGTTTTTTGGTTCTAAAAATAAGAATAAAACTATGCAATTGTACGCTAACAGGACAAGGGTTTATTGAGACTTAAATTATATTACCATTACCTTAGCATTTTTCTGTAGATATTATATATAAGATATTCCACTTGCATAAGGAAGGGAAAGTCAAAGGAAAATAATTGAAAAAAAAAACAAAAAAACTGAAGTTCAAAAAAATAACTAACAGTTATAGATAAAACGGGGTTCCTAACAACCGCACAAGACCTAGTAGATCACCCAAATTAACACCATCAAAGAAACAGTCTTTGAGAAAGAGGAGAGAATCAAGCTCAGATCTCACTTCAGATCTGAAAAAAATCCACAGGTGTTTCTGTCCATCCTTCCACTGTGAGAATAAACTCAACACTATGAGTGTAAAAGGATGTGTAGCTGTCAGGAAGCCATTATGGATAAAATGAAACAGACAAAAAGGCAAATACGGAAGTTTGGGATTATGTGGATTGCACGAAGCAGAAAATGCAGCTAAAGGATTTGCACTTATATGAGTTGTTCCTGGAAGGACACTGGGAGGACATGCTGAACAGTTATTCCTGGCTGTCTATGTATAGGTTAAGAACAGTTGTTGCTTCTGTACTTAATCTGGCAGTGGTCCAGGAGCAGCTATGTGCCTGGGCCTATATAAACATGGCTGTTTTCTATGTTCAGCGGGTCAGCAGATCAATCTAAAGATGCAAGGCTGGCCTCCTGGTCCTGGTTCTGATAAGGAAGAGGGAGAACTTCTAAGACTGAACTTTGGAGGTGTGGAAAACATCCTTGTAGATTTCTTTGAAAAACTGAAGGCACGTGTCCCAAAAAGAATGGAAGCTGTAATAAAGGCAAAAGCTGGATTGTGAAACAAATTAATTTTTATTTAGCTGTCGTTGTTGAGGTTTCTGTGTAATTTTCTGCTAAATGTATGTTTTCTTTCTTTATGCTTAAAAAATTATTTTTTTTGACTGGAAATTGAATAAGATGGTCTCCGATTTCTGCACAGTACTGTCACCTCAGTTTCCATCAACACTACACAGACAGCACTGACATCTATTTATCTGCATCTAATTCATAATGTATCTCATTCATGATGAATGTTTTCAAACAGATCCTTCACAACCTCCTACATGATAGTTTCACTGTTTATCATTTTAAAATCTGAAATAGGTAATATAAACATTCATGTTAATATTAGATGCCTTGAAAGCATCAACTTTTTGGGATATAACAATATTGAGCATAACAATAACAAGCAAATGACACAATTATAATTTTTTAATAGAAGTAATTTTTTATATGGGGACCTACAACCCCATTTCCAAAAAAGTTGGGACGCTGTATAAAATGTAAATGAAAACAAAATGCATGATGTGCAAATCATTTAAACCCTATATTTATTTGGAAATAGTACAAAGACAACATGTCAAATGTTGAAACTGAGAAAATTTATTGTTTTTTGAAAACTATTTGCCCATTTTGAGTTTGATGGCAGCAACACGTTCCAAAAAAGTTGGTACAGGGAAACAAAAGACTGTTAAAGTTGTGTAATGCTAAACAAAACACCTGAAGGTTAATTGGCAACAGGTCAGTAACATGATTGGGTATAAAAAACTTTTGCTTTTCATCATCTACAGTACATAATATTATTAAAAGACTTTGACAATCCAGAGAAATCTCTGTACGAAAGGGACAAGGCTGAAAACTAGTATTGGCTAGCCATGATCTTTGGGCCCACAGGTAGCACTGCATTAAAAACAGACATGATTCTGTAGTGGTAATCATTGCATGTGCTCAGGAACACTTCTGGAAAAACCACTGTCTGCGAACACAGTTCATCCCTACATCCTTAAATTCAAGTTAAAACTCAAAGAAGAAATCATATATATATATATATATATATATATATCCAAAAGCCAGCATACGTGATGGCATAGGGGGTCATTAGTGCACAAGACATGGGTGACTTGCACATCTGTGAAGGCACCATTAATGCTGAATGATTTATACAGGTTTTGACAACATATGTTGCCATTCAGACAGATCTTTTTCCAGGACGGCCTTGCTTATTTCAGCAAGACAATGTCAAACCATATTCTACACATATTACAACAGCATGGCTCTGTAGTAGAAGAGTCCAGGTGTTAAACTGACCTGCCTGCAGTCCAGACCTGTCACCCACTGAAAATATATGGCACTTTATGAAACAAGAAATACAATAACAGACCCAGAACTATTAAGCAGCTGAAATTCTATATCAAGCAAGAACAGGAAAACATTTAACTTTCAAAACTACAGCAGTCAGTCTCCTTAGATCACAAACACTTACAGAGTGTTGATAAAAGAAGAGGTGATGAAACACAGTGGTAAACATGCCCTGTCCCAACTTTTTTGGAACATGTTGCTGCCATCAAATTCAAAATGAGCATAATTTTTTTCAGTTTTAGTATTTGATATGTTGTTTTTGTACTATTTTCAAATAAATATAGGGTTTAAATGACCGGCACATCATTTCATTTTGTTTTCATTTACATTTTGCACAGCGTCCCAACTTTTTTGGAAATGGGTTGTAGTTTTTGCACTGGATCCTGGTTACATCACTTGAAAAAAGTCATATTTCTGATATGGCATTTCCATCTTTGCAGCTACAGATATGAAACCTGACAAGGCAGCAAGTACCAGTGGACTCTCGTAGATAATAAATATACTTTATCTTATCAAAGATTGTAGGATAGGATGCATTTATCTCTCTTCAGATATACAGTCAAAATAGAATATCTCAGTAGATTTTATACTTAATGTATAGTCATATGCAAAAGTTTGAAGACCCCTGTTCAAATGATTATTTTTATTCATTTTGTGAAAATAAGCAAACATTCTCTACAGAGAACACACTTCTGCACATTTTAATGCACAATTACTGTTTATTTTATTAACTTCAAATATTGGGACAAAAAACAGAAACATAAAATGTGGCATGTGTATAGGTTATAGCACATTTTATATACTATGCTTTGTTTTTTTCAGCAAGTAAATAGAAATTGTTAACTAAAATTAGCAGAAAAATGCTATATTTGAATTTTTTGCAAGTTTTCTATAGAGGATGTTTTAACTTAGCAATGTCTAAAGTTTTGCGAATGACTATATCTAGGAGCTGGACTTGTCAGGGGCACAGTTTATGGCATAAACTGTTGTCTATGTAGTGAGCTTACTCGGCTGAGAAAGTGCCTGCAGCTGACTAATGGAAATTTCCTGAGCCATTATGTTTGCCAGTGCTCTTTCTCCACGCTCTTAGGATGTAAAATATAGCCATAAAATTAAACAAAACAGCAACAAGCAGCTCTTCAACATTTCTCTGTAAACTCGCACCATATTTCTCAGAAGTGCTTTTACGAAAGTGGCATAGAGAGCACATGGAGCTGATGGAATCGCAGCCTTATTCACATAGTCAGCATAACAGTTTGACAGCAGGACCGAAAATTGATATTAGACAGAATATCAGAAACATAGGACAACACAAACTGGGTCAGAATATGGAACACTTTTGAAATGAAGCATCGTGCATGCAAAATTTAGTTTGATATAATAAATAAAGTTCAGGTTGTTCAGAAGTTCCTCTACAGGCCATATGGATTCTGTATGAACATGGTATGTGTTGGCTCCAAGGTGAACATGCATCAGGAGATATAAGGGTTCCAGGAAAGGATGTGATTAACAGTCACATTCCTGAGACTGTACATTTTCTACCCTATAAAAGAAAACCCTAAATCTTGTTACACTAGACTTCTCAAGACACATGTTCAAACATTTGCATCATGGCAGTTATGAAATAATACCTAAAATAATTGTTTGTCTTGTACACATTCTGTTTTCATCACATGAACTTGTGTTCACATGCACAAACCCAACATAAAAATTCATAGCCGTCTTCATCTCAGCACCACACCGACGACAGGTCTATCACGTAGTCTGAGTCTGGATCGCCATTAATGGCTTCCTTCCTTCCAGGTCATGTTCCCTTCTCACGGAACTCAGTAACACAAGCGTCAAACCGTCTACCTCATCTAATCTACATCTACAATCTACCATCTATTGCCATTTACACGTCGCTATTACAAATTGAGGAATAATATATGTCATTTCTCTGAAACAGTAACTTTATAGACCTGATGACAACAACCATATAAAAATAGTAACTGAGAACCAAAAGACCTAGAACAGCCCAAAGATTCTCAGTTTTTAAACTTGTTCTGATACAGTTGTTCAGAAGGCACAACCCGATTGCTGTTATTTGTGATAACTGCACAGCCAGTTTAAGAGGTGCATGGCCACTTCTTATTTCAACCATTATAACTTTATTGCAGAACACAAGACGCAAGGCCTCAATTAATAGACTGAAAGGAGCTAAATCAAGGGTTGATACATTTTATGGACAAAGGTATGTGGATCATCGCACCTATATGAGCTTACGGGACATCCCATTCCAAAACCATGGGCATTAATATGGAGTTCTTCCTCCCTTTGCAGCTAGAGCAGCCTCCAGTCTTCTGGGAAGGCTTTCCACAAGATTTTGGAGTATGTCTGTGGGAATTTGTGCCCAGTCAGTCAAAAGAGTATATGTGAGGTCAGACACTGATGCTGGACAAGAACGCCTGACTTGGACAATTAATGCTTTAATTCATCCCAAAGGTGTTCAGTGGGGTTGAGGTCAGGGCTCTGTGCAGGCCTCTGAAGTTCCTCCACATCAAACTCATCTTTATGGAACTCGCTAAGGCACAGGGGCTGAGTCATGATGGAACAGGAAAGGGCCTTTCCCAAACTGTTGATACAAAGTTGGAAGGATATAATTGTCAAAAATGTCTTTGTATGCTGTAGCATTAACATTATTCTTCACTAGCACTAAGGGGGCGAACCCAAACCCTGAAAAAGAGCCCCAGACAGTTGGCACTATGCATTCCGGTAGGTAACATTCTTCTGCCATCTACTAAACCCAGATTTATCCATCAGACTGCCAGAGAGTGAAACATGATTCATCACTCCAGAGAACACATTTCCTGCTCCAGAGTCCAGTGGTGGACTGCTTTAAACCACTCCAGCCAACGCTTGGCATTGCGCATAGTGATCTTAGGCTTGTGTGCAGCTACTCGACCATTGAAACCCATTTCATGAAGCTCCTGACATGCATTTCTTGTGCTATTGCTGCTTTTAGAGACAGTTTGGAACTCTGTAGTGAGTGATGCAGCAAAGGATGTGCAACTTTTAGTTCATCACTTGGTGGCCGTACTTGGTGAGTTTTCGTGGTCTACTGCTTTGTGGTTGAGCTGTTGTTGCTCGCAGATGCTTTCACAATAATAGCACTTACAGTTGAACGAGGCAGATCAAGCAGGGTGGAATTTTTAATTAAGTGACTTGTGACAAATGTAGCATTCTACGACAGTTCCACATCTAATGTTACTGAGCTCTGTGGTACAATCCATTCCACTGCCAGTGTTTGTCTATGGAGATTACATGACCATGTACTTAATTTTGTATGTCTGTTAGAAATGGGTATGTCTGAAACACCTGAATTCCATAATTAGGAGGGATGTCTACATACTTTTGGCCATAGAGTGTATTTGTTTCATAATCTGAAAATGAAGAACGAGGTCCACAAAAATAAGACAAGATTCATTAATAAATAGTATGTGATTCGCAAAAGACTGAGATCCACAAATCAATAAAACAAGATGCAAAAATATTTCTGTATTTCCAAATCAATAAATTGCTTCACAAATGTGTTTGTGACTCATAAACAACATCTCAACCAATCACAGCAAGCATGTGCTCAACCAATCAGTTCGAACTCTTCAGAGCCACAGAAATGGAGCAATTTGCACTGCTCAATTTGCTCGGATCGCAGTGCTCTGGTTTTTCAGGTAAGTTTGGAGAACTGTTCATGCTTGTGGTGTTAAAACTACAGACTGCTTAAACTCAATCAAATCGAATAGAGAATTTCTTAGAGAGTTAATGAGGAGCAAAGACAAAAGAGCTTTCTTCATTTTCAGTTACTGAGCAGATGAATGTGCAACTAGCTAGCAAACTTTAGCTTCATGTTGACTAACTCTCTTTCCAACTTGCCCATTGACAATCACCAGTTATTAATGTTAGTTTGCTGGCTACCTAAAGCTCTGCTGCAGCAAGACAACCAATCACTGATAAGTGATCGCATATACACAAATAATATGATTAATAAATAAGATTGAATAAATCTCTTGATTTTTTTTATTTCAACTGTTCTATTAGTTATCAAGAGAAAGCAGTAAGTCCTATAAGTAGAGATCAAAAGCACTCAACCATATAACAGCAGTGTTGAAATATTTTATGCTATTCTATGTCTACATAAAAATGATTAAGCATTACAAGCTGTGATTTTGCACAAAAGCTCTATAGGAGTCCATTCATTTTGGACTCAAGAGCACTCTCTAGCATCTGACCAACCCAGAGGACATTATGGAGTGGTCATTCTCACTACACATTCTCTGATAATAGCACTTTGTTTTTTCCACAATATCTGTACCATTCTGCAGAGCACTGGTTGCTAAGTAACGACTAATTTTGCACTGCAATCGTTGATACATTATCTATTTGTCCCTGACATAAAACAGAGCACGTCTATAAGGTGATATTTAACCCATTTGGTCTGAAGAAGAGTGTGACGGCAGGCCTACAAATTCCGATCCTTTCACTGCACCTAAGTAAACTTTATAGCCGGCAGCTGTGGGCGACTAAACAGAATACAATTCAGCAAACAAGATGAGCTGTGAAATACTTTACAGACTGTCTGGAACAAACAACATTCAGGTTTATCTGGCAATTATTGAGAAAGCTTAGCTGAACCTGACAGTTTTCTGGTTCTATTTTTTGGTGGAAGGAGTTGCCTACATTACAACACATTTGCTGAAATATTCTGGGTTTCTTTGCTTTACTTTTTTCCCTTATTTTGCAGAACTACAAGCAATAGAATAGTCAATGATTGGTCTACAGTTATGCAGCTAAAATCAAATCAATAAAAGTTATATTGATTCTGCAATCTACTTCCAAATCCATTAAGCTATGTCTGTCAAAAATGCTATGGGATCTGCCCATTTACTTTCTGGCCAAAGCACATCAAACAGGGTCTGGAAGCAGAGGCCCTGTTTTATTTGAAAAATATCCATTGTAAAATTTTTATGAATGCTCTGCGTGGGCTTTAGTCTAGGATTCTGGGGGTATAAATGTAACAACACTGATCTTGGGTCAGTTCTCTACTCAGTTATGTTCAGTCTCACCAGAGTGGGTGCTGACCCTGACTATCCTGCATATAAATCATGGTAATACAGTTCATGCTGGAAATCGTCTGTATGGGGATAAAAAGTCCTCCACTGGTTTCAGGGGAGCTTTTAAAAATCCCTGTCACTGTAGGAGAAAAAGAAAATGAAAAAACACATTTGGTGAGTTCTGGTTAAAGCTTAGCTCTCTGTCATCTTTTTGTAAGTGATAAATCTGTCTGTGTATAGAAATAGGGAAACACTAGGTCATGATATGTTTATATGAAACAAAGTTGAATCATCAGTAAATGGTGTGTTGGTTTCCATCTCATTTCCCTTATGGTGAATCTCAAGTGTCTATTGAGAAAATGAACAGATCACTTTCAAAAGGTCTTAAAAATGAAAGGTTACTAAATAAAATCCAACCCACAAGCACTTGTAATTAGTCAAGTGTTCTGACCAAATGTTATAAGGTTCTCACAGTTGTTCCTGGATAACATACAGCTGCAGTAACTAGCAACTATTTGCTATTACTAGAAGTGTAACAGTTCACAAAATGTACTGGATTCAATACATTTTTTGATGAAGCAACAATAAGGAGAGGCTAAAAGTATGCCTTATGTTAATATGGTAATGTTTCCAAATTTTAGTTTATTAGAGCATTTATGCGTAATAGTGTTCTAATCTAATGCTCTAGCCACAAGCTAATATGTTAGCTGCAGGCTAACACACTAACCATAGTCTAACATGTCTGTCATGATACAGTACAATACAATACTTCTGATACAGTATGATAAGTTGTATTGTGACATCTCTTACTAGTACTTGCTTGTACCTTCCAAGTAGCGTCTTGCAATGGCCTCAAACTGTATCAGGTTGTTAAAGTAATGAAAGATGGCTTAAAATATGCTGATCAGACCTATCTGACAACTATGTGGGCATGGCTATAGAGCAGCTTGATTGACAGCTTTCTGTCCAACACTCCTAAACCTGCTCGGCCACTTATACAGAATTAAAATCATTATCCAGCTTCTATGTGACAGTAACTGGATGAAAAAATTTTCAGATGAACAGATGTGCAGATGGACAGATGGACGTGTAAACAAATGGACAGAAGAAGCAACTAATGAATGAAGGAACAGACAAACAAATAATGTTTGTGTGTGGATAACTGAATTAACGTTTATATCAAGAGGAGAGAAATATGGTGAAATAAACTCCCCGGATAAAAAATTAGTCACCTTTAGTAACTTCAGGCTTCTGCAGATGGTGTTGCACAAGGATGATCGGCCTTTGCTCACTTTTGCTCATAAACTTGCCCGGTTACAGTGGGTGAAGACAGACGAAAATTGGACTGTTCATGACTTGACATGTTATCTGATCTGATGAAACTCATTTCTGCCTGTATGTGAATGATGCTGGGTGTCATGTTCATCATAGACCTCAGGAAGCCTTCAGTGAGGACTGCGTGCAAGGTGTGGTTCTAGCTGGAGGAGGATCTGTTCTGGGGGTGTTTTAATTATGTGGAATGGGACCTTTGGTTGAGGTGACAGTAAATTTGAACCACAGTGCCTACATTGAGCTGCTGGACAACCAGGTTTTGCCCTTTGCTCATGATCCTACCAAGGAACATAACATTCCTATTCCTGTATTCCAAGATGACAGTTCTCGCTTTCACAGGGCTGCAAATGTGACTGATTGGCATGATGAACATTCAGGAGAATTCACACATCTGGACTTGTGAAATCCCCAGATTTGAATCCTCTTGAAAATCCGTGGAGCTATCTGGAAGAATGAGTAAGACGCCTGGGAAGGCATCCACGAAATCTGATCGAACTGCACAATTCTTTGATGTAAGAGTGGCTGAACACTGATGTCACCTACATCCAGAAACTTGTGCAGTCGCTACCAAATTGAATCGCAGCTGTTATTGGTGCTTGTGGAGGTATTACAAGCTATTAGGTACGTTTCAGTCACAGGTGGCATATTTTTGTCCGGTGTGCTTATATCGGTCATTTCTTGGTCACTGGAACATTATTCAAAGGGTGTACTTAGTACATGTTTACTGGTGGCCTCCAAGAGCAAGATTAACCTAATTAAGAGAAAACACAGATTTAGGTTCCCTGGGACTTTAAGTAATGTCAAATACACATGCATATGTGGTTTCTGACACTGTGTAACATACAGTTACCTACAGAATGGAAAAAAGTATGCTGCATAGTTAAAAAACAGCAGTAGAAGGCATCTTGAATTTTGTCTGTACTCTTGTCTGTTTTTATAGATATAAACAATATATCAGCAGTATATCTGGGGATAGTGAAAATTGTGTGACTTTGATTTTTGTCCAACTATAACTTTAATGAGATGCTAATATTTTCCTCAGTGAGTGAGCCCTACCTATCCAGCCTCTTCAAACTGATGGGGAGTTGCTTAGTCCCTAGCATTGCACTGTTCTTTCTTGTGTCATTTTATATAAGCATCATACACCAGGACAATGAAAAAAAAACATTCTTTGCAGTCTACAGCAGCAGAAAAGCTGGAACATAGACCAAGTGTTTAAAATTACAGGTGCTGAATTACAGCCCACTGTGCTGGCTGTCATACTTTTCACTATTAAGAGCAGAAAGTCTAAGATGGACTGCTGGGTGCTTCTCACTATAAAACTTTAAAGTGCCTCCAGAACCTCAATACCCAATTGTACATTCTGTTCCAAATAAGCAACCGTATATAGGCATGTGGTGCACGTACAGCCCATGCTTGGATAATCGAATTCCATGCTGTTACGTAACATGTCTTACACTGGCAGCCTAGTTATTATACCTACAGGTAACCTAAAGCTTATGCTCTAACTGCTCACACATTTACAGCAGTTTATTGTGTAAGAAATGGTGAGAAATATGTTCAGCATGTGCAATTCTATCTTCTTATATTCATCCCTCTGTCATCCTCTCTTTGACAAAGCAAAGCCACAAATACAAAACAGGACTAGCAAGACAAATTGTGCTAGTAGGGTGTGCACAGTGATGGACAGTAACAAAGTACATGTAATATATACTATATTTTACTCAACTGCTTTCTGCAGCGTGAATTGTCTACAATATCTACAGGAATATGATGCACTTTTTAACTGAAGCAGGTCAGTAGTAGGTCATACTTGCTGTATTTCAACTGTGCAACTACTGTAAACTCTTGTTTTGTTGTTAAGTTTTGGTTAGAAACAAAAGGGTTACATTCTAGAAATACTCAGGATTAAAAATCAACAAATGTGTATTATGCGATCAAAAACAGTGGAAAACAGTGGCAGCAGTTCGATGCCAGGGCTTTTTACTGAAAGGGTCACTATTAAATTGCTACAAGGTAAGATATATGTTAAGAAAAATGCCAAAAATGCCAAAAATGCCAAAAAATGTTCATGGGAATCACTGTTAGCTTAGCCCTAACATATTATTTAGAATCCCAGAAATGAGCACTAGGTGTTTTTCCCCTTACATGTATGAACTGAAGGCCTATTAGACACAGGTTGCTCCTGCATACAGCAACAGTTTTAATAACTTAAAATGATGTTAATAGCATTAAATTATACACAACAATATAACAATCAATAAACTAACTGAAAGTACTTGTACTTTGGAAACTTAAGTACTTTTAAAAGTGTTATTGTACAACATTCTCTTTTCTTTCACTCTTGAACAGGATTTGCGTATTGGGTGTGCATGTATCAACGGCAAATGTCCCTTCTATGCAATAGCATTGTCCTACTTGCTTCTGATTCATATTTTGTTGTGCAGCCGCCCCCCTGAGTTTACTTCCTTTCAGCCTACGGGGGGCAAATGCATCTTTTGTAGTGGAGCGGAGAACAAGGATATGCTACCAGCGTTCCATGCAGATTTCGTTCTGGGATTTGGCAACACTAGTGAAGGATTTCCCCAAGGCTTTGCACTCAAAACACAAAAAAACAAGTGTTCATCGCCCTACAAAATACAGCTTTGTTAACATAACCATGCTCCCCAGAGTGTGGGTGAAGGAAGTAGGTGAAGTGGGGGTACAATCACTGTCTGGTCACATTTGTTGCAATGGGTCTGAAAGCCGAGGGAAGAGAGGTTGTGTCATGTAAATATTAATTATTGCAAGGAAGTGTTAAGAACAACTCATCAGGCCAGAGACAGACAGGAACCTGAGGTTAGGTTCTCAGACTGGACACCTCTAGCGTTTTTATTTTCAAATTGGGTCCTGTGTGGAAGACGCCAAGAACAATTTGTCTCAGTTGTTGAAAGACCTCCACTGGAGAAATTAGAGCAAATTTTCACACAAAAGAACCCCAAACAGAGGGATGAATCACAGTTGATGGGATGAATCATTGTTGTGCGTGGGGGGCACTACTTGTACTACTACTAGTACAAATGTCCCATTTAGCCTTTTTTCATCCAAATGCAGAAAGGCATGTGTTTAGACTGGCCCGTGCCACCTGCACTTGGTTCAGAGGCCTGCTTTGATGCATCTCAGACTTTCCAAATTAACCCAGGGGAGGACGGACATGACTTCATTACTGTGGGTTTGACATTATTGCACCGTATCACAAACAAGCTCAGTCGTTAAAACCAGACTTCAGGATGACAAATAGTTTTCACATGAAGCTGGGCCACAATACTGCATTCTGGGAATCTGGGCTAACTACATCGAGGGGCCCCATGCAAACTCTTACCAACACACCATGAAAGAGATGAACATTTCACAAAACTTAAGACAACAACATGACCTAACCTCACATAACCTCATGACAACATGAGATCAGTCATGAACTGTGACTATAGAGCTTTTTCACAAAAGCAGTTAGGAATGAGAATGTACAGGTATATACCTTTTTTTAAAGACGTTGTTTGTTTGGTGAAGCAATTCTCATTTTCCGAGGGGGGCAAGCTTGACAAAGACTGTAAGCTAGAATTACCTGCATATGGTCGATGTTATGCAGGTTGTGAGTAAAGATAACATAGTTGGTTGTATATCCTATGCAAGCAAACCAACATTGCAGTGTTTAATATCACTAACGATAATATTTACTATACAAAAGAATCACCGATCAACACAATCACCACACATAACCTTGCAGCAAATCGACACAGTTCACTGGGTCATCTACTAATGTTAGCTAATTAGCTAATTAAGGTAACACTGGCAAGTTTCATTTTCTTATAGATAATGTCACATATTCTCTCTTCTGTTCACAGATGGCATTTTACCTTCTTTAATTCTGTAAACTACTCCACCAAATGAACATCTTCTGTGGCGAAGAATGTAAAAATCCTTTACCTTCTCATTCATAAAAGCGGCCACTCATGCAATGTTTACCCTACCAGGATGACTTCCATTGCTACGAATATGAAGGTGTGAAAAGGCTACTTGGAGCTTGGTCTTCAATTCAGGCCGTAAATGTCAAAACCCCACGTTCACTATAGTGCTAAGTTCTGTTAGCAATTATGGGACATCTAATACACTAAAACACTGGTGCACATAAACATTGTTTGAACATTCTTGATTTAAAAAGGACATTTGAAGCTTAAAAGACATTCCACATGTTTTCCCTTGAATGTTGAAGTTTGTGTGACTGCTTCAATAAAGAACTGAGGGGTCCCCACTGAAGGAAATACAGTAACAGAATTAGAAATATATTCAGAAATGTATTGGGTGTGCATGTATCAACGGCAAATGTCCCTTCTATGCAATAGCATTGTCCTACTTGCTTCTGATTCATATTTTGTTGTGCGGCCGCCCCCCTGAGTTTACTTCCTTTCAGCCTACAGGGGGGCAAATGTGTCTTTTGTAGTGGAGCGGAGAACAAGGATACGCTACCAGCGTTCCATGCAGATCTCTTTCTGGGATTTGGCAGGACTAGTGAAGGATTTCCCCAAGGCTTTGCACTGAAAACACAAAAAAACAAGTGTTCATCGCCCTACAAAATACAGCTTTGTTAACATAACCATGCTCCCCAGAGTGTGGGTGAAGGAAGTAGGTGAAGTGGGGGTACAATCACTGTCTGGTCACATTTGTTGCAATGGGTCAGAAAGCCAGGAGAAGAGGTTGTGTCATGCAAATATTAACTATTGCAAGGAAGTGATAAGAACAACTCATCAGGCCAGAGACAGACAGGAACCTGAGGTTACAGTAACAGAATTAGAAATATATTCAGAAATGTTGTTTGTGTTCAAGTTTCCCATAAAAGAATGAAGCATTCGATTACCTCCTAACTGGTCTTAACAGGAGCCAAGCAGACTGATATGTTTGACTACATAAATATCGAAAATAATGGAAAACTGTAAACCTACACTGTGTGATGCAGCAAAGAATGATAACAGAAAGAGGAGTCAGAGAAAGGTTATTGCAAAATGAGCTAATGACTGACTCTGATTTGAAAAGGTAGTGTTAGCAGCTAATTATATAGCAGAATGTAGTGCTAATGCTAGTTGTATGGTGCATGTATGTGTGCGGTAAGGGATGGATAATGAGTGTGTGTGTGTGTTTGTGTGTGTGTGTGTGTGTGTGTGTGTGTGTGTTGAGGAGACTGCAGACAGTCGTGCTGAGGCCCCAAGAGTTATCTATCCCTCTTACAGGTTAGGCTAGGTAAAATACATATGAAAGTGACTAGCTATGTCAGTGATTGTATACAAGCATACAAGATGTGCAATGTAATGTAATGTGAAACAAAACTGCTCTCAAAACTACTGATGTTCATAAAGGACTAATCTCCATCAACATAAGCATATTTTAGCGCTGCTTGTAATATTCCAATCACAATTATGCTCTCATATGGAAAAAAAAAATGTATTCCAAATGTTATCAAATATATTTTCGCAATTTATTTTGCATTTTCACAGCATATCAATACCTACAGCACTTGCTTTGCTATGTTAAAGGTTCATTCGCTTTTTAAAGATTACAATATTATTTCAAATTATTTTAAAAGGTATTCCAGACAGTAAAGTACATTAGACAAGTATTTTGGTTATTTTCACACATTTTTAAATGCATTTTATAAAATACATTTACACACATATGTGTACATACATTTACTTCTTCTATGATACATTTCTATGCATAATATTACCCCATATGGCAATATATTATGGTATACATGTTAGTGTTTGGAATGTATTTTGGCATGGACTGCAATGTATATTAAAATACATGTCCATAGTTTTCCCTTATGGGCTCACACAACCCCCTAGTATCCATGGACCTGAGCTGCAATCACAAAAGCCAACTGGATCAATTTCTGTCCTGTTTTTAGCAAGCCCTTGTCGACTTGGTCACACCATTTCCCTATTTGGGAATCCCAGACACCATCTTGAGGACCAAGTGAAGACCATTAGTTGAGCCCTTGGAAGGGCGAGAGACTGAGCAAATAAATGTCCACTTTAGTAGCAGAGTTTGCTCAATTGCAACCAGATGCATATCCCTTTAAAGCCCCTCCAAAGCGCCCTCAAAACATGAGACAGTAAAATACTTTCAATTTCAAAACCATAACATTCACTTTTACAATGTTCAGAAAAGGTTTTATGTAGCAAACTACTCCATCTGTTATAGCCTATCTGACTGCTGATACAACTTCATTACCCTAGCTAGCTAGTTAGCAAGCAACAGTCTACACAGCTTGCAACAACACAAATATGAGGAAATACACGATGGTTTTAAACCAAAGCTTATAGCAAGACAAAGAAAAGGTATATTCAAATTTCTCAACAAAAAGAAGGTCTACATTACATTCTTATGGCTAGCTAATTAACTTGCTTAGCTAAGCCAGAATTTTTTAGTCCAATTGAAAAATCCTCTCTTTGTGATCCTCTCCTTCCCTTGTACTGCTAGTAGCTACTCATGTAATGTAGGAGTGAAAATTTGAATCTGGCAAGCATATGTCAGAGTATGTATTGAAATTGGGTCCATATGACTCTGCATAAAGCACAAGGAACTGTAGATCCTGTGCAGAGAAGTTGTTTTTTTTTAATGCTGGTCCTATATCAGATTCTTCAACTCAAATTCCAGCCATAGTTCTTATACAAGAAACTGATGGCTCAGATCATTAACTCATGAAACCTATTTTATAAAAGTGCATCAAAGAATGGCCAGATAAATTGTTCTGTGCCCAACTGGATTATGCTTAAACTTTGTAGTACTAAATATGCTAAACAATATTAATAACATAAGATGCAAGTGGGGGTCACAGTATCTCTCCACCATCTCCTCACCTCTACGCTCCGACAGCAACGTCCCCAGGAGAATGTATCTGACCTCAGGCTTATCGGCTAGAAGGGGTTTTTGTTGGAAAGCGTCCTAAACTGGATAAAGTCTCAGGAGAGATCCAGACATTGTTTGATTAAAAAAACCCTCATTGTCCCTCCCTCTCACTTTTCCTCTTCCTTCCGCACAAACTAACGGTAAAAGTGCCTGTGCAAACGGCCACCTGAAGAAACAAGGGAGGGCCCCTGGAGAAGGGAGCTGCCGATGCAGCGGTGTAGCTGTAAAGAATAAGATTAAGAAAAAATATACAAACGTGATGTTATCAACTGCTCTTAGAAATAAAGGTCTTTGGAGTGATGCCATAGAAAGACCTCATTTGGTTCTTTGAAGAACCTTCCAATGATAAAGAACCATTCTGGTAAATGAGATGTGTGAAAGTGAAGAACATTTTTTTAAAGTTTAAAGAACCTCCTCATAATGTAAAAGTTCTACACCATTTTTCCTAGATCTGTACATCCATAAAATATGTTTCAAAGATATTTTAAAGCTAGATTATGTAAGATTTGGGAATTTGGAGACCTCTCTGGTGGAAATGTGTAATTGCACAATGTGCAAAAGAACTGTTTGTAACTTGTGCCTTGGACCCCTCCCCCGAGGGGATGAACCTAACGTTTGCAAGCATGTGGAAAGAGTAAAGTGAAAGAGTATTCAGACAGTGTCTTCAAAACAAATTTCATGTAATAGCTTTCTGGGACTTTAGCTTTAGCTTTGGAGGCATTAAACGGTTTGGATGTCTGGTTCCTGTCACCACCACTGTGAACAATTTTGACTCAGGAAGCTTCTCAAGAAAGGAACGTTTCACATAAAATCACTCTGAATAATTTGGTTTTAGTGGTGTCAAATGATAAGTAATAAATGATTAACACCACTTTTTGTTGCGCCATTAACACATTTTCTTAGTTTGACCCTCCAAACCATCCATTGTTCCACCTTGAAGCCCAGCTGTTTGTGCCTGCCATGACTCCATGAGTGTAGCCCTCACATTCAAATACAGGCAAGTTTCATTGATGGCCCTCTTAATAACACCAAAGTTATTTCCAGCTACTACAATGCTGTGAATTTGTTTATTACCAAAGTACATCGAGTCTAAACTGTCATTTACAAGCAAAACAGGATATAAGAGGGAGGAGGCCTCACTTAGGGATTTGAACAAGGAGCCACTGTTGCCACCTGTGTTCATGTGATCTTCATTGTCCGAATCAATGAAAATATGGTTATAGTTGAAAATAAAGTTATTAAAAGTAATTACTACATTCTGATGAAGCTCATTCTAGTGTAGCTATAACAAAATACACTGCTTTTTAAAATAAAAAAAATCAAAATTGTGTGTACAAATATTCCAGTTGTTGATTTTTCACTGACATTTTCAAAGTGATGTCCAGCCTAGAGTGACTTAACCTGAAGAACACAGCAATTCACTTATAGTTTTGAATGTATGTGAGCAGACAGTGACAGAAAAAATATAGCAATAAAGTATTTAATGAAAATGGGAGCAGCAGAATGGGTTATTCAAATTTTCTGTTTCACCCTAAATGGTGCAGCACCTTTTAAGCACAAGTCAAGGTGGACTGGAAGTAAGAATATAAAGCTGGCGAACAGGAAGTCAGCTTCAGTAGTAAATAGTAGCTTGTGTTTTGACATTGCACAATTTTTTCTGTGACGATAATTTAGTTCTTGGTGCAAAGAACTTCAGCTCTTCATACTTACAGGCCACATTCGAGCCACCAATTGACTATCAGTCAATTAATTTACATGAATAATCAAATATCAATATTAGTTTTTACAGCTCTAATATAAAGTTGGAGAGGTGATCCAATGATTGACCTTTGACCCCTAACTTCATGATCCCAGCACCATATGAATACTGTTATAGCTCACACATAGTTCAGAGCATGTGATGTTGGCCTGGAATGCAATGTAATGTGGAATGCCTTATGTAACCACGCTGCAGCACTTGACATACAGGTGAGATTGTTTAAGAAACCATCATGCTGGTATTGCACTGTTATGTCGGCAGTTTTTAAAGGCTTGGCAATGTGAAATATTATGCTGCTTTTACTGTGAATTTTCCTTCTGCCAACAACCTCCCTCCAAACCATTGGCTATTGTTGTTGCCCAGTGTATGAGGTCATTTGGGGTTAAAATGCAAGTCCTTTCAAATCTCCAAATTACTGGATGATGTTGTTACCCTGTGCATGAGGTAATTCAGGGTTTTCCTAATTACTGTCACAGTTTAACAAGTGATTATGCAAACGGAGAGGCCGGTCGTGCTGGACAGAGGATCACCCAACGAGATGATCCTCAGGGCACTCTTTGCAAATAAACAGGGTGTACTGTTTCAGGCCATCTGCAGCAAGAGGCTCCTGATAGCCTTTCTCTGTTTCTTTCAAGAAAGGAAAGCATACGCATTGGATCTCTGGTAGAATCATTATGTACCCTGTGCAGAGTGCTTCACGTTTTCATGCGCTCTCAGGTCCTAAATATATCACAGCAGAATGCCCAGTTTGCCAGGGACCTAACAAAAGGCTCTGGTGTGTGTGTGCATGCAAGAACGAGTGCATGTGTGCTTGTTTTTGTACACTTTCAGAACCAAATGTCCAGCCTTTGAAGAAAAAACAAAGTTAAAGAACACTGTCAGTGGGCCAGAGTAACTGTAAAGAATTTTTTTAAAAGCTTTATTTTATTTGAAAGTGTAGAAGCTTTACTTTTTGGTACTTTTCTAATGTTAAAGTCCAGTAAAAAATATCATTAAGTAAAGGTTATTCATGTTTCAGGAGGTATTTCTGAGGAGATATATACGATAATCCACTTGCATAATTAATTAGAAAATCAAAGAGAAGAAAAGAGTTTACAAAACTATACTTAATGATTAAAAGATACAGAGAAAATGAGACTCCTAACAACAGAGCAAGACCTTATAGACCACCATCTTTTAGAGATAGTAAAAAAATCAAGCTCCACTCTTGCTTCAGATCTGAAAAAATCCACATCCATCCCTCCACTGTGAGAAGACAACTCAACATGATGAGTCTGAAATGATGTGTAGCTGTCAAGAAGCTGATACTGAGAAAAGGAAAGAAAGCAAATAAGCAAACAAATCTGCTGGTGTTCTCAGAACAATGGACTGACCACCCCAGAGTCCAGACCTCAATATTACTGGATATGTTTGGAATTAACTGGTGAGAAGCAGAAAATTCAACTTTTAGGACTTCTAAATGGTGGAAACACTAAATGCTATAAAAATTATGTTATATTTAGTTGTTAAGGCTACTGTCTTTATAAATGAAATGTGGTCTCTGATTTTTGCACAGTACTGTAGTTAGGAGCATATATGTAATGCAGGTAGAGTATATGTATAACTCTGCAGCCTGACACTGTACAAACACACACACACACACACCCTGTCCTCACTGACCACATCAGGCTCTCAAGTTCAGCAGCCCTGCCTGTGGTCCAGTCAGTTCCCGTAAGGACACTTCTTAAGCCTAGCCAAGAATTAAGGAAATTGTGCCAGGGCCAAGGCCTAATCAAAAAACTTTCACTTTTGGCTCACAAGGCCATATCTTTTTTTGTATGTCCTGCCAAACTATACTGAAAGGCCAAGTGACCCTTTTCACCCCTATGAAGTTCCCGCAGTCTCTAATGCGGACACTTTCAAGTCCTAATTTCAGGCTCCTGTAACTAAAGCGATTGTTTCTTTTTGTGACTACACCCATCTTCTAAAATTTCTCTTTTCATTTCTTTATTGGAAAAATTGTACAAAAACTAACATGTTCCCACAGACCTCACTAATTTAAAGGATACCTTTTTCTCTCATTTTCAAGATAGACTTACATGCTTTAGTGTTCCAAAAACACATTCTTTTACTCATACTGCACATCTCTATTCACCCTCTGTCTGAAATGCTCTATTAGAGCTTCTGTGTCTTTAAGCCCTCCTCTCCTGATGAGCCCAGTGTGCTCTGATTGGTCAGCTCGTCCATTGTGTTCTGATTGGTCACCCACCGGAGCGGTTCTGCCCCTGCATGTTCCGCCCCTGTCTTGCAGTCTATAGACAGACCCTTCTCTCCTGAGCAGCTGTCAACACCGGTGAGGTTATTTTTCCAATGGTGTCGGTTCTGACATATTAGTTTGAGCCAGAGTCCAATCCTGAAAGTCAGGTCAGCATCTTCTCGACGTGGTTACAAAACTAAACAAACTCTTCCTGACCTCCAGTAGTTGCAGTACACTGTACAAAGGTGTGCCAAGCTTGCCGGTAGGTGGGCAGTAAGGATTGTATTACAAGATTGCATCATCTTGTAACAAACGAAAAAGGGCTGGAATTCCAACAAAGCATTTCAGGCAGCTGAGAAAAGTGGTTTCTATGGGAGAGAGTTACTCCCTCTGGCATGTACATTGAGAGCCTTGCAACTTTGCGGACTGTTTACATGCACAAAATGCTATATATATGACACATTAAAAGAAGGGAAAAACAGAAATGCCTTATAGGTCCCCTTTAAGACTAATGAACGGTTCTGTCGAAGGATTATAACTCGTAACTTTGGTGTAACTTTCAATCAAGTTTGCACAGTTTTCTCTAAATGTACTCTAAATGTTGTCAGTCAGCTAAGACATGACACTGTGCCATACCATTATCTATTAAAATAGACAAATATCTCATACATAGCTAAAACAGTATTAGCAGCTATTTTGAAGCCTGAATTATTTCCATAGTTTTGTCCATTTTTATAGATATAATGTCCAAAGGTTTGTAGACACCTGCTCATCCAACATTTCTTCTGAAATCAAAGGCGTTAATAGGGAGTTTGACACCCTTTGCTGCAGTAACAACCTCTACTCTTCTGTAAAGACTTTACACTAGATGATGGAACATACTGTGAGGATTTGATTGCATTCAGGGCATTAGTAAGGTCAGGTACTGATGTTGAATGACTAGTTCTGGATCACATACACCATTCCAACTCATAACAAAGGTAGTGGATGGAGCTCCAGCACTCCAGAGAGCACATTCCCACTGGTAGCATGAGGCAGTTTCACAGTTTCCATGCAAAACTAAAGAAGTAGACTTCACACACCAACCATTTCTTGACTGATCAACAATGTTTGGGCTAAGGGAAACTTAGATGCCTGAATTTAGCACCAAACTATCACTTTTTTATTTGTTCCCAAGTTCTTCCTCTGAACTTTACTTCACTTTTCTGGACCTTCTCAGCGCTACGCCAGGTCAGCCTTGGCCGCCGCTGTAAAAGAGACCCTGTGAAGTCCGCTTCCTCTTGCACTGTGAATGGAGATGGAAATAGCTCATTGTTTTAGGGGAGACACTGAAGGATGTCGGCAGACACCGTCAAGGAGGCTAAATCACCGTACTGCATGCAAGCAGCTCTGAGCTGCGTCCAAACATTACATAACGCATTCATGGAATGTCATGCTTCATCTGCAGACGTGTTCACCAGAAAGTTCGTCCCCCCATAATGATCCCTGCCCCAGCTCCTTTAACTTACTTGACCCTTGCTGAGCTATCTGTCTGAACCCATAAGTTCTGAAAAATGCTGATGGTGGATGTTGGGGGAAGCAGGTGCATCACTATTAAAACAGCAAGCCTGCTACGCCTGACATTCCTCAGCCAAATGAAGAAGGCAAAGTGTTCCCTGACCGAAGGCTTTCGCTGAGCAACGGCATTGCTGAGCGCTCTGAGCGCTCCAGATGTTCTCACTGGTCCCTGGACAGGCTGGACATCCTGGGCAGGGTTCACTGTCACATTCCTCACCTCTCTTCCTCCGGCCCATATCCCCATGTCTCTCTTGTGCACTCTCTCTCCTTCCGTTGCAGTACTGTTTTTAATGTGTCCTTGCTGACTTAGACTTGGAAGTGCATAGTCTATATTTTACCCAAGTGGCCACTAGCAGGACAAGGGGAAGAGAGTGGCATATTTTCAAATATGAATACACTTGCCCTAAACTAGGCTACCCTCAGTAAGCAAATTAGCCAGCTATGCAAACTTTGCAATGTAAACTGAGTGTAAAGTAGTACATGACCTATGTGAATAATTCCTTTGCCCTCTTTTTGTTCGCTGCACAGTACTTAGCAGTAAGCTAGCAGAGTAAAGTACCCTGCTGAAAAAAAAACACAGACCAGCATGAATTCCAAGCTGGTCTAAACTGGTTTATGCTGGCCTGGGGCTGGTTTAGCTGGTCACCCTGTATGGTAATACCAGCATCCAAAACACAACATATGGTTTTACTGATGGCCTGCTGGCTTATGCTGGCTTTTGTAGCAGGATAAGCTGCAACATCAGTCATGAGTAAACATCAAGGCCAGATTAAATGTAGCAAACTGAATGAGATTCTCTTGAAATATTAAATATTTTACAGAATTTTATTGTCTTGGCTTATGAACGGCTTTGTCCACCATTTATGTAAGATTGAAAAGGAAAATGCATCAGATTGCAGTGAAATCTGGGCAAGTTATGCGGCTGAAATCAACATTTATGCTGACTTGACTCCTCTCCCCTACAGGGGATCATTTGACAAAATTCACTTCCTGATAAAGCAGAGTATTGATATTTAAGAAGGTGTCAGAGATTCCAAAGGGAAATGACAAGGCCAAGTCAACGGGGGCGTGTTAAAAACAGTACTGAAGCAGAAGGACTCTATTTTTCCTCACTGACCCTCTGCAAATCTGTCACCGGCTGGTTTTCTGCCCTTCCACTTCCAGAAGAGAAGTCATTGGCAGGGGCTGCACCAGTTTTAGTTTAGAATCGGAGTGCAAGCAATAAAGGAGAGAGAAAAGCTTAGCCAGTTCTGAATGATGGGTTGTAATGGTTCATTTCTGCCCAGCCAGGGATATTGCCTCCAATGCCACATGAAAATGAGAGGGACGGCCATGGGTCCTCGCCCCAGTGAACACAGAGGGGGGTCAAAGGGGGAAAAAAAAAGCCACACTGACTAAAAACACATGTCCCTAGTCAAACCTCGCTCTCATGTGGTCTGAAATCATTGGAAAAATAATTACCAGGAAATGGCATGCGTCTCTATTTTTTTGCACAGACCTTAAACACCTCTGGAAAAGAAAGGCAACTACAAAAGACCATTCTGGACCATTTCGTACAATGCATCCTTTATGCACATTATATGAGACTTGTAAAGGCAATTATGAAGTTAAATAAATCGAGCCATTGCAAACATTTAGCTTCCATTCCAAGCACAACCTCAGGCATGCAGTAGATCGGGCCCAATAGGAGATGAGCCGTGCCTAAGAGACAAGAACACATGTTGCTTTTGTTCCTTTAACACATTCCATTACAGCAGTGCCCACAAGTGCTAATCCAAGTCACAGAAGATGTAAATTATCTGAACTCCTTTTTTTTTTTCTTTCTCTCTTTTTTTTCTCATGCTGATTCATTCTTCCATGTGCTCTTCCAGATACTTGACATCTTCTGTAAACCCCTTGAACTTTGGGTATGGTTTCACTGCCATCGGAAAACAAAACCTCCTATCTTCATTTTTGTCATTTTGTGCTTTTTTACAGAATTTGAAAATGCAAGATACCCTTTACAACGTGCTAAAATTTCATGAGGAATGGACCAATAGAACCTTATTATGAAGTTTTGCTGTTTGTTGGGAAAAAATAGCACAAGCGGTGAGCTTCTGTCTTCGGTATTCTTTACTAACTAGAGCTGCACCGCTGCCCTGCCTCAGGGTGGCACTGTAGCAAATTGGTTCACCCAGGTGGCCCTTCATAACCTAGCAACTGTAACTATGCCCAGTATACCTCTGAAAAACTTTACAATATTCCGTAGGAATAACTCACTGTTCCATGAATCATAACAAGTAAAGCTTCCCTCTGAGAAAACTCTTCTTAGAAACCATTCTAAACCAAATTTGCTGTTCTTTCCCACAAAATAAAAGCAATTTTTAGGAAGTGTGCACACATGATTCAAGTCACGTTTTTCCACCTTGGACAGTCTGACCAAATATGTTTCTTGAACATACTAACTTTTGGAAAAAATACACTTACGAAGTTTATATATCCAAATACAACATACAAGCACATCCTTGCATTTTGATGAGTATTATAAATGATCTCGCTATAGTGGGAAAAAGTTGGTCACTCTTGTTTAACGTGTTCACATTTGATCTGTGGTTAAAATTTAAGCACAAGGTCTGATCAGACTTTGCTGGAATCATCATGGTCAGGACTTTCATCGGCAAAATTATGGCCATTATGTTGCTGCCCTCTGCTGGACTGCCACATGTGATGCAACATGGCTGAAGGTATGAAACCATAAACTCGCTGTGAAATTTTTGCAGAGGTTTGAAGACTGTGTTTGTAACATGTATAACTACGATAAAGTCTATTTTGTGTCTGTATAAGTTTGCATAGACTGCCCAAGAGGGGAGGGGTGTTCAATTTAAAGGGCTGATATCGTGGAAAAACATTTTATCTTATTTTTTAAATAAACGATTTTAATGTAGTACGTAGACATTGTTAAAGTTTCAAAATGTGCCATTCACTAGCCGGTCCATATGGTCCATAGATGAAAACTGAGCTGCAAAAACAGCCCAGTTTGAATTGACTATTTTGGTAATGTCACAAAATTCCAATGTGTTTACATATATCTGCCCATTCAGCCTGCTTAATGTTTAGCCCCGCCCATTCAAGGTGAAGTTATAAGTAGTCTTTCAGACTGTTTTTTGAACGCGACACAACACAGGGCAGCCAATCAAAGAAGAGGTGGTTAACACATATCAATCTTAAAGGGAACAGTAAAAAAAACTCATTGTAAGGGATAAAAGGAGGTCTGGAAAAGGTCATGCAAAAATCAATTATGACTGTTTTTGGTACATAAAACCACATTAACGTTATAAGGGAACCTAATCGGGAAAAAAATAAAATACAACAAAAATGCAGAATACTGCAGTTTTAAACTCTAAGCCACAGCACTGAAGAGCTTAAATTGGGCAAACTTACTGTCTAGAAGAATTTTTTTTTTCTTTAACATAATTTAAAAACTATCAGCTATTTAACATGTAAATCAAAGAAGATATAATATTAGATATTGATTTGCACGCTAAATTGCACTAGGAATTGTTTGAGTATTAATAAAATATTATTGATGCAAGAACCTCCTTACCCCTAACCTATATGTGAAGGTATTTAGATATGGACTTTGGTCCGATCAGTACTCTCAACACGGTTGGGTTTTAGCCTACTGGTGTAAAGAAAACTCCTCAACATGGAAAAGCAAACGTTTGTTAGTGTGTGATGGATTCATACGTCAAGAACATATGCTTTTATTCTGAAGTGGTGATGCCGTCATGGATTCCCCGGATGTGTGTACGCTGCTCAGATCCCATTCATGCCAATTATCCTGGTCCAGCTGATTTGAGGTTGATATTGTTGGTGGTTATGTCAAAAAAATCGTGCTCGAGCGGGATTTTCACCCAAGTTTATATGCGGACCCGGCGCGGTGGGGCTTTAGTCGTCAAAACATGGAGATGAATATTTCCATGAGCAGTAGAGGTGATTTTTTATGTTATTCTAAGCAGGTTGCAGGGTATCATTAGTATCATCTCGGCTCTCGGTCCGTTTGAACGAGGATTTGTTTGCTAGCGTTAGCAGTGTAGTCTAATGTGAGCCAGAGCAGTGAAATACTGTGAATGACTGTTTAAGAGGCATATAACTAATTATCATTAGCACGTCTTTGTTCGGAGTTTGTTGCTATTTAAACGTCTTTAATTACGCCGCTGGGTGACTGTCGAGATTAGCTGCTGCTCCCGCTTGAGTTTTGTGAACTGTCTGGCTAGCTGGCTAGCAACTACCATTAAACTGCTGCTGCCATGCCAGATTTAGCGTCTTTGTTCCAACAGAATGGTCACCGTTAAGTGTGTCAGGTGTTAATGCCACGAAGGACTAACGCCTGACCATGGAAAAGCTGTCTAGCAGCTATTGTTAACTGCTTCAGAAAGGGAGGAAGAAACGGGCGAGCTATGCGGAGTGTGTCCCTGTAGCTGCTGCGTAGCTGGCAGTTGCTTTAATGAGTGAGAGGAGTCGGTTAACGGAGCGGTAGGAGATGCGGATGCGGTGGACCGAGACGTGGTGGACTGACTTAGGGTCACTCGAATGGACAGACATCGATCAGTAACTGAATAGGTGAGTTTTATAGTTTTATTTTATTGCTAGCCAAAGAGTTGTTTGTTTTGATTTTTTTAATGGACCTACAGCTGTTTTTTTTTATAAATCCTGCGATGCTTATTATCTAAGCCAATAGAGAAATCCGATACATGACAAAATATAAATTTCAGATATATGTTTTATTAGCATGTATGGATTTATATCCAACTTATATTAGTCACACGTGGACATATATGTCACATACATACCAACTTATATGAAGTGGTTTCAAATATGGGACATATTTTAGTCACATATCAACGTAAATAAACATATGTGTAACATATATTTAACAATATTTAATATATGTAGGAGCCATGTGTTATGGATATTTGGATGTTTTGATTTTTAAAAAAAGTCTTTCTGTGTTTGTATCAGACATATATGTATGATCTAAAAATCACACATCTATATCAGACAGGATATATGGGATCCATTTATTATGCATGTGTTCACCTACTTGTCAAACATATGTATAATTCATGTATTACGCGTTTATGCCCAGTATTTAATACTGATGTGTATATATACATAACATAAATGTATGTATATTTTGAACCATATGCCTGACCCTTTATGATATATGTGCATATATGGCCGTACATCAGAACTGTCTGTAAACTGTCATTAAAAAACATTATTTGCATTGTCCTCCTCTTGTGGCAATAAATTATTTATTTATTGTTGTTATTATTGTTATTGTTATTGTTGTTGATGATACTAGTAATCATTTTATTCATAGTATAAAAAAGTGATATTTAAAGATTCATTTCGGTCAGCATAAAAAAAATGACCATTACTATATATGCTGTACACATATGCACTCCTGCAACAGTGCTGCAGTAGTGTAAACTGTATTTTCCAGTTTAAAGACTAGGAAAACACCCTTCTGATGATGTATCTTGAAGGTGGAAGGAACTTCTTAAAGATTACAGAGGCTTTGGGGCGAATACCTGTGGGCTGCCAGTTTTTTCTGATAGCTAACTGGTGTAGAAGAAAGCCAGAGAGCTAACAGTACAGCCAGTAAGCCAAATATCACATCTGTATTTGTTAACCTGTACATCAAAAACTACTCAAACAGTCAGCATATCTTTATTGTCATAGAAGGGATTCCCAGTGGTTGTTTGACGTATTTGCTTGCATGCTGTAGTTAGGGTGTGTTGTTAATCAGAAAACGTTGTTTGACAAAAGCACAAAAAGAAACAAAATCGTGAATTCTGTCAAACTGAAGAACATGAGGGATGCAGTACTGCACTACAGAATATTACATCATCTAACAAATACTATATTAAATGCTAGTTTTAGGCCAGAATTCATTCCCCTTTAACAGCAAACATGGTTAAATTGGCTTAAGAGCACAGCTTCCGTGTTGCAGTGCTTCTTACAGATTACAAGAGAACACTGTACTTTGACTTATTCAAAACCTAAACATAGATTTTTTTAAAGTTAAAAGGATGCATGAATGCATTTCTCGGTCTGCTTCATTTAAAGAAATGATCTGTTGTATTGCAGCACTGTGTCAGTGGTGGGGGAAGGTCTGCTCTGGTCTCCCATGGACATCTGCGGTAGGAACCCAAACCGCACTGCCCCGGTCAGCGATGGGCAGCCCAGACGAGGCGACCTACCACTGTGCTCTCGGACGAATGGTTGGAGCTGGCCTCCGCACCCCTTCCAGCTGCTGGCTTGGCTCCTTTACCTTTACTTTGCAGTCACAGGCTTTGGAGTGTTTGTCCCCCTGTTGCCATCCCATTGGATCCCAGCGGGGTATATCGTATCCTTTGTGTTGAACTTTGGTTGAAGTATTATAGTTATTTTCTGAGTTTGTAGCTACAAAATATTTGCCAGCTCAATCTGTTTCTGTAGATGGGGAGTGTTTAAGAAGTTTAATTTTGACTTTCATAAAGTTATAAGTGGGGAACAAACGTTGTGTGGTAGTCAGTTTGGAAGTAAATTTACTGACTGGCTAATGTATTTGAAGGAGTGTGAGTTCATCCTGATTGAGTGTTTCTGTGCAACTGTACAGGCTTTTTTACTCACTGTGCCCCATGTAACCCCATGCAGTTACAAGGCTTTAACTCATTGTTCAGTGTACGGGCATTACATTTGTGTGCCACCTATTTGTGCACCTGACGGCGGTCTCTATCGACCCTGCTGACTACAATGTTAGAGCGAAGAGCTACAAAGGACCAGTTCCTGTGTTTGACCGCACCAAGCATGCACACGTGATTGAGAACTGCCACTGCTACCTCTGTGAGGTGGATGTGTAAGTATGCAAGGTGTTGAGCATTTTTTTGTTCATTAACTCCAGAACCAAGAACCGACGCGCTGAGAGAGGCAGTTACGTACTATAAATGTATGTAGATGCTTAAAATTACAATGCAGACACACAGAAATAATGGAGAATGTTTTTTAATATTAGGCTTTAATTAGGATTTAATTAGGATTTTGTGTGACTGATGATGTTACTGTAAACTGTTGATGCTAAGAAACAAAAATTACGCAGTGTTCAAAAATTCAAACCATTGTTTTTAATGAAGGTGCACACACTGCTGCTGACATTCACCACTCTGTGAGTTCCAGCACTGCTCGTTTCTCTGACTGTAAAAGAGTACCACTAATTTGTTTGCTATTGCTGCACTGAATGAAACCTAGAACGATACCACACAGCCATAGTTGATGTGGCTTGAAATTTACACTGAGAACTGCAGCCAGTCTGAAGTCTATAATGGGAAATTCCAGTGATTTTTCAAAAATTCTGCATAACTCAGTCATTTAGATGTAAACAGCGTCATTCACAGTGGATTGATGTGAAGTGGTGCAGTGTATAGAAACTTATGCACTCAGGTTTCTTTACATTGATGGTGATAGGAACCAGGGATTACAATGTCTTTTAGTCACTGTCCAAAACGACCAGTCAAACCATGAATTTTATATGAATTGTCGATGATTAATAAAACAGTAGTAAAAATCTGTTTTGCCTAGTCTCAGAGGGCCAGATGTGATCTCGTAACAAGAGCCTATGAGGACAACTATGAGAAATTTTAGGATAAATGTGAGTGGGAACATACAGAGTAGGAGGGTATCAGTTTTAACTTTTGAGGACTGTTTAACTTACAACCCCCTGCCTGTATCACTCCACCCTGTATGTATTTTAAAAGTATGTTCTAGGCCAAACACGTATCTCACAACTATTAAAAAACAATGTCTCAGGCACCAGGCAATGTATTAAGACCCATTTCTTGTAAAAGCATTCTGCGAGGTAGCTTTTAGAAGTATTAAACTCTTCGGATGTCTGGTTCCCATCACCACCACTGTAAACAGTTCTGACTTTGTATGTTTCTCTTGAACGGAGCATTTCACATCAAACCACTCTGAATGACTTTGTTCACATCTTAATGACTTAACTATACAGATATTTAGAAAAATCAGTTGCATTTCCCTTTAAGACAGACAAAGGTTAATCATTATTGCTGCACTTGCTATGTAATGCGATGTGTGGTTGTCTTTAGAGTAATCAGGTAATTTGCCTTCAGTTTAATTATGAAAAAAACACTGAATCTGATCTTGAACTTGAAAGAATGCATTTTACACTTTTTTCTTAATTATTTCTTGTTTCTAATAATGTTAGTGCTTGTATTGCAGAGTACTCATTTCTCTTTCTGCTCCAATAAAAGGCTGTAAGTGAAAGTAAACCAGTTCAGAAGATAAATCTGGTGTACCAGCAGGGTTAGATAAGGTTCCTGCACATGCAAATTAATGATCACTGAACCATAATTACAGGCTGAAAGGAAAGACTAGTGAGACGTGGGTCTCTCTGCAACATATGGTGATAGCAGAGGGCAGCCAGCATGCTCCACTTCCCTAATCATCCCTGCTAAGAGCTCCTCACAGCTACACGTTATCATTAGCAGTGGTGCTAATGGTGGGGTTCTCTGTTCTTTTCAGCGGGCCAAAGTCCAAACACTGCAGTGCTTGTAATAAGTGCGTGGCCAGTTTTGATCATCACTGTAGATGGCTGAACAACTGTGTGGGCAGCAGAAACTACTGGTAAGACTTCTTCGCTCCTAAGAGGACTCTTATTTTGAATAAATGTGATGTGAATAATGAATATGCAGTATGTTCTGATTCTTAAACTAGGTCAGAACAGATGGTTTTCCATCACGCCTTGTTGGCTTGGCATGTTTTCTACGGTTCAGCACAACATAATAAAGCATTGGGAAAAGTGTTTCTCTTATGCATAGCCAAAATCAGAACTGAAACAATTGAAGTCTTAATTTTGACATCCACAGGGAGTTATTTGCCAAAGAATGCATTCCTTTTAGTAGCAAGAATTGGCTCTAATGAATCCCAGATATCCTTGTTGAGTGTGATACTGATGAATCATGGGTGTTTCTACATTGCTTTTAATCACAGAAAATAGTCACTGTACTGATCAGAGTAATCTTTATTGTCAAGCTCATGTCAGTAGACAGTGTACTGCTGCTGGTAGCACATGGTTCGTACATGCAGTTCCTGTGCAGTGATGCAGCTGTTTTAGGCAGTAGTTTCATTATTGGCTTTACTTAAACTGATGCCGTCTTCTTTAATGAATCAGTTTGTAAGTCTTTACTGTTGTTTTTCGTTGCAGGCTTTTCCTGAACAGTGTCATATCAGCTCTGCTGGGTATATTTTTAGTTGTGATCATTGCAAGTTACGTTTTTATTGAGTTCTTTTTGGATCCGTCAAAACTTCGATCCGACAAACACTTTCAGCAAGGTAAGAGACTATTTTTAGCATTGCACTGCAATACATGTAGGAAGTGACTTGCTCATTAATGAGAACAGAGGAGGTACATTCAAAGCTTTTTCCAAGCTTTTGCCAATACAAGTTATCTTACACCTTTCCCTCCGTTCTGTTTCCTGTCTGTAGTGAAGAATGAATCTGTGGTATGGTTTGTATTCCTGCCGGTGGCTCCAGTGTCTACTGCAGGTCCAGCCATCCCTGCCCTGGCAGGAGTGACCATAGCTTTGGGGCTACTCTCCAGTCTGCTGCTTGGCCATTTGCTTTGCTTCCACATCTACCTCAGTGAGTGCACTCTTCTGCATTATGTGCCTTTACATAGAATGTATTTACAACATATAGTGATAACACTTGTAGGGTGCTTGCTTTTCTGTCCCACTTTTGTGAATGTGCACTACTTATGGAGCATCCTTGTAGTCTAATAGTTAACTATGAGTAAAGTTCTGCCCTTTGATAATGTGAGTTGTGGACATTTTTGCATTAGAATAGCAAAATCTAAATTAGAAAAACATTTTGTTCCCCAGTATGATCTCTAGATGCACGTATATGCATTGGATTATTATTATTTTATTATTATTATTATTTTTTTGGTCTAAGTGCATAGAAAATATGACATTGAATCCTGTTTTGACGCTGAATTTGTTTTTGCATTCTGGTCAAAACTGGAGTTTGTCATGTTATGCAGTATTCTTAAGCACAGGGTATTAAATTGAACCCTAAACTCGCTCCTAACCTGTGGGTTTGAAACCAGATCTGACCAAGTCCGACTGGAAATGCAAAATTTGATGCCCGCACCTGACCCAAAACCGCTCACATGCATTAACGGAGATAGATAATCGCAGACGCAGAGTGAAAACGCAATAGAGGAAAGGTGTAAAATCTGCTGCATAAAAAATCAATCATTAGGAAACAAACTTAAGCCCTATGGTGCACATGAAAAATCGTTCTGAACCCGATGTTTTGCCTCTTGGATTGGGTATCACACCTCTAGCACGGCATTGTCTGTAGCTAAATCTGTGACAGAATTTATGAATTTCTGTCATCTTAATGCTTTTAGTCATCAATGTTTTCTCACTACAGTTCTTAGCATGCATTGCACAAATACACCATATAGCCATTGGAAATCCCTGTAGCCACTTATCTATAGGCTAGTAAATACAACCAAGTTACTGTTACATTACCTCAGTTGTCAAACAAAATCATAAAGAAAAAAGTGATCTTTATTTGGACCAAAATTGACATCAAAGGCAAGTTTTTACCTTTTTCTGCCAGTAAAGAAGTCAAACTGAGTTAAGTCATCTAGATAGCCAGGTACATTGCTAACTTTGGCTTTTAGCTTGTTGTTCCCCTTATCTGACAGGCCAGTTAGTAAAGATTTAACCACAGTTACTACAATTATATGGCTGCAATAAGATGTTCTGCTTCCTAACAGTAACATTAGCTGTCTGGCTTCGTTCTGCCTTCGCCAGTTAAAGAAAAAAATATAAACAAAAATAAAAATAAAAAATAGAACGCACCCCCACCACACACACATACACACACACACAAAATCCACCTTGAAGCAGTTGTTGTATTTAAAACATTTCTCCCACCTTCAAGATACACCTTCAGGAGGGGGGTTTAGTAGTTTTTAAACAAGTAAGCATGTTTACAATCGATGTAGCAATGGTTAAAATTGTTTCTTTAAGATGCACAGAGGTACATGAGATTTTTCCCTAATGTAAGTACATAGAACAAATGGCATTTAAGATGCAAAGAACATAAAACAGTTAGGTGCATAAATACATACAATGTGCGGAATTTGGGAGAGTAAATTGGAAAGATGTCTCTCTTATGTGTGACAATAAAATCACATGTATAATGTACTAAACAAAAAACTGTAGCAAATTGAGAGGCTAATTTGATGTGGCACATCTGTCCTCATGGGAGGTGATTTATCCCCCTGAAACCCTGACTCAGCATTACAAACCAGCAGCTGGATTTTAGCCTTAACACCACATGTATGTCTTATATGAGAGGGGCTCAGTGAGATCCAGTGATTGGAAACCAGCTTGATTGATTTTTCTGCCGTATGCTGTTGAATGCCGTTCAGCTGAAGCTGAATCAGCTAACTTGGTGCCAGCACCGGTTGCTATGGCTACGCAGTGGCACAAGCAAGAATAGGTTCATCTCCTTAAGCCACACTGGGCGAAGATGCAGTCCTGTTCTAACTGAATTGCATGTTAAGGGTGGCTCTCCATTACCACCATTTTCATGCTTGTGTTTTTGTAAGAAAAATCCCCGTTTTGAAGACCTTTGGTCTTTTTATCTGTCTTCCCAGCTTTAATACATGAAAGCTAAAGAAAACAAACCCTGGTCTAATGTTTAGAGACTGGTTTAGCTGACACAGTAATACAGGCGTTTGCTCAGTAATATTCATTCTCATTAGATGAGTGAGACCTAAGCATGAAGATTCACCTGTGCCATATTTAGGCAGCGTTTCCAGGGCTGACCGTTTGCTAATTGGCTCGTTGTGATGCACTCTAGAGTAAACTGGAGACCGTTCTCATGAGCTTGAAGGCTTTTTAAATGCTTGGCACTGAGTCATAATAACAGTGATTATCATAATTCACTTACTTATTTATAGCACGATTTCCATTAAACTGCTCACCATGCCTATGAGGCCAGATAATACAGCCATAATGTACAGTTAAATCTTATTTAAAGCAAAAACAAGATTTGAAAAAACAAAGGTTTATATGTTACTTATGTGGTGGTCGAACTTTGGATTGTATTAGAGAGAGAGAGAGGAGAGAGAGAGAGAGAGAGAGAGATGATCTTTCCATCAATATCAAGCTAAGCTATATTTAAGTGCTGACTCTGATGTAAAGTACAAAACAGATGGGCTTCAGGTTTTCTTGCTTTTGGAACAAATTGAGCTTCATCCATTCCATTATATTCTTGGGGCAGAAACTTAATGTGTTATATTTGGAAATATTTGGTGCTAGGAGACAAGTATTAGGTCCTATTGCTATAAAGTGGTTGGAGTAATATGCTGTGAGTGACCATATATGCCACTAGGGGGCGAGGGAGCGGTTCAAAACTTTAAATGCAGTATTTCTACTATATTCTAGTAGAACCCAGAATAATTGTGAGGAAAGTTACCCAAGAGGGTATTTTACTCACTGGAGAAATCATCTTATACACAGCCAGGTAAATCTTAGGGTTACACCATCTCATAATCTCTTAAGGTTTAGGATTGAAGGCAGTGAATAGAATATTGAGCTCATCTCTTTCTTCTCCCTCTATCAGTGTGGAACAGGCTGAGTACATATGAGTATATCGTTCGACAGAGGCATCGACAGGAGACAAGGGACACCAATAAGGGCCCTTTAGGGAATGAGCCTGGAGTTCCCAAGATGAATCTCATCAAGGTAAACATGCACACACAGGCCACAGTGTAATGATGCTGATGTTTAAACACTGAAGGGCTGTTTATGTATATTACATGCACAGGTCCAGTCAGATTTAACTAGACTATGTATTTATTTATGTAGAGGCTAGTTTGAAAATATACTAGTGTATTCTTATTTATAGTGAGGATGATCAAGGCCTGTTACATGCACAGATCCAGTCATATTTAACCTAGCCTATTCATGCATTCATTTATTTGTTTGTTTGTTTGTTTGTTTGTTTAAAGGCTAATTTAAAAAAGGAACTGGTGTGTTTACATTTGTGGTGAGAAAACTCAAAGTCTGTTTACAAACACAGATCTAGTCAAATTAAACATAGCCTGCTTACCTCCTTGCTTGCTTGCTTATTTGTTTATTTATTTATTATGTTCATTTGTATGGAGAATGCTAAAGGGCTGTTTACATGCACAGGCTCAGGCAGACCTAATCTGATCTGTTTGTGTAATTGTTTAGAGGCTAGTGTGGAAACAAATACTAGCGTATTTTCTTGTCTAATGAGAATGTTCAAGGCCTGTTCATATGCACAGGCCCAGTCAGATTAAACCTGTTTATTTATTGATTGATTGGCAAGTTTGAACATATACCGCTGTATTTTCACTCTCAGTGAGAGAATCTCGCTCTGACCTGTTAGTATGTTGCAGCTGGGAAGTGAGAAGTTTGGAGCCTGTCTTCATTACAGACTGGCTCGACTGTGTTCAGCCATTTAAATGATTAATCAGAACCTGTTACACCAAACCTCAAACCAGACCTATTGAAACGGATACATAGTGCTGATTGCGTTATTGTTCAGGGCTGTGACTGAAGCTTTTGCACTTATAAAGGCCAAAATGGAATGACGACACTAAGGTGAAACCAGTCTTTATAGTGCAGATCATTGCCCTGTGAAGCTGAATTAAATACAGAATCATGTGTTGCCCATGGACTCTATTGCCTGGGGGTGGGGTGTGTTGCCTGTGGCAACCTGATTGTTTTGATTTGTCATGCCTGGGAGACAGCATTGCTGGCGAGCAATTAGCACTGTCTCAGAAAAATATCTGTGCCAAGCGGCAGTGAAAATCTCACATGGGCGGCACATTGAGGTCTCGCCAGACCATGGGAAATGAGCACACACGCCATTAAGTCACTTCCTGTTTTAGAGGGCAGTGGTGTGTTCGAAGGACAGTGTGACTCTTGGAAAGTTACCTTTAGGGCAACAAGAGAGATGTGATGTAGACACGTTTGCTTGAAAGCTGCAAAAAGGTGATGCATGTTAATACAGAAAATAGCAGCAGCTGAAAGAGCAGTTTGTTCATTTGAATCTTGATAAGAACTTGTTTACTAGGAAAATGCAGCACGTCCATGAATTACCAGGAGAAAGATTAATTGTTTGTGTCGACATTGCAGTTTAAAGGGTGTTCAATTTTTTAAAGAGCAAGGGTAGCAATTTTAAGTATAGCCTACATATTTTAAGTGCAGGATTTTAACCTAAGAACATGGAGCTTTTGAACTACCTGTAGACTGTTCATTGTTTTTCAGTTTCTGACATAATTTGAAAATGCCTGTTTCCCTTTACATTGTGTGTAAATTTCATATTGAATGGACCAAAAGAGTGGTCCAAAATTACTTGGAAAAAAGTCTGGTTCCATTGACTTAAATTAAAAGTAAATATGTTTTTTTAAAGTTACCATTTTGGAGATAAAAGTTTTTGTTCCGACAGTAGTGATATGATAATTTAATTCACGGTTAGAATATTAGTCCAAACAAAATTGCAATTGGAAGTTTTTCAAAAATTGTTCAACCCTAACTACCAAAATAAAAATATACATTAGTGTTCAAAAGTTTCACATCACTGTTTAAAAGTTTAGAATTGTTGTTTCCAGTAATATAAAACCAGTTTGGTTGCAAACAGTTGGATTCTAATGTCCTTGTTCCACACTTTTAAGTGATGAATGGAGCTGTAAATATTTTAAACTTCTGAGAAAGCCGGATAGCATTGAGATTGAAATTATAATAAAATTAATAACCAGAATTCATCATATTTCAAAAGTTTAGATCAAAGCTCAAAGCAGATAACAAAAATAATGTAATAACAATTACAGTGTATTATTTATCATGTATAGTTTGTATTTTTGTATGAAATAAAGTTATTTAGAAGCGCCTGCTTCTAGTAAAGCTTTCTTGCAGCTTGTGCGTTTAGTAAGTATGTGGCAAAAGTTGTTACGTAAAAAGCCCTGGTAGAGTATCTGACATGTCTGTGAGAGAAGGGTGGTGTGGGTGGGTGTGTCGGTGACTTCATCATTCTTTGAAACTATTTAAGAGCACTGAGCAGATTGTTGTGTGGGGCTGGGCTTCACAGTCACCTTCCAGGCTGTCACTGTATATACACACGCACAACACATTCAGTGCACACGTTATTGTGAATACACAACATACAGATTCACAGGCATGTGCAGCCAGCATGGTGATGCATTTAAACTCTGCATACTGTACACTGGAGCTTTGAGACTGCAGATTTTAAGACTACTTTGCTGACTAAGGTTTGCCAGACTTGTAGGTGGGCTCTGGGCCCTGTCCCTTCTCCAGGCTGTGCTGGAATGACAGTGTGGTCACTGGGGTGTGCCATGTCCTATCAGTGACAAAAATCTGACCATAACAACACAAACCACCAGTGCAAACAGCATGGTGGTTTGCACTGGTGGTTTGTGTTGTTATGGTCAGATTTTTGTCACTGATAGGACATGGCACACCCCAGTGACCACACTGTCATTCCAGCACAGTCTTCAAGGACAGCAAAACAGTGCTTAGCCTGTTCTTCTTACTTTGGTTGATTGGTTATAGGGGTCTGCAGGGTACACTGTAGGGATGTCATGATTCGCTTGCAATTCGATTCTCAATACTGGGTTCACAATTCGATATTCTCCCGATATTTTGAACAAAATTGTTGCACAGCTTGCTAATGAACATGCTGGAACAAGTTGTTTATTGGTGCTGGTGGTTTGTGAACGTTGGTGTTCTGTAGCAATAGAGGGTAGATACAGAGAAATTCTACTAAAGTGAAAGTTTGAGTAAACATATGAGTCAAAATCTTACTAGAGAAATACTCAAGTGTATAAAGGTAAAAATAAATGTTTTAACAAATTTTGCTGTTTTTTGATGATGTGGCGACTGGTCAGGGATGTAACAAATCACCATATTCATGGGCATATTTTACAGTTAAATTTGGATGGATTTTTTAAGAAAAACTATCAATTCCCTGACTTTTCAGATTTGTAACAAGTACATTGGAGGTCTAAGTGAAAATATTTTTCATCTTAAAAATGTAATTGAGTAATATTACAAGTATTAATTTCCAATAAAAGGGTACAGATCTTGCAGAGTATTACTGTAGTAAAATAACAAGCGCTGATCCAAGCTAAATAATAGATAAAAACTATGCTGTTCATCAGTCCTCAGCATCTTCTGAACACAAGTGCTATTCACCTCTGCTTTCACGTGACGACTGGAATTTGAGATTATGGCTGATCTGGTTGTGGATTGGAAGTGTTGTTTATTGTTGTTTTAGCTAAATCAAGGGATTTGTGCTCACTTGTTAAGCTACTGTTTCATGTCCCATTAAATGTCTCTGAGGTGTTTGTGGAACAACATGCAGTTTGCAGCAGTCACTACAGCCGAGTGTAACGGAAATATGACAAGTATAGGATTGTTATGAGCGTAAACCTCTCAAGAAAGTGTAGTTCTTCGGAAGATACGCATGAATGGGTCTTCATAATCACTGCTTAAAAAAGCCAAGTTGTTAATGTTGCAATCTGTGCCCATTAAACATTTATATGTAATAACATTGCTTTATATGTTTGCCTGTACCTGACAGTGTAAACAAAATTAAATATAAAATGAAAAAAGCTTTTTACTAGCGTAAGTAATTTATGTTGGCTATAAATAGTTTTCTCAGGTTCATTGTAAACATCAGCACAAAAGTATTCAAGCATCCCAATAATAAACATAATTTAAATAAAATTTCAAATAATGTTAATTATTCAAGCATCCCAATAATAAACATTATTTGAATTTTTATTTATGAACACATTTCTATCATGGTTTGATGTTGTTAGCATTCAGTATATTGTCTGTTTATGCTTTGGTATAAGTTCTGTCCATAAGCCACTCAGAAGCATCATGGGGCGCAGGAATAAGGTGGATAGGATGCTGGTGTTCTGTTGTGTTGCCATATATATTTTTTTAAATTATTATTTATTTATTGTTGTTGTTGCGTCAGCAGCATGACACTTGTATTTCCACAGATTAGGTTGTTTAACACCTTAGTATTTTAGTTACGAACAAATAATGTTGTGCAAATTGTCATCTCGTTATGTTATGTCACTAAATATTGGAACAGAATTGTTTCTTTTTCTTGCATACTTGTATCATTCACTTGCGTTTTCAGTAATTTATATTCTAACTCTAGTTTGAACAGCAGTAGAGCATGTCTGATGTGCATGTGTCTTTCTTTTTTTTTCTTTCTTTCTTTCTTTCTTTCTTTCTTTCTTTTTCTTCCTTCCTTTCTTACTTTCTCAGGACGTGAGCTACTCAGGCACTCTAGGCTACACCAATCCAGAGATGGAGGTGGAGGATCCTACTACCATGAGCTCACGAGGCAGACATGAGTAAGTCAGGACAGGACGTTTCTTCCTCATCCCTACCATCCAGATCCAACAAAACAAAACACACAGACTTCATTTGTTTCTAAATAGGCTTAGGCAGCACTGCTCCCAAGCCTAGCAATTACAGTGCTCTTAATGTGTTTTTTGGTATTATTTCCACAAGCGCCAAAAACAAGTTGTACGGGAAGAGGTTCAGTATGTATTATGCATTGCAGTGGCAGATTTAAGGGCTCTCTTTTTTTTTTTTTTGTTTTAGTGTTCTGTATGTGAATGAAAAGAGAAAAATGAAAGGGTGAAATGCAGTGATGGGGCATTGTTCTATAAATACACAGTGGGTACAGTGACAAATATTATTCACAAGGCACCGCTGCCCAGCTTCTCACATTTTACAAGCCTTTTGCCATTATTCTCACTGAATGAGTTCAGCTCTCCCAAATCGACCAGATTAAGCGAAGCTGGCTTGAATCCTTCCAACACCCTGCTGAAAGAACTAGGGCTTAGTGGCCTATTGATTTCTTTTTTTAACAATGACTTATAAAAGTGCAAGTAATGTCATTTTATTGTATTGAGCCATTATGCTATTAAGTACCTCATTCAGGTCCTGTGTTATTTCAGTGGAACCTAGGAGCAGAGACATAAAAGCTTTTATTAGGCTGTTAAAACGTGCGAAGATACGATCCACAGACTTTGGAGGGTGGTGATGACTGGGGGTGTGACTTGATTTTGGTTAATACGTTATTGCCAGTGATGTGCATATTAGGATTCCATGTGCATTTTTACATCTGTTAGTCCTTCTTTTGCCCATGTAGAAAGGAAAACACAGAAGCGGATGTGGCCTCTTTGTTGTTAATTCAAATGTTGCAAGGCTCTCTGTACAGACACATTGTAGTTTGGCCTTGTATATTTAGCATCTGTTTGTTTTTAGAGGCAAGAAACATTTTCAGACCCCTAGGCTCATAATTTGGCTTGATCCGTTTCTGAATAGTTGTCTATGGAAGCCGGTAAATACACATTTCATACGGAGTTAGAAATAAAAGTGAACGTTAAATAGTAATCTCAGCAGTGACAAACGGGGCTTTCATTGTGCTGTCATGGTGACTGTTTTCTTTACGAAAACAGAAAGCGCAAAATCAGATTCTTTTCCCATGACTTTCATGACATGCAGCGTATTAAAAGAAGAAGAAGAAAAACATGTTTAGAGCCACTGCCGGTGACCTCAACTGTAGCAGTCATTAAATGTAAAAGGTCAAAACAATTAAAGAGTTACACAGAGTTCGGTGTTCTTTCTGTGTGCTGTTTGGATTTAAGGAGTTTATTTTTAGTAGTTCAGCCTGTTTAGTTGTTGCTGGGCTCTGGTTTTATTTATGTATTTAGTTATTTATGTTTTAGAACTCTTGAAAAAGAAGTTTTTTTTTTTTCCTTTCTGCATATACATACACAGCGTGATTCAAAAAGATTCAGCTGATTTTAAAATTATTTATTTCACCTGTACATCATTATAGAATGATGCAGTAAATTGTAAATGGTTTAAGTGAGCATAAAGTTTATGTAATTTTGTAAGTGCTCAATATGAACCTCCTCCAGCTGTACAGACAACATTAATGTGATAGTCAAATTCTTCCCATACTCAGTTGAGCATGTCGGGTGTCGCTGTACTCACGGCTCTTTCAATACAATTTTGGAGTTCATCCAGTCTTGTTGGGAATGGTTGCACATAAACAGAATCCTTAACTTACCCCTACAAAAAAAGTCACACAGCGTGAGATCTGGTGATGCTGGTGACCTTTTTCTTGGAACTGTTGGTACCCATGACCATGAAGGTTCACTGCTATACTGACAGTCAGAAACTCTCTGACCCCCTCCTTCAGATGGTATGTGATTGGTTCCTAGGTGCCTCACCGTTGTAAAAATATGGCACTTTGAAATCGGATGAATCTTTTTGAATCACTCTATTATATGTCAGCTGTGCATATAATGTACAGTACTGTGCAAATGTCTAGACACCTAAGCACATTGTTTAAAATTGGCATCTTGGTAATGACAGTGTTTGTTTGTTTACATTTATCTTATGCAAAATATATGCAAAAAACATACTTTCATTTTCAAAAAAGTAGTTGATATCCTGTGAGCTACTTTGAAGAATAAAGGTGACAGATGTCTCCTGGATGACCCAAACAGTCCCCTTTTTTTTTCTATTACCATCACACCTGATTTGACATAATGAAGCATTGATTTAACCAAGCCAGGTATTAGATGATGGCTACAAATAATACTTTGCTGTTCCAGTGTTACTAGGAATAATCTGAAACCTGTTTAAACTTTTGCTGACTCTACAGCAAGTAAGGTCAGTTCAAGAGAGACAGAGAGCATTATCATTGCACTTATCATTCCAGGGCTATCACTGATCAGACGAGATCACCTGGCAGCTGCACAGGACAGTGTAGTGTGACTTGTAAAGGAAGCTTTGTGTCTGTGTGTTTGCAGGCCACTTGATCTGTTGGTGCCATGTTTCTTCTGTCCAAGCAAGGGTATGCAGTGGGGTTAGATGCTTAAGAGCTTCCTATGATTGTTGTTGGGAGGTGACTGTAGTGATTCTGCAGAATTAAGGACAAGTTCTAGTTCTTTGTCTTTGTCGTTTATGTCCTGGGAAATAAACACCGGTCACTTAACGTTTTCAGTTTACAAGTGCTTCCGAGTAGTTCAACCCATTACATTGGGAGGAAGGAATAAATTAATGTTAGGGGTGGTACAGTGCATGGCGACTTGGTGATTCTGTAATGGAAAAGTGGACGTCCTGTTAATTATACCATCTAATGAAATTGTACAGTTTAAACTCCAAACAGTCAGTCATCACCAATCAACAACTCCTTCCAGCCTCCCAGCTCTAGTGTTGTTAGCAAACAGTCATGATTTTCTTCATTAAAATTTGGTTAAAACTATAGTAAGATTACCAAATCATGAACCCAGTATCATGCATAGAGTTGATCTGGCTTGAGTGCATCATTACATTTGTGATTTTTCTGGCCAGTATTGAGATTTCAGTGTGATTGTTTTCCATGAATTAAGGTCCAGGCCTTTTATTTGGGTGAAAAGGATTTGTGCTTTCTCAAATAGCCATTGTTATTAAAAAAAATAATTCATTGTTCAGTCCTATATCAGACTTTACCCTGCAGATGGGTAAAATGTTTTGACTTGGTTTTCTGGAGAGTGCAGTTATAGTTGTTTCAGTATGTGTAGAGGTGCAAAAAGACCTTGGGTCAGCAATCACTTAAAAGGAATATCATAGTATCACACCCACATATGTATTTTCAGCAAATTAGCATATTTTTATGTGCTATACTTGTGTGATTGTCTGTGCAGGTTGCTTGGTAACGGCAAGGTCAGAAGTTCACCAGAGAGAATGGTTGAAGAGGAGCTGCTCCCTTCCATCTCCACAGAACAGAAACCAGCACCTCGCCCACTCAAAAACACCCAGGTTAGACATAAGGTGTCCCAAACACGTGAACTACCACCTCAAGAAACAAAGTTCTTGAACACATACACTACTGGTACACTGGAAGTTTGCCTTGTCCCATATCTGGTAACAAACTCACAGTTGAAAAGTCAGGGAACCGTTTTTGGAATTTTGTGCATTTCTGCGTATTTGCAAACAAGACTGTATTAATTATTATGACTCAAATGAAGGTCAGGGCCCATATTCATGGAGCCTTTTAGTGTGGGATTCCTGATGTTATGTTACCATCAGTATAAAGTCATAGTAAACAAAACAGGAATTTGATTTTAATCCTGTGCTGAGAAGCTTTTTTTAATCCACACTAAACTCTGCTCTTTTTTTGTCTCTCTTTTTTTGGTTTTATGTAGAAGAAAAAGAAAAAAGTGCGTAAAGTTCCAGCAGAAGTGATAAATGACCGAGCCACTGAGATGGGCACCAGCAGAGCCATTGCACACCATTCTGCTGAGCAGGGTGAGATGCACAAGACACACAGAAAAGCAGGTTTTGAGAACAGCTACAGTGTTTATTCTTAAATAACCTTAAACGGCAGGGCTGCCGTAGTGACAGTGAAGTGACGCTCTTTGCTTTATTTGAACTAGATTTGTTTACACATAATTTAGTCATCACTGCAGCTTTGGCTCCTCAATAACTGCCTTGTTTCTTGTGTAAGATAATGTCCAAACACACATCACCACACCTACGGAGAAAAGCTAACAGCCAGATTCTAACTTTTAAAGACATGCTGGCACATATTTATCACACCTGGCAGTGTTGATGGACTGTCAGTTCTTTCATGTTTCATTCATGGACGTGCTTGAGAAATGTAGGCCACTCTGTGCACAAAGACTTCTAGTAGTGTTCCCAGCTAGATCCCAGCTAAACTAGAGTACCACCTTTTGTTTCCCAGTTCAGTCTTGGAGTCAGTTCTTTCACATTTGTCCTGTTGAGTGTTGGAGCTTAATAGCTATGGGATTGTAATTATATAATTAGAAAGCAGTTGAAACATTCTAATATTGTATTTGCTTAACTGTGTTCCAGTGCAAAACGATAGCACTTTAGGCAGATAATGTTCCATCTCCACCTTCTGCATATCTAGTCTGCAAGCATTTGTACTGTTAGTAGTTCTCTTATGTTCCTTGATTTATGATGTTTGAACACTAAGGTATACTGTTTGCATAGCTATGATCGTGGCATTGTTTTTCATGTGAGCCATCCACACTGTTGCTCCTAGTCACATAGTTGTTTTATAGGTGTGTATGTGCTCAGTATTACACACATTAATCCTGGAGTTCAGTCATGATCCCTCCAATTCAAATCACAATAAGCTATTTCTGATTTTCTCATACTTCTCTATTAATGTGTTCAAGCACATTTTTTATAATCTTATCAGTAGTGTTGTATTAACTTTAAAGAAATCATTTAGCGAAAAATTAAATTTATAATCTTTTCCCTTTCCCCCAAATGTATTCAGCCTGCTAAGAAATGTTTGGTATTCCATGTGTGCTTCTTAGTTTTGCACGGGAGTTACAAGTCCGTTTTGTTCTGGACACCTCTGCTGCTGGCTTGAACTAATTCCATCTCTGCTAACGGGAGAACTTGCCCCAAACTGCACTCAGTTGCACAAAAGTCTGTACAAATTCAAGCTTTAAAGTGGCTGCTACATAATATAAATACTTCTTACAGATAAAACTAGGGGTGGGAAAAGCTGCAGGCTACACAATATAAAGCTGTGTACGATGCACGATGCTATTGTGATATTTAAAGATTTGTGGGGTCGCCATCTCCTCGCAGACTGAAGGGAGCCATCTTCCGATCACAGTCAGAAACTCTATGACCCCCTCTTTCAATTGGTATGTGATTGGTTCCTAGGCGCCTCACAGTTGTAAAAATACAGCGCTTTGAATCGGATGAATTTTTTTTGAATCACTCAGTTAAAGGATGTCTGCACATTTTTCTTCTCACTTCAGTCTTTTTATTGAAGAAAAACAGAACTGTGAAGTAGACAAAACATTAAAAAAAAATTGTCCTTACATTTACACCTATAGCATATGCTTTTTTTCTGAAGTAAACATAACATTTAAAACAGGTTCTATCTTTGCTTATTTAATTAAAGCTTTTTTTCTAGAGTGCTTTACAGTAGCAGGCGATGTAATGTTAGGAGTCTTGCTTTATTAGAATCTTAGTGGTATGTTACAGTGGTGATTCTGATTCCTGAGTGAAAGCTGGGATCTAACCATCTCCATGCACGGTAGGGGTGTAACGATATGCAAAATTTGATATAGTGCTACACTGTGGTGGTCAAGAGTAATGCATTTTTCAATATAGCAAAAATAAATAGTGCAAGAATATGTGCCTTATATTAATGTGGTAATATGGTAATGTTTGCATCGTGCACACGGCTATATGCATGCACACTAGGGGCATAACAATGCACATATTTTCAGGTTCAATACAGTTTTCAATTCTGAGGTCACAAGTCATTTCGATTTTTCTCCAGTAGAAGTTTGTCAATGCCTGCTGCACTGTCCTCTTACAAAATTAAATGCTTAAAATCAAAACCCCTACAATTTATTTCTGATCTATAAAAAAGCCAAGTTATTTGAGTATGAGGGCATGCATAACATTAGCCCCTCTCTCTCACTTTACTCTGATAGAATTCACAAAGAAGATTTTTCAGCTCATTACTTCAATTACTTCATGTGCTAACAAGCATTTCAACAGATTTTATTCAACTCAGATACTTTGAATGAAACGATGCACAGCAACTTTTGGTCCAGATGAACTAAAGCAATATTTTACATCAATTTAAAACTTAAAACTTGGGTGATTAGGAGATGATCAGGTGATAGTTAAGATGTCTGTAGTGAGGCTTTGTAACACTAAAATAAATCAGAATATGGATGAATATGAAATGCTTGTCCAATATGCCTCATTTTGAAAATTGTTTAATTGCCAAAATGTCTTCAAATAGATATATCATGTTTTCCATTTAAATCTTTAATTGACAGCACATTATAATGTTGTTACAGTTACCGGCTTAGTACTCTGTATTGAGTTCAAATATTGAAGTTGATACAGGATGTGAATAGAGATTAAGAAGTCAGATCTGTGCATCTCTATTTAGCTACATTAGCCTTTGCTCCAGCACAAAGTTAAGAAGCAGACTTTAGACATCAAACATGTCTTTGTTGATTGACTACATTTGGGCTAAAGGATTTTTTCCCCCCAAACTGTTCCTTTAATAAAGTTCATAAGTATTACATATTTCTGTAGAGTAGTTTGTGTGTTTTATTGTCTGTGGTGACCTGTGTACCCTGTGCCCTTGTGTGTTCTGTGCCATAGACTCCTCTGTAGCTGCTGCCACCCTGTCCTCATCCCTAAGCCAGCGCCTCCCATTCCCAGCGTTCCCCCTGCGAGTGACCCTGCCCCCCCTGGCTCCCGTGCAGGCCGCCGGCCCCCCAGCTGAATACCATTCTGATTCCGCAGAGTCTCTGGAGGAGATTCCTGTAGCTCTGGCGCGACTGGGCACTGCCACACTGGCGGGGGCACCGACACCCATCTCTGTTGCTACTGCTGCCCATTCCTCCTCTACCCAACGTGCTTTGCCTCCTCCCACAGCTGCCCAGCCCCTGCCCTCTCCCCAGCCCAGGACCAAGAGGAAGGCTGCAGCTCGGAAGGCTGCAGAGCAGCGGTTCGAAATGGCGTCCCAGAATCCCTCCGTGTTCGTCAGCCAAGGGAGTGGAGAGGCAGCCATATCTTTAGAGGGCGCCAGAGCGGATGATCTGCCGAGTTCTTCAGGGAAACGCAAGCACACAAGCAAGAAGAGGAGCGTGGAGGAGCACAGGCCCAGCTCCAGAGCTAGCACCCCACTGGCGTGAGAACACTAACTCCCAAATCATGCCTCTCCTGGGGAGGGGACTTTAGTAAGCTTAGCCCCGAATGCTCTGGAAATTCAAAAACTGACTAGACCGACAAGCTACTTCTGGAATAAAGAATCCACTACAGTCTCAGATGTAGCGCCAAAAGCCTCAGATAACCTATGCAAACACCACTGAATGTAGGCATTTGGACACTATAGAGTCCAGTGGACTTGGATTTGCATCTTTTGAGAAATTTAGCATTTCATTTATTTCAATACATTTTGCTATAACTTCTCTGTAGCATTGCACAATTGCATTTTTTATCATTTTATTTATCACTACTGTTTTTTATCAACTATTTATTCATATTGAATGCCAAAGCTCATATACTATGTACAGTCTTTACCAGACTGACTGTTGCTTTGTAAGTAAGCCCAGTGTTTATTTTTATCCTACATATCTGTTCATCACTACCAGACGTTACGTTTATTTAAATGAATTGTCTGCTTTATTCATGCATAACATGTTTTTTATCCTCTTTAACAGTTACTTAAAAAAAATTACACTCATTCCTTTGGCAGTAGGCCACGTTCAATATTTCTTTGCGCCTACACTCTCTAAGTGTCTGGATCTATTGCAGGCCTCAAAGTGCACAGTATTTGCTTTTTTTAAACTGCCAGAGAACTACATCTTGTCTACAGATTATTATTGACATTTTCTAGACGTTTGAAGAATATCTTTAAGAAAACCGCTTTAATAATCTCAGCAGAAGACATGAATTTGTTGTCCAGGTGACTGCTTGTTTTGTGTTGTCTAAAAGAACGTCGATGCAGAATCCACTTTCTTGTACAGCACTGTGATATGTTGAATCTTTTAAGCCACTTAATGTTTTTTCTACTTCTCCCACCTTCAATAAAAGCTGGAGCTTGTCATACCCTCGCACACTCAGCACCCAGCCTGTTTTCTGCTCTGGATGATAGATGGATTAGACAACAGCTTAAGAGCTTCTCGCAAAGGTCAATCATTTCTGAAGTCACACAGGCGAATTCATGGCAAAGGCAAAGTAAGCTGTGGTGAAAAGGTATGTAAATTTTTTTTAAATACCTTCTCAAGCATTGCCTCGTTACCATGGTAACATGCCACTAACAAAAATATGCCTCTCCAGAAAGGTGGAGGCTCGGCAGCAGTTTAGTGGGAGACAGATAAGAGTTGAGTGAAAATCCTCATTCATGCTGCACACAACATTGAGGAGCTCTGTGGCTTCGGTAGGAAGGTGTTGTGCAACTCTTCTGCTCTCTATAACGAGGTAATGATGCAAGACTAAAGAGCCACCACCATGGGTTCATGCACCATGAAACCTGAATGCTTACCTGCTCAGTGCCATTCTGTGTATTTATGCCAGCTAACAACATGAAATGACTTGCCTATATAACCACATCATTTTATCAATGTGGCGCAACGAAGAACTGAAAGGGTCAAATTGCATATAATGTTTTTGGAAGTTTGAGATAAAGCTGCTTCCAATCTTAAATAGTCTTTTCTTCTGGAAGTACAAATAAAGCTTTGTTTTAGCTTTACTACTCAACCACCAACAAGATCAGCACCTAGATCCTACTTATTTAGGTGCAGTGCAAAAGTAATTGGACAGTAACATCATTTGTGTTGTCAGACAAGGACCGTGAAATCAGTTTTTACATCTGCATTGGATGAAATGTATATTCTACACAGCCCTTTCTATGCATACTTCCTAGGCCAGGAGACCACAAGTAATTGGACAAATTGTTGCTTTGTATTTTCTTGCCCATCTGTGTGTTGCATTGTTAGTTAATGTGTTAATGCACAACAGAGCTAACAAAAGGTCTGTTGATCCTACATGTTGCATTTACATCTGGAATCTGTCCAGTCAAATCAAAATTAAAATAAATAATTAGTCACAACAAAAACATTAGGAGTGTCAAATTTTTGGTGCATAGTTAAATGAGAATTCTGCTGATTTTTTTTCTATATTTCTGCATAGTTAATTCTTCTGAGATGTAAACAAAGTCTTTCAGAGTGTTTTGATGTGAAATAGCACATTGTAGAGACATTTACAGACTCAAATTTCTTTACAGTGGTAGTGATAGAAACCACGAGTTACAATGTCTATAATGCAAATGTAGTCATTTTATTTACTGTTCAAAATGAACAGTGAACCTAGACATCTTCTGAGTTCTTATGTGTCATGTTGATGATTATAAAACGGTGATAAAACCAAGAAAAGTGAGTTTTCTTTACATATTGTTTTTCCACACCCTGCATTGTACCATGAAAAGCTTTTAAAAAATGTTTTAGACCCAGATCACTTCTCAGAACTATCACAAAACAATGTCAGAGGCTTTAGGCATCATAGTTAATTTTAACTTTTTCTGAGGTAGCTTTTAGAGGATATTAACTGTTTCAGATGTCTGGTTCCTACCTCCACTATGAACAGTTATGACTCTGTAACGCTCTCAAGAATGGTTCATTGCACATCAAACCACTCTAAATGGCTTTAACATCTGTATAGAATAGGGATGCAGTTGTTGAGTCCAAAACCATGACTAGTCCAGACTGGACAGAGTGCGTCCTCTTTAAGACTGCACGTTAATTTGTCTTTATCTCCTTCCAGTACAAGTTACTGAAAATTGTAAAGGATATTCTTTTTTGCAAACAAACCAGTACATATAAAAATAACTCCATCAAATTCAAATCATCATAAAACACCCACTCTTCTGCTTACAAACACAGATGTCATATTGAAAATTTTTCATTCATTCCCTGCTCTAAGTCCACCCAATGGCCACTCTAGACCAGGCATTCAAAAAAATCCGACTAGTGCCCACTCTGAACCAATGCCTGTATCATGATATCTATCGTGACAATGTGATTAAAAACAACAGCTTATAAGTTTCTGTCTTGGCCTCACTAAGTCAGTTAATTTACTTGCCTATGTTAAGTAATCCTTGTTTTGTGATCAAAATTATATCAAGATATCTTCTGATTCTTTTCTGACAAAAATGAAAGTCAAACAAACTGTACCAATCAGTAATGCCACCCATCTGACCAGTAACCCTTCCTGTCCTTTTACATACTCTGATCATCTGCCTCTTCTTTTTAAGAGAATACAAAACAGTTTATAGAGAAAACTTGGGTTCACCTCTCTGCTATGTTTTACTGTCAGGTTCAGCGCCATGCAATCAAATTTTGGAAACATGCTACTGTAAACACCAGTCTTCCTACTATACTTTTAAATATTAAACAATATATTAAATATTCAGGCACTGTTATCTAGCTAGCTGGGCGCAAACGTGTGCCTTTAGAGTACATTTAGCAACGGTCAGTTAGAATGAAAGTAGACTAAACATCACCGTTATTCCAGCCAGGCTGTGAAATTCAGTAAAAATCCCATTTATGTGGAACAGGACTACCAAGACAGGTCTGGGACAAAACAAAAAACGTCTCGAGACGGGCTTGAGTACTACAGCCCTACTGAAGAGCACTTTCAGATGTGAAGGGCAAACTGTTAAACGGGTCACAAACACTATCCAGGAGAAGAAAAAGACAAAAAAACACCAACATGATCAGAAGTGAAACGTCAAGGTTTGCTGAAAAGAGTCTTATGAAGAGATGAGCTGATTAATCTGTACTGTAGAGATGGAATGAGGAAAATGTAGAGGAAGAAAGAACTGGACAGCTGCCAGTAGAACTGGCTCATCTTTCTTTACTTATGATATGACTATAGAGAACAGCAGCAGGATGAATTATGAAGTGTGCCGAAGCATCTGAAACATGCTCATAAAGCATCTATGGAGTTTGTCCAAAAGTTGGAGTGATTTTGACTGGCAAACTCCATCTGACCTGAAAACTTCTTAACATGCATTTCACCTACTGAAGGCAAAAATCCTCCCAATGCAAGCAGAAGCTGAACGTGGCCTGGCAGATCAGCACCAGATAATATGCACTTCTTATTTTGTACACGCTGGTGAAATGGTTCTGCCGATTGATGGAGAATGTGTTTTATATGTTTCTGTACAGAACTTTGTGGTTCTCTAAAGCACCACAAAGGGTTCTTCTGTTGTTACAAGCTTGGCACTAATAAACCTTTATTGGTGCTATATTCATTCTTCATCAATCTAAACAACCATTTCACTATGTAAGGAACCATTTAAGCGTAAAATGGTTCTGTGTAGCACTCATGATTCTAAATAGAACCATTTTCTTTACCGAAGAAGAACCATCGTTTAAGAGTCTATTTTTAGTAGGGAAACATGTCACTGCTGTCAGAAGACAAGCTTGTATCTCCATTTTTGTCGTTTTTCAGTTTTTGACATAATTTGAAAGTACCTTTGTGTATAAATTTCATAATGATTGAACCAAAAGAAACAGCCCAACATTACTTGGGAAAAAGTCTGGTTCCATTGACTTACATTAAAAATAAAGTTGGTTTTTCCTTTTACTGTAAAGTTAGCATTTTGGAGATACGAGGTTTTCTTCCGACAACAGCAATATTGTTATTGACTGCAACACCACAGTTACCAGCGACGCAGCTAGCAGTTAAAAGCTGATAGAGCATAACAGTCAGTGGTACATGGACAAGAGGAGATTTGGAGGCCTCCATTGTAAAGAATATCTTTTTAAAGGCAGGGGCGTGTGTCTTGTATGTAAAGAAGCTGCTAGAGTATTTAAAGAATACAGTTTCTCCACATAACCTTACAACACATGATAACATAAAACTGATGAGTTGCTATCTAGTTGTTTTGTCTTTTTGGACTTCAGCCCATCCAAACATTACGCTTTGGCCCCCAATACAAAGTCTGGGCATCTATTCAGTAAGACAGTATGACAGTTTTTTTTTTAGCATTTGCTATGCAGTGTCTCCTCAATAAGCAGAGTCCTAGTAAAAGTTCCAGAATGCATCAGTGTGTCAGTTTGTTGAGACAAAGGGGACAGATGTCCTTATCACTCTCTCTATATATGTACTACAGTACTTATTAACATATGTGATGTTAAATTGCAGATCGGGTGCTGGAGCATGAGTGTGAAAATTCTTCTGTTGATGATATCAGTGTCGAGAACTGGCGTTGAACTGATGGATCATGTTCCCAGACCAGACTGTAAAGTTAGTTATAGACACTTCTCCTCATAAAGTTGCACTGGATTCAGACTCTTATATCAAAGTCCAGCTTCTGTCTCCAAAATCAAACTTTCAGTTTCTCCAAAGGCCTACATATCATTTTTTATAATTAAATAGAGAGCTGTTTTAGTACTTTACAAGGGTTTTGGCTATGTTGCACTTGCAGTTGCTTTTGCTCTGTCTCTCTCTCTCTCTCTCTCTCTCTCTCTCTCTCTCTCTCTCTCTCTCTCTCTATCTCTCTCTCTCGCACTTTCTCTCTCTCTCTCTCTCTCTCGCTCTTTCTCTCTCTCTCTCTCTCTCTCTCTCTCTCTCTCTCTCTCTCTCTCTCTCTCTCTCTCGCACTTTCTCACTTCCTTCCCCCATCGGTTGCTGTTTATAGCGGTGTATTGTTTTGTTGGGACATATCGTTTACTCTGGCACTGTCCCCTCTCAACTCAGCTGGCCCTTCTGCACAGTCACCCCACATCGTCATGGCAACCAAAACACGACGACATCATAACAATGTCAATCATATCCTCTCTGGTAGGGAGAGGCTCGAGGAGGAACGCGTTGACATCCAGGGACCCGTGCAGTAGCTCTATTGCTGGCACTCTGAAGCTTGAGCCAGGGATTATGACAGTTCTCTGTTTCACTGTTGGTTTAACAGAGGTGTCTGCAAGAGCACATTTCTGAAACGCTTTTGAAACACCTGCTTTTTTTGGCCCTGTGATATGCTCGTTTAGCTCTGATTTACGACGCACTTTAGCAACTCCAACTGGGCTTTGTTGACTGTCGTTTATCCCCAGAGTTAACAAGGGCCTCTTTACTCCTCTCACAGCTCCTGAATTATGGACTAGGAGGGGAGTTTTATGTCACCAATTAATTACTCTGAGATCATTCAGAATTAAATGGGGTTTATACCACTGCTAAGAGCAGGCAAACACCAATTTTACACTGAAGCTCTGCAACTGAACCACTCTTGAAGTCAGTCAGATCTGGAAGGATGGTTATTTTTAGATTCAACTGTGCATAACCACATATCAATCATCAACAGCCCTTCTCTTCCTCCATGTTATCTATCATGTCTTTTGCACATCTGTCAGCATCAGCATATTTATGGGTTACGCATCTATGTACAAGTGTGTATACAAACATTGGATTTCTTCACAACGGTGGTGATAGGAACCAGACATCCGAAGCGTTTAATGCCTTTAAAAGCTACTGCTCAGAAGATTGTTACATATAATGGTTAAAAACAAGCTGCCTGATGCCTGAGATATTGTTCTGCAATAGTTTTGAGATAAAGTTTTTGCCTAAAATGAATCTTTTTACATTTAAACACTCATGGCAGAGAGGCGCATGCAGGGCGTTACAAGGCGAACTAGTGCCAGTAAATAAAATGACTATATTTGCTTTGCAGACATCATTACCCCTGGTTCCTATCACCACACTGTAAATAAATCAGAGTTGATGAGGTCCTCTACAGCATAGCATTTCATGTCAGATCACACCTAGAACCATTTTAGAATCTTTATTTCTAAAAATGCACACAGGCATTTGAACACGTTTTGAGGTTATTGATATGAATGGTGGAAGTCTTAATCAATGCATCTCTGGCTGTTTGGAGAATGACTGAAGCCTCATTAGTGCATCTACTATGGCTTGTCAATAACTATTTCCTATCGCTGTCAATGCATTACTACCAGCAGTGCAGACAGGGTGAGCTCACTGGGGCCCATAGCCCTGGGAGTCGCATCAATCAGACCCCATCATATTTATTTGACATCCTACTTCACTACTTAGGCAATTTCCCAGAGATGACTCATGGGTAGCTATGAAAACATAGTACTAAATAATAATACATAAATCATTGGCCTAGAGCAACAACCTGGGGAGATAAATAAGCAGTTTTGGCATGGGGGTCCACTGAAGGGTACATGTTTTAGGCCTTCAAACTATCATAAAACAAAGTCAGGCAGCATATAACATTCTGTGGTATAGAGACATTGAGACACTTGTTCAGACATCTCATTCCTATCACTACCACTGTCAACAATTCTGACTCAGCAAGTTTCTCCAGAATGATGCATTTTGATGCATTTTGTTTACATCTTAATACCTGAATTATGCAGAAATTCTGAAAAAAAACAGTGGGATCCTAGATCCTAGTTAATGCCGCTGATCACACTCACTGATCGAACACACATCCGCTATCAAGCCACCTTCATTACCACCCACAAGGGGCATTAGAAGTGTTCATCAGTGTCTGCCTTTCGTTCATTAGTAAATGTATTTACATAGATGGGAGTAATCAATCAGTGATGCACTTTGAGACATTTGGGCCAAGCTCTGCTAAACCAATCCAGGAGATCCAAACTGCCACTGGATCCTATATAGCCTACCTCTAACCATATGCTTTACTGTTCGCGCTCACGTGACTCTGGCCAAGCCTTTAACAGGTTGACTTTTATTAAAGCAGTAAAGGGGAGAGAAAGTAAATCCCCAAATGCTTGTATGCAGCACGCAGCCCGTGCTTCGGGAGGAATGCGTCCAAACCCGATCTCCATGCTTATCAATGCCTTGCTCTGTTTACATCCACGTTGCCATAGCGACCTCCTCCATCTGCATTCCCTCAAAGGGGCCTGGTCAGCAGTAATCGTCCCCATGGCGACAGGCTTTGCAAAAACAAAAGACTAAAAAATCACGCCGCGAGCTTGTGATTCCACTTTTTGGCCCTTTTGGCCTGCAGCCCACCCTCCTCCCTCCCACCACTCACCAAAACATAGCACTGTTGTGGACACAAGTGGCCATCCCGTGGCGACAGTAGGAGGGAACAGGGAGCGATTTTTCCACTGACCGCCTTCCACCGCAGCTCCTGTGGCCTACTGACCGGGGCTGAACATACACGCGCATTCTCTCACACACCCAGATAATCCATCCCAGTGGCTAAAGGTGGACTGCTAGGGTGGTGGGAGGTAAAAACTAATGCAAACACAGGCTCACACACATGTTCACATGCAGGTCACATCTGTTTCCTGTTAGCTGCTGTGCCCTGATCTCCTCACACGCTCTTAAATGAGCTCATAATGAGCTTCCATCAATATTCACAGAGGAACGAGAGAGGAAGAAAGAAAAGCAGAATAAAGGCTGGCTGTATGACGCCGAGAACGAGAGCAGCTCATCATGATGATTATGGTCCACCACTTCCTCATAGACACACACCCACAAAGGATGATCTAACTAATACCACATCCACATGAAAAATACAGATATACACTGAGATTTTGTGGCTGCAGGAGGTTTGATCCATAACCAAGGATACCTATAGTAAGCAATATTCAGCTGTTGCAATGAGGTTAGTTATGCACAAACTGACATCCAACCTCCAGCTGACTAATACTCTTTACACTATATATATGTAAACTGTAAATTCAGGTTTAGGTTTTTTAGTGTCTAGTTGAGGTTTTTGACAACAAACCAGGGAAAGCATGACCGCAACATCAAATAAACACCAGTGCTAAAAAAAAACACTTTTTCAGAAGTAATCATATGGAGTTTATTTGATGTTGCAGTTCCCAATTAGGGAAACTAGAGGAACAATACAGTGCCCCACTGGTGACATCCCTTCTTAATCTAGAGCACGTGTCAGGCTCCAGTCCTTGCAGGCCAAAGCACAGGAGACTTCAGCACACTGCCTCAATAAACACACCTGATTCAGCACATTAAATACTTAGCAAGGCTTTCATGAACTGAATTCAGGGCATCAGACGAGGGTAAACACTAATCTCCACAGCACTTTGGCCCAAAAGGTCTCCAGTTTGACTTGCCAGGTCTAGAGAATGCGTGACCACAAGGATCATATCAGTTGAGATTTTCTTAACTTTATGCAAATTAATTTTGGCAAGTTGATGTGATGATCTAAATGACCACCTCCAACAAATTCCTAGGGCCAATCTTAGGCACAGGGGGCCTCTACTATCTGAACTTTTTATTCTTATTAGCATTTCATTTCTATTTCTAATATATTGTGCAAAAAATGGAAGTGAAACATATGAACTTGTAAAGTTATAACCATGGTTAATATTTTAAATGAGACAGTGATACATATATGGAAGAATTTTTTACATTCTCTTGTCAGAAGCTGGGCAGTGCACATGCGCACAGGCAACGAAAACAGCAGCCTTGAACAGCCACAAGAGACAGATTTAGGGTGATATTAGCAACTTGTCACCTCCTAATGTAAACATGGTTAGTAAGGCATGGGAATGAGACAGTTATGGAATGATTTCATTGTTTTGTTCCCACACCTTACTAAGCCATGGCCACGACTTTTTCCCATGCCATATTGACTTGCGGCCGCAACTTAATTACCTCGTTTACACATCTTACTAGGTCAGAGCCACTACTTAATTACATAGTTCCCACATCTTAGTAAGTTACAGCCATGACTTAAATGTTTCATTCCCACACTTTACTAAATTGCAGCCATGACTTAATTATCTTGTTCCCACATGTTACTAAGTTGCAGCCATGCTTTAATTATTTTGTTCCCACACGTTACTAAGTCATGGCCATGACTTAATTATCTCGTTCCTGATTACAACTGTATCTTGTATCCATGCCTTACTAAGTTGTGGCCATGCATTGTTTTTGTTAAGAAGGGATATTGCCAAGATAAGCAGCTATCATGTAGCAACTCTTGTGATATTGTAAGACTGGTCATAGTCAACAACTAGCTGAGTTCCAGCCGTACTGCTAAGTTCTCAAAGGCAGAAAGAAATTCTCTCAATTCATTTTCTCTTGGGGGTTCTGTCATTAATTTGTCACTATACTGGCTTTAGGTTACCACTACATTTGTGCATGCATGACTAATTAAAAAAATGAAATGGTGAAAGACAAAAGAGAAATAGAAGGAGAGATACAGAGAGAGAGAGAGAGAGAGAGCACTCAGTACAGTATTGTACTTTACTTTTAAACCCTGTGGTGTCATTTTACCTCAAATATTACAATTTATAAGAGACAAGGGCAAAAGCCTTCTGAGCTTTAAACAGGTAACAGACAAGCTTCAAGCATTTATCAAAAAATGCTGTGGCCCAAGTGTTCAGTCACTTTTTGACATGTCTCATTTTGTGAATGCCAGGCAAAAGGGCAAAGACAACGCTTTGCTTTCACTTCCCACAAAAGCATCTTGCCGGGCAGAGTTTGATAGCACAACAAAGCGTAACTATGGCGACGTAAACACACCCACTAAACATGTCACTCATCCAAAGGTCATTCAAGATCACAGCATCTGTGTGTAACTGCATTTCCAGGGTTCAGTACTGAGTGCAAGGCATGATGCGTGCAATCATGTAGAGAAGAAGTATGTGGGGTTATAGGTCACGTCTTTAAGGACAAAATAATCAAATTATGGTGGTAGGTTTAAATATCATGATATGATATTTTTGCTATATTGTCCACTTCTACTTCAGATCATGTTGCATCGTTCTCAGATAATCTTGCTAATCATGCTTTCTAGCACTGTATATAATATATAATACACTGTATCTGTGTATTATATATTATAGATAATATAGGATAACATTTTATTTAGATAGCACACTGTAGATGTTTTGTAGATACCTTGCATTTAGGTTTTACTATATATAAGTTGTTACTATCTCAACCCAAAACCTAAACCCAACCCAAAACTTAGTTAAACTAGTCTCTCTAAGACTACCTAATACTGACAAGTCTAGAACTGGATCATTCTGTCTAATGACTTGATTTGCTATCTGATGGATGGGTTAGATCTCTAGGTTTCTTCTTCTTGCTCTTGCTCTCTTTCTTGCCACTGCCATACTTAGCTTGTTCACTTGGACCCTTGGACCTGGATGTCTGTAAAGCTGCTTTATGATAACATCCATTGTAAAGAAAAAAAAGGCTGCATATAAACAAATTTAAATTGAACTGAGTAGAACTGAACATGGTATGATTTCGAGCTAGGCCTTCAGTTTGGGCCATAAATGTCAAAACAAGTAATAAAACCTCTACAACAATGATAATTTCTGCTAGTGTCTCTATGGGATTCTAGTAGTATGTTAGCACTAAGATAATACACAAACATTTGAATCTTGTAAAAGACATGCCTCATGTTTTATTTGAAGCTTACTTTGCGTGAAGCAGTTTTATGGTGAAGAACCCTGGCATAGAGCTGCTGCCACTGTTTTCCATTTCTAACAACTGTTTAGACTACCGCTAACATCTCAAGGACTTCCAGATGGCCTAGAGTGACATTTCTTTTCTCATAAATTTAGTCTCACGCATTGGAAATCCAAACATGGTTGGCTGATTTCTCTGTCAATTCCTGTCTGTTATGTTAGTGATTAATCTGACACATTAGGCCTTCAGTTCAGATCCTGAAGACCCAACCAATAGGAGAGGTGGCTTGGCTGTATCTAACCTATAGCCACAGAGAAAAAAATCCTGACTGGACAAATCCAAGAATTTAGACTATAGGCCTAGCCCTAAAAGGCCTTGTGTTTCCCCACTGGGGAGATGCTTTTGGGAAACTGGAGTTTGACCAGTATGAAACCTACTTTATAACCGGATGCACGTAAATGTTAGTACCAGAGGAGGCCAGGAGTGAGTGGTTACTGGTGAAGGAGAGCAGTTTCAGTCATGTTGAAATGTCTTCTCACGCATCCATATGCCTGCAGCTAATCCAACATGAACAATGCAGGATATTAGATCATTCAAGGACAAACCCAGCATGAGTGTGTTTGTGTCAGTGTCAGCGCTCTCATTTGTACTTGAAGCCTGAAAAGAAAGATCTTGTGTGGTTTCTGTGTCGGATGAAAGCGATGAGTCCTGCCATGCTGCTAGGCAATAGAAACCCTTTCTAAGAAATAAATGGCACAGACCTCCAAGGAATATGTAAAACTCATTTACATGGATATGAATTTCAGCTTCTGTCTGTGCTCCTTTCAGTGGCTCTCCATTTGTCTCTATTTCTTTCTCTCTCTGTCTCTTTCTCAGACACTCGTACACACACACAGCAGTCTTTTGAAGTAGTATGTGGTTTTGGTGTCCCATATCAGGATGTCTCAGCCACAGTAATGTGAGCTGGTCTGGGGAGTGGATTGAGACCGATCACATCATTAGCTTCCCAACGTTCAGTGGCAACAAAACAAACAGAGCTGCATCGGATTTTTGCTAGTCAGCGTACACATGCACAACACATATACACATGTCTGTACACATGCACACACCCACACGCTCGCTGTTTTTTCTTGTATTTGTTACACTGCACATAGAGTCCATTCACATATAAAACTTTATATATTGCTATAACAAGACTGTTCCAATTTTACAGTACTGTGCAAACATCATAGAACGCCCTGCATTTATTTCAAAATGGCCAATAAGTACAAGTTCATTTTTAAGCATCGAGGGAAAAAAGCAGAAAACATGTATGAACATTTAATGTGTCCACCCTTTGCCTTTACTACAGCTTCCTGTCTTTTCGGGAGACTTGCTTTCAGTTTTTAAAGAAATTGGCAGGGATGTTTTTCCACACCTTCAAAGTTCAGTCTTAGAAGGTTGCAATTTCTGCTTCTCACAATCCAAATAATTCCAAACAACTTCAATGATGCTGAAGTCTGGACTCTGGGGTGGTCAGTCTTTTGTTTTGAGAGCACTAGCAGTTTGATTTGCAAATACAACAGTTTTGGCAAGAATTTGTCTCTGAGGGTGAACTGGTGTCAATAAGGCCTAAGAAGTTCACATGTAAAATAATATAATATATATATATATATATATATATATATATATATGGACATATATTTTTGTACATTTGAAATACATGTCAAATGCATTGCAATTCAAGCCAATTCATCTTTCAGACACTAAAATGTATTTCAGAATTTTCCATATTAAACAAATATATTTTAAAACACGTCTTTTTAAAGTGGGTAGGGAATTTTTACACATAGAAATGTACCATAGAAAAAATAGATGCATGTAAATGTATTTATAAAATACATATGAAAATAGCCAAAATACATGTCTAATGTACAGTACTGTCTGCAGTACCTTTTGAAATTAATTTGTATTCCGGTATCTTAATTTTAACTATTAACAAATAAACCTTGAAATGAACAAGGCAAAAGCAAGTGTTGTAGGTATTGATACACTGTGAAAATGATTTAATATCTTGTTTATTCGAAATACATTTTGAGTGCTGTCTCACCACATACAGCGGTTATTGAAAAGTGCAGTGCAAAACATATACAGCTCATGTATATTTAGTTATATTTGAAACCTTTGTTAACACTACAAACAATTATATAATATAATGACAAATACAAATAAATGCATTTTAAAAATATATTTTTAACATATATGTTTTTTGGCCATTTATATACATTGTATAATTTATTTTATAAATACATTTGGAAAATGTTTCTTTCCATGTGAGTTCTGCAGACATACTGTCCATTCTTTTGAAAATTTCTGAGTAATGTTTGATTTTTACAGCTGCTTTTCAGTTACTTAAGAAAAACTGAAGTTCTCTTTGCATCAAGCACGGGTATATTTTCAACATTCCGCTTCATGGTCGACTAAGTGTTATCCTTGGTATGAAGAGCAGGTTTTGCCAAAAAAACTGACAGTGCAAATGACTGTTTATTGAACATCTTTTGTCCCAATGTGGTTTAAACAGTTGGAAAGTTTGAGTGCTGATGTGCGCTGTCATCCCAACAAGGGAATAAAATGTGTGACCTTTATTCCCAAAGTACAACATTTGTCTGTTGTTCCTTCAGTTTTACAGTTGTTACAAACAAAACAGCAAGATCTAAAAAAGTCTCTACTTAATATGTTACATTAACACAAACTGTCAGAAACAGACTGGTTTATTAAACTTTGTAAAAGCCAGGTGTGCCAAAGCGTTTGATGAGCAGTGCATTCTTAGACAAAGAGGTTTGTATTCGTGTGTGTCCTGTGGGCTTGTCATAGATACACCAAAGCCTTTAGTAATATGATTCTGTGAATGAACAAAAGCTCTCTTTGTTCACTTGATGCAGGTAAAGAAGACATTTTCATTAAACAGTCTATGTCAATTGGCCTGTCGTTACTACCAATAGAATAGTGCTGGGCAGTATAGCATCCATGCCAGTACATTGTAGCATGAGAACAATACTGATTCTTAGTTTTAAAGATGTTGATAGATCTACAAAAAGAAAAAAGTTCTTTTCATTAGACTTTTATTTGTTGCTTTTTAGTCAAAATTCAGACCTTTTGGCCAACTTAGTAAATCTTTAGTTGGGGACAGCTCTGCTAAATGGTGGGGCTGTCATTTCTCACAAGTTAACTATTATTTTCTCTTAGTGCCTTCTCATATCTGATTTGAGCATGTGGCTTGCTAGTCCATGCATCAGTTAATCATTCATTTTCTTAATGTTTTGTCATTACAGTTCAAAATACACAAAAACTGAATTACATAAAGAGCCCACATACTTCATTGTCTTATAGTCTTAGCATCTTATTAGCTTTCCATGGAGTTCACGTATTATGTTTGGGGAATTATATACCAAAAACAGCCAGAATTCATTTTTACATGACTATTTTCTAACTTTTTTTTGTTTCTCAGAATTAAACAGGCTGTTTTTGTGCCTTTAAAAGTGACATAAATTATTACATATGTTCTGATTGACTGCCTAATTCAAAAAGCCATCCGATCTGAAATGCCACTTATAATGTGAATTGTTGAGCTAAACAGCTGTAGGCTGAATAGTAGTTGCAATCCTGTTTGAAAATGCAGTTGCAAACTGTGGTCAGGATGTCGGGTGGGACTTTTAAGTGTTTTAAGGTGAAGTGACGAGTCTGAACTTTGGCAGTGCAGAGCTAGATACTTGTTTAATACAATACAGAGCTAGCAGTAGCAACCACTGCTAGTGACATTTTAACACTCACTAACCAGGCCAAGGATTTGAATTTTCAAATATGCATTTGAATAAAGTCTGGAATTTGCTGACATAATCACAAAAACAATTCATTAAATTCTTGCAGCTGTATGGACTGTATAGGCAGCAGAATGAATGGTACATTTTGAAACTATAATAGTGTTTACATACTCTAACTATGCTTGTAAGACAGCCTTTTTGCTTAGTGTAGCAGTTTTCAGGAAGCATAGCTTCATCAACATTTTAATGCAAACATAAATATCATCTGATACTCTCATACAGTGATATGTTTTGGAAATATTGTGATGTTGAATGTGAATACTGCCTAGCATTATGTCAGAAAAATAAGACTTTGCTACTAACACTTGCTTTCTGCTCCAAGATAGCTTTGTGCTTTCATAACAGAGCTGGAAGAAGAAAGACAGTAAGGAGCAATAAGAAGGATTAAGGGAGGAGGAGAAAGAGAAACATTATGAAAGGAGGAGAAGGCGAAGGACACTGGGTGGGAGAGGTGGGAGGAGAGGAAATCAGTGAAACTGCGTGAAATCCAGGATTTGTTCAAAGCATTGCAGGCCATTAACTGGTGGGAACGGCTCCAGCACAGGCTCCCTTCGCCTCCTTAATTTGAAGCAGAGATAATTAAAAATATATTTCTCAATGACATCAGGCAGCGCTAGATCATATTTGGCCCTGAGCTGGTCCAAAGTCTCGTGACTCCTCTGTTTATTCATCCTGTACAGACAAAATGGATGGGGTTGGGTGGTGGGGTGGGGTGGGGTGGGGAGGGGGGCTACTCTGGAAAATGTAATGCCATTGCTGCAGACAGTGGCCAGAGAGAGAGGCCAGCGATTCAGTGTGGTCAGAACTGTTCAGTCTGCTCACTTCTTCACTGAGGACTGACACAATAGAAAAGACGTAAAACAAAATGTTGTGACGTTAATTGTTATAATGTTAACTGATTTGTTTGCTTTCTTGTTGAGTATCTAGGCCAATCTATGTGCTTGGTTTCAAATATAGTGACTCTAACTCATCAAATAATTACACTAATCTGTCCACCAAATTAAAAAACTACAATGCATACATGCAGAAACGTGAAGAACTGGGGGTAAAAACATTCCTAAAAATACATGTTCCTAAATCTTTGGTTCTCAAAAAAAGTCCTTTAACTGGTAACAAATCTGTTAAAGGTTCTGCATCTTAAGAATAACAGGCAGTTCTCACTGTAGTCCATGTGGTTACTGAATTTTATACAACAGTTATTTCCAACTACACAGTCTGATTGGATGAGCAGTGTTCTACCCATGTTGTATATGTTTTCACAAAGCAGCTTTACAGAAAATCCAGAGAGTCCAAGCTCCTCTGAGGAGTACAAGGGTGACAATGGCAAGAAAAACTCCCTAAGAGCAAGAGGAAGGGAAATCTATCCTTCTCTGGTCAACAAAGCAAGAACAACATAAATAGACAGTAGGATTTTATTTCTGATAACAGCAGAGTTGTTCACAGTAATTGTATCATTCAGCTGAGCGCGGGTGGCTAAATGACTAGTTCAGCAGCTCAGTTGGTGGCACCTTGTACCTGCAGATATGTACAGCTATATACAAAATTTTGACTACTCCCAGTCAAATGAATGTTTTGTTGATTTTCTAAGTGAAAATAAGTTAACACATCCTCTACAAATCATCTACCTACCATGTCTACCTGCCCATGTCATAGGCACTAATGCAACCCCATACCATCAGCGATGCAGGCTTTTAAAACTGCGCACTGATAACAAGCTGGATGGTCCCTCTCTTTTTGAGTCTGCAGGACACAGTGTCTGTGGTTCCCAAAAAGAATTTCAAATTTTGATTCATCTGACCACAGAACAGTTTTCCATTTTGCCTCAGTCCATTCCATATGAGCTTTGGCCCAGAGAAAATGGCAGTGTTTCTGGAGCATGTTGACAAATGGCTCCTTCTTTGCATGATGCATCTTTAACTTGCATTTGTGGATTACACGGCAAACTGTGTTCACAGACAGCAATTTCTGGAAGTGTTCCTGAGTCCATGCAGTGATTTCCAGTACAGAATCATGCCTGTTTTTAATGCAGTGCTGCCTGAGGACCTGAAGAACACGATCATCCATGATTGTCGGCTTTGTGCTTTGCATACAGGGATTTTTCCAGATCCTCTGAATCTGTTGATGATATAATGTACTGTAGATATTGGGATGAGAAATACTTTTTTCGCAGATTGGTGAACCTGGTGCTACTGAATGACTCTGCCTCTCTAAAATGCTCTTTTTATACCCAGTCATGGGAGTTAGTTGCAAATTGCTCCTCCAGCTGTTTTTTTATTAGTACCACTTACTTTTCCAGCCTTTTGTTGCTCCTGTCCCAACTTTTTTCACATGCGTTGCTGCCATCAAGTTCTACATGAGTTAATGTTTTTCATGAAATGGTAAAATGTCTCATTTTCAACATCTGATATGTGTTCTATGTTCTATGGTGAATAAAATATGGGTCTGTGAGATTTGCAAATCATTGCATTCTGTTTTTATTTATATTTATTTACATTTTACACAGCATCCTGACTTTTTTGGACTTAAGGTTGTATATATTGTGTAAATATTTTTCCACTTAGCACTGATGGCTTCAGCCAGCTGAAAAACAATGCTGAACTAGTTTGCATTTAATGTGAGATCAAATGTGTTTGAGGTGTACATATATACACACACATACATACATAATAAAACGTTTCCACGCCCCACCTCAAACACACTTTCATGCTTATACACCATGTAATCTCTGTCTGCACCTTTCAAACATGACTATGAGAGCATTCACACACACACACACTCTTGTAGTGTCTAAACTACTTACTGTAGCCATCCTTTTTAGTCATGCTCAAGACTCTGTTTCAACCCAACTGATAAATGACCCTGGTCACTACGGCTCAAGGAGTCTCTCTCTCAGTCTCTCTCTCTCTCTCTCTCTCTCTCACTTTTTATTGCCCTCCCTTGATGTTAAACAGGATGTCTCTATGGATACAGGCGTAAACAGATGATAACAAGCCCTCAGCCCTTTAAAGCTCAAATGAGAAGAGAGTAACAGGACAGAGAGAGAGAGTGAGAGAGAGAAAGAGAAAGAGAGCAGGTGGTGCAGAAGACCAAAGCACTGTATATAGAACGCTTTTCTGGCCGTGTGTGTGAGTGCATGTGTGTGTATATGTGTGCGGAGTAGCCGTGCAGGAAGGAGCAGGGTGGCACAGGTAAGAGCTCAGTAACCGTTATTATTCCAGTACACACACGCACCTGCACACAGCGCTGCAGCATAGCTTCACACACTCTGCTTGCAGGTCAACAGCTTGCTGTATTCTTGCATGTCCCTCACACATCCTGCGTTTTGCCTGCGTTGTAAGTACATAAAGCTTTCATTATCATTTCTTTATTACTAATATTATTACTAACACTTTCCTACTAAACTCTTTCTATTGCATTCTATGATGCAGAGGTTATGAGAAAGATGAGAGATTTGTGCATGTATATTGCAGGCCAATGTATTTCCTATACACCGGAATTTTTGCAGAAACCTTTGGTTAAACCAGACATCAATAAACATGCTCAGCTAGTTTCCCAGACCCAGATTAAGCCTAAGCTTAGGCGAAGAAGAATTTCCAATGGTAAATTGGTACTGCAGTTTACTCAAGACTGGGCTTAATCCATGTTTGAGAAATTGTCCCATTGTGTTGGTTATTGGCAAATTGACTTATGTTAAATATGTAAAAAGTTTTTTTAAAAAATCACTTGCTTCATACTTTTGGCCTGTAGTTTTAAATCTTTGCTTTTTCTAATTTAACTTTAATTGCAAATTCATGTATAGGAATCACATCTAAACATCATGGAGATTGTTATTACATTGTAATACACCTTATTGAACAGATGCATGTTCTGCATTTTATGCAGACAGGTTTGCAACCAAGAATCCTGAATAGGGGATCATTTTATAAGACCATATATTACAAGCCAGAAAGACCATGTTTACTCTAAAGCTTGTATTGTGCTGCACTAGAATGCATTTAAACAGCTGTCAGTACACTTTCAGAAAAAAAGTAGTACCCTGTTCATTTCAGGGTACAAACGTTGGGGTCTTCAGTACCTTAAGTTATTCGGAAAGTGAAAGTAGTGCAACTGCATTTATGGCACACTATTTGGACCATTTCTGCACCTTTCATGGTACATTTACACTGTTTGTACCTTGGGGGACAAAACTCTGCCCTTTTTTTCTGACAGTGCAGAGGCATCTTTGTTTGGCAAAGTAATACAATACTATCATAGCAAAACAGTGTCAGTCAAACTAGGCCTGTCTAATAAATACATCAAAAGGACAGCTGATATTTCCTAAGAGCCATCAAATGCCAAAAATGATGTCATGACTGTAGTGGGTAATGATAAACGTGGAGCACTGAAGTGGATCGGGTCGTAATTAAGTGCAATTATACCTCCGCAATAGACTGGCGCAGTGCCAGCTCATTCAGTTCAGACCACAATTGCCTAGCTCAGTGAGCTCATGCAGTTAAATGATAGGGAGTGTTTATCAGAGAGATTTAGATCAGTCAAATAAAGTCTCAGAAGGTCACCAAGCTGCAGGAAAAGTGGACAAGTAGTAATCAAGAAATGACTGTAAAATAACTGAAGATTCTCATAAAATGGGTGTAAAACTGCAACTACTGCAACAAATCAAAGAAATGCAGGAGAAAGCATTTTTTCTTACACTTATGATATCATATAGTGCCGTTTTAGTGTGTAATGCTATGCTTATGTAGGGTGTGCGTGTGTGTAGATAGGTGTTTCCCAGGTTTATGTAATGGTTTCCATGGATACTTCCTGAGGCTGGACAAGCAGTAGAGTCAGAGTGACAGAATCTCTTAGGAAGTGGACAGTGTGCATGTGTAAGTGTGTGTATGTGTGGTGTGTGTGTGTGTGTGTGTGTGTGTGTGTTCGGGGTGAGGTTCACACACAATGATGTCCTTATTCCATTGCCTGGCGGTGTTTAAGAAGCAACTGCTCCTTAAACACACACACACACACACACACTCAGGGTAGTGGTCAGTTACAGTACTATGCAAAAGGCAGAGACCACCCTATGTTTATTTAATTTTCTGGCTGTTAAGTACATGATATTCCTTTTTCAGGTGATATTTCTGAGGAGATTAGATATACAATAATCCAATTTCACAACTAAGCTGGGAAGTGAAAAGAAAATAAGTGGAAAAAAAAACAAAAACAGAAGAATTTTGAAAAATTACATCCATGCAAGACCCGGAAGACCACCAAATCTGTCACTGTCAGATAAACAGTACTTAAAGCTTTCATCTTGGAGAGAGCAGAGAAAATCAAGCTCAACTCTTGCTTCAGATCTGAAAACATCCACAGGTGTTTCTGTCCATCCTTCCACTGTGAGAAGACAAAACTATGAGTCTGAAAGAATAAGAAAGAAAATGCAACCAACTTCTAAGATCAAACTTTGGAGGTGCATTTGACATTATGTTTAGTTGTTGAGGAGTCTGTGTAATTTTCCATTAAATATGTTTTTTACTTGTACTTTTTGGCTGTTTTGACTGGAAATCAAATAAATAAATGGGGGTCTTTTTGCACATTACTGTACAGGCTTTACCCTGTAATTCAGCTCATCATTTAATATCAGTCAGATCATCAATTCAGTAGATCATAATCTATACAATGCAAACATGTTGCATGTCAGCATTGAATAGATCCCAGCAGTTCCCCAGACCCCTCGCACATCACATGATGATTAGCCTCATCATTCCATCTGTATGTGGCTGTCTGTGTATGTGCATGTGTGTTAGAGTGTGTGGATCTGCACGTGTTAGTTTGAGTGTGTGAGTGTCTGCATGTGTGTGTTTGTGTTCTAGTGCTAAAAACAAACTACAGATGGTTTTGAAGGCTGCAAGTTGAATTCAGGCCAAGCCCACCCACTGTCATTGTCTGCTCATCAGCTCTGTGTAGAGCTCTCCCTGCCAAACCTCTGACATCCTTCTGAAAGATTCCACAATAACACACGCCTTCAGCCCCTTCACACCATCCACACACCTCCTCACACCTCCCCTCTTTCTACAATCCTAGCTTTTTCCACTTCTCACATCACTCACGTTCTGGAATTTTACATAAATATTATATTCATATTAAGCTCTTGAGTCATTTTAAAGTGCATTGTAATGTTGGTGTGGCACGATACATGCTTTGCTGAAAGGGCTCTTCTTGGCAGAGTAACCCAAGATCAGAATACCACATCAGGAACAGGCGCAGAGTCAAAACCAGGAGATCAGTCTAATAACAGAGACCACAGAAAACAAGACAAAAACAAGGCAGACAGCTAGGAAGTGTTATGAAACAGGACTAAGTACTAAGAACAGGAAGACTAGGATTAAAACTGGCTCAGAAAGGCACATGAAACTACATCAAGACTTTGCAAAGACTAAACACCATAGAAGCCCATTCCTGCCAGGCAGAGGAGAAAAAAAAATCCCCTATACGTTTATTTCTCTGTCTGATTCTGATAGTAGTACATCATCATTGTGACTTAATGACTTGTTGTTTTTTTTTTAAATATTGACTTCCAATGTCAAAATAATGCCTTATGTTCTTGTTGTTGTTGTTCTAATGTTGACTTAATTACTTGTCGAAATAATTACTTATTACTTATTTTCTTTAACTCCTTATTTCAACATTTTCAACAAACAGTATCTCAAAGTCTTGACAAGAGAAATAAAGTCAATATTTTGAGAAAATGGTCATATTTGAGATATAAAGTTTTGAGAAGTTATTTTGAAATATAAAGTCAGTATTTTGAGAAAATGAATTATAATTTCAAAATATAAAGTCAATATTTTGAGAAAACAGTCATATTTGAGATGTAAGGTCAATATTTTGAGAAAATTAGTTATTATTTTGAAATATAAAGTCTATATTTTGAGAAAATAGTCATATTTGAGATATAAAGTCAATATTTTGAGAAGTTATTATTTTGAGATATAAAGTCAATATGTTGAGAAAATGAGTTATTATTTTGAGATCTAAAATCAATATTTTGAGACATTAAATCAGTATTTCAAGAAAATAAGTAATTATTTTGAGAATCAAGTCATTATCACAAGATAATAAGTCAGTATTTTGAAATACTGAGTCAGACAAGAAGAAGCACGAAAAAAAGGGCAATTTTTTTCTCCTCTACCTACCAGGAATGGGCTTCCAAAAAACACAGACACAGGGGTACAAATACACAGACAAACAAAACTAATAATCACACACAGGTGGTCGCTGATGATTTGAAGGTGGCTCTAACCTTTTGTCCAAGTAACCCTGTGGCATTAATAATAAGTAAAAGAATATTAAGAATAAGAGCACATTTATGTAGCACTTTGCAAAGCTCAATGTCATTTAACTCAACAGGGCTAAAGTACTGCTTTTCAGTGAGCTGGAGTGTGTGTGAGGCACCAGGCAGGGTGAGCTCACGCCCCTCAACTCAGAGAGAGAGAGAGTGAGAGAGAGAGAGAGAGAGAGTGAAAGAGTGTGAAACATTTACAGAGAGGAAACGCATACACAAGAAGGTGAGTAAGAAAGAGAGAGAGAATCTAAGACACTCTGACTCATTTTATCTGATGAACTCTTTCATTAAAAGGCCTCTCCTGTCAGCAGTGTATAAACAGAACTGCTTCTTAATCTCTATGTCGGCTCTTCGGCTCTTCCACTCCCCCTAATGTGCTACTTTTGGCTCATGTTTTCAGTGTTTTTTTTTTTTTCACACTGACAGTGTGAAATTTTGGAAGCACACAGCATTTTTGTGTAAAGGCTAAAAGTCCAGCGATGTGTTGCTACAGTGAACAACTGCTGGGTTGTGAAAGATTTCAGCTGGCCTTCTCAAAACCTTACTCAGGCCTAGAGTGCAAAAAGTCTCTACTTAACCCCCCTGAAGGGGAACTCCGCTGATTATTCAAAATGTGTGCATGATTTAGTTGTTGAGATGTAAACAAAGTCATGCTGATTGGGTTGATGTGAAATGGTGTAATGTAGAGAAACTTACAGACAGAAACCAGGGGCCATGATGTCTGTGATGGTAAAATGGTGGTAAATCTGATTGTAAACCATTCTTGCTCAGTGAGCTTCTCTACAACACTGAATGATTTTGTTGAAATCTTATTGGGCCTCATTCTGTAATATCTTCCTTATATCTTCCTTTTTTCTTAAATATGTTTTTGAGAAAGGTCCTAAGAAAAAGTCTACGTCAGATTCATAACATGTTCTTAAACCACAGATCCGTTCACAACTTTGTGTTCTTGAGAGCGTGTAGATTCTGTTCTTACCTAAGAACAAATGCCAAACAAGAAAACCATGGTGAGTGTCAAAGTCTTCGTGAAAAATATGTAAGAGGGTTTTAAGAAGTTTTTTCTTAAAAACGGTTGGTGAATGAGGCCCACTGACTTGTGCCCATTGACTGACTACATTACAATGCAGAAATGTAATTCCCCATTAAATTCCTCCCTTTTTTATAAGCAGAGAAGTATATTAGTCTCATAGACTATATATTAGACTCATAGTAGTTACTAAATAATTCATAGTACAGTTGTAGCACAGCAAAAGTTTGAAAACCTTCGGTCAAATTACATGTTATATAGATTTTCTAAGTGAAAATAAGTTAACTCCACAGGAAACTAATTTAAATATGGCATTTTTCTGAAAATGTTAGTCCAAAATTCCAATTTATTTGCTGAGTTTAACATATTGGATTTTCCAACATGTTAAACTCAGCAAATAAACAGCAACTGTGCATTAAAATGTGCAGAAGTGTGTGATTATTAGTGTCATTATGAATATAAACCATATTTAAATTTCATACATTACATAATAATTTGCATTTTCCTCTCTTTTTTTCTTTGCAGCATAGCAAAGATGGCAGAGAGCACTGACTTGGATGAGCTGCTGAATGCCTTTAAGAGGTTTGCTGTCCATGGTGACACCAAAGCCTCAGGGAAAGAGATGAATGGTAAAAACTGGGCCAAGCTCTGCAAAGACTGCAAAGTCGTTGATGGCAAAAACATCATAAGCACCGATGTGGATATTGTCTTCACTAAAGTCAAGTGAGTTGACGTAGTCTGTTATACTGAACAACATTAGTAAAGTCGTAACACCAGTGACCGTAACACCACTGACATAATTGATGGAAATCTACGCTTTTCTAAAATATAGTCCACTGCCACCTTAGTCTCAAAGTCACACTGTATGTGGAAAATTACAAAGTGTTGAATTCATATTGCAATTTTGGATTGAAGTAATGTTTGATGAGTAACACCACTAATGCAATCACTGATGCAACACATTAAGCTGTCAGTGTTTTTCAGCCAAATTGATCAGAAACATAAAGAGACTAAGGGTGGACTTCTCAAAGTTAGTCTTTTTTCCTGATATATCCATACAAGAAGTTAAAAAAAAGAAAAAGAATTTTTCAAGTTTTTTGTTTGTTGATTAAGGAATAGAACAAAGAATACACAGACACAGTGTTCTGTGGTTTATTCTTATTTTGGGCTTCAAATTTTATGGACACTATAAACATTAAATTCACAATCATATTTTGTAATGCTCTTATTTTATGATAGCACTGCAAACATTTGAGTTAAAATGAGAGAAGATTTATAAATGATCTATTACATGTTGGATTTTAGAGCAAAGTCGTCTCGGGTCATCACCTATGAGGAGTTCCAGAAGGCTCTGGAAGAATTGGCCCCAAAGAGGTTCAAAGGTCAAAGCAAGGAAGAAGCACTGCAGTCTATCTATAAGCTGATTGAGGGCAAAGAGCCCACCAACGTTGGTGTAACGGTGAGAATCAAACTTTCCTTTGAGCACAAGAACGTACACGGTTAAAAATAAAGGTGCCAAACAGGTTCTTTGTAGTGATGCCATAGAAGAACCACTTCTGGATGCCAAAAGAACCTTTCAGATGTCTGAGTGTGCAGCATTGTGCTAAAGTCGAAACCTCTACATAGGTTTCTGTGTAATGAAAGATGTTCTAACACCTTCACATTCAAATTCACATTCAAGTGATTCTTCTGTGACATTACTTCTTGCACTGTTATTGTATTTGTAGCTCTGCAGTAGCTTACTGTGTAGGCCTAAGATTTGCAGTACACATTTCTAGGCACGGATTTAGAACAATCTGAAGATAAACTGCATAAACCATAAGCAGAAACCATGTAAAAGATGGTGTGGTATAAACAAGTCTAAGGAAAAATGCTGAAGAGAAGGAACTGAGGCCAAACCTCGACAAAGGATCAGAGGGGTTATTGTACTCTCCTCTGCTCCCTCATTCACAACAGCTACCACTCAAGCCACAGGAACCTTATATGACATCATCCATATTATCACAGCTGTACCTTGACCTCTGGCAAACTATTGTTGTTACAGAAATCTGACCCTAGAACTGCTCCAAGTCAGCCAAAATGCAGTAATACTATACACAAGTGGTCACAAAAGGAAAACTCAGTGAACTGAATTAGAATCAACCAAAATAATTAAAATGTGTATATTTTGCAGTATTTAATGATGACTGGTGCAAAATATACACATTCTAATATACAGAAAACTGTGTTATCTTCACATTCTTACAACTTCAATAATATTGTTCGACACCGGAGGGCAGTAGAGAGTCAGATGACGTAATTTGTACAACTGTGTGTGCAAAGTGATGAGTGAGTGGCCTGTGTCACCTGTACTGTCATGTAGCTTAAACAGCAAGAGTTCAAGAGGAGTTCTTTTCAGCATGGTGTCCTCTTAGCCCACATTTGGCATTTACTCTAAGCACCTGGACTTGCTTGGGCAGGCCACATAGTAAAACATGCGCTGCTGGCCAAGATTGATTTCACACAGGCCGGTAAAAGAATGCCACTTAACAAATGTAGTCCTAAGTCTGTTTAGGTTTTTTTTTTTTTCACTATCTATAGTGCTTGCCAATCTTTGAGTATGTTATACTTGGCTTTGTCATTAAATGATAGTTCAGCCAAAAATCAAGGGTACATAATTATCCCCTTAGCCAAATTATAGCTGATAATGCTGCAAATGTTTGGTGCCTGAATTTTGCTTTCTTGGCTTTGAGCTGGAACTAATAGGCTAATGTAAATAATGCAAGCTTCTAATCACCAATTAGCATTGTGCTAACAAAGATATGGGAAAATGCAGGCTTGCAGATAGCTGCTGCCACTGTTTTAGCTTTGTTTGTTTCTGTAGATAACAGTGCGGCATACAGTGCCAGAAAACACATAAGCAAGCCTGTTTGATATTGCTTAACAACTTGACACGGTCTCAATTTATATGAAATTGCCTTTTTTGAAATATAGTAAATGTTTTTGCCATATATCAACATATAAAGCTATGTGTGTAAGACATATATTTAACAATATATGATGGAAAACATTCATATATGAATGCCATATATTACTCATATTTGGTAGCTTCATGTTAAATAAGGTTTTTATGTGTCTTCTTTGTTTCTTCCACATACTTCCTAATGAAGTAATTATAATAGTTACATAATCACCCTTTAATATATCACTGTGGTCAGAACAAAACCTTTTATCTTCAAAATGGTAACTTTACAGGAGATGGAAAAAACATACTTTACTCTTAATGTAATGTTTTTTTCCGAGTCATTTTGGGCCGTTTCTTTCTGTCCAACAGGAATTTTCAAATTATGTCAAAAAAGTAAAAAAAAATGGAGATATAAGGTTTTGTTCCAACAGCAGTGATATGCACATTGTAAGCTGTGCAATCCATAATCATATATGTCCGATGTTTGACACTTACATATATGTACACAACATAAATGTACAGAAATTTAAAAATATATGCCTGATCTGCATTGATATATGTGCATGTATTGCCATATATCAGATCTCTGTATGGGCTTGTTAGCTACATTAGCCTCTGGTGCAAAACAGAAAAAGACCTTCAGACACTAAACATGTCTCGACTGGATGACTGCATTTGAGGTCTAAGGGCTAAATTGTGCATATTTAATTTTTCTCCTAAATTGTAAGTTGAAAAACTGTTCTGTGTTTTGATTCCTTTCTAGAAAGTGGCGAAGACCGGAGCAGTGGACAGGCTAACAGACACTTCCAAGTACACGGGCTCCCACAAGGAGCGCTTCGATGAGAGCGGGAAAGGCAAAGGAAAGAGCGGACGAGAGGAGATAGTGGAGAACACGGGCTATGTAGCAGCCTACAAGAACGCAGGGACTTACGATGAGAAGACCAAGGCCAAGTAAAGTGGCCAGTGGAGCATGAGAGGAATGCAGAGCTCCGTTCCCATCAGCACTTAGACCTGGACCAAAGCCCAACACGAACTCTGTCTCCTGAAGCCTGTGAATGACAGGAAATTATGTAAAGAGTTGTCTCTGAGGACACAGGATGCAGTCGAATAGATGCATTGATGCTCAAGGGTTTTTTTTTTTTAGATGTTTCTGCAGATTAAGTCAATCAAAGGTTAAACCATCTGGTGTTGTAGCCATATAAAATTCATTTCAGTTCATATTTAAGTCAGTGTTTCCTACATACCACACACTTTCCATTATGTTGATGTCAGCAAAGTGGGCAGAACACAGAGCTCTGTCTGCTAAATTGGTCATGCACTAATTATAACATTGTTCATGCTGCCAGAACTGGCTTTTAAATGCAGTGGCCTAGACTAGCTCATGAGTTCATCAGCATTTGTTCATTCTTTAGCAGCCTTATATGGTCAATAGAGGTAGGTCACAGTAACAAATCAAACAAACTGCTTTAGTGTAGTCTTCTGCATAGATGCAGTGAAGGAAATAGGTGAATCGTATCATTGCTGTTATTTAAAAACCTTTTATTGGAAATTACAAAAACTCAAATACAATCAAATCTGATTTGGAACACTTCTTTCTTTCCTATAAAGTTACCCTTTTGGAGCTATGAGGCTTCGCTTTGACAACGCTGATATTAATAAGAACACTAAGTATAGCCTAAAGAAAAATGTAAACCATTATTCATTTGGTCATTGGATTTGCATGTCCTGCTAAAACAGGACTCTGTGTGGACTGTTGCATTTGACCACAGGGTCTTTGTTTATAGAAAAGTGCCAAATTGTCTGGGAGTAGCTGTATTACTAGGGCATTTTGGCAAGACGTCTGCTTTTTGATTAAAAAGAAAAAACAAACAAAAAGCACCAGTGAGAATGATGTACATTTACACAGATATCAGCCAAAAGTCTAACCACCTTGTGTTTACAGATGAGAACAAAGCAAGTGTGCATTAAAGAAACATCTACCAGTGGAACCATTGACCATATAGTGGTCATACTTGGTCCCCATGTTTTGTACAAAGTGCAAAAACACTGGCATTTAGTTGCCTTGTTTAGGCTGCGCTCCAATAAGCGCATCTAAACATTAAATGTACTGTATATATTGACAGAACTGAGAATAAGAACAGCTCTTTCTCTACTGGCAGAATATGCATCTCATAATCACAATACTTTTACTACCCCCTTTTTTATGTATTGATTAATCAGAAGTACCATCTTTGTATTACATAGTGTGCATGGTTTTACGTTTCTCTCCCTTTTTCTTCTGTGTAATGTCATCTGTTGAATCCCAAACTGGAAGATGAGTGCATTTACAGTACATGAAGTTGTATAAAGTTACTAAAATGTCATGTGTGTTACGTTTTGTACTGTTTTGTGCTATTATGATATTTACATTAATGTGATGATCATTTTCCATAGCTTCTCTCCCTCTTCAAGAATGCGGCTTGCGATTTATTGCATTTTATATTTATATTTAACCCCTTAAAATCCGAGGCTTATTACATACAAACTAAAGGGACTTCAATGTAAACTGGCAGAACTATTCTTAGGTCACAGAAGTATGTAATAATACAACTAGCCATTTAAGAGGTTAATAACAAATTACATCATTTATTTAGCAATACTAAACATGGGGTGCAATTGTAATCCCCCTATTATAGATAATATTTTTTATATACACATTTTATTCTTGGCATTTAACAGACTATATAACTTCACTTTTGGCAACTAAGAGGAAGAATATATATATATATATATCACTCATACAGTCATACAGAACAATTACAACACCCCAGGTCAGATTACATGTTGTGCTAATTTTCCTAGGTGAAAATAAGAAGAAATGTGGCATCTGTCTAATTTAAGTGCACAATTTGAGCTTGATGAAATACATTTATTCTACATGTAGGTAAATGTAATTTCTTTTTTATTTGTGTCAATATAGCTATATATGTTGAAATATAACCAAATGTGTAGATTAAATATATGTATAAGTAATATTTACATATACATATAATGACATATTTTTTAAAATATGTATGTCAGATCCATATATTAAAAACATACAGTATTTTGCAAAAAATTAACCATTTTGGCAATAAATCTGGGCAATAAATGTGTTTTTACCAGTAACACACAACATAACATTACAAAAAATACAAGACTTTCTTGTTTTTAAAAAAGAAGTTAGAAAAAAAATCAGACAGATAGCTTAAATTGATTTTCTAGATGTCTAAAACATTTGCACAGTCCTGTAAATTTGCTCATACCACAATAATATGCACAAATATGTTTGAATTGAACTTTTTATTTGAATATGTCTGTATATTCATATATATTTATATGTCACTATGGTGAAAAACAAGTACATACTAATACAGATAAGTATGTGTAATCATTTCATTTCAATAAATTATAGATGTCAAATATATATGTTAATATATATTTCAAAATTTACATATTTTTGGAAAAGATGCATATATATAAATACATTTCCTTGGCATAATGGCTAATTGTGCAGTGCATGTCTGCCCCTGCCATTTGGAACTAATCTCTTTTGGGAAAAACAATATACTCTGAAATGGTGAATAGGTTCTTAACATCTATGAAAAAACAAAAACATTGCAAGCTTTTCTTTTCAGAAGGTCCAGAGGTCCAAAATGTTCAGACAGTGTTTCCAAGAGGTGCAAATTAAAAGCATAACATTAAAAAATGTAAATCACAAGGTTTTCTTATGTCATCAATTACATGTTAATCCTAAGTATGAAAAAGAGCCAGTAAAATTGTCCTTAACTTTTAGGTCCAGCCCTCTTACTGCTCTACCTCATCTCTGTCTAATCCCTGTCCAGTCTGTCTTTATACTGGACAGAGTGCTGTGTGTGTCTGCTTCTGCCCCTGTTCCCTCACTGAGAGGAACAGGATGCCGATGCGGGTCCCTCTGTTGCCATGGCAGCAGGAGCGTACACAAAATAACAGCGCGGCACCTGGCTCCGGCACTTCTCGCCTGCCTTTCTGTGTTTGTAACCAAACACACCAGTTCATGGCAACGTTTGTTTGGGACATCTCCTTGGAAGCCTCTAATCAAAACCATATCTTGCCCAGGCTAAGCGATCCGTTCTAACCCAGCCTTTGTTGCCTGCCATCACAGCTTGATGAATGGCGACCCGCAGGAAGGAGTTCCTGCATACTTTTCCTCAGGCGAGCTCTGTGGCTCCTGCTGGTTACAATAAATTGCTTGATTAATTGCCTGTTAACTCACTCTGCACTCCTGAATGAGGCTGTTGACATTTCTTGCCACACATGTGGACTGGAGTTACATTAGTGTCAGCAAAATAGTTGCCTTCGCTCCATTGGCCATGAATATCCATTCCCAGACACATGCAAGAGGAGCATTATCTGATATACTGCACACAGTGCAAATGAATGGAGTTCTAAAAATCCTTAATTGAAACACGCAGGAAAAACTTTCACATGCAGGTTTGGAATATTGCACATGTAAAGTTATAGTAAGCATTCAGCACATGAGGAGTTTGGAAACTGACGAGTTAAATTAGTTATGTTACTTGAGGGAAAAGCTGTATACATTGTTTCTATGCACTATAGCTTTATTCCGGCTTCAAATATCACAACCGATTGTTGAAGAAATGGAGTTACACTCTTAAAAAAGTTCTTAAATGGTTCTCAGCTTGAATGTGCAGTTCTGGAACCTTGCGGTATGTGTTATGGAACCTAGGCCTGTCACGGTCTTGAAATTTTGGCTGACCATTAATTGCAGATAATAATGTAATTTCTTTAATTGTGCATTATATATTAGTATTAAAATGCAGACCTAAAGTGGCCAAACTGCCTGATTAGCTATGTTGCTTCCTAGCTGTCGATATTTAGAAGCACCTAACTGACAAGAGACACAACTCGAGCTCAAACAAACATTACTAACCACTGCTCTTTAAATGTGTCATATCTACAGTATCTTACACTCTTAGCAAAAAGGGTTCTATATAATACTAATAACGTTTTTTTTGTTTTTTTTTACCAATTTCTCCCCAATTTATTTGTATCTCAGACCAACCACTAGCTAGGATTCCCCCAATCACACCATACCACCAATGATAGGAGGGCGAAGACAAACACACTGCCACTAATGTACATTGGACAGCTAAACATGCTTGAAGGAGAACACTAACTGCCAGTTCTGTTATGTCAGCTAACAGACACCTGTGCTGGCTAGCATCGCACTTAGCAATAGGTGGAGGGAGGATGGCCCTCTCTCTCCACCCATCGCTAACATCCTAAATTATTAGTACTATATAGAAGCCTATAAGAGTGTAAGATACTGTAGATATGCTACAGGTGTAGATATGAGGGCCATCCTACCCATCAAGGGAGAGGGAGGCCAAATGTCCTCTTTTGGACTCTCGGCCACAGATGGCTGTAGCATCACCAGGGATGAAGCTGATCTCCTCGAGAGATAAAACGGTCTCCTGATGACTCGCCACTCTTCAGCCCACAACAAATTGTTTTTTAATTCTCTAAAGTAGTCTCATTTTGGTGCTATATAGAGGAATTTGGTTCTTTAAAGAACCATATACTAGAGGTTCTCCTTCAAAGAGAAGAACAATTCAACCAGGCAAATAACCTTTTAAGCATTCTGTCATACACCAAAGTTTAAACAAATTATATTACGTCAAATTACATGTTTTGCTGATTGAAACCGACAGCAAGTTATATAGTCAACCTGATCTCCAGAAGAATTCATAGAAAGTAGTATGAGTCAGAGTGATTTTGTTGGGTTTCATATGACTGAAGTCGTAAAAAAGATATGACTGCAAAAACCACCCAGACCTAAACAGCTTGTAAGCTTTTGTATTAGTTGGCTTGTGTGAATTCACACAAATCTGCAATCGTGAGACCATGTTGATATAGCAGTTTAGTGGAATACTGAAGGAAGAGACGAAGAGCGAGCATTTTATGTGCTGATAGAATGACCACACAGTTTTGAATGTCACTAATGTACCTAATACACATACTTTACCAATAAAATGTATTTATATATATCAACCAAACGAAGCAGTTTGATGAGATCTGTAGAGTCATGGGTGTTTCCTTGTATATCTGAGGAATACACGTGTAAGCCACAATTCTTCTCGGTCTTATCTTTAATTCCTTTTTAAGTTGGCTATCCAATAAACTGGTCAGTAAAACACCCCAGTGCATAAGTTGTATTTTGAGTTGAGCAGAAGCTTTTATTGAGTTGTAAATGTCAATGTAGAAGCCATGCTAAAAAAAAAACAAAAAAAAACTGGTTTACAGGACATATAATCTGTTTGCACTGGCCCTGAGCTTGTGGTGTCATTTATCATCATACCAGCACTAGCGGTTTACAGCAAACTGAGCGCAAGTCATGGGTGTACAATTGCCACTAGGTGTACAGCATGCAGTAGGGCCTTTAAGCAGTGCTGCTTGCTGCTACTATGTTGATATATGGCCTTTAAAGTCTCCACACCTTCAGCTGTGACGCTGTTTGACCAAGTGAACAGATCTCTATGGCTACTAAGAATGTAAGGAAACAAATCGTTTCGGCCTTCACTGCATTTAGTGGACATAACAATACATTGATCGTGTCTTTTTCTCTCTCGAGAAGCTGAAACCTAAGTAAATTACAGGAATTTATCATAACTTGAAAAGTGAGAAGGCCTGGAAAGGATGGTGCATGAGTGAGCGAGGGATGAATTCTGGGAAAGAGATCGAGGAGAAAAAAGCAGATCTTCAAAATAATGCTAAGAGGTGAGTATTGTACGACAGATATGTACTAAAATTCTGAATTAAATCATGTTAATATAATGAAATTTATTGTTTAATACTAGTTATTGTATATTTCTCTCAACAAAGTACAAATTGTACCGTCACACTGCTTCTTACAGCGAACAACAACTATAAATGCATGCTGTCGGTAAAGTAGAGGCCTGATGTGTCTGAGACCACCCTTCATTTATTTCATTTCCAGTCCAAATGGCCATTAAGTACAAGTTATTTATTTATCAGTGTCAGGGAAAAAGAAGATTATCCAGAAGCTTCAACAACTAAATATAATTTATTACAGCTTCTATTCTTTTCTGGACATTTGTGTGAGTTTTTCAAAGAAATCTGCAAGGACATTTTTCTACACCTCCAAAGTTCAGTCTGAGAAGTTGGTTGCATTTTTTGCTTCACACAGTCTAAGTAATCCCAAACACATTCAATGATGTTAAGGTCTGGACTCTGAGGTGGTCAATCCATTGCTGTGATAGCACCAGCAGGTAGATTTGCAAATTTTCTTTTTTCCTATTACCTTTTCTCAATAAAGTCTTCTTGACAGCTACACATCCTTTCAGACTCCTTGTCTTTTCACAATGGAAGGATGGACAGAAACAGATCTGAAGCAAGAGTGGAGCTTGATTTTCTCCTCTCTCTCAAAGATGAAAACTTTAAGTACTGTTTATCTGACGATGACAGTTTTGGTAGTCTACAAGGTCTTGCATGGGTGTCTCATTTTCACTATATTTTAAAATAATTTTTGGAAACTCATTATTTCCTCTCATATGTTCCTCTCTTTATGCAAGTGCATCATCTTATATCTAATCACCTCAGAAATATCTCTTGAATGTGAATAACTTGTACTTAATGGCTGTTTTGACTATGTATATAAAATCAATCAAGGGCAGTCATTGGTGATACGTTCCAACATGTCTGGACACTGTTTCAACACATAAAATGCTTAAAATGGAAGGTGGTCTCTAATTTTTTCCCCACAAGACTCCACAAATCTGCTATATCAACAGTTTAACAATTGCCTATTGTTGGGAATGTACATGAATCAGCTAGTACAAAAAGTTATGAGCTGTTATTTTTTTGGTCTGTGGTTGTTTTTGCAGTAATAGTAATTTTTTTCTACTTCAGTCATAGGAAATCCAACAAAATCACTCTCACTCATTGTAATTCCTATGAATTCTGTGGTTTAGCCTTTTAGTCGGATTATCAGCAACATTCTCACTGCTGTACGTGATTTATTGTCTCTTTATTAACTCTTGAGCAGTGACAGCACTCAGATATCAGGTAAAGACAGAGGCAGCTATGTTAGAAAATGGCACACTTTAAACTGTGATGAATGTAAGGGAAATCTGACATTTTAAAGAAAGATTGTAATTATGGCTCACCAGTGATGTTATCTTACTGGATTTTTCAGACTATAGACCACTACCTTCTCCTTCCCGCTCTGCTCTGCGGTCCTCCTGCTCTCCTCCACGATCAAGAGAACTCAGAGTGACCTTCCAGCAGGACAGCTCAAACGAATCCCTAAAGAGCAGGCCTTCAAATGACAGAGCCTCCCCTGCACCATGGAAAACTGGCCAACAGCCACTGCTTACTCCTACACAGAAGAAACATGAGATAGAATCTTCACATTTGGACTCTGTGCCTACAGAAGACCCCACACCACAAAGCCTTGATCGAGTCTTGGACTCACAGTATTTCACAGATGCCTGCTGGCCTGCTCTCAAACCCAGTGTGACTTCAGGGACTTGGCCCTTGCCTCACAAAAGCACTGAGCTAGAGTCACGCACTGACAAACTGCTCCAGCTTACCTCAGGTACTAGAGCCAGGACCTTGAATCTAAATTCTGGTTCTGGATTTGAGAAATGCTATTCTGTGGCATGAATTAATTACCAAAAGCCAACACCAGAAACTAGATTTTAGGTCCAGAGTTATTGTCTAATATCTCTGTACTACAGTTTACTGTGTAGTTCTGTCATATTCTGCATTCTTTCATGCAAGTTTGCAAAGATTTCTACAAAGAAATACAACCACTAGTGTTTATTTGAATATTTAAACTAATTTTAAACAAAATATTTGTGTTGTAAGTATTAGCTGTATTGTTGAGAGATTACAAGTTTGTTCCCAAGTGATGCCAGAATCATCTGTGACTTAGAGTCCAAGCAAGCAGGATTAGTCTCACTGTCTCTGGGTGGGTAGGATTACCCTCCTTATCCCCCCATCACTCAGCACAATCCTAGTCAGTGCAGACATTCTTTAGCTGATGTAACAGAATTGAAAGTTAGCATTCTCCTTTAAGCATGTCCAATGACATGCTGTCTAGTGACGGTGCAGGATTAGCAGTTCAAAAACATGCAGTACTTTCCACCCTTTGTCTTTATTATTTTTTTATGAGACATTTTACAGGTAGACAGTTTTTCAAAGTAATCTGCGGAAATATTTTTCCACACCTCCAAAGTGCAGTCTTAGAATTTGGCTGTATTTTCTGTATCCCACGATCTAAGTAATCCCATTCACTGATGCGTAGCCAGTCAATTTTTCTAAGAACACTGGCAGCTTCATCAAAATGAAATATTCATCTAAACGCTGGCCATGTTGCCGGAAGATTGCAAGTTCATTCCCCAGCAATGAAAAAATCATCCGTGGCTGGGAGTCCAAAAAATAATTGGCCTCGCTCTCTTTAAGAGGTTAGGATTGCCCTCCCTCTCCCCCATCACTCAGTGAAATCCTAGCCAATGCTGCATCTGTTGGCTGACATAACAAAATGCTAGTTAAAGTTCTCCTCCAAGCGTGTTGAGCTGTACATTGATGTTGTGTTAGTAGCAGTTTGAAAAGATGCAGTGGCGGGCCTCATGTGACTCATCGTGCACTGTAATTTACTGCCCCTTTAAACTGCATTAAGCATGTGTTAATACAACCTTGTTCTCCAGATTTGTATGAGGTGACTCACCTGCCAGACGTTGCCATACCTGTGTGGAGTTTTTCTGAGGAGTGTCCAGAGCAAAGTTCACCACGCTGCACTCTCTCTATGGAGTCCTTACTTCAGCCCTACAAACACAAGCCGCAGCAGGCACTGTCCATTCAAACTGCCCCCTGGAGGCTGGATGAAAGACCTTCTAGAGGCCTGAAAACCAAGAAGCAGGTTTGTGTTTCTTGTGGAACAGCCTTTGAATGTAACTGAACGTAGAGCGCTATTTTCCATTAAAGGACTTGCTTGTAAGGAGGTGCTTTTTAGCCAACAATGGGATTGCGATTCGAAAGGGAATCATTTTATCCATCTTTTATGAGCTGTTATAGTGAGGTCACTGGCCTTTTTCAGATGGGCAGAGAATGAAAAAAATACCTGAATCATCTTACTTATTATAGAGTGGTGCTTGATATGTTTCCAGACTTTGTTGCCAGAAGGCACGAGGGCCTCTTGGTTGGGTCCAGTCTTCCAGTCTGACGGCCCTGATATCTGCGCTGTGCTGAGGGCCCTGCTAGACTTGGTAGATCAGCACTGGAGCGGCCCCCTCTCTCTCCACCTCAGCCCCAGCTTCATGGGTATGTGTGCAACCTAGAGGGAACTGACTGGTACTAAGTGAGCTTTGGCATTGCAGGTTTCACTACCAACTGAATAATGAGTGATTGTGGTAAAAAATAATGGTGTACAGTTAAATTTACTGTCGAATGGACAGTTTTCATTTATGTCCAACTGGACTTACATGAACACAGTAAGTTCAATTAACTCTGTGGCTGTTCGCTCAGCAATGGGTGTACTGTAATTTTGGTTTACTATTTGCAAAAGTGATTAGATGAAGGAATGTATTATGAAGGAATACAGTCTGCTATGAAAAAGAACTATAGCAATATTACAGGAATTTCTGCAGGGGTCCTGTAGTAAATTTGGACCACTGTTGCTATAGTGTACTACAGGATACTTTGCCAAGATTTTAGATTATTATAAGACAGGGGTGCACAACTTTGACCCTGGAGGGCTGGTGTCCAGCACAGTTCGGTAGTTGCCCTACTCAAAACACCCGCTAAACTTGGCAATTAACAGATGAGTTGAATCAGGTGGGTTTGAGCAGGTAAATAACCTAACTGCCCTGGACAAGTTTGCACGCCTGCTATAGGGTATGTCTGCTTAATGCAGTATTAGAGGAATATAGGAGGAAAAGGCAAGTAGTAGAAGTATAGTAGAAGGCAAAAATATTATATATTCTTATAGACATATCAAAAAGCATTAAAATTATTATAGAGGTGCTTTGGCATCACTGGTCTCCAAAAATATTAACAATATTAATATTAACAAAATTCTGTACATAAATGAAAATTTGTTGCAAACAAAATCTGGATTATAATTAATTTGTTAGGAATTTGACTGGCCAGTGTGTAAAGGATTTGAGTATTTGTGTAATTTCCTCCAAATTACCACAGATATCCCAGATGTACATGTCAGCATTATGTGACAGATGGCACACTCGATAACAATAACAACACGGCTGTATCTGTGCACATGTTTTGTTATTACCTTACTGTTGGGTCATTTTGAACTGGATTATTATTACTGGAACAGGTCCAGGTCCGGTGACAGTCTGTTATTCTGGAAGCTCATTCAGTTCAGAATTTTTACTGGTCAGACACTGAAGATTACATACTGGATTCAAAATCACAGATCTTATTAATAATCACTGAATCAGCCATTACTATTGTTGGAACAGGTCCAGGTTCAGTGACATTATATACTGTTATTACAGAAGCTCATACAGTCTGGAATTATTACTTGTCAGAACTAGGGACACTGAAGATTCATACTGGATTCAAAATCACAGATTTTAATCTATAATCACTAAAAACAGTACCTCCCAGATAAACCTAACTCTGCTCAAACAGAGCTAATGTGAAATACTGTATGTTTTTGCTCATGTTACTTACAGCAAAAGCAATTCGCCTTCTGATGCCTCTGACCAGTCCCTGTTCCACCACTCCAAAATGAGACCATGAAAGAATTAAACAATGAACAACAGGGAATGGAGGGCAGTAGAGAACAATGGCAAGCGAGGAATGCAACTCAAGAAAAGAGAGAACAAGAGAATGAGCAGACTGGAATGAAAGAGTGGAGATGTTGGGGACAGAGCAGTTTGGACTTCGACATCAGTGAAGCTGGGTACCTCAAGAAACAACTCGTCAAAACTGAAAAGGAACTGGTTTGTGCATTGATTTTCCAAAATAGCAGTGCAGTTTTTCATATTCATTTGCTTTGTTTTATCCAAACATTTAAATCTTTGGATTTGTTGCAGGAATCACTGAAGAAAAGACTAATCTCCTCTGTAAAGGAGAACTACACTCTGAAATCAGACAAAAAGAAGGTCACTGCATGTTTGAAAAGTGGTGAGTGTCTAAGTAAAGTGAACATGAGAACATTGTGCATTACAATGTCTATTAGACTTCTATTCTTTCTCTCTTTCTCTCTCTGTGAAGAGGTTCAGCCATTTGATCTTTGTGCATACCTGCAGAAAGAATCAAAAGTCCTTCAAGAGCATGAAAAACTATTAAAGCAACTGGAACAGACACTATATCTTCTACAGAGCAACCAACGGTAGACTTACATTCACCTCTAATAGTTACTATGCAGTCTCAATCATTCATTATTTGAGACAGATTATGTTAACATTTTAAAGGGGAAGTCCACTTATTTTTCAAAATGTCTGCACAATGAAATCATTACGATTTAACCAGAGTCATTAAGAGTGGTTTCATGTTAAATGCTCTACTCTAGAGAAGCAAAAGTGCTTGCAGCAGTGGTGATAAGAGCCAGACAGGTTTAATGTCTCTGAAAGCTATATGTGGAAACTCAGAAGAGGTGTAGTTTCATGGGCCATTTGGAGAGTAAATAAAATATACACCAATATACACCAATCAACCATAACATTAAAACCAGCTTACCATATGGGTGCATTTTGTAGTTCTTCAATGGTCAGGACCACCACAGAGCAGAAATTATTTGGGTGGTGGATCATTCTCAGCACTGCAGTAACACTGATGTGGTGGTGGCATGTTAGTGTGTGTTGCATTGGTACGAGTGGATTGTGAAAAATGGAGCTGATAAAATGGACAATGTTTAGATACAAAGAGGTGTTTTTAATATTATGACTGACCAATGTATGTGTGTTCTATTAGACATTGCAACCTATGGTTCCTATCATTACCACTGCAAAGAAATCTGAGTTGGTCAGTTTCTCTAGAGTGGGGCATTTCACATCAAACCACTCTGAATGACTTTGTTTACATCTCAACAATTTAATTATGCAGAAATTTTGAATCATCGATGGAGTTCCCCTTTAATGCAGGCCTTACTAATGTATATGTCTTCCTCAGGTGCTTGGTGACCCACAATAACTCGCTCCAGGACATGATCAAAAGAAGAACAAGCAAATTAAGTGACACAGTATAACTTTAGTGAATTGATGATTATATTTGTGTAAATTCTTTTTTTTGTTTTGTTTTTTTGCAAGATTTCAAAACAATATTTGTATATGTCATATTCCTAAGATACTACTTTTTAATGCACAACACTTCACTACATTTAATATATGTTATCATGCTGAATACCTTCAGTTGTGAAGTTTAAAACTGTGAAGATGTACACTGAAAAGCTCCCTCTGTGTTTTTTTCACAAAGTTGTATTGCAAAGTACAAAGTATGGCAGCCTGTGTCCATCATTTCAAAGACTTGTGTCCACCCACTGGCTTAATCTCTGTCCTAGTTCATATCCAATGTGCAGTAAACCAGCTCTCATAGTGTTAGACATGGCCTATTTATTAAATGACCCACTTTCTGTGTGGTTTGGACAGTTTAATTTGACAACTTTGACAGTCTCGCCATGCACCGTGGAGAGAAGCTTAAAAAAGCAGGCCGAGTTCTAATGTGTGCAACTAATCATAGTTATGTCATAACTGTCATCAGTTTAAAAAGTGTGAATTACAGTGACCAAAGAGCAGGTTACTACAGATTCAAACATTCACATACGATCTTCTCCAAAAGTTACATGTACTTGTAAGAGAATCTGAATGTCTCCAGATTTCACATTTACTGCCTGTAAATCCTTGCTTTGTTTTGGCAGTGCATAGTGAGTATTTCACAATAACAGACTTAAGCAGTCAGATGATTGCTCAATTAGCCATATCACATGATTATCTGAACAGGATGAGGTGCAAAAGTTTGAACACCCCGAGCCAAATTACACGTTTTGTTAATTTTTTAAGTGAAAAAAGTCAACACATCCTCTACAGAGAACACACTTAAATATGACATGTTTCTGCTAATTTTAGTGCACAAATTCTATTTATGTGATGAGTTTAACATATTGAAAAAAATACAACAAAAAATATAAAATGTACAGGCCACATTTTATATTCCCATTTTCATGTAGAGAGTCAACAAAACATGTTATCTATTAATAGAATCTTTTGTTGGGAATCTTTGCGACCAGAACACTATGTACTCATTCTTTTAAAGAATACTGTAATGTTTTTGTAGCTGTCAGTGTTATTTGTTACTAGAATTACCATAATCACGAATGTGCTTCCAAATCTGTAAATGCAATTAAATAACTGATTTGGATCATGGACCTAACATGGACCTAATGTGACAAGCAGGAACTATATGTATTTTTGTAGATCATTCTGTTTGTGTGAGTCATTTGTGATAAGCGGACTACATCTATATCCTGCTCTTGAGGTCCAGGCGTCCATGTCGCAAATCAGTTATTTAATGCCATTTACTGATTTGGAAGCGCATTCATGGTCACTTTTCATGTGATTATGGTAATTATAGTAACAAATAACATCGACAGCTGCAAAAACATTACATTATTCTTTTGAAATAATGAGTACAAAGTGCTCTGGTTGCAAAGTTTCCCAGCAAAACATTCTATGAATAGATTACATGTTTTGCTCACTTTGTAAGTTAAAACATACAAGTACACATCCTCTACAGAGAACACACTTCTCCACATTATAATGCACAATTACTGTTTATTTGCTGTGTATTTATCATCCTGCAAAAAAAAAAAACAATGTTGCACAAAACTTAAGGTACATTTTATATAATTATTTTCCCAGTGTGTTAAACTCAGCAAATAAACTAAATTGTGCGCTAAAATAAAAAATGCCATGCCAAGAGTGTTCTCTGTTGAGGAAGTGTTAACTTACTCTTAAAGAATCAACAAAACATGTAGTTTGACTGGCAGTGCTCAAACTTTTGCATACAACTGTATTCCAGCTGCTATTACTATTAGGACTGTGCTGTTTGCTTATGCTTGCAGCGCCCCCTGGTGACAGAAGCCCCTGGTTGCAGCTTCTAATTCAAATAGCCAGTCAGAATGCAAGACTGATAATTCCACTACTCAGTTAGAGAATGCTATGTAACATTAAAGTCTTCATAAGTAAGTCTGCCCAGTAGTTTGGGGCAGTTACTTCTACTCATATAAGACCAGAATCCTATCAGCAATGCCACTGATATACCAATAAGAGTTACTGATCTAGACTGAGGGCGCACGAAACCCTAAGGGGCTCCGTACTGTTCCACAATCCTCATATTTTATACGCTTAACTTTAAGGCCACTATACATGCCAATTAAACACCTTGAAACTAAAAAAGGCTCTCAATACTTATCAACATTATTTAAATATCCTATCACATGCGAGGAATTCAGAAGAGATAAAAAAAAAGAAGAGCCACAGGCACCTCTTGCACATTTGACTTATAAATCAAAGTCAATGAATAAAAACTATAAGATTGACATTAAATCATAGAGCTTCAAATACAAAAAAGGCAGCCTTAAAAAATTCAAGTTATTAAAAACATTAACGAGAACATGGTGCAAAACATGATTAAAATCTCCAATCACTCAGTCATTGCTGGTGTAGATTCAGTTTATTGTGGAATCCACTTTAAAATGAGCTGATTACATTTCAGAATATGCTGCAATTCATTTTCACTAACAGGAACAAAATATTTCAGAGAAAATCCGCACCAGTACTAGGGAAGCCAGTGCTTAACAGTAACAATGTTACGCTCAACAACAGTAACAGCTAAATTGAGCATCAGCTGTGCAATGTCTAGGATGCTTAGTCAGTCCTACTAAGCTTGACTTGTTAATTTTAATGGACATAATGAAACTGACTTAAGATCATTTATGCTATGCTTTATGACCAACTGTACATTAGTGACCATCTTTTTCTCTCTCCATTCTATTTAAACAAACCTCTATAGGAAAAATGCAAATAAGACATTTAATACTGAGAACCCTCAATACAGGCAAAATAAGATATGCATTTCTTCCAATACAGTTTCAGAAACATAACACAAAGTTAAAGGAGTCTGCAGGCTTAGGTAGTGATGTTTACTACAGAATTCATGGCAATGTGTACATGGTTCTATGTAGAACCTTTCTGAAAATGGTTCTATATGGCACCAAAAAGAGTTCTGACATCGTTATGATGTCCAGCTTTTAACAATAGAAAACCATTTTCAAAAATGTTCTATTCAGAACCACATACAGCACATTCTCCATCAATCTGAAGAACTACTTCACCATGCACAGATACATGTATGCATGCAAATCGTTCTTTGAGTGTTCGTGTTTCTATATAGAACCACTGTCTTTACTAAAGAACGACTGAAGAACCATCTCTTTTAAGAATGCAGTTCTCAGAAATCCAGCTAGCTAACGTTAGCTCCCTTATTGTCACTGCTGTTGATTAGCACAGCAATGAATGGGACTGCAGGCTTTGTGAGTAACACAGTAAGCACTCTTTGGATCACAAGCTAGTGAAGTGAAATCAGTTTGTCCCGTAAACATTATGGCAACACTGTCTGTCATCTATATTAAAGTTAGATGAATGGTAAAAGTTAGTAGAAGTTCGGCGTGTTGCTACATCCATTAGCTTACATACACTTTACCAGCATGAGTAGCTTAGCAAACTGGCTAACATACGTTCAAACCTCCGCTAGCTAAAAGCTAATGACGTGTCACCCACTGCACAGTTTTCATTACATTTTCAAAGACTAGAATAGTTCATTTACCTTTTGGGTAAATATATCCGCATAGACGATATAAGATCTCTTACACTGACACACTCACTGTCTTCTGAGATGGCCTCTGTTCAGACTCTAAACAAAGCTATGCTTTTGAAATTTAAGATACCAGATGTTATTTTTTCTGCATCTGTCTCTTCACTGACGAAAAGAGACCATTAGAACCAGTAAATTAAAACCTGATAGTTTTGCTCTCTAATGGGAATTAGCTTAATGGTTACCATTAGAGACCATTAGTTTTCTGTAGGACATCTTTAGATCCTATTAGGAAACATTCATCTGGAGTCAGTACTCTGAACACCTGTTAAACAAGTAGAGTCCTTGACACTGTGATATCAACCCATCAGGAAAACATTAAATATAGTTATGTTATAACTGAAGTTTGGGGGAGGAACATGGCTGAAACCCCTCGTTCTAACTATAAGTACTATAACTCTAGAAATTCACGTCCTCACTTTCCGTTCCCGTAATGAAGCGTTCGCAATCCCCACCGCCACCACATCTCCTCCCTGTTCCTCAGTCCTATATCAGTCCTACTACAGTTATGAGGGGGATCTGGCCTTCTAGTTACAGGCAGAAGCTGCCCAGAACTCCAGCTCAAGTTCTCAGAGTTCTACCCCCTCCCTCAATCAGTCATCCCTCATACTACCACCACATGTTAAAGGCATGGTCTGAACTCACAAAATAGTGATAGAGACTATTGGACACCACCAGGGAACCAACAGAAAGTTTTAATGGTTTCTGTGATTTCTTTCAGCAGGGCTGTCTTTAGTTTTGCACTTTCAGTGCTTCTGGGATGTGTCCTAAATCTAGATTTTAATGAATTGGAAATGAGAAAAATGAAGAGTGGTTGTTTTTCATGTATCTCGTAGAAAATAGAAATAACACCTCAGCCGGAGTTTTCTTCTCTCCTTCATCGCTTCAAAACCAACACAAGGTTGATTATTTTGATTGTTGAGTGTGGGCAGGCTGAAGTGGACTGATAAAGTAGGGCACACGTTGTGGATAAAATGCGCAGTCAGCTGCAGTACAGTGTAGCCTAGAATCACAAGACAAAACCAAATGAGATCAAATAAAGTACTACTATGACAGGACCACTGCCAAAACAAAGCACAATCCAAACTAAAATTTAAGAGTAGCCTACTACACAAGTCTCATTCCAAATCAAAACATATTTATTTTAATGATTATGGATTTTATAATTATTATTATTATTATTATTATTATTATTAAGTATTTCATGTTTATCCGATTTATGTGTATGTACATACACAATAACTATTGTTTACACATTTTCCTACACATTACATTTAAACACAAAAACATACGTTTAAATACAAAAACAAATAATGATAATGGATAGTATAATATCAGTAATGGATGAAATGAAATTGTGGGATCAACGAGTTTTGAAATTTTGTGTAATTACAATATTTCATATTGTAATTATACCCATTATGAACACAGGCTATGGCCACTTATTTTATTCACCCTCTTTACACTCCAGGAATCCATTATGCTGTTTAGACACTTACTATTTTAATATGCTGCTGCATGTGAAAGACTCTCTGTATTACACACACTCCCTTGTTAAAATGCATATGTATTCATATACAGCTTTACTTTACTGGATGTAAGATGTCAAAACGTGTAAACACGTCATTTTGTGTGAACACGTGATATTTTTACTTGTGCAGGCGATTGCTCATTAGGCATTTTGGCACTATTGGCTTTCCATACAATAAAATCACCTGAGAAAGCAATCTAAACAGATTTAAAGGGGAATTCCACCATTTTTAAACACTTCTGACTAATTCAGTCCATGAGATGTAAACAGAGCCATTCAGAGTGGTTCGCCATGAAATGGATCATTGTAGAGAAACGTACTGATTTTTTACAGTGCTGTTGATAGGAACCATGGATCAATGTCTACAACACAAATATATCCACTGTATTTACTACCCAGCACCACCAGTGGACCTACAAATCTTTTGAGTATATATAATGCTGTAGATAGTAAAATAGTCATAAATCTGAAAAAGCAAAGTTTATTTTGGGGACTATTTTGCTTTGCAACACCTTGCATGTACCCCTGTGTCATGAATGGTTTAAAATAAATGGATTAAAATACGGCCTTTATTATAAAACTACCATAAAATAATAAATCTAACCATGTTCATGTATAGTTTTCTGTGAGGGAGCTATAACAGACATTAAACTCTTCAGACATCTGGTTCCTATCATCACCCCTGTGAACAGTTAGTTTCTGTGGAATGAAGCATTTTAGATCAGACCACTCTGAATGTTTACACTTCAATTATTTACTTTTGCAGAAATGTTGAAACATCAGTGGAGGTCCCATCACCACCACTGTAAACAATGCTGGCTCTTCTTAAGAATTTCACATCTATCATTTCACATCACACCATTCTGCATGTCTTTGTTTAAATATTAACAGCTGAATTATGCAGAAGTTTTTTTTAAACGTGGAATCACCCTTTAAGTGCCCAGTTATGCACTTTCACACTAGATGAGTTATACAGGTAAGTTGTTTTGGTGACCGAATCTTTTTCGACCTCGATGCCAACCAATTTCTTGATATGAGAAATTAATAATAGTTATTAATGCTAGTAAAAATGCATTTTGACCTCTAAAATATAATTAGAATTTAAGGCTTTTCCTAATTCATTATGATGGGAGGAAAATTGACATTAATTCTTATTTTATGTATAGTTTTTTTTTTCATAAAAGTATAAAAAGATTTTCTTTCACCAATAACAATTCATACCTGACAAACAAGCAGGTCATCCAGCTTTACTGAGATTTCATGCTTGTGAAATTAAATATCAGTTTATTTAACTGTACTTCGCATAAAAGTCACTCCAAATAAATAAGAAAGCTTGAGTTGTGGGAGAAGAGGCGGAACGCAAATACATCCAATGTTTCCCACCTTGCACTATTCAATGATGCACCGCTCGGGCACTCATGCTGAAGCTTAAGCTAGTGGTATGTTCACTTTGTCTCCTGAACTCTGGCCTGCTGTTTTAGTAGTATATTTTGAGTATAGATGGGCGAAATGGCAAAAATATAATATTGTGATACTAAATTTACGATATGTCACGGTCCTTAGTTTTTCACGCATCTGATCAGTTGAAACAGAGAAAAAAAACGAACCAGTAGTGCTACATTAAAAAATACTATCAAAACTATGAATACAACAATTTTTATTCCGTTTTTCACATACTCTTTTGGAGCAAATCCAGTTAAATGGGACTCATTTTGCAGTCAGTTAGTCAATGTTCTGTGAGCACCGACCTCCATGACATGGTCAGGAAAGCATATTGTATTGTGACATATTTCATCATAATAACAATAAATTCTGTCATATTGCCCAGATCTATTTTTGAGATTCTTATTTGGTGGATATACTTTCCATGGTGTGTTTATTTACAACATTTGCATTTTTTGCACAACAAAAAAATAAAACCCTACCCATATGAAAAAGTTATGGCCGTTACCAATTTTAAACAGCTAAAAATTCCGATAACCAATAATATTGACCACCTTAAATAGTGTAACAGTGCTGGGGTGGAGCTTCCCAGAAGTCATTGCGTGTTTGTTTTCAAAACTTGCGTCGGCGTCATCGGCGCGTCACGATGACATACGCCGTTATAATCTGGCGAGTGCGAGGCGGCTGCAGGCTTCAGAGCCAGTCGCTGCGGTTGCTTCCCCCGAGCTGCGCGAACTGAGAGATGGCTTGATGACGACAGAGCTTAATCCTCATTGGCTAGAAGCTCCGCTGACACCTGCGATGTGTGTTTCGTTTCATTCTAAAATGAAACTTTTTTCTAAAATGTAAAAAGTAGCTCTTAAAGACTATATTTACGCTATCATACTCTCTGGTAGCACAATTTTTTGTGTAGCTATAGTGATAATTTTCACTACAATTTCGCTACAGTTTTCAGGCAGTTCGCACAAAATCTGAACCATGGACCGCGGTCATTAAGTGGGCTGGTGCAATCCTGACTGAGCCACGGACAGTTCGAGCAAACGGTCACACGCTGGCCCCACCCTTACTGATCACCCCTTACTGGTAGGCTTAACTCAGGGGTCGCAACCGAAATGTTAAGAAGAGCCATTTTGTCCTTTCAACAAAAATGAAACCACCTTGGGAGCTGCAACATTTGTGTCCGTTTTACCATCATGGCTGTAAATATGTCTCAGTATGTGCTGATGTGCTAGTACAAGCTAAAAATATAAACAAAACTGCAGACTTACTTTGATCTGCTTTAAGCTTTAGCTCAGCTGTGGCCGCTTTTCTCGCACCTCAGTCAGGAAACTTTTCCGCGAAGGTTTCTTGTAAAATGTCTCTCAATGTTTGACTTTTTACAAGGCTGAAGTCAGTTTCTCATTCGCCAGCTTCTCGTTCGAATTGTCCCATTCTACCTTAAATGGTGCCTGAGGTGCCAGATTGTACTGCTGCGCCATTTAAGGTGGAACGGGATAATTCGAACGAGAAACTGGTGAATGAGAAGCAACTTCAGCTTCACGACTTGTTGTAGATCAAACGTATCAGGAAACCAGCTGAGTGCTTATAAATGCTTCAGCGTTATAAATGATCTTCAGCGTTAAAGGTTGGTGAAATAGCAGTTATGCGTTAACTCCAGCGTTTAAGACCATTTACCGTGAAACTGTGTTAGAACTGTATGTTATAATGATTTTGCAGCAAAGGAGGATTATGTTATTTTACCTAAAATCTAGTTCTGCTGTGGAGCCGCATCAGCTCTGCAGCAGTGGAGAGATTATTCAGCTGCGCAGGCCTGATTCTCACCCCGAACAGAGCCAGGGTCACTGATGAGAATTTTGAGGCTAAAGTGTTGCTGAAGTTTAATATAGGACTCTGAATATCATGTCTGTACATCTTGCTGAAATATTCAAATTGGAGCAGTTGACAATGCTTTGCACAAAATTGTTTGGTGTGTATACGGTTATTTTTGTTAGGAAAAACCTGGAATGATTGCCTTTACCTAGTCTAAATTTTTGTTGGATATCACGCCTTTGGTTGTGTAAGTTTGATAGTTGGTTACACTTAAACTCATTTTTGGTGATCTTTTTGTATATTTGCAGCTTTTCAATTGTATGTTTCTTTCTGGCACAAGATTAAATGCAGTGTCTTGTTCACACTGTCAGTTGGGCTTGTTTGGTGTGCCAGGTGGAGATTCACAAACATTCTGACGATCGCGCTTTGAAAGTAGCTAAAAAGTAGTGCACTACTTTTCAAAAAGTAGCCACTACTTTTTCTGGAAAAGTAGCTAAATTGTAGCTAGCGACACATTTTGGGAAAGTAAAAACTACAATTTTTTCAGTAGCTATCCCAACCCTGCATTTAAAAGTTCCAATAAAATGTGTAATACACAATTACCTACGAGTAGTTGTTCACAAGAATGATAAGTTTAGAATAATCATGTTTCATATTTAAATAGAAACTGATGCACAAACCTTATATTTTGCTCCTTTTTGCCTATGCATACGACATCTATATATCCACAGGATAATATGTCATTGGTAAGGTTAGGTAGGTCTTTAGCTGTGGCACTTGTCACCTGAAACATCACTTTATTGCAAATAAAATGTGACATTTAGACTATAATAATATTCACCACATAAAATATACTTTACTGATCAGCTCTCTGGTTTCTAAATATGTGACATCATCTGAGGTAAGGACCAATTTGTCAAAATGTCCTGTGGCAAGGTGTAGTACCATTCACGCATAAAATTTGGTGGTGGACTCCTTGAGCCAAGCTTGCAGCAAAAATTTCCCCAAAAGTCTTAAGAATATGCACACAACAACAAACGATATATTTACTAGTAATAATTATCAATCAATAACTGAAGTAACACTGGTCAAGGGCAGTTACTGAGTAGGTACTGAGTCTTCCCTTTTTGGTCAGAGCTTAGTTTAAAGAAATGTGTTTTAATTAAGTGTATTACAACAGCACTACTAATGCAACTCCTCTCAAGATATGGAAAGCACACCATAAAATGACTGAATAAAATTCTCTCAACCTATTGAAAGTACTTGAAAGTGATTACTGATGAGATAAAAAGTATGTAAAATAATTAATATCCAAATAAACAATAAAGAATCAGTAAAAAATTGCCAGTTAATTCCTTCAATGCTCCTGTATCTACACTGGCTTTACCCACATATAACACACATGCATGGGAAATTATGGGGTGCTTTTCTTTTGTCTTTTGTCGCTGCCATAGTTGAAGACCACGCTGGAGAAAGTTAGCTCTTGTAATGCAGATTGAAAATTTATTTGTCCACCTGGTCAGCAGTTTTTTGCAAGATGTCGTCAAGGCTGGGAAAAAGGTTATATTAATGATATCTTTGTACTTTTTGTGTTATTTTTTTAAAATAAAACTTTTATTAATAAACGTTCAGCGAATTAATTGACTTCACACCTTTGAGCCGCCTCTCGTCCCACATCTGAGCTGTAATCGCCAGCGCAGTGCACACAGCCGCTCAGTGGGGTTTAAAGAAAAAACTTATTTACTAATGTTTACAGCGCTGGATTTCTATGGTAACAGAATGAATGACATCACCAATAGGAACCCATATAAGGGACTTTAGGGACTCAGTGTGGCCAGCCAATTATAATGTGGGCACAATACAGCTGGGGTCCAGCTCTAGTCCTGCAGACATGCTGTGCTGTAGAAATCATTTCCTACCCTAATCTAACCTTCAGTTAACTTGAACTGTAAGTAAAGCTTTAAAAGGATGCCAGAATCTTGAACATATGTTCCTAAATTCACTTCAGTTAGTTTATGCTTTCCTGTTTTCTTTTCTAATAAATAAATACATAGCTCTAATAGACTAGAGTGCGAGATGTGGACGGCCAGGTCACATGCAAAAATATAAAGTGTAACAGAGTAATATTATTTGTAGTCTTGCAGAATATGGCAGCATTAATCATTAATCTGACAATTAGACAAGAACCAATAAAGAAGATCAAGTTTGCATTAATTACAGGTAGTTTGCTATTTAATTTGCTTTAGAATCTTACATCTATATAATGCACGTCTGTTTAAATTTAATCATTTTTTTTACTTAATTATTTAAGTATTGAGATTGTTTAGATTTAAAGCGGTGTGTAAAAACTGACAATAAATACTTGTGAAATACTTGTGTAGGAGACAGTTCTGGGGAAGATCAGTCTTCTAAAGCACAAACTAAAACACACTTGAATGTTGAATGTTTCAAATCATCAAAGTAATTTTAATATTAGACAAAGAGTTACCCAAGTAAACACAAAATGCTGTTTATAAATGATTTCATTTATTGAAGGAAAATGCTGTTCAGCACTACCTGGCCAAAGTCAACCAGTTAACCAAATTCAATTGACTGTTGGGTTCAATTTCACTATCCACACACAAGCATGATTACTGCCTGTTGAATCTAAACATCACTTAAAACGTACCTGTCTGGCAATGTGTAGCAGGCTAGATGGTCTCAAAAAGCAGCACGTGATGCCACATACTAAAGAGATTCAGATACAGATGTGAAACAAAATCACTGAAATCTGCCAGTCTGGAAAGAGTTACAAAGCCATTGCTAAGGATCTGGGACTCTAGCAAACCACCGTAAGAGTCAGAAAACTTGGAACAGTGGTAAACATTCCCAGAAGGAGAAGGCCTACCAAAATTCAACCAACAGCGCATCAATGACTCATCCAGAAGGTCACAAAAGAACGCAGACAACATCTGAAGAACTGCAGGCCTCACTTGGCTCAGTTCAATGGTCAATGTATATGATTCCACAATAAGAAAGACACTGGTCAAAAATGGCATCTATTAGAGAGTTGCAAGGTGCAAACTACTGCTGACCAAAAAGAACCCAAAGGCTCATTTTGCGTTTGTCAAAAAGCAAAATTAACTTTTTGGAGTGGCTGAGTCCAAGTCTGACATGAATCCCACTGAGATGCAGTAGCGAGACCTTAATCGGGCAGGTCATGCTCGTTTAAAAGCTTGTTAAAACAGGCTCCATGATTGAGAGGGATTGGGCCTCATCGAAGGGGTATTGGAGTCGTGTGCAAAATATTAGTACCAGTGATCGTCAAACAAAGAAACCACCAAAGAAAGGTGTTGAGAGGAATGTTAAGGATGGCGACCTGTCTACCATGAGAGCAATACCCTCAATACCCTCATATTGCTAGGCTTGGATTTCCTGGTGGCTAGTAAGATGATTCTTCATATACATCAGGGTAAATATATCATGCCCAATGGAAAGTCTTATAGATTTGTGACAAAAGCAAGAACAGAGCTTAAGTGGGTCAACAGAGGAGGTGGAATTTCTACATGGCAGCAGGAGAGGATAAGCCCCAAACAGATGGGAAGTTCTTCTTTTCGCAACCTGAGATTGTTCACCCACTCTTACAGAAGTGGTCATCTGTCTGGACGGAGGAAAGAGGATCTACTGAGGTAGTACAACACCAGATCATTACTATGGAGGAGATGCCTGTTCGAAAAAGAGCATACCAGACTTCTGTCCAAAAACGGGAGATTATTAAGGAACGTACAGAAGATGCTGAGGGATGGAGTGATCGAACCGTCATCTTCCTCCTGGGCTGCTCCAGTGGTCTTGGTGCCAAAGCCAGATGGAACCTTTCGCTTTTGCGTAGACTATCGTGGCCTCAATGCAAAGACTCTTCTGGATGCTTATCCCATGCCATTAGTCCATGATATCCTGGAGTCCATGCAGGGTGCAGCTTTTTTTAGCACGCTGGATTTATTGAGTGGATACTGGCAAGTGAGGATGGATGAACAGAGCAAACAGAAAACCGCTGTCATTACCCCACAGGGCCTGTTCCAATTCAGAGTGATGCCTTTTGGTTTAAAAAATGCGGGTGCCACGTTTCAGCGACTAATGGAGCAGGTTTTGGGAGAGTTAAGAGGGAAAATATGCTTTGTTTATATCAACAACATAATTGTTTTTTCACAAACCCCAGAACAACGTCTTAAGCACTTGGAAGCCGTGTTCTGGAAGTTGCATCAAGCACAGTTGACTTTGAACATCAAAAAATGTCGCCTGTTCCAAACCCAGCTTCCCTTCCTTGGGCATGTAGTGTCTGCTTGGGGAGTGGAAGTGGACCCCTTTAAGGTGGAGGCTATTTGTAAATATCCACCTCCCACTGATTTGAAAAGCCTACAATGATTTTTGGGACTTGTGGGCTGGTACCACAAATTTATTCCCCTGAGAGAGAATGCTTGGTGGTCGTCTGGGCAGTAGAGAAATGGAAGCATTACTTGGAAGGCACTACATTTGACATTTACACCGATCATAGTGCGCTGACTTGGGCCTTTAACTCTCCAAAGATTACATCTAGGTTAACACGGTGGACAATAAGACTACAAGCTTTTGAGTTTCGAGTGCACTATAGGAAGGGGTGTTGTAACGTAGTTCCTGATGCACTGTTGAGAGCCCCAATAACGAGTGAGGGTAACATCTGTGTGGCGATGGCCAAAACGTACTGGTGCGATTTACCTACTTCCCTACAAGACCTCGAAACTGCTCAAGCTTCAAGCACAATCTGCCAGCAAATGAGAGAGTCAGGTCCGGAGACAAAAATGGGACGTGTGCAATACCAGGAACAACAGGGGGTTTTGTACCAGGGTGTACCCTCCAAATATGGGGGTTACAATTATCAGTTAGTAGTGCTGGAGGAGTTGGTCAAGCAATTTCTTGACTACTTCCATAGCAGCCCATTTGGAGGCCATCTGGGACGTATGAAAACCCTAAGAAAGATCTTGGAGGTAGCGTGGTGGCCTACCATACGACAGGATGTATGGACTTATGTTAAAGAATCTCAAATATGCCAGCAGTACAAAAACCCGAATGTTAGACCTGCAGGGTTAATACAACAGACAGAAGTACGTCGGGCAGGAGAGATGGTTGACATTCCCAGTGAGCCGGTGCAGGAATACAATTCTTATGGTCGTTGTTGATTATTTCACCAAGTGGGTGGAGTTATTCGCCATGAGGGATGCCAAGACAGCTCGCGTATGTGAAATCCTGAGGAATGAGATTTTTACGCGTTGGGGAGTACCTGCATTTATTGTGTCTGATCGAGGGCCTCAGTGGACAAGCGACCTCATGGCCAAGCTCTGTGACTGCGGGGTAGCCCAGAGAATGACAATAGCATACCATCCCCAGACAAATCTCACGGAGAGAGTAAATCAAACCTTGAAGGTTATGCTTGTTCATTTGTGGGGAAATATCATCAGGACTGGGACAGATGGTTAACCGAATTACGTTTGGCCATTAACACCGCCGTGCATGAAGCCACCGGGGTCTCGCCTGCTGTGCTGGCTTTAGGACATCCAATTAAGGGCCCATTGGAACGTCTCATACATAAAGCCCCTTTGCCGGACACTACAGCATATCACACACTTCACCATCATGATATACTTCTAAAAGAGGTAGAAAAACACATGGGAGTAGCAAGATCCAGGCAAGCTAGATATTATAATGTACGGCGCAAAAGTGTACAGTTTGTGGCCGGCAGTCTGGTATGGATTAGGGCACATCCTTTGTCTAAAGCGGCAAATAGATTCTCAGCCAAACTTGCACCCAGGTGGAAGGGACCAGCTAAGGTTGAGAAGCAGTTAGGTCCTAACAATTACAGAGTACGGTGGGGTACGGACAAGGAAAAGGTTGATAACGTGAATGTGGTGGACCTGAAGCCATATTATGGCCCTCCTATGCTGCTGGGGGGGGGCTGCTGGGGGGGAGTCTGGAAGTATGGACTCTTGGCGCTGAGGCGGATCATCGGAGGTTCGACGGAGTTTCTTGTTTCAAGGAATTCCATTGCTTCACGTTGAAAATGGTCAGTGAGCTACTGGGTTTCAAGGGGAGACGCCGTATCTCCCAGACGCTCTCTCGCTCTCTGCTGCCCCATGCTTTGCTGATGATGGATTGGACATTGAACTTTGTTTATATATAAAGAAATGATGAAACGAAACAAACTTTTAGCCAAGGTGTATGTTGAATGCTGGTTTTGTATGTATTAGTGTTAATGTGGTGATAGGGGTGTGGGTGGATATTGGTCTAGGGAAACTAGAGGTTTGGGATAATGTTGGATGTTTTTTTGTTGCATTAAAAAACAAAATCAAGCATGAATGAATAAGGTATGCGTGGTGGGTCTGAAGCGAGGGGGAAATTACGCCGCCCCGGCCATTTGGAAAGGTGTTTGTAAACCATCCAGTTAGGAATTCCTTAGGGGTTGGATGCAGTTTATTTCAGATATTTGTAAACATTAAGGATTCTTTTAATATAAATAGGAATATTGCTACAATAGAAGAAATCAGGTGAGGGGCAAATACTTTTTCACAGTACTGTACTTGTATGAATAGATTAAAAAATACATTTCTGGCCAAAATGTTACCTCAAAACTATCACAAAACCGTGTCCGAATCATCAGACAATGTAATCAATCATAACCAGCTTGTGTATTAATTTTCTATGAAAGAGCTTTTAGAAGCATTAAACACTTCAGTCGTCTGATTCCCATCACCACCACTGTGAGTTGATCAGTTTCTCAAAACTTTTATTTCACAGTAAACCACTCTGAATTTGTGAAAGGTTGGTGGAATTATCCTTTAACTGCCCTCCTCCAAACATGTGATAACCTGGAACATAAACCAAATAACATGTATTAAGTAGAGAAGCACTTCTGAATTTTCATTTATGGCATGTACATGTATCACATTATCTCATTTTTCTGACTTATAAAAACACTAGATATATGAGCTTTACTGCTTCTTCTGCTGGCATTCATTTCCTCTCCTCCCTGGCTAACCTGATCCTAGGTTGGCACGCTGCATCGAAACCAATCATGTTGCTGTATCTGCTGCAAATTAGGCCTCCTGGTTGGATTGGACTGCAGACACCAGCCAATTAGATTACGACATTCTGTACAGAGTGACGGGATTGGATGGGAGAAAGATGCTTCACAACTACACTTTCTTTATATACTTCATTTTTTCTCTACATTTTACAGGCACTACCATGTAACAGATGTAACTATAACATGCAAAATAAACTATTATATACATTTAGGAACATTTAACATGACCTGCAAATTCTTCAGCTTTTACTCTGCGTATTCATCTCCAAATACAGATTTTGTTTTCAGTCTTTGTTCCTCTGGACTCAGATACAAGGTTAAAGGTATCAACCACTGTCATTTCCACACTTGTTTACCAGGATGCTCTCATTTATCTCACCATCAGAGAGGCCATCTCTGAAGTGCAGACCCCCACCAGTGATATCATCATCATCAGCAAAGGGAAGGTACCCGCAAACCATCCTGAACATTAGGACACCAAGGGACCGAAGTGTTGCTGGACCAGCATGATACCTTTCCTTCCAGAAGAAACTCAGGAGGGCAGTATTCATCCGTGCCTGAGAAAATGAAAGAGGGAGAGAAATAAGCAGAGCTGAGCACAAGCATTAATTTCCATACTAACACTGAACAGCCGCAGCCAAAGTCAATCAGTTTGACCTCCAAGGTGTCCTGGTTGATCAATAAGTTTTCCAGTTTGATGTCCCGGTGCAGGAAACCTGTAAATAAGAATCATTTGGATAATTATAGAGCACCTTGAATAAAATGAAATGTAGCTGATTTAGGTAATCTGGGCAATGAACTGACCTGGCTTGGTGGCTTTCCTCTGTTTTATAGTCCTCCTCATGGGCTCTTTCACTGCCCCCTTCCTCTTCTTCTTTGCTGGGGCTTCAGTGTTAAGACCTCCAGCACTACAACAGGTTCTTTCTTAGCAGAGCAGTTGTTTGTTCTCTGCAGGACAGTCTGGCTACAGCCCTCCTCTGACCTTTTTCTCTTTCCAACTGCATACAGGATCATCATTTGAATATTAAAAATAATTTCATACAACATAACCTGAATATATCTACGGTAATTATAATACTAGAAAGATACACTGCTTTATATGCTAATTTTCATGGTGATGTGTACAGGCACTTGTACTGTACTAGTTATCATAAAAGTCTCTGATTAGGGGCTTTTTTAAATCTCAAATTCAAAATCTAAAATCTGATGGAATCTAGACCTTAATCTTAATAGAACACAGCAAACTGACACAGCATTAATGTACACAATTAAACTCAGTGTGGAACAACCTTTGGGTTCAGAGTGCTGTTCCATCATCTGCTGTATGAGCTGAAAACAGCCAGCAGTTTCACTTTATTCTGAAAGATTTAAATATAAATTATACAAACTAGACGTGTGAAATGTTTGTCCCTGTCGACTGACTGGAACTGGAAAAATTGCTCTTGCAGAAAGTGTATACGTCATCCGTTATGACGTCATAAATAGGGGGTTCTGATTGGCGCGTGTTGCCATGGCGCTGTTTAGTATTTTCATCATGTGAACTGAATTTGTGTGTATTTAAAACTGTCAGATGTTTCTAAAGAAAACACGAGTCCATAGAAAAATCCACTGAACTGACTCGAATGATGCAGTGAGAAGCCGTTTATCTCGTTTGTGAATGTATTTGAGAGTTAAAGCCACGCCCCCTTATTGTAGCAAAATGTGATTCTGTTACTCATTACACAAGTTCGCTTCTCTCTGTAATTCCTATTTGTGGTCAGTAGATGGCGGAATGTATCTGATAGAAACAGTCAATGTGTGTAGAAAAACTGCTGCACGGCTCAGCTGTTTGGGGCTGTTGACTTAAGTAAATGATTATCATCTCATAGCTTGGAGACTGTTTGGGGATATATACAGCAGTCAAAGAAAGGCTGTAAATACTTTGCTATTGTGTGGATTTTAGTATGAATGGCTCTTAAAATGTGTAATAAGTTAATACGTTGTACATTGATAAGTGCGTAAAATGATCTCTGACGTTTTTAATATTACACTGCACCCTAACCACCTTTTTGGTATTATACTAAATTTGGTGACAACAGTGAATCACAGTCACCTTATATTGCATATTCCTGAAATCAGCTCATCTCACTCAGTGTACATAATGTTACCCACATCAACACTGGGTTTATAAATGCTCAGCTTTGGGCTGTAAGAAGGAGACAGTTATGATCACTGTCTCTCTCTGCTTAGTTCTTAATAATAAGCCATAACTAAACTAACTTTTTTGTGTGTCTGTAATGAAAGTTTTTTTCTGGACTTTTGGTGTTTTTTGTCCATCATCATCTCCATCTACTAGCACAATCTGTACAAAATAAAAATGTAGCTAATGCTACTGCGCACTGAATTGACGCCATTAAACTGGCAGCCTCCTTAAACACGTTTGTCAGTGTGGTAGAGTATTTCCAGAAAACCTGTAGAGAGAATGACCACTCTGCAATTTTTTTCTGCGGTTTTCTCAAACGCTAGAGGTTGCGCTCCCGAGTGAGTCCAAAATGAATGGGTATCTCACCCCAGATATTTAAATAAGAAAATGAAATTAAAATCTATAGTTTCCCTTTTGGTCCAATAGCATGAATAGCCTAAACACAGGTCATGTTTAGCTTATCTGAACATTATATTCATAAAAAGTCTAATCAAAATTGCAACGCTTCCTCTAGTTGAGTATGTTATCTCAATGTGTGTTTAATTAAGTAATGTAGCATTTAATCATAGATACGATGAAGTCCACAAAACATTATGGTGAAGGTATGTAGGCCAAGTACATGATATTAAAGCATAATAATCTTCTGTTACAAAAATCTTGCCTTAAACCTCCGTAAAACCGTGTCTTTAGTGGGTTTAAGATAAACCTCAGTTAAACCTGGGATACAGCAGCATCTAGTGGCAAATGTGTGATTTTTAAATAACCACAGGTGCACTTTAAACTGCAACTTCAGAGGACACAGCAACTGAGTTTAAGAGCCCACATGGCTTGGGCAGGTTTAAACTGAGGTTGAACTATAAACCGCAGCTAAGCTAATGACTGTCCAATTGCCCTGATTTGTTTTGTCCTGTGTATATGCTGTAATGCTATAGACTTGCTACGAGCATAACTTATCAAACTTCAACACCATTACAAAACACCAGTCACCAGTCCAACTGTGGACTACTATTGTAAAAGCAACTTAACATGCACACTTGATCAACATTGCTGGTTTAAGTGGGGTACTTTAGTGTGGTTTCCAGTCTTATTATGTCAGTTCAACATGCAGCAGTGTCAAAGGACTTTTTAAGGGGAACAATATATGTACATATACAACGTATCAGCGTTTAAACATTTTTATTTACTGCAGAGCGAAATAGAGGCGATTTTCAAAAAAGCCATTTATTTTTCCCGTAAAGAAATCTGCTTAGACCTGAAGCTCCTGATATAAATGTGGCTTTGATATTGATATTGATAACAAACAGGTTGGGTATTCCTGGGTATTTATGGTGGGCGAAGGAAGGCATGTTATTGAGAGAGAAACACTACCTAATAGTAATCATATGCTGTCCAAATCATAATCATATGCTGTGTCCAAAACCACATACTACCATACTAATTAGTATGTCAAATCTAGTATCCCACCATTAGACCATTCATTAGTACAGTATGTATAGCATGGACTTCTGACCCTCCTCCTGGAGAGATACTTTCCTGCAGAGCGTAGTTTTGGCCACATTTTGCCACACCTTCTCCAGCTAATCACCCTCTTCCTAAGTCCCTGATTGGCAGGATCAGATGTATTAGAATTAAGTAAAGAGTGGGGCAGCTTAGTGGATACCTGTTGGAACTCTGCAGCAAAGTAGCTCTCCAGGAGGTGCGTTGGAGACCACTGATAGACAGTATAGTGGTGTGTGGTTTTGGGTGCAGCCACAGTCTAAGCCTGTACCCACAGAAATGCTTCTGATTATGTATCATTGGATTTCCATTTTTTTTCAGAAGCAGAATCTCATGCTTTTTCCGATTTATAACATTTATCACAGAATACACGCTTGCACTCCAAGCCTTTTGAGTTGGTTTTATTCATTTTCATGAAGTGCAAATGCATATCTCATTTTCTGTGTATTCTCTGTGATTAAAAGGCTTTAGAAAATTTACAGTCAGGCAATCATTATATTTACATGTAGGTCTGTGGTTCTTCAGGTGACTGAAAGAGCTGCATTAAATCATTGGAAGACGCCCATTTGTAATGGCAAACAGGAGACAGTGGTCAGTCCAGTTTGCCTAGGTGAGGGTAATTACTGGCATAATGCTGCCATCTGCTGGCTGTATCTCACCCTGCACATCTCTCATTGCCTCATTCACTTACTCAGTAGGGTTGAATGGTTAGGTTTGAGGTTTAGTTGTTTAAAAGATGCAGCTATTTTGGAAAATTTAACTTCAGATTATAGTGAGGCTTGAGCTTGGTAAATAAATGTTTGAATACCAACTAAACACATTCATGTCCCAAACAGGTCTTTATGAACAGTTTCCTTTTCCTTTAGAATTAAACAGGTTGTTTTTTGTCACTGTGCTTCTAAGACTGATACAAGTAATTGAGCTCTTCTGATTGGCTGCCCTGCATTGTGCCTCGTTCAAAAAGCTGTCCAGTCTGGGTGTGGAAATGGGCGGAGTTAAACAGTAACAGGAGGATATATACCCTTACAAAAAATTATACTTAAAGTTCATTTCATTAAGTAAACTTAAGTTCAAGTATACTTCCCAAGTATACTTTACGTAGTATACCAATATCAATGTTCTAGTGGTATTTGTAAGTTCTCTATTTCAGTACTTCTTGGGACTAAATTGGCCCACTTTTTAGTTTATAAAAGTATACTTTGAAGTATACGACAAGTAAAATTCTATATACCCATTGGCCGGACTGCATGTCTTTGGACCCTGGAAGGAAACCGGAGCACCCGGAGGAAACCCAAACAGGACTTTGGTCACCCAGCTGGGGAATCGAACTCAGGCCCTTCTTGCTGTGAGGCAACACGTGACTTTATACATAAAACAGGAACAGTAAGACTTTCAGCTGGCTAAAGCATGTGTTTGCAAGCTTTGATATCTGCCAAAGGGGTCTAGTAAGTACTGACATCATAGGGTGTTCAGACTTTTGCACAGACCACAATTGCTTTTATTTTCTATTTTTGATTTTTTTCGTAAAGTTTTTTTTAATTACATATAAAGTAATTGTTCTAAAATGTTCCTTCTTAGTAATAGTATTTCATCTTAATGTTAACTCATAACTAACTCTGCTTTCAAACTGTGTATAACAGTGCATGATGCAGTGCTGCTGGGTCTGGTGGGCACTCTGCTGGTGGACAGTGAGGAAGAGGTTCTCTACTGCTTTGTTCCTCTCCAGCACGCGTGGCTGCACCCAAGCCTGGTCAGTCATCATAACCTGCTTTGTCTGTGTGAGGAGGTGGCCATTATAGAATGTAAGAGTCACCTCTTCAGGTCCATAGGCAAGCACCCACTCTGTTTAAAAGTTATCTTGTTTTATTTTAATTTTAAATAGCCTCTAATTATTTTATTATATGTTGAGATGCCAGTTTATTAGGTACACATTTCTTGTATCTATGCTCATTGGGCATTTTATCAGAAACATCTACCAAACATGTACCCTTACTGACTGTAGCTTAGAGCTGGGCAGTATGACAATGTTTATTGTTTATAATTTATCACAATATGTCACAATATGTTTTTCTGAGTATATTGTCTGTATATTGTTAGTACTTCTTCACTTCTCAGCTGCATGTTAGATTAAAAAAGAGAGCATAAATAGTCTTGTTTAATTGATTTAGTGCAGCAGTATGTTAATGGTTTTTTGAGTATTTTTAAATGTGGCACTACTTTGTCTGTTCTAATTGATCAAATGTCAGAAAAAATAAATATAATAATATATAGTGTAGTGTAAAAAACTTCCTGATGTATCGTGATATTACATTTTGCCATATTGCCCACTTCTACTGTAGCTCATCACTTGATGCAGACTTTATCAGCAACCTTCTTCCCTGTGCATCAGTGGTAAGGAAGCATCATGGAACCAGATATTATTTGAGTGGTGAAGCACTCTCAGCATAGCAGTGACACAAGGAATGTTTTTTAATAAACTGGCAACTCAGTCTATTAATATGGCCTATTATTAAGTGCCTTCAAACATGGCAGTGTTATGAGTGCCTTCTTGTGTCTGTTTTTTATTCAGATTGCAAAAACCGAAAGTTTGTAAATATGGATTTCAGTTGAAAGTTGTTCTTCCTCTAAATTAAAATATGGAAAAAGAAGAAAGAAATTACAGCTAGGTATATAGATTTCTTGCAGTGGCATCTCAAAAACTACAAAAAAGGATAAGGACCAGGGCAATTAAAACAGTCCCTGCAGTAGTAGTAGTCTTATTTCTCAAACCTTAACTGGGATTGTAAAAAGTATAATTGCATTGTTAGTCATTTTGGGCAGCTGTCATAGTTATCCGACAGCCAAATCTGCACCGCAGTATTTCACAGCATTTTCCTGAAATGCATTTGACAGATGGATAACATTCTGAATGAAAAATATGCTACACCAGCATACTGTGGTTTGGGAGTTTTAAATCAACAGGGCGAGTTCTGGCAGCTGTTGAAAGCTGACCTGCGTTTGTTTTTGTTCATTAAAGCCAATTTCCTGCAGTCCAGGACAGTTCTGCTGCCGGAGCTGTTCAGCCATTACAAGGGGCTGTGTGATGAAGCCAAAACAGTGAGCATGACTGACTTTATAAAAGCACTGTAGGAGCTGAGGGGTATGGAGCAAAATAGAGATCCTTACAAAATTTTTACAAAACATGTACAGTTTTTAGGAGAAATTTAGAAGGCCCTTAGTATGGAGAACAAACAGTACTAAATTATTGATTGTGCCTGTAACATTTTGCACCGCATAAAGAAGTTGAACATATGTGCAGAACGTAGCAGAAAGAACTTTTCATTATTTTACAATGTCGTTTCCCTTTAGATGCAAGTGATTTGTGTTCAGAAGGCCAACTGAACTGTGTGGTGGAGCCTCGTTATGTTCTGACTCTGAGCCTACTGGTGAAGTACCCAGACTCCTCACTGGGCCAGCTGTGAATGGACAGCAGATTGTGCATCACAGGCAACGATGTGCTCTTTCAACACACAGAGTGAGTCTGGGGGGTTTACTGGTGTTGGGAGTTTGGATTTTTTTTTTCCAAATTTTCTCCTTAATTTAGTCATTCGCTAAGAGGGCGAAGGCAAGCAGAGGCTTCCTCCGAGTCATGTGAAGCCAGCTATTGTATCTTTTCGAACTGCCACTAACGCAGCCTCATCAAACAGTTGAACATGTTTGAAGGAGAACGCTAACCAGCAATTCTGTTACGTCAGCTGACTGAGTGATGGGGGAGGAGAGCGCTCGGCCAATTGTGCTCTCTTGGACTCCTGGCCACAGACGGCTGTAACATCACCAAGGATTGAAGACGTGATCTCCAGATGATAGGGCCGATGCTTAGACAGTTGTGCCACTCTTTTGGCATGCTTTTGGGAATCTAGGTCATCATTAGGGTGGGATATTGTTGGGAGGTGGAATGCTGTTCGGAGTTTGGCATGTTATTGGGACTTGGGTTTGGGATGATTTGAGATGATGTTATTAAGGGGTCTGTGTCATCATTAGGGTGGGATGTTGGGAGTTTGGCATGTTGTCAGGAGCATGAGACACAGAGGTTTAGGATGCTGTTGCAAATTTGGGAGTCACTTTTGTCATTGATTGCTGTTTGCAATGTTACAGGAACTGGTTGGGAACGTCTCATCTGCCTCTGACAAGGACTGCAAAAGAGCTGCCCTGCCTTTGTGCTTACCTAGACAAGCAGGACAGAATTTACCTGGCGGTCAAAGAGACTCTGAGAGAGTTTTTGCATAGAATGGAGGGTATGGAGGGTGAGAACACAGCATTCCAACAAATATACTCACAGGCACAAGCAACCCTCATCATTTAAAAGAGAGAACTTTTGGCTTGAATGTGTTTTTTCCCCTTCTTTTTTTAACATTGTTTTTGGTGCCATGTTTTGGTCTGTCTCAGTGATATTTACCCTTTGTAAAGTTATTAAAGTTTATGCTGGAACTCACTGTTACTCTATTCACTTTAAAACTCTTAGAAAGATATGGATATGTGAAATATAGCTTTGCCCAGCACAGCTTATCCACTTTTTGATCAGAGAAAATAAATCTGACTCTTATGCACACTGTAAGCCAAGATCAGCCCAAACAAAAATGGACAAAAACACTAAGTCACCCTCTTTTCAGATGTTGCTAAACTAACCACTAAAGTGGTTTTCAACATAGGAGCTGTGTGGAGTTTATAATGAATGTGAAATCCTGTCCCCCAGCACCCTGAGTTCCTCTTCATCTCTGCTAAGAGTAGATGGATTGTGTTTGTGGAGAGTCTACTGGTTAAAGGCGACGGCCAAATGTTCCGGGATATTCTCAACTTCCTGAGATGTGGCCACCTCCTGCTGCCTGTGGACTTCAGGTGAGGATCTTGAGAAAGGTTTTTTGGATAGAGAGGAATGTTTATGGCTGAAATGTTTTCAGTGAAAATATGCCACTAACTCGACAAAAACTTTTGAAACGTGGGCTAAAATACACCAACTCAGGCACTCGTGTTTTCAGGCAGTGGCCTTTGCTTTGTCATGAGATCGAGACCAAAGATTGACTAATCTTTGCATTCATAAATTAGGAGGCCAACAAGTAAAGAATAGATCACTCTTTTTAAATAAAACATTATTATTTACAGCTGTATTTCAGTAAAAAACACTTCAGTTTTCCCCTTACCTCAAATGTAGTCAGTCAACCTAGACATGTTTTTTGAAGTTTTGCACTGGAGCTACGCACGGACAAAAGCGTGGACAAAGTTTACACCAAGATGATGCTTTTAGCTATGTGCCATACTTTGGCTGATTTCTAAAGGTAACAGTATGTTTTACACATTATCTGAAATGAAATAAGCAAGTATGTTTGAGCTTGGTTAACATCTCAGTGCAGTTTAGGCAAAAGTGATAAAGGGGGCATTCAGACAATTTTTTTTTCCATTGTTGTCTATGGAGCAGTGAGCACCAGAACTGAAAAGCACTTCTCTGTCTTGCACAATGTGCCTCACATTTTTAAACCATGCAATTGGAAAAAACATAAGCTTTTCTCTTAGTACCACGACAGCTAACCAGGCAATATCGAGGATGCAAGTTTTGGCAGTTTTCAAATAGTCTGAGGTGTACAGCTCTCCACGCAAATATTACCACACTGAACATTAAAAATGGTTTTCTATTTATTATGTCACTTTTTGAATGTTATCGCTTCTCGTCATCTTTTATGTTCTCTCAAATCATTGAAATTGCTGTATCATGTTTACCTGCTTGTCAATAAAATGTGTTTGCCTGGCCTCAAGAAGCACGTCATGCTTCTTTTTAAGCATGCAGCACGGCATGCCTTGCGTTTAAAGGGGCATCGTCTGAACCCTCCACCCCATGCTGTTAGCACAGTGCAAATTGATGAGACATTATTTGTTAGCACCTTTTAGCCCTAGCTCCAGTAAACTAAAGTTTGGTCAAAACATGTCATGTCTGATCAACTACATTTGAGGTGAGGGGACAATTGTGTAGGTTTTTGCAAAACTGTTCATGAAACTTTCACGCTCTGAGTACCAGGCCACAAGTACAGTCATATGTAAAAATTTGAGTACACCTGGCCAAATTACATGTTTTGTTGATTTTCTAAGTGAAAATAACATCCTCTACAGGGAACAGACCTAAAATATTCTACAACTTTTGTATATCCCACAACTTTTGTACAGGTCACATGTTAAATGTAGCAAATAAACAGTAATTGTACATTAAAATGTGGAGAAACTTGTTTTCTGTACAGGACCTGCACTTATTTTCACTTAATAAAGAAACTAAAGAAAATATGTAATTTGACTAGAGTGCAACATTTTTTGCATACAACTGTAATAAATGACAGCTTATTCTGATTGGATTTCAGTGTTCCTTATTGTGATTTGTGTTTGTGTTGATGTCAGGGTCTGGTGTAAAGCTAAGGAGCAGAGTAGGGCCACATCCTCCACTCTACCCCAGTTCATTAAGTATAAGCATCACTTCATGTACTCAGGTCTCCACAGCGAGGTTTGTACTTGCATGTCTAGACAAGCAAACAGTATCTAATGTAGCACCATTCCATTTAAATAATTAATGCTGAATTAATACTGGGGAACCACTAGCTGAAGCAGCATTATCTGATACAGTTGGAATGCTGACAGAATCAACTCAAGATAGATCTACACTTTCAGGCTCTTCTTCCTTGCTCACTGTAGCAACATGCTTCAGGAATTTAATTTAAAGTTGTGGTTGAAGTGACAGCCCCCACTTTACCAGGAGGCTGTGGGATGTTTTAGTTGAGGGATCGTTTTCAGAGGCCCCAGGATGCATTAATGCAGGTAAAGGGGGGAAGTGCTGAGAGTGAAGGCATTTGCATGACTCAGGACTTAAATTAGCGTCACGTAATTCAGAACCCATAACTCAGAATGTGGCCAGACTACAGCAGGACAGGATGATCTCGCCAAGAATTTGTGGTCAGTTTACTTAATGATGTCAAGATAAGGGAGTAAATGTTGCTCTTTGAGATATAACAGACACGCCCCTGGCGAAATGATATATTTTATTGATTTTTATAGTGACAATTGCTGAACTGTCTACTAAAACTTTTAGACCCATCTAACTAGTCCTAATGAGTCAATTAAGGCCTAATGACTTAATTAAGTTCTGAGACTTTACAATTGTGAAGATGTCCCAGTTGGGAGGATCATTATTTTCTATTTTCTAAGATTTGTGTACAAAAATGTAGTAGTTTACTGCAGTTTGTGTTTCTGTCAAAAGTCAGCAAAATATGTTATTCTGACAGGGCCGCCCAAATGTCTGCTTTCAACTTTCAGCTTGTGTTTAACAGTGGCTAAAACACAAGATGTCTTCAAAGTAGACTAAATAGTCAGCTGCTTCATTAAGTGTACAAATTTAACTGTTTTGTTGATGCAACTCTTAAATATTTTACCTTCCACCACATACACATGCATAAAGTTTATGTTTTTATGGAAGTCACCTCTCCACAGGAGCCAGTGGATGATGGTGAGCATCTGTCAAATCAGGAAGAAAAACCAGACAACACACAGCACACACTAAGAGAAGGACAGTGTATGTGCTTCTGTCAATCCATCTTTCTTGGGCACATCAGTTATAAAGGAACGGATACCTATGAGTGAAGAAAAAAGACAGAAAACAGAGCTCTCACCAGTATCCCTCGTACACCACTCATCTAAACCCTCTGTGAAGCCTGTATCAGTTTCCAGTCCCCCATCACCATGTGAGAAGCTGAGGAAACAGAATAAACATAGGCTTCCATCTGAGAAGACCACACCTCTGGAAGCCTAGGAGACAATAAGGTCAGTAGGGGTGCACAAAATGATGATTTATTATCATTATAAAGTACAACCCCATTTCTAGAAAAGTTGGGACGCTGTGCAAAATGTAAATAAAAATAGAATGCAATGATACGCAAATCATGCAAACCATATTTTTAAAGGAAAATACTACAAAGACAACATATCAAATGTTGAAACTGAGAAATTTTATTGTTAAATTTTTGAAAAATATCTGCCCATATTGAATTTGATGCCAACAACACATTCTAAAAATGTTGGGACTGGGGCATGTTTACTACTGTGTTTCATCACCTCTTCTTTTAACAACACTCTGCAAGCATTTAGGAACTGAGGAGACACTGCTGAAGTTTTGAAAGTGAAATGTTTCCTGTTCTTATTTGATGTGGGATTTCACTTGTCAACAGTTCGGGGTCTCCTTCGTCGTATTTTTCATTTCATAATGCGCCAAATGTTTTCAGTGGTGACAGGTCTGGACTGCAGGCAGGCCAGTTTAGCACCAGGACTCTTTTACTACAGAGCCATACTGTTGTAATACATGCAGAATGTGGTTTGACGTTATCTTGCTGAAATAATCAAGGCCTTCCCTGAAAAAGACGTCTGGATGGCAGCATATGTCGCCAAAACATGTATATATTGTTCAGCATTAATAGTGCCTTCACAGATGTGCACATCACCCATGCCATGTGCACTAATGCACTCCTATACCATCATCCTATACCAACTGTGTACTGATAACAAGCCTGATGGTCTTCAGCCCAGAGGATGCAGAGTCCATGATTTCCAAAAAGAATTTCAAATTTAGATCTGTTGGACCATCTTCTCAAATGAACTCTGGCCCAGAGAAGGTGGCGGCATTTCTGGATCCTGTTTATGTACGATTTCTTTTTTGCATTTTAAAGTTTTAACTTTAGTTAAAACTTTGACAAACTGTGTTCACAGACAGTGGTTTTCAGAAGTGTTTCTTCTGTTCATGTCTGTTTTTATTGCAGTGCCGCCAGAGGGCCTAAAGTTCACGGCCAGCCAATACTGGTTTTTGGCCTTGTTCCTTACATACAGAGATTTCTCCAGATTCTCTGAATATTTTAATGACATTATGTACCGTAGATAATGAAAAGTTCTTTGCTATTTTATGTTGAGAAACGTTATTCTTGAATTGTTGCGGTATTTGCTCGTGCAGTCTTATACAGAGTGGTGAACCCCTCCTCATTTTTACTTCTGAAAGACTCTCTGACATGCTCTTTGTATACCCAATCATGTTACTGACCTGTTGCCAGTCAACCACCAAGTTTTTTTTAGCATTACACAACTTTACCAGCCTTTTGTTGCCCTGTGTTGTTGGCATCAAATTCAAAATGGGCATATATTTTTCAAAAAATAATACAATTTCTCGGTTTTAACATTTGACATGTTGTCTTTGTACTATTTTCAATTAAATATATGTTTAAGTGATTTGCACATCATTGCATTTTGTTTTTATTTGCATTTTTCACAGCATCCCAAGTTTTTTGGAAATGGGGTTGTAAGTACATAAAACACAATTTTCTGTGTATCATGGGTGTTGTTAGTAGTTGTATTTCACTAAACAACTGCATGTATCATATAAACACCAGTGTTAGAGTCTGTAAAGAAAACAACTAGTGTATAGTAACTGCTTAAACTGCATAGTAACAAGATGCTAACTGGATGTCAGCCCTGTATGCCTTGATCTATATTGCATTCATTTATTTTGAAGAATTGTTTCATGTGGCCCTTCTGTTACTTCTTAGTTTATTTTTGCAAATGTTGATTTAAAACAATCTTAGCATTTTTAGATGCGAAACATCTCATGGATGTAGCTTATAACTCACTCACTCACATTTAGCATGCAGAGAATTCACCACAAGGAGCAGTGTTAGCACTCAAATAGTTTTTTAAAGATAACAGTGTATGCTATATAGTATGCTATACAGTGTAGAAAACAGCTCGTGACTTAGTCATGCAGTTTGCACAATGTTAATAAGCGCGTATAAGCTTTTTCTACTTGTTAGCTACATTTGACTCTTGGCTTCAGAATAAAACTTTTTAGACATTAAGTATGTCTTAGCTCATCACCTACATATCGTTGCTGTCCAAAGAAAACCGTGTATCTCCATTTTTTTTTGTCGAGAATATTTTTCTACATCCTTTCAACATACCAGCTGTCCTTTACGTTGTGTGAAAATTTCACGATGAATGGACCAATAGAAATGCTCCAGAATCACTTGGAATAAAATCTCTTTACATTACCTTACATTAAAAGGTAAGCGTGTTTTTGTGTTCTCCTGTAAAGTTGCTATTTTGGAGATGGTTGTTTTTCTTGGGACAGCAACGATATGTGGTTAGAGGAAAAATGTCTAAATATCTTTCTTTTTGTCTTTACAGCTCTCTGACTGCCTGACTGTGTATATTTGGTGCAGGTCAGAGGTATATGAGAGAGAGTGTGTTTCCTGTCAGTAGCTGCATGTTCTCTGTCCAAGGCTGCATGTTTAAGGTGGATAATCCTCCTGTCCTGGCGAAAGAAGAGGCACAAGGATACTTTATTTAAAGTGCCATCTATACAGGTCTGCTACATGTCTCATTCCACTCAGGACATATAGTTGTATGGTCAGAAAGTGCATGCTTCAGTTCATTTCATTAACAGAACACAATCTAATCTCAGAAGTGTAAGCACTTATTTATTATTTATACAGTATTGTGCAAAAGTCAGAGAGCACCCTTTATTTCATTCCTAGTTATTTAATAACTGAATTAATCATTTCTAATTATTTAATTTCTCTGGAAATATATATATATATATATATATAGATAGATAGATAGATAGATAGATAGATAGACAATCTACTTGCATAGGGAAGGGGGTAATTAAAGAAAAATAAGAGATAAATAAAATAAAAAAATTATGAAAATATATAGAGAAAATGGGACCCCTAACAACCATGCAAGACCTGGTAGACCACCAAAACTGTCACCAAGCCCCACTCTTGCTTCAGATCTGAAAAAATTCATGTGTCTGTCCATAATGGAAGCTGTAATAAAGACAAAGGGTGAACACTAAGTGCTGGAAATGCTTCTGTGTAATGGTCTGTTAAATGTATGTTTTATGCTTTTTTTCTGACGCTGAAAAATGAGTTGCACTCATTGGCTTTTGACTAAAAATGAAATAAGTGAAGGGTGGTCTCTGACCTTTGCACAGCAAGATATATATTTATTCATTTTAGAGATTGAAAGGCTGTCCAGAATGGGAGAGAGTGTTAATGTTCAGTTTCTTTCTGCTGGGGTTAGATTTGATTTTCTTCCCTTTGAACTCAAACTCTATAATTTTTTTACCAGGCGAGCCTAAACCGTTGCATATGACTATACCTTACATAGCTATAGCAAAACACATATTTTACTTATATTTATTTTATCTTATATTTATTTTGGTACCATAGCAATTACATAAAACAATGACAAACTTAATCTTTCCACAGAATGACTGTTGAAGATTTATGGCTGTAGATTGTAATTACTTTAGTATTTCTCCAACAGCTGAACAAATTTAGATGGTGCAGCCTGTCAGGAGAGAAAACAAAGGTGAGATTCTGCTTTCCTTACTGAGCTCATTCAGATGCAGATTTTATTATCTCAGAGTTCAGTTCAGTCGTAAGGTTCTGTTTGACCTTTGACATTAATGGAATTTTATTCCCGCATGACAGACACAAGGGGGCAATATAGCTATTCTCTTCAGCAGTCATCCTCTGTGGTATGTTTCCACCCTCATACATTGTACCATGTTTGGCTGCATTGTCGTTTAAGACTGATAGCGTCAAAGCTTTCCTGGTGATAGAGAAAAAAACAAACTGTAAAGGAACTGCAGAATCGTGCAAATGTTGGTGTGTTTACCCTCCAGCTCCGAAACAAATAGTAGTCCATCATTCTCACTCGCCCCATGCATAATTCAGTCCGTCAATTAGAACTCACTCTGGCTCTTGTTTCCCTGTTTGATTTGAGGTTTCTGCCTTTTCTCCAGAAAAAGGAAGATCAAACTTAAACTCTGGAGGAATTCTGTGGTATTTCCTCTAACGCTTCTGGCAGTGGTTCATGAGCTGATTTGTTATCTTCTTCTCCAGATGTTGCATTTGCATATTTCAGCTTGTCTTTTCAAGAGATGGTACCCTCACGAATGTCCTGTCTTCCTCACTGGCACCACCTTAGACTCCAGAGAGTAGTAAACCTAGTCTTCTACCTCTGGGTGAGACTGCAGGCTTCTTCATAAAGGTGGTAAAATATAAGCTAGGTAACACTTTACTTTGATAGTCCATTGTGGGTGCTTTATAGGTGCTCGCCTTGTCTGTAAATGACATTCAACAAAATATGACTATACTTATGATGTTCATTTAATACATTTACACTTTTACATGATGGCTGTGACCAAATAGGCCACACTGCCTTAGTGTCCCTTTGGGTGTGCTGCAGACAAGTCATGCTGCTGTGGAGGAACGGCTGACAGTGTTGTGTTGAAACAGAAAAGCAGCTGGAAAAGCAAGAGACGTTACTGCAGGGGTTAAAAAGGTAACTGACTATTCAGTATGTGTTACAAGCGTGTCTAAAGTAATGCACACTCGACCCTTTGTGTGCCAGGCTCTTTAACTGAGCACTTTCAAAGGTGCTGCAACCTTTGAGACAGTTTAGCAGCATCTTTTATTTACTTCTGAGGGTCTCTGCTGGGGCAGCATGCATATATCTAGCTCCTTTATAGCTGCGGAAATGTGCTTGTCCTACACAGAGTATTATACATGATTGCTTTGTTCATGTCCCCTGTGAAGTTCACTCTGCTGTTGGAAAAGAGGTACGCAGAGTATGTAAGCGACGTATTGAGGAAGTCTTCACTACAGACACATACTTTTTCCTCTGGACCACCATACAGAAGCAGCAGGGGCAAGTATATGAATCAACATTTAGACTGTGCTAATTAACAGGACATTTTTGACGCAGGAGTTGCACCACACCATAGTTTGCTTCAGAAAAAAAAACTTTCTCATCTGTTTCTCTTTCTCTGACTCAATTCACTCAACTGAGACGCTCTCTATAGCGTCCAGTGACTAACTAAACTCACTTTCAGCCCTGCATAAGGCCTAGATCAGGGGTGCACAAATCCGCTCCTGGAGGGCTGGTGTCCAGCACAGTTTGGTGACTTGACCTGCTTAAATACATCTGATTCAACTGATCTGTTAATTGCCAGGTTTAGTGGATGTGTTTAAGTAGGGCAACTACCAAACTGTGCTGGACACCGGCCCTCCAAGACCAAAGTTGTGCACCTCTGGCCTAGGTCAAAGATACCATGTAATGCAGTGTCAAAAAACATTTTCATGACCAGTGTCAGTTTTTATTTTAACCCTGCACAGTTCACATAATATGTTAACATTGAAGAGCTCGTACCCTACATCAGTGGTTCCCAACCCTGGTCCTGGAGGACCAAAACACACCCACTTCACCCACACCCAGGGCAGGGGGGTCCTCCAGGACCAGGGTTAGGAACCACTGCCCTACATTTTTCTTGTATTTTATTTATTTCCATGAGGTCCACTTATCATGTTGGTGTAGTTTTATGTACCAAAAATGGTGATAATTAATTTTTACTTCACCATTTTTTAACCTTTCTTTCTCCCTTAAAATTAAACAGGCAGTGCCTTTAAGACTGATACACAGTTGTAACACTCTGGTCAAATTATGTTTTGTTGATTTTCCAAGTAAAAAAATAAGTTAACACTTCCTCTACATGGAACAAATTCAAATATTGATTTTCTGTAAATTTTAGTGCATAATTTCTGTTAAACATATTGGAAAAAAAAATACACGTAAAATATAAATTGTGCCATAACTTGTGTTGTTAGCACATTTGATGTTTTTTTTTTCCTATATGTTAAATTTAGTAAATAAACAGTAATTGTGTATTAAAATGTGCAGAAGTGTGTTCTCTGCAGAGCACATGTTCCCAGCCTTGGTCCTGCAGAACCCCCTGCCCTGCGCAATTTAGTTTTTTCCCAGCTCCCAGCACACCCACCTCCAAGTGAAGAAGAGCTTAATGAGCTGATTAGTTGGATCCCGTGTGTTAGGCTTGTTCAGACTGCCAGCTCAAGTCCGATTTTTGGCATATCCACATTGCATCTGCAGTGATTTTTGACAGTCTGGGCAGCAAAAAACTACATGAAATCCGTTTTTTGTAAATTGGATCCAAATCACATTTGGAGGTGGTTTATTATATGATTTCAGTCGGACCTTTACAGATGGCCGCCCAAATCGGATTTGAAAGTATCTTTTGTGTCACTTGTGACACGACCTACAACGACAATGTCAAATCCAGAATGACGGAAGTGTTGGGATTCAAGAAGAGCACCAAAGGGAAACAGTAAAATGTGCAGGGCAGGGGATGCTGCAAGACCAGGGTTGAGAACTACTGCTGTGGAAAATGTGTAGCTGTTTTCACTTAGTAAAAACCAGGGGTGGCCAAACTTTTCTATATATCTTTATGTAAATGACCTCTGTTCTGATTGGATGTCCTGTATTGTGCCTCATTCAGAATGCATTCCAGGCTGAAACACTCCTTATAACTTAAGTGTGACTAAGTGGGGCTGCACTGCTGTGGGCTGACAAGGGTAAATTTACTGGTTGTTGTGACAGCAATGTAATGGACTGTATGGACTGGGGAGTGAACGTTTTGAAACATTAACAATGTTTACATACTACATGAAACTTTTGTATTAAAAAGGGAGAAAAGATCGGTTTTGCATTATATAGCCCCTTTAACAGCGAGCCATTGCTGGAGTTGCTGAAACTCTCCTCAATTCCTGTTTGGGGTCAGAGTGCAGTTTAGGCCAGCTAAGCAATTAGTAAATCCAATTTTGGGTTCCAGGTTTGAATGTCCAAGCCGCCAAAACATATCTGAAATAAAACTCACTCCCATTATGGATACAAAGCAATCCATTTTTATTAAATATGTATGAACTTGTTAGGAAATATGACACTTCTGAGTACACATTCACACTCCAGCTGTAAGTGGAAATCCAACATCTATCCCTTTTTTTTTTTTAGTCTTTCTTCTTTTTGAAGTCTGAATTGTTTTTTTAGCGATGATGAGAATGGCACTTTAGTGATTCCCTGGCTGGCTGACTAATGCATAATGCATGTACAAAGTTATCACAGTCCTTACCCTCCTACTTGCTATGTACTCAAAGCACCACTGGTGCAAGTATTTACAGGCAATGTACATTTTTTTATTTGTCTGTTATTGCTGTTATATCTGAAACACAAACAAGACAACTGAAATGAAAACTCCTGCCTCTCCTTCTTCAAACAGGGCCCAGCAGCACGACAAGGCATGACTGACCTGAGGTCAGTGGAAATTTCCCTCAGTTCTTCAAACTGCTGACTCTACAGGAACACTGTAGGAACAGGCCTGACTATCAAAGGTGGAGGTGACCACAGAAAGTAGCAAACAGCATTCAAACTAAAAATACTGGCCACAGGTCAGCTTCAAGGATATCAATAATAATAAACGAATAACGACTAAACAGTACACAGTCATTATAACAGAATGCTGGTGTAAGAGAAAAGGAAAGCAGACTGCTTTTGAACCTTTCGAGGAGCAGAGTGCTACTCATAGCCACAGGTTCTAGCTATACCTTCTGGTACCAAGGTATTTTTGAGCCAACTTGTTTGCAGTCCACAGCAAAGTAAATAGCCAACAGACAAACGAGAGAGAAGAAAAAACAAACAGTTCATAACTGCATTATAAACTAAAACGAGTTATTTACAGCTGTAAGAGTATAGAAAACTACTGTACCAGGACTTTTGAAAAGATAAATACAAGAATATTTAAATCAACTTCCTTAAAAACAATAAAACAAAAACTATATAAGCTATGCTCACAAGTGGCTTTTTTTTTAACAGTGCTATTTTCCAGCCCTTTCCAAAGTCCACAAGATGAGATTTGCTGGTGTTTCAGAGGAAAAATAAATACTGGCTTGAGTCCTCTTCTGCATGTGGTAACATTGTCTTCTCTTAAGGGAGCAGCTGGACTTTAAACCTGTGAAACAGAACAGAATTACATACACAGTATATGCATATGAACACGCCAAATACTTTTCACTAATGGTGAGGACACTGTTATGCATGCAGGTGCTTTGGCTGGGTGGTGGGAGCAGTCATATGAGAGCAGAAGCAGAACTTACGGCAGCAGTGGTTACAGCGAGCGCTCACACTATAGTGGATGGGCCTATAACCTGAGCACCTTTCTGTTGGGGAAGGAGATGGGGAGTGTGTATTATTACAGTGTTATAGGCTATTTTTTAGTGGTCTATGATAGTGTTTAACTGCTTATTAGGATCGTATGAGCTCATAGTATCATCATAAATGTTAGATATAAGGCAGATTTTGCAGAAACAGATTAAGCCTAATACAAACAGAATTTGCAATAGAAAGACCTATAGCCATATAAATTTACTCGGCTTAATACTGTGTTTGGAAAACCAGCCATTAGGTTTCTGTAGGTGAGTGACATTAAGCTTCAGAAAAGATAGCATAGTTTATGCAAATGCCCCAGATACACATTGTGTGAACTTAAGACTTAAATTGACTTTTTTGTACAAAGTTTAAAGTCCAAACTAAATTTCCAGTTGACACAGATTGTCTGATAGCAGGCAGTCATTTATCTTTGTCTTCCAAATGTACAGTACTGTGCCAAAGTCAGAGAACACCATCATTTATTTAGTTTCCAGACAGTCAGTAACCACTAGCTGTTCATTCAAAAGCAGAAAACACTTTAAACAGAAAATGTCACAGAAGCCGACTAAAAATAATTTTACGCTTTAAGTATTTAATGTGTCTACCATTTGCCTTTCTTACAGCTTTGTGTAATGAATTTCCCTTCAATTCCTTTTCAGTTTTTCAAAGAAATCTGCAGGGAATGGGTTCTTCACAGCTACTTAACCTTTCAGACTGTCTTCTCACAGTAGAAGGAGTTTGATTTTCTCCTGTCTCGCAAAGAAGAAAGCTTTACATACTGTTTGCCTGATGGTGACAGTTTTGGTGGTCTAGCAGGTCTTGCATGGTTGTCAGGAGTCTAATTTTCTATATATCAATCATTTTTGAACTCTAATTTGGGAACTCCTGTATTTTCACTTATTTTCCTTATGCAACTGAAATGTCTCTGAAAAATGAATGTTTTACTTAATGGCTGTTTTGACTGGAAATCAAATAAATGAAGGGTGGTCTCTGATGTTTATGCAGTTCTGTAAGTATTTACTGAGATGTTTAAAAAGAAGAGATGCAGAGGGAGAACTTCAGACAACCCACCACAGCAGGCGCTCACTGTGTGGGGGAAAAACATCCAACGGAATTCAACGGAAAAAAGTTGTACTTCTAATTCTGAATGGCTTAAAATTCAAGATTCAGTCAGAATGGTGTGTTTTATATTAACATGTTTCAGAGCAGAGATCCAGCTAATAAAGAAACACTTAAGAAACAGGAGAAGTACAGTTCTTGCCATCATCTTCTGTTGGATCTGGAACAGTTGGACTGTATTTCAAAGTCTTAAAAGGTGTCCTTGACAAATAAAAACGCACACAGATACTGACCGCTGAAATGTACTGGCTGTTAAAGTGTGGTTTGAGATCGGAGGGGGAGGCAATGGAGGAGTAGCAGGAGGTGTCACAAGGAGAGCTGGGCTCCTCAGATAGAGCCTCAGGGAGGTGACTGGACACACAGCCGCTATCTGAACCACTTGAGCCACTGCCCGACAGACAGTGTGAGGAAGATCCTGAGCTCTCAGTAGCTAAAAAAAACACAGTCAACACTATTCATTTTCAATATATAAATTATACTGGAACTGTAATATACCAAAAACGCTCTTCATATTTTTACGCTCTTGTATTTAATACACACTCTGCAAGCTATCCTGCTTCCTAGCTGACGATACCTACCATTCAAAAGATAGTCTCAGTAAATTTGTTTTCTGTGTTCTTTTATTTACATGACAAAATCCCAAATATGGTCAGAATTCCAACTATGTTATGTCCCTTGGTCATGTCTCATTTGAGAATGGTCAAAAAAATTCATTTTACAAATTCTCTCTCAACTCCCCTGATAAAATAATATAAAGTAAAATAAAAAAGAAAGTATGTAGACTGACTCTGCTTGGTGACAGGGTCTACATGGTGACCCTCACTTTACACTTTTACACAGTCCACTGTTATAAATTTCCAGGAAATTTGTATTTTTTTCCAGGACATTTTAGCAATTTTCCCATTTTCCATGTGTTTTCCAAGACTGGAAGACTAGTATGTATATATAAGTCTTATATACTTGCTGTATATAAGACTAGTATGTATATATTTTCTAGGACATGTTGAAACCCTTTCTGTTATTATACTAAATGGGTTAAATGTATTGGCATAGAGGTAGACACTCAGCGGACCAAGTACTCTGTTGCCATATTGCTAAGATACTAAAGTACCTACTCATAGAGGGCTGACTGCTGGTCTCGTGCTCCAGCTCGTCCTCCTCGATGCAGGGACTGATGAGGGGTCTGTCCCCTGGCAGCAGTGTCTGACTGCTGTACATGTGGAGGTTCAGGGGCCCCAGCAGCGTGGAAGAGGAAGGCCCACTTGCCACTGGGGGGCCACTTACAGGCGCGCTGACAGGAGCTCTTTTAAACGGATTGGAGTGATCAAACAGGGAGACGGCAATGGAAGCCCTCGTCCTGGCTCCTGCAGCAATGAAGAGTGAGTGTTTGTATATGTGGATCATAAGCATTGCTTGATGTGGTCAGAATTGTAGGCCTTGTGGTATCGTAAATGTTAGTTACAGGGCAGCCTGCCCAGAAACAGATTAAGCCTAGTTGCAGACAATAAAAAAAAGAGTCTGCAATAAAGTATTTACCAAAAGTAAAATGTATGATATTGTGTCTGGAAAACAGGAAAGAATAAGAATTCTATCAGCCAAAATTCTTTAAAAGCTCTAATTACAACTAAACATACGCTTACAAGCAGATGAGCTGGACAGACTTTGAATCATGTATCTTAAAGTAATTGGGTAAAAAAAAACCAAAACTAAATTTGCACAAATTTCCACTTGCCTCAAATGTAGTTATGGAGACCAACATTGACAAACACTGGAAGTCAATAGTCACTAATATTTTCCTTATAACTTCTCTCAACTAGCTCAACCTGCATCTGTGTCAGCATCAAGGTAGCACAGATTTGTCATTGTGGTTCAGGGCCCAATATTACTTACTGTGAACTATAAAAATGAACAAAACTTCACAGTGTATCTGAAAACTGTGGACAGTTATTTTAGGTAACTGGTGTTGAGCAAAAATCGGACTCTGTTTCGTGTAAATGTGCATAAATGTATCTTCTGTTAGAAAATTAAAATTTAAGTTATTTATAAACAGAAACTGTGAACATAATTTGTATCCTCCATATGCCTGCGAAAATGCAAAGGGGAGTCAGATTATAGCACATCTGTTGTCTAAAATCGCTGCCCCAGTGTGTAGCTACACTGTGATGTTTTATTCATTTTTTATGGTTCACTTCATCACACTGTGCTCCAAACCATATCAAGTCCATCTGATCTTAATGAAGAATGACAAAAGGATGACAAAAGTTTTAGTGATGTATTTACAAAAAAGATTTGCGTGACTATTGACTTCTAGTGTTAGCAACTTTTCCCTAGTAGCTAAACTAAAGATGCAAAATGTTACACTGAACATGTCTTGGCAGATGGACTACATCTAGGGTAAGTGTGTAATTTTGATTTTTTATGTCTTTAAATGATATAACGCAGTCTTAAAATGAACTGATTCTTTTGGCTGGCTTGTTTATTTCTGGACATACCTCTTCCCTTCATGATGTAATCAATGGCCCGATCATTGATGGCAGCATCGCTGGGTTTGATATCCAGAAAGGGCTTATTGCCCACTCCCATGGACACCATCTCCTGCATACGGATCTCTACACACACAAATTGAAAATCACACAAACTTGGCCAGCAAACTTGAAAAAAGAAGTGACTCCTATCAGCTTTCAGAAATCAGTCATTTATTACATAAAATATACTGTGCTAAGCCAGATTGTGAACTCGAGATGCTTTCAAAGGCCTAATGATTTAGATTTCCTTGACTCTTACAGATGCCACATCAAGCTGTAGTAAGACAATACAGGTGTGATTTCAATGAGGAGTGTTTTTAAAAGCCCGTTCCTGCAGGCCTGGAGTGACTACAGCTACAAACACAGAATTAATTATTACCAAACCTGCTGAGGTGCTAGGAAACAGGAGACCTCCTACACAAGACTCTCTCTCTTTTATTCATTCATTCTTTTCATTTGATGACTTGACAAAACCTCCACACACATGACAGCTCAACTCTTTTTCACACATGTACAAACACACACACACACACCTTTGTTCCGTGTGGCCTGTTGCCACAGTATACGGGCGATGTCTGAGGTCCAGGCTTGTTTGACTTCGGCCGTAGCAGCCTGGAGGATGTAGGTTTGGTTTTTTGATGTTCTCCTGCGGAACCAGACCTCGAAGCGCAGCCCACTTTCACCTGAGGTCTCGGTCATCCCCACATCTGCAGTCTACAGCAGTAGGAGAAACATATTCATGAAATATCAGGAGAAATGGTCACTGTGTGTCTCGTCACAGAAGGTTATTTTTGGTTTGGGGTTTGTAAAAACAAAACTACTACCTTTCTGAGCTCTCGGACTGTTAAGATAATCTACACAATATTAAGCATTTGGGAAGCTAGGCCCCAGGTAAGAAGCAAGCGTGAACAAAAATTCCACTCGGACCTAGATAAAGTTAATGAATCTTGTGGCCAAAATGTAAAAGTTTATGACCACAATAATAGAAACATGTTTACCAAATATACATTGTATTTACAAGCATGTTGTTTCATTACCCAGAAATAGTCAGGTGGTGTTTTGAAAAAGAAACATTATTTAGAACTATGCTGTGGTGACCATGGTGGTCCTCCCTGCCAATCTGATCTAGGTAATGTCAGCTCATTTTATATGAATCTGATCTCAGCGGTTATAGTTAAAGAATTCTGACAAAATCTGAATTGTCTAATCAATTTTGTATCCAACTAAACAAGTTTGTTAAAATGAAAAATGCAAAGAAAAAAAAAAGAATGCATCTTTAAAGCAAGTGGCCACTCAGGCTACAGGCTCTGCATTCTAAGATGCCAAATATGCATACAGGGCCAGCGGGCAATGGGCAACATCTGCCCCTGCTAAGCCAATTCCAGTCCTAAAGTCTGCAGGCCGCACAAATTTTCCAGATCACACGACCACTAAACCTGATAACTAACTGCCTATTTGCGCAAATACATCACACAGAAACATACAGGCATAGTTTACCTTAAATGAGTGTTTGTATATGTACACGTCAAGGCCTCCCTCGATGCGTTTGGGTTTGCTAAACAGCACCAGGTCCTCAAACAGAAATACGTGTCTCTGGCATTTCTTCCTTCCGTACCAGATGGTGAACTCATCCTGCCGCACCAACTGCCCCTGTTCCTTCAGATTCACCTGAGACAGAGAGAAGAGTTATATCAACAAATTTCAGAATAATGTAGATTTCGATAAAAAAAAAAAAAGTACCCTGCGTGTAGACCACGTTATTCTAATGAGATGCAGTATTATGCAGTATGAGAATGTTCATAACATGACTACAGAAATAAGTACACACTGCTTTGAAAATCACTATTAATATAAAACATTAAATTAATTTTGTTGAATTGTGCACATGAATAAAAAGATTCTATTATGATGATGCTACTTTACAACTTCATATACTTCAGCTAATTTTGACTGAAATTTAAATGTGTCCAGTAATGATGAATAGAACTGTGGAAGACTGCATAACATTGAGATTAATAACATCCAGAATGCCTGGTCTTTGAAAAGTGGTGATCAAATTTCAGGCAGCTAAATCCATAATAATTGGATAAGATTAATAATAAAATACTAATAATAATAATATACATAATTTAAAACTTCAAATTTAAAAAGAATTACTGTATACGTTATTATTGAATAAAATAACACCAATTACTAATATGACAAGTGATTCCAAACATCTGAACTGTTTTGGGAGCACTTGGATTGAGTGTGATAAGTGTACGTGACTCACATCGCAGTCACGGATGGCATCCATGGCGAGCAGGTCGTTGCCGTGGCGGAGCTGGAACTTGACCATTTCGGCAGCAGCACGCAGGTAGGAAAGCTCCTGCTCCTGAGCCTCACTCACCTCCTTAATCAGGTCCTTGAGGAGCAGAGCGTATTTACTCATCCTCTGAATGGGCTTCAGTAGGTAAGAGGCCAGGTCCATCTTATCCTCCAGCTCCAGCTGCTTATGCTGGAGAGAGAGAGAGAGAGAGAGAGAGAGAGAGGGAGAGAGGGAGAGAGAGAGAGAGAGAGAGAGAGAGAGAGAGAGAGAGAGAGAGAGAGGGAGAGAGAGAGAGAGAGAGAGAGAGAGAGAGAGAGAGAGAGAGAGAAGCATAAGACACACACACGCACAAACAAAGTGGAGCATCAGTGTGTTGATGTGTATGCAGTGGTCCACTCACCCTAAAGAAGCTGTTGCCATGGCTGGCCAGCAGTGCATCAGACTTGGGCTTATTCTTGCTGTATAGGGCGTACAATCCAAACTGGTCTTGCTGCAAAATTACAACAGAAAATCCAAAATCATTACTAGGGATTCATAAAGCAAGATATCTCACGGTGGATAACTAAACCCCTAAAATGGCCAGAGGGTTTCAAGGGTTAAACCCAGAGTCATGCACAGTCCAATAGGAAGGTTGCTGACCTCCAATTATACAGGCTTGACTTCAAACTTAGATTATCTGGCTAACTTAGAAATCCCACTTGGTGAAATATATATTTGCCAATCCAGTTCAGCGTTTCAAACCCTGTGGAACAACCTGTCACTTTTCATTGGCCAGGAAATGTTGAATGGAGTGGAACAGCCGTTCATTTTCAGTTTTATTTGGAAGGCGTTTTTCTGTGATACGGTGCAAACTGCTTTATAATGTGTTTTACATTCATTTGACACGCGTGGTGCAGCTTTCGCTGTGCCAGGAATGTGTCAGGTAATTTTAGACCCTGAGATGAAGGCTCTGCTGTAGGTCGAGAGAGTCTCCCGCACTGGCCTTCACTGAACACTGATTTTTTTTCTCTCTCAAACACTTCATGCATACCAAACCTTCCTGAATCATGGTGCTCCGAGAGGGCCACAGCTTTTGGATGACCGCAAATATGATGGACAGGATAAAGGAGAGACTATACTGGGGCTACACTCACTAAGCAGTTCAGTGCCTGTTTCATGTAGGTTACTTTGATTTCTACTTAGAGGTTGAAAAAAGAGGGAGATGTGGAGAATTTCCGAATGTTTTTTTACAGTTGTTCTCTGTAATATCTAAACAATATCCTTAGACCAACCTGGAAGTACCTAGTCTGAGAAATGTGTCAATACAGTCAGAATGTGTCAGTTTTGCCTTTCACATCTAAACACAAACATTCAGACAGATGGGAGATATCAATCAGCAGTCCTGCACTGAAACGTGCTATACAGTGCTGCAGATGGTTCTTACATGGCGCAGGAAGCAGTGGCTGACGCGCAATGGGTGGTTACAGCAGCTCTCCAGCTCCTTGAGGAAATACTGGCTGTGGAAGTCCACCAGCTTCTCCAGGTTGCCGAAGATGACGCTGCGCTTGCCCCGCAGGTCCTGAGGCAGGTCGGGTCGCTCCATCTCAGGAAAGTAGTGATCGATGATGTAGCGGAGGGAGCGCACATACTCGCGCTCCGTTGTCACCATCTCGTCCACGATGTGCCGTAATTTACTGAAAGAGAGAAAATGAATGACGATGCATTACTAATTCATTAAGAATTAAGTTAAACTTAAATGACTGTTCAGCAAACAATGTACTTTACATAATTTACTCCAAATGTAGTTGATCAGCCAAGACATGTTTTGTGTGCCAAGTGTGCTTCTTCAGTTTTGCACTTAAACTACGAGGGTAATTTAGCTGGCAAGTAATGGAAGCTTACATCCCACCAATCTGCATTATGCAAACCACATGCCTAAATCATCATACGCTTGCCTCAAACCACTTATCCCAAGCTAACTCATCAGCTGCAAACTAATATGCCAGTCATGATACAATAATACGATACACTGTGATGCAGTTTCATACAATACGATACGCAGCCAAACAATTCGATACAATACAATATGGCTCAAAACGCTTGGAGGAGAACGTTAACTGCTAATTCAGTTATGTCCGCTAAATGATGCTCACATTGGCTAGCACTAAGCTGAGTGATGGAGGGAAAGGGAAGTGGCATCCTAACCACTTAGAGAGAGAGACAGAGAGACAGAGAGACAGAGAGAGAGAGAGAGAGAGAGAGAGAGAGAGAGAGAGAGAGAGAGACCTTGGACCTTCAGCCACAGAGGGCTGTGGCATCACTGGGAGAATGTGAGATCGGCCAACGCTTAGATGGGAGACCAGCAGCAATTAAAACCTAGACTGTTTAGCTAACAATAAATCAGAAACCTCTTAAGTCTATTTGACATTACCCACCCTCTCAAGGCAGTCTGAGGCAAGTGTGTGATGATTTAGACATGCAGCCTGCATGATTCTAACAAGTGTAGTATAAACTTCCTTTACTCGTTATACCTGTTAGCCTTGTACTAAACTACAGAGGTAGGCTTCAGGCACCACATCTTGGCTGATCAACTACATTCCTGGTAAAGGCAAAAAAAAAAAAGTCTAAACTGCTTCACATTCAATTTTGAAATTTCACCCATGCCTTTTTCCCCCCAAACAAGTCATAAGACTCTACTAGCGAAGTGATGCATTAGCACTTCAAGCAGAGGTCAGCAAACTGACTACCCTTGAGCATCTCCTTCCCAATTTTGGAGTGGCTGAAGCTCTAAGGCTTCTCTTTAGCCTGTCAGTTTGGTATGAACAGTAAAAACACCTGAAAGCAATGCTGTATGGGTGGATCTTCTGTAAGCCAGAGTTATGATTCATAACCACACGCATTCAGACTGGAATTACTAGCACTGGGTGGTACTCCTAGCATATGAACGGTGCATGTGTTTATATTTCTTTGCATGGATGTACAAGTGTGTGCTACTGGGTACGTGCCTGCATTATCTACTCTAGCGTGTTATCGGTGTGTTGTGAATGGTGGTTGCCAGTTTCAGTCTACAGACTGTGATCCTGCATGTTTTGAGTAGAGCCAACTGCAATGCATAATGGAATACACACATACCCATACACATACAAACACTCCAGCACAGCAGAACTGTGGATCACACCAAACAACTTCAATCAATTTGAAAAAGGTTTTAGCTGGTTTTATTTAAAGGCTGTATTCATTTAGCCCTTACTCTGCCTCTTTGGCTGAAGTGCTGCCATGCCTTGCTTCAGTGTACTAATTTTTCCCCTCAATGCAGTGGGAGGGGGTAAGCTGTGTTTGATTGGCTGTTAAACATCCATTCCGATGGACAACAGGTCTCAACTGGTGTTATGTGCAGCAAAGCACAAAATAAAAAAGAAAACATGTGATGTCTATTGCAATTAATGCAGGTCTGAAACCTAAGATGGCTGACGATGTGGTCTGTACCAATGAAATAATCTTCTTATTCAGATAACCGTGTGCACAACAACCACAGTAACGGGTTAAACAGGGTTGAGGCTTAAGGTTCAACTCACATCTCAGAATTACTGGAAGAAAATGTTTTTCTTTTATTAGTACCATTATTATCTCCTAAGTACACCTGCTGATGCTTCCAGGAATATCACTGATGTTCAACCAGTGCAGCGCAACAGACATGTTTTTAGAACAATTTCATCTATGCTACGTGCAACAAATGTGGTATTAATGTAGGATACCACACAACATCTATAAAGGTTAAATTATGTCCATGTGTGGGAATCTTAGTATCTTGCTATGGTTTAAATAATAAATCAATAAATAAACAACTGGTAAATGACTTTTTATCATTTCTGGGGGCTGTTACCATAGTAACTTGATTAACCGTCACTGAGCACAGGCCTTGTCTGGAGTCCGGCAGAAGACTTCACGTCTAGGTCCATATACTCTATGGGCCTCTCCCTCATTCCCTCCCACCCTCCTCTGTGCTAATAAATGGCTAAAATGGCTTGGCCTAATTTCTGTGGTGTGTAAAGCAGCAGAAGACAAACGCTGCACATCAAAGCTGCACCACTCTCATCTGCGAGAGTCATCAGGGGCTGTGTTTTATCTCAGGAGGGTTAACAGGGGGCACAGGGCCCTCTCTGGAAAACACATCACTGCCTGATAGAGGGGGACTGATTACGGGGTCGAGAGTAAAGACAGACAGACACACACACACACACACACACACACATACACACACACACATACACACACACACAAACATACACATAGCTTATAGATCCCAACATTCACATGAGGCACTCACACACATGACTGCAGTCTGCAAACAGCTGCTCAGCATGAGACAGTGTGTGTTTTGGCCAGGAACGAGGGGCAGATATGTCTGTGTGTGTATGCTGTCAAGGTGACAGTTGGCAGTGTGTGTGAGTGAGGGAAAAAGCTTGTAAAGTATCTTGGCCTGTGAGACACTGAGAGAACGAGCGTGAGAGGGAGAGTAATGTGTGTGTGTGTGTGCGCACATGGCAATGCTGTTATTCACCCTAAACGCTGCTATGGCTGGATAAAAATACTGTTTTAATGTTTAGCCGAGTCAGCGTCTACCTTTGTATAAGCTCATATTAGCACATTCATGAGTGCATCAGAATATGATTATGTAGGACTGCAAAAGTGTTACAGTAGTGTGTCCTAACCCTGGCACCTTTTTGTGCTTTCCCTGCTTCTAAGAGGAATTCCACCCATTCTTCAAAATGTTTGCATAATTAATTGGTACAAATGTAAGCAAAGTCATTTGAAGTGATCTGATGTGAAATGCTCGGTTCTAGAGAAACAATTTAAGAACTGTTCACAGGGTGGTGATAGTGATAGGAACCAGACGTCTGAAGTGTTTAATGCTTCTAAAAGCTACCTCATAAAAGATTATCAACCTATTTTTAGACATTTTTATTTGCTTTAAGTCATTTTATCCAGAGAAACTGTCTTCTTGCAGATATTTTTGCTTGGTTAAGCATTATTTCTTGAAACAAACAAAATTATCTGCCAACAGAATAAATTTAAGTAAAAACATCTAGAAATAAGCTTGGTAATATTTTGTGAGCCATAATGAGACCCGTAAGATACAGACTTTTCCTGGGGTTGAAAAAGGCACTACAGTTCCTTCTTCAGGTTCAGGTCTTCTTCTAGGTTTCTTTTTCTTTATCTGTACATTCTGGTTTGATAAATGTAACACTGCAAGTCTGTCAACATTACCTGCAAGTAAGTATGCATGTATGAACAGCACGCAATGTTTTTCAGAAAACAGTAAACTGTGCAAAAATATTGATGGGTTGGAAATCCTGAATCCTGGACTGAATACATTTAACAGAAAATCACAAAATAAAGTTAGCAGTTTATGCCATGGAAATTGCAAGGTCATGTATATGTGAGCTCCTACCTGCCCTTGGCACGTGGTTCCAGGACGGGGCTCCCAGCGCGGTGCGTATCCACTGACACCCAGCCATGAGCTGGGGTCAGCCGTGGACTATAGGGCCGGTCAGCCACCTCAGTACTGCTAACCTCCAGGCCCTTGATGAAGACCCCCGTGTTGCCCCTGCGGGCTGGCTCGCTTAGTGTTCGCTGGCACGTCCCGTACCGGGACCCCACCTCACTTCCTGCAGCGTCAAAGCTCTGAGTCTTTCGCAGAACTCTCCGGTTCGTTTCGCTCAGAGAGGAAAGACTAGGGCTGTAGGAGCAGGACGAACTCTGAGGCGACTCCTCCGAAGAGGTGCTGCGGGTTAGCCGGTGGGAGCTGAGGGGAGTTTTATGTGGAATCCGGTTTTCTAGGTGATAGGGACTTCCTGTGGGAGTCCTGACTGAGTCTTTTGAGTCCAGGCGATTACCAACTGGACTGCAGGGGGTGGAGGAGGAGGTGCTGGACTGGAAGGAGAATCTTTCACGAGCCCAGCTGCTGCTGAAGGCCTTCCTGCAGGAGAAGGACAAGCTGCTGCTTCGCTCCTGAGGCTTGGCACAACCGTCTGAGTGTCTGCGAGGGGTGCCAGTAACTGACCTTGTCTCGGTCTGCTCACTGGGCAACGTGCGGCGGGCACGGAGTGCTGCTTCCAGCTTCTTCTCAAACATCTGCTTAGTCTCCTGACACTTGGACCAGGCAAACTTCCACTGCTTGAGGCCCTGCTCGCTCTTCAGCTCCCCAGCCAGGTCCTTCATCTCCTGGAAGCGTGTGTCCGGGATGGGAGGGTGCTGGCTCCGATAGCTCTCCAGACAGGCAATCACGCTCTGGCATTTCTCGGGCATGCTGCAGTCCTCCATAGTAACACAAGCCAAGTGCCTCATACCTTCCAGAGCCCACTCGTATGCCTGGGAGAAACAAAGAGAGCAAAGAAAGAAGCAATCAACCATTACATACTGAGAGTAGGGCTGCAACAATTAGCAAAATCAATTCATTGTCAGCAATGCTGACCAGTTAACTCATTGTTTACTTAACCCTTTAAAGCTGACAGAAAAACTGTCTTTTTCTGCCCTTTCTGCTAATAACATGATTTCTCAGTGCTTTTGTTGCACTTATTTTGATATACAAAGACTGCAATCTAATAACCTCAAAAATTAAGTGCACGTTTTATTCAGTTTGTGCCAAGCACTATCTGGAACACAAGAAGAGGAATATAAGTCACGCATCTATTGTGCTGATTAAACAAAATAATAATGAGAACTTGCTTGTCCAAACTGCACTTTTGCACTTGGCCCTCCAGGACCAGGCTGTGATAAGACAAAGCAATAGTCAACGACAGAAGGCATAATGGTTTGATTAACAAAGTTTGGAAACCACACCGTGTGACTCACTGCTATTGCCTGAGGCAGCGACGAGATGAGAAGAAAGCACAACGGCTTGTTAGCGAAGAGACAAGCGGAGAAGAGAGTCTGAAAGGCAATTCTCTGTCCTGCTAAGGAAGGCTCTATGTGGCTGTGTCTGAGGAAATCTTTGTGAAACAGGGAAAACAGAAGGAGAATGAAGATGAGTGAAACGAAGAGAAAGATAGTGAGGAAGAAAATGAAAGAAAGAGAGAGTAAGAGAGTGAGAGAGAAAGAGACACTCCACAGCTCTTTGATGTAAAATAAAGAGGATATGGAGGAGCTGGGAGGTCTAGGCAGTAAGGCTTTAACACATCAGCAGCAGGAGAGCTAATGGGTTTAGCACTGTGAAACAGCACTCTGCAGTTAAGACACAGTTTCCCTTAATCACTATAGCACTGCCTGTCTCTCAAACACTCCCTCATTCTCATATAGTCCCTCTCTCTCACTCCCATGCACTGAATCACATGTTCTGTCTCTCCTTAGGCCTGGCTCACTGTCGGTCCCGTTATAAACTCCTATAACACAGTCCTGCTTGTGTTGGTGAGGATTAAGGCCGTTCAAACATTCACTCATGGTCCTTTGACACGACAAAGCTCTGTCAGATTCCTGAAGAAGGAGACAAAACCCTTCATCCCCTCTCTCTCTCTCCAAATACTCAAAGTCCTTTTTCCCCTGTAGGGCTTTTCCTGGTTGTTAGCTGACATCTTATGCTTCTCCAGGCTTTTTTTGCCTCTCTGGCGAAGTAAGACTACAGTGTTTTGCGTCTTGAAGCTCTTTTTTCATTAGACGTTAGTAAATCATCCTGAGCTGGCACATATGCTCTCTGTGTGCACTCTGAATAATAAAAGATTAGAAATGATTTTAAAATTTATTAGGAATTTCATCAAATTTCATAAATTTTCAAGATGTAAATAAAGTCATTCACAGTACTTTGATGTGAAACGCGCCAAGACACTTGCCCAGTCAGAACTTTTCACAGTGGTGGTTATAAGAACCAGAGTGTTTCAGTGTCTATAATACTTCCTTGCAGAAAGTAATTACGAGAATTGGTAATGAACACATTGCCTAATGCCTGAGATACTGTTTTACAATAGTTTTGAGATAATGTTTTGGCCTAAAAGTCTATTCATAAAGAGGTAAATGCAGGGCATTCTAAGGCAAAACAGCACCCAAATCATTTTTTGAGATTTATGTTTTCAGATTTTCTTCTTTTTTACCTTCATCAATATTACAGATGATGTGTAGGTTCACCGTTCATTATGGATAGCAAATAAAATATTTGCATAGATACCATAACACCTGGTTCCTATAACCACCATTGTAGCTTCTCTACAAAGCCTCACTTCAAACCACTCTGAATAACTTTCACATCTCAACAATTTATTTATGCAGAAATTCTACTAAAACCATACATCCTAGCCAAGAACCATTTAGAAACCCTGATTTTTAAGGGTGTGTGTGTGGCCAGGGCAACACTGTAGCCACATACCAGCGTTTTGAGACCCTCAGCACCCAGATACTAAAGTCACCCAGCAGACCAGAGGTCAGTTCAAACTAACAATACACACTGCTAATGGCTGACACAATAAGAGAAAGAAAGAGAGAGGAGAAATAATTGATGACTGTGATTGGAACACATGGAAGGGATTCATTCCCAAGACATATTTTTCCAAAAATATAAAAAATGATTTTTTTTCTACAATTGTCATTGTTTTAACACATTTCCCACCATCATTACATTCCTAAGAAACGGAAACTGCCCTTATACAGAGCCATGAGGAACTCCATTAGCTCCTGCCATAAAAAAGAACCAACTGCTCGCAGTGTCAAAGCCACCAAAAGGCTTTATAGAGGCAAAGAGGTCATAGCCTCGAGGGAAACTGTCTTTCACGGCTTCCACTGATCTAGCACAGAGCATTTCTCCATTAGGGAACTCAAATTAAACACTTTATTTCAATGCAGCAATTCACTCTCTCTCTGATCTCCTATTTGATGCTTGTAATGCCATGGACAGGCTGAAGATGACATCATAGTTGAGAGTGCTTATGGTTCTTTGAAGTGTGAATGGTGTGTATGCATGTGTGTGTGTGTGTGTGGTAGGAGTGTTTGATTGGTGAGAGCTAGAGGAGGCGCCTCTAAAGGCCCCACTATTCAACCAGGCACAAAAGAGAGAGAGGGGGAGAGAGAGATACAGAGAGACAGTGAGAGAGAGAGGCTTCAAGCCTTTGTATGCACGCATAAATGAAGCTCCTGCAGCATTAGGGGGTCGAGGGGATGTTTTAACACTTGAAAGAAATCTTCTTTATTATTTCCTTAAAAATGAAAGAAAAGACAGAAAAGGAGGAAAAGTAGGGAGAGGATTTAGGACAACGGCCAATTTCTGATCTCATGCTCAAGTCATGCCAAGAATGTGTTTTTCTCAAAGTGTATGTGTGTGTGGTATGTACATCTTTTCAAACAGGGCACTATGCACACACACACCACTTTAGCTTTGGGAATTCCTCCAGGAGTTACTAACTCACCATTCCCTGAGTGCTTGAGAAAGTGGGTCCAACTTTAAAAGATCACATGATTGTTCAGTGGAGTTCTGTGCATTCACACCGTTAAAAACCCCAGTGTGTCTCCATCAGGATGTAAAGTAGATCCCTAAGCCTCTTCTGCAGCTCCAGCAGGAGATCAGAGCCTGTTATTCTTAATTTAAATATCACACTCTGCTTTCCAGATGGGTTGAAATGTGTGATTGATAACAGCAATGACAGGGTGAAAATGAAAAAATGTTGAAATGAGTAGAAAGAGGGCAGAGGGTGTAAGAGGTGTCGAACATCTTTAAAACAGCCTACAGGTGCGCGATATGGCTACAATGTAATATCAGGATACACAATATATCCCAATATTTTCTGACATTTGCCGAGTTGAAACAAATAATGTAGGGCCACATTTAAAATTACTATCCAAAACTACAAACACAATGCTTTGTGCCACACTAAATCGAATTAAACAGGACTAATTATGCAGTCAAACATGCAGTTGGGAAGTGTTTTCAAAGACTGGCAATGTCCATGATATGCTCAGAAAAGCATCAAAAAGCAAAGTCATATTGCCCAGCCCTAACACCGCCCTTGTATACTAGGGGTAAACAGTCATTCGGGCCACCAAGCCAATAAATCTTGTAGCCAAAAATGAGAAACTCTGGCCAGAATGTTTAAAACGTTTACAATATACAAATTAGATTTATAATAAAGAAACACACTTCAGTACTGAAAACTAGGTGGGTGTTGCTTTTTTTTCTTTGAGAAAAAAAAAAAAGAATATTAAAAACTTTCCAATAATAACAACATTGCCAACAAGATAGCTATCATGGTGGTTACAGTTGGCAAATTCTGACAAAATGGATTTGATGCAGTTAGATTCATATCTGACCAAACAGGCACCGGGTTTCACATGGGAAGGTGAAAAATAGTGATTTTGTTATTAAATAGTGGATATTTGTGTGGTCTGTTAGTTTATTAAAAAGGAAAAAAAAATAAAATAATAAAAAAAAAATCCAAGGCAAGTGACTACTCAGGCCACAGGTTCTGCATTCCTAGTGACCAAAATGTGAAATGTTGTGACCAGAGGACCCAAGGAATAGGCAATGTCTACCCCTGTTGTATACTATGATAGTAGTGATATGTGTGTTTATTCTTCATCTCAACTCATCTTAGTATTAGTTATTTAATCGTATATTACAATTAGGTTTGGAAATAAAAACTGAAATAAACTGTGCATTTACACTTTCGCTCAGCATGTGAAAGTCAGGATACAGGTAGTTGCAGCTCATGTTAAGTGAACATTAAGTGAAATTGTTTATGTACAGTTTAAATACGTTACAAATTTGTATAGTGGTATGACTCCATGTTGGTCTATTGTTGTAAATTTTAAAGTCATTATCTTCTTGATGTTTATGCTGGCTATTAGATTTATTACAGACTCAACAGGCTACAGAGTTTTGTATTTGTTTTATTTGGCATTGTATGGACTACAGACAAAGTTTGTTGGAACTTCTTTAAAAATCTTAACAGCTACTTGTAATAAATGACTGTTAAAGCTTTTATGTTTTCATTTTTTATTCATAACAAGAGACAAGATTTTCTTGTTAGGAAATTATAACATTGGCCATCTTTTTTAAAAGTGAATTCTTAAAGGTTAGTGTCTGATTTAAAACATTAAAAGATATTTAAAACAATCAAGTTTAAAGTGTAGTCTTCATTCCTTCACATTCTAAGCATGTAATAACACCATGTCAGACACCATCTGGCATCTGACAGCGCAGACTAAAGGAATGCTAATAAAACGAAGGCAGAATTAGTCACTGCAACAGAGCTGATAAACAAAGATGGTGATTATGTCCTGCACCTGTATGATAAGTAGCCGGAGGCAGATTTGACACATTCAAGCTAATTTCTCTGATTACAAATGCCAACAATTTATCAGCCGACATAAACAGCAAAGTTGGTTAATGACCAATCCGTCAATTTGAAGTCAATATTGTTGTGTGATTGATGAGGATGGCGTCACTAGCATGAAATTTGTGCTGATTATAACACCCTGTTGTGTGCTACAGAGTGAGGTACCACACAACACGCGTCGATTAGGCTGGTTCTGTGTTTGCTAAAGCTACATGAATATCAAAGCAGGAAAGACAAGTTTCTAAACAGAGTTTACACACGCGCACACACACACACTCTGTTTCTCCCCTGTCTCAGAGCTGGAGTGTGTGCAGTAGTGTAATCATATTGCTTATAGAGAGCAGTCTAAAAGGGGGGGCCAGCATTTGCAGCAGCTGTTCTATAGAAAAAAAAAAAGACGGTGAACCCTGAACACCCCCTGGGCCCTAAGCGTGCTCCTCATGTTTTGCATGTATTGTTTGCTACTGAGAGTTTAGAGCCGGTCAAGATTTTAGAGAGAGAGAGAGAGAGAGAGAGAGAGAGATGCAGAGAAAGAAGAGTAGAAAGAGACAGGTAAAGAAAAATAGAAGACAGTCAAAGAAAGAGAGATATTGAGAAGAGAACGAGTCAGAAAGAGAAGAGAAAGAGACAGGCAGAGAAAAAGTGTGAGACAGTGAGCAAGAGATCAAGAGAGAAAGAATGCGGGAGAGGAGAGAGAAAAAGAAGAGAAAGAAAATAAGAGAAAGGCAGTGAGGCAGTTAGCAAAAGCAAGAGAGAGCACTGAAAAAGTGAGACAGCAAAAGAAGAAAGGGATTGAGTAAAGAAAGAGGGAGGCAGAAGAGAAAGAGAGAGAGACAGGAAGGACAAGATAAAAAGAACGATAGAGAGCGAGAAAGAGAGGAAGAAAAAGAAGAAGAAGCAGAGAGAGAGAGAGAGAGAGAGATAATTGCATGTTCATTTCTCATGACCACACAAATACAGAACAGATGCTGAAAAAATTGACCTAATGAAGAATAAAGTGCTGTTTCTAATAAGAATCTGAAGTTTGGTTTGGAAAGTGCTGCAGGCATTAGAGCCTTGCGTTCCACCTGCCTGCATAAGACCTCGCAAGTTAATCGGACCAGAACTGCCCCTCGGCCTGTCTTTCAGTCCAACTTTACAAGCGAAACAGGAAATGAACCTGGTGGGAGAGACTGTGTCTGGACTTCTCTTTCTCTACTCAAAGGGGGAGGAATCTGAAAGGTGTTAATGAAGCATTACATTACCAGCTACAGACAGCTTTTCATAGGCTTCATATCCAATTACGTCTGCATGCTGCAATAAACTCACAATCTAATGATTTAGACATTATAGAGGTTTTAATATTTGTTGTAAGCAACCATCTTTTCACTGTTTTATGACTTTACATACTTAATGAGGAGATTACTTATAAGATAACTTTCATAAGGAAGAGGAAAATCAAAGGAAAATAAGAGAGAAAAATAGAAAACCTATTACTGACAACCAGTACTTAAAGCTTTCATCTTTGAGAGAGAGAGAAAGAGAATCAAGGTGTTTCTGTCCTTCCACTGTGAAAAGACAACTCAATGCTAGAGGTATGAAAGGATTTATAGGTGTCAAAAAGCCCTTACTGAGAAAAGAAAATAGAAAAAAAGAAGAGCATTTCCAAATTAAACAAAGAAGCTGCTGGTGTTCTCAGAACAATAGAACAGCCACCCCAGAGTCCAGACCTCAACATCCCTGAATGTGTTTGGGATTACTTGGATCGTGAGAAGCAAAAAATACAACCAACTTCTAAGACTGAACTTAGGAGGTGTGAAAAAATATCCCTGATGATTTCTTTGAAACACTGAAAGAAAATCTTCTGCAAAAAATGGAAGCAATAAGTGGACACACTAAATACTGAAAATATGATATTGTATTTAGCTGTTGAGTCTCCTCTGTAATTCTTTGTTAAATATAGTTTTCTGCTTTTTTCTGACAATGAAAAATGAACAATTTGTTCTTCATGGTCGTTTCGACTAGAAATTAAAAAAACAAAAGGTGGTCTCTGAGTTTTTTTACTGCGTAAATATAATGTAAAATAATAGCATGTGTGTTGCTAAGGTTGTTTTTAAGTGTGTTATTTGCCAGCACAGTGTGAGTGGCCCTGGGGCAGTGTGTCAGAAGGAGGGGTGTGTGCGAGTGTAATTTGACTGAGCTGGGCCCAGGAGGGGGCTGGGAAAGTAAAGTCTGCAGAGCGAGCCAATCAGGTTACATTAGAACCATTGAAGTAGCGGTTATCAGACCCAATCACAATACTGATCAGTGTAAGGCCTACTCAACCGTTTCTCTCACACACACTCACAGACATGCATGCACTAATATGTCAAGTCAACCACACACACGCTCCCCCTAAGGCAGTAAATACCACCATCCTGATGGAAAAGACAGAACCCCCAAATCTAACCCAGGCCTTTTGTTCACTTTGTTTACACTTTCACCCCATGCTCAGAGAAGCTTAACTGATATGAGAGAAGCCGAGAGGATGCAAACAAGATATATATCAGCAAATCCTAGTTTCTCCGTCACTATGAAAATGTTATCTGTACCTATTTTAATTCTTAGCCCTGGCGGATATGAACATTTTGTTACATGTTGATAGTCTTGCGATTCAACTTCATACCCACTTTTAACTGACTCACTTAACTCACAATTTGGCTCAGATTTGAGACTTGTGAAATTTTGAGTGAATAAAATAAGACTGCTAATATGGAGGCAGGAAACCTTGTGTGTTTCAGTTTTGCCTGTCAGTTTTGCTATGTTTATACACCCACCACTGCAATGTTGTTTTCCACAGCATGCAGCAGTATTACGTTCAATAAGACTTCAAACAACCAGCCTTCTACTAAAGAAAAGCCTTCAGTCTTAATAAAAAAGCCATATTAAAACTTCAGCCAGATTAGCTATTACATTATCTAACTAGACCACAGACTAGACAACCGTTTCATGTTGCTTTGCCTCCATCTTTTAAACACTCATTTACTGTGTGTGGTGCTTCAGTTCTCCTTCAGATGGAAGGCTGTTGTAATGAAATGCTCTTTATTTGAAACTTATTTAAAGCTCTACTTTCCTCACTCTTCAATCTCATGTTCACTTTAGTTTCAAAGTAACCTTTTTCAAACCTTTGTCACCTCATTTCTGATCAAAATAGGCAAATGTAGAGAGAAGGAGAAAAAGTGCCACTTAGAGTGCAGATGAGTTTGGGCTGTCTTGCTGTTGGCTATAAATTCAGCACATGCTACACAGGTGGCTCATTAGCGAGAGGTGAAGTGAAAGCATGCTCCAGTGATCAGTCAACATGTCATTAACAAGCTGTGCACCAAAAACCTGCCAGGCCTTTCTCTGAGTCTTTTCTTCCCCTGCTTCCTCTCCCTAAGTGCCACAGCAAAGGGCACGGGAGCTGCTCGGTCATATTCATTTGTTTGCCCTCCTCTGTTTCTTGTCCTTTAACGGGCGTGGAGGTCTGTGGTTGTGTGGCCACAGGTGTCCACCCTATGGTCCCGCTACTGCAGAGCTGTGCACACACATCTTCAGAGACAAATTAACACACACATACACACGCAAACACACAAACGCACACACTCGAGGACAGGAAACCGCAGTCAGTCACTACAATAGAGTGACAGGCCTATTTAAAAGAGCAAGGGCTTGTTTTTGTGCTTGTGTGACCGCTTCCCTGCCGTTTGCTGGGGAGTGGAGAAGTTGACGTGAAGGTGCTGTGGGGTGGGGGTGTGTGAGTGTGTGTGGCAGTTGCTGTGTTTTGGGGGTCTCTGTCTTCAGACAGCAGCCCTGAGGGGGGTGACATGCCTCGGGATCAGTGAAGCAATATGATGAGGGGCATGTCCACTACTGCGTGAAGGTTAGGGGTGGACTGCTAACCTGATTAAATTAAAACAGCCAGCACTTTTCTGAGGAGAAAAGTCTCCTGAGCCATGCAGGGATACACTAGGGAATGACCCCAGGAAATTGCATTTGGCTGATAAAAGCAGCCAATATTAAGGTTCCACTGAAGCACTGATGCTTTTGTTAACTAGAGTAGATAATGTTAATTTAAATCTGCTGTTGTTTGGGAGTTTAGCATTGTAATAATTCATGTTACTTATGTTTTGTTATAGTTTTAAGGCTTGCTTAATATTAACAGTATTTCATCTCTCATTGCTCGCTAACAGTTCATCACACAGTCACACACAGAGTCCTCCTAGTTAATTTGGAACTTTATTTTGTTATGGGCAACAATATCTTATTTGATTGTAATATTTTAGAATTTCCAATCAATGGTGGAATGGCCACTAGGGGATCTGCAGAAAGACTTCACTTCTGATGTTTTTGTGAGCTTCTGCTGTCAGAGTTTAAGAAATGTGACAATTGAGATCACATTTAACAACAGACAGTCACAGCAGTTTATAAAGTACTGTTTAACTAAAACCACTGACACAAGTGACGAGATTTTATATCAGTTGGGCCTACTCCTGGTTAATGACAGCTCTACCCAGGAGGCTGACCCCATCATTCTACCCCTTTACAAACTCCAAATTACTCTTACATAGCCCACATGTCTTTCACGGTCTAGGTATCCTATTCAACCAAACCCCCTCCCCAAAAATCCAAAACAGCCCCAAAACTAAAACAGACCCTCACACTACCCCAAAACACCATCAATTCACTGTTAATCGCAAAGCAAACTCTGTTATCTTTTTGTTCACTGGAATTAAAATAAACATCCTGTAGAACATCTGCTCAGTCTAGAGCTGCTGTCGGAACAAAACCTCATATCTCCATTTTTGTCATTTTTTAATTGTTAGCCTAATTTGAACGTACCTGTTGCCCTTTACACTGTGTGTGAATTTCATGAAGAATTGACCAACAGACATGGCCAAAATGTACTTTGAAAAAAGTCTGGTTCCACTGACTCACAATAAAAGTAAAGTTGTTTTTTCCTTCTCCTGTAAAGTTATCATTTTGGAGATACCAGGTGTTGTTCTAGCAGCAGAATATGTATATATGTGTATATATATTTATATACTATGAGATCTTTTAAAACAAAGACAAGGTATAACAAGTAAAATGAAGGAGAAGGATTCGGCATTATTTTTAGTCACTATTCCAATTTAATCAAATTTGCATCAATTAAAATTTCGCAGTTTGCAAGATTTTTTGCAAGTCTTTTTAAAGGCTTCCTAGTTCATTTACTCTCCAAAACAAAGTTTTAGAATCTCTGAAAGACTGTGCATGGTTTGTTATTGTTCACTGTATATGTATTTATACTGTTTAGTCTTTTTTAAAAACTCGCAAATTTGATGCTTTCTCTGTCAATATAAGCAGTTTACCAATTCAACAACACAATCAACAGTGACAGTGTTATACATCTATAACTGACTTAAAATACAATACACAAGCAGTCCTCATGAGAATCAGGATAATGCAAAATTGTTGCAAAATGATGTCAGAAAGATATTGAATCATTACTCACTCTGATACCATGCTCAACTGCTATCAGTTTAAGCTTTACCTTCCAGGGCTTCCTACAGAACCACACAATATCCTGTCCTGTCTCCTTTTCTACTACTGCATAACTGATGTAAAGTAATCCATATTCTGGACAGTGATCTGACTAACACTGCAGGCAGCTAAAGCAAGATAATGGAGAGTGCAAAGCTAGATGATGTGGCCTTTAGCCCAAGGCTATGTCAAGCATTGGCATAAAAAGCAAACCCCAACTTGAGCAGCAGTACTGGGTAATTTTCTCAAGGAAATAATATACACCTCCAGACCTGCAATATAAATCATAGCCACATCAAACTCACTGCTTTGCAGAAGCTGAGAGAAAGAGAAAGAGAAAAGCAAACAGAGAGAGGGAGGGTGAGAGAAGGAGGATTAACTGAGAGAGAGTTAGTCAACTATCTATGGAAACCCACTGAGCCCCATTCAAAACTGTTCTGCCACGATTTCAATTAGCCACTCAGTGGTATGAAACCTCAAAAACCTGTGGTTTGATAAGCAAAATACCTGACCACAAAAACCAGCACTTTTAACCATCACAATGTTAGTATTATTCTTTAGTCCTGGGTGATATTTATACATTTCTATTTGTCATTTTCCAATTAGATTCTACAGATTGATAATTAATTATTAAAATACTGCATTAATAAAGCTGCACCCATGCTTCCTGAATGCTTTTAACCTGAATGTTAAAAGCTTATAAACCTGACATCATCTGTATTGTTTGGACTGTTCTGTGTTTTGTGTCTTAAAATTATACCAACAGAAGGCTTACACAAAACTGTAAATGTTAATGTGAACATTTCCAGAAAAGAAATGTACCATTTATTTTGTTTTGACATATTGAAAACTGTTCTTTGAAAAAAAAAAATGTTGAGCGACACCGATACTGATATACCAGTATAGACAATACATTCCTCATCACTATTGCTATAATTAATATTATTATCATTATCATCATTATTACACACCAGAGTTCAAAGCCCTAGACCTGTGGTCCTACCTCCTCATGGCTATATCCATTCTCCTGCTCGAGTAAACCGCTGCTAGTCCCCTGAGCAAAGCAGGGAGCAGCGGCAGTCATCCTTTTCTCTCTCTCACTCTCCCCGTGTTTCTCCCTCTCTTTCGCTCTGAGTGATGGGCTCAGTGAGAGAGAGGGCCACTGGCGCCCACTCCCCTCCTCTCCCCACCTCCATGCTATTCACAGGCAAATGCTAGTCTAAATACCAGATGGGCCTGCCCCAGCAACTGAGAGAGGAGAGAGAGAGAGAGAGAGAGAGAGAGAGAGAGAAGGGGGGGATGGGGAGAAGTTGTCTGTCGTCGGCACTACAAAGCCCCTTAAAGAGTAGGAGGTAAGAAAGGAGAGAAAGGAAAGAAAGGAGAGAGAGAGAGAGAGAGAGAGAGAGAGAGAGAGAGAGAGAGAGAGGGGAAGGCAAGATTTGTAGGAAGAGAGTAAAATGGCACTACCTGGACTCTGTGAACCCTCATGTTTCATGTTAATGACAGAGAGTTCCGGAGTAGTGATAAATGAGCCAACATGGAGCCCAGCAAAACAAACCTGCTGCTTATTACAAATACAATATGTACACACAGACATGTGCACTTGACTAATGACCGTTAAAGCAAAAACGATTGGTGAAGCCCAAATGTGGGCAGGGAGATATCTGTAAGACTTACAGGAGAACACAAGGGAAACATGAATAGTTTAGTGTTAGGGCTAAAATGCACCAAACTTTTTCAAATGTTTAAAATTAGTGATGCATCGATCCAATCAAAGGTCTCCTATCAGTGCCGATTCTACCCTTATTAATGGATCGGATAATGGTCAGATGTGATCATTCCACACGAGATCCTGTTTCTTTGTTTACTCTATGGTATGTTAGTACTTTATTTATGTAGCTCTGGAATCTGATCAGTAATCTGTACCAGCTGAGTTTAGAGATCAGTATCAGTCCAGTCAACTTGTGAAAAGACTGAACTTTGCATGGAAAAAATGCTCCTCAAGTCTCCTGAAAAGAATGAAAACTGTATTATAGGCAAAGAGTGGACACAGTACATACAGAAATATATAATATATTTAATTGGCTTCTGTACAATTTTCTGTTAAACATTTATTTTCAGCTTTTTTCCAGTCTAACTGAAAAATTAATAACTAGTACTTAAAGGCCATTTTTATATTGAAAGTAAATAATGAAAAGGGTGGTTTCTGATTTTGACACAGTATTTTATGTGATAATGTTTTGGACAATGACAAACTGAACTGAAGCGAAATTAGAGATTTCATAATGCACTGTATTGTAATTCGTAAAGAACTGTAATCAAATCGAATCATTGTGAATTCAGAAATTTACACCCCTAGTTAGTGAGTGTTTATCTGAGCGAGTGAGTAAACATGTGTGTTCTTTAAATGGACTATATCAATGAAAAGCTTGGTCACACTTCTGGCTTGATGTTGGTGTGTCAGTGTGGAAGCTGCTTGGGCTTTGAGATGCTAATCTACAGTGATGGAGGGGAGGAGAGGAGGAAGTGGGCCGCAAAGGGACAGAAGGCCAGCGGAGAGAGACCTCGGAGACGCCGTGTATCGATAACCTGATCAATACCACACTGCTCACAGACTGTTGCGCACACATGCGTGTGCAGCTCTTGTATCAATATCAGCAGAGAATCACTCAAACAATAACCATATGGCAGAGGGAGAACTGAGGCATTAATGCCATAAACCCTCTATTAGTCTGAGACAGGATAAACGTCACTTCTTATTTTCACTTTGGAAGCTCTGGCACTGATATTTTAAAACCTCTGACATGTTTTGTCATCAAATCTACATCCCATGCATTATTTCTCTTAAGTTGCAGTCAGAGGTGGGTAGTAACTGTAGTAACATTTTGATGGATTTGCACTTTTTCAGATGGCAATATTTTAGTTCTACTGAAGCATATTTGTGCGAAAAGTAATGTACTTTTTACTCCTTTTAGGGACGCACTGATGTTGGAATTGTGGGCCAACTGTGATGTCCAATATTTTTCATGTCATATCTGCTGATGCACATTCATAAACATTTATAAAATGCAGAAACTGGGACTAGATCTACTTGGATTAGCATTATAGAGAAATTTAGCATTTATTTCTGCGGCGTTCCAAATGCAGTAAAATGAACAAAGTACAGATAATTTAGAACAGCAACATCTAAATGTCCTGCTCTTTCAGAGTACAGAGTCAGATATTTGTCATCAAATATCATTTTGACACATCAAACAAATGTAAACATCCACTGGGTGATGATTCATTTTTTTAAAACCCTTTTTGCATTTTAGTCATTCGTATTTGGTTCCTAGTTTTTTGTATTTGATTTCATTATGTTAGGTTGGTCATTGCTTTGTGATTGGTCACACCTGACTTTTGAAAATGATCCAAAAAGAGAAGGATAGAGCTAAGTAAACTTAATCTGTTGTGGTGATAGATGCTGGATGTACTAAGAGGTTCCACTGCAGTCATGTTAGTTGCTCAACACTTAACTTCATCAATTAGTTTTTGGATAAGTGCTTTTACTTTTTCTTGTGTTATTTCACTGAAGTAAGAATATTTTGCTACTTAAGTATGGGTTTAGGCTACTACTCTACCCACCTATGTTTACAGAGTCATGAGTCTGTCAGGACCTAGTTACTAATAAACAGAAAGTAAATGTAGGTACAGTCATGTTAATGAATGCTGGAACTGCTGACCATTCATTCTTTATGGAGCTGGAAAGAGGAGAACAATATGGAAGTGCCATTTCCTCTGTTCATCTGTGTGTGAGTGTGTGTTTTGGGCTGTAACTCTGCAACCTTCTCAGGCTACAGTTAATAAAATGCCAAATCTTGCAGTGGTTCAAAAAACAAAAAGTAAGAAAAAAAAAAAAGTAAGAGCTGAATTTGCTTTATTCAAATCAAATATATGAATATTTTTCGCATTTACATTAAATAAGCTTTGTCTTTCAGTTTACTTGCACAGTGTTGTACAATTGTGTCACTGTTGCACCTGATAAGTAATTAAAAAAAAAAAATAATAACTGCCTTTGTTATATATTTTTCATTTAGGGCTACAATATTAAAATTTTTGCTACAACACTTGCAATTTCATATCACCAGTGCTACATGCTTAAAAGGCCTACACATTGCCCTTTTGTGTTGATGAAATATAACACTGCTGTCGGCAACAACAAGAAAAACCCTTGTATCCCCAAAATAATAACTTTACAGGAGAAGGAAAACATGCTTTACTTTTAATGCAAGTCAACGGAACCAGACTTTTTTTCCAAGACATTTTGGGCCATTTCTTTTGTTCCATTCATCATAAAATTTCCATACATTGTAAAGAGCAACAGGCACTTTCAAATTATGCCCAAAACTAAAAAAAAGACAAAAATGGAGATACGAGGTTTTGTTCCGACAGCAGAGCTATTTTACTCATTAGGAAATGACCAAGTGCATCAAGTAGGCCTACATTCAATGTACTGCTTTTTTCCAGTGCAACTGGTATTTCCATTTCACTGGTTTTACCAAAACATTTTATACCATAAAAAGCGTAGAAAAGTATAGAAAGAAAAAAAAGCATGAAGTGGGTTCAAGTTGCAGGGAGTATTGTGGAGCTTCTAAAGAAGAGAGCTGTCTGTGTTACGGCAGAAATCTCCTGAACACCACCACAGTGAGCAGCATCATGGTGTGCAGTTGAATGTATCTAACATACTGTGTGTGTTTTTATGGGTCCTGCAGCTCCTTTTTGTTAGTGTAGTCTCTCCAAGTGCCATATATTTGTTCTTCTGTCTCTCTGTCCATCTCTCACCCCATCCTCTCTCTCTCTCCCCCTCATATCTGGGTCTGGTTGATCTGTCACTCTCCCTTTGTCCTTCCATCAAATCACAGAGACAAATCATCTCAGTGGTTCTCCTCTCTCTGTACTCGTGCATGCACACACCATCTGGACACAGGACCCCCCCTCATACTAACCCTACCCACTTACCCCACTGCCCGATGCCCACAGCTACAACACAGGAGAGTGTAGCACCTAAATCACATACAAATAAAAAACAAAACCTTACAGGCGGCTTTTTGTCATGCTGCGACTCAGCTGTCACTTTGCTCTTTGATTTCCGTTGATTTCTGCAGTTATGCCTGCAGGGCAGCGATAGAGGAGTGTCAATACTGTGTTTGTCACCTAATGTGCATCAATCGGCCTCTGTAAGGTTGACTGAGGCCAGACAGATTTGATTTACAGAACATGACAGCTTTTGTCCATTGTCTGGTTGTGTTAGAGCGCAAAAGGTATCGGCCTCTAACAAAATGATGTTTTTTTGGACATCATGGATTTGTGTTATTTTTGACCATTAACTATTACACTTCATGGTGTTTAAATAAACCAGGGCTGTCAAAACATTAAATATTAAATGCTGTATAATCACATTAGTCTGCACAGATTACAATTAGCGGTTTACTGTGTTATAGCTATACAACTGGGCAAAATATGCTTCATCAGAATGTATTTATTACTTTCAATAATTAATAACATTATGTTCATCATGTGAGTTTAGGATTTAAATGAACCTGAACATAAAAATCCTGTTATTTCCACGGGGTAAAAGCATTTTCCAATTTTAATCACAGATCTCCAGTGAGAGTAACAGTGGCTGCATGTTCCAGCCAATGAGTGTATATATTACACAAACAGTGAATGATTCCAATGCAGTTGCAGCCTCTCACTCTTGCTCACGCAGCTTGTGCAGTGGAGGCACTTGAGGGGACTGCAGGTTTCTGCTTTGCTATTATTTTTGTTAGTTTTCTGAGCATTAATTTATGCATAGGCCTCCTGCGAGCACCGTCCAGTGTAGTCTGCTGGAGGTGCCAAAGGTATCACCTTAAAAGCCATTTAAAAGCTGTATTTGAACAAGATTTTTTCTGCAAACACTGATGCAAAATTTGCTGAGTGTAACATATTGGGGAAAAAAAAAACAAAAACAAACATAAAATCTGCCATACCTTTTGCAGAGGCTATGTTTTATTATTGTTCCCAATATGTTAAATTCAACAAAAAAATAGTTGTGCATTAAAACGTGCAGAAGTGTGTTCTCTAGAGGATGTGTACTTATTTGTGCTTAGAAAATTAACTAAACATTTAATTTGACCAGGGCGCCCAAACTTTTGCATACAACTGTGCATGAGCCCACACACGCGTTCTCTAGTTCCGTATTAACATGGCAAATTAGAAAAAAGAAAAAAAAAAACAACATATATTCAGAACAATATTCTGAAATGAAAGAGTGACCTATGTTTCTTCAAGCTCAGAATGGGCATGCACTGAAGCGCTATGCCAACTCTATGCTCAGCTGTCATCTTCCACATTGTTTATGGTGACTATGAGTCTCTGTCACCGTTTCATCTGACCAGTCCAGCCTGGTCGCTAGGCATCCAACTCAAACAGCCACATTCTAACTCTAGGATGGGCCCACACGTCATCAGAGACAAATTAAGAACTGGGCTCCTAGACTCAGTGACTCCACACATATAAACATGTGCGCACACACACACACAAATATATATATATATATATATATATATATACACACACACACACACAAATATATAAATAAACAGAGGCCTATTTATTGATACTGAACTGTGAGCAGTGTGTTGACCGCTATCTGTAAATCAGCTGCTCATGCCAACACGAACACATAGGCTGCCACAAGTGTCACCCTGCTGAGTAAATCCTCACAGAATTAGCATTATTAAGCCGTCTGAATTAACACTAGAAAACAACATCTCGGTTTTATATACCTGCTGTACTAGGCAGAAGCGCTGAGCCGCCACCAGTGTCAAATACACACCCAGGTTAAAAACTGACTTAGGAACAGGACAGAAATACATATGAATTGATTAAACAAGCACTTGCAGGGCTTTTGTGTCTCACCCCTGTATATGTGGTGGGTCAATATGCCAACAGATGGCAGGAGAGGGCTGGGTGAATTAACAGGGAAGGGCTTTTGAGTAAGAAAGACAGAGATGTTTGTGCTAATGGTACAATCTCTAGAGGTCAGACTCCAAGGCCAGCTGCCCCTGCCACACAGAACGAAGGGGGTCACACAGCTAGAAGAAGAACTTTGATTAAACATCGGGGTTTTTCTTTTACATACAAAGAAGGATATATGTTGCTAGTTGCTAACCATACATGAGTGGTCAAAATGTTTTAGTCAGTGACTCCTGTATTTTAGAGGAAGGGTCTAGTCTGCACACAGCATCATGAAACAATGCAAACCAGTATCATACAGAGCAGTTATGCATACAGTGGCATCATTAAATAGTCTGTCACTGAAGGTAAAACACGAAAGGCTTAACCTGGCTTAAGCGTTTTTCTGCACACAGGACGGAAAATGGCACAGAAATGGCTTTTAAAGATCCCAGCTTTTCACCTTACAGTATCACTTCAATTCCTTTTTCACAGTTTATAACTAATCCATCCAACACTGACTTACAACGCATTCTCTAAATCAAATCAACAGTCAAGTCCAGATGTTTAATATTCTTTAGGCACATGCCAGAAATTTAGAGCAGCCGCCTTCATTTGTTTCTTTCTACTCCACATCTGATGACAGGAAAGACAATCACTTCACTGAGAGTGGCTTTCTAATTCGAAACCGTTCATTGTTACAGCATCCCCGTGAAGTCACCAAACCAATGAAAGACGGACACAGCTTCTCCCTCTGACTATCCTTCCATTCACAGAGAGAGAGAGAGAGAGAGAGAGAGAGAGAGAGAGAGAGACAGAAAGACAGAGAGAAGGAGAGAGAGACACACACACAGATCTTGACCAAGCCCACAAGCATCAAAAGACACCATTGTTTCCGAAGAGGAAAGGCTGAAAACTACTATCTGTAAAGTCACAAACGCAGATAGAAGGACATTTGCTAAAGCTTGATGGATCCATGGAAGGTCAAAAGCAGTTTCTTAAACACAATATAAGTAAAACTTTAACAAACCAAGCTGCACACTTCGCGAACTCTCCAAAAATCCCGTCTAAACCAGGGCTGGGTGATATGGTCAAAAATCTTGGTATGATACAATACTGTGCAGAAGTCAGAGAATACTGTTAATTTGTTTAATTTCCAGTCAAAAAAGCAATTTTTCAAATTTCATCAAGTATAAGTTGTTAATTTTTCAGGACATAGGAAACAGTACCTAACGATTCATCCTCAGATAAACAGCACTTAAAGCTTTCATCCTTGAGAGAGAGGAGAAAATCAAGCTCTACTCTTGATTTAGATCTAAGACTGAACTTTGGAGGTGTGGATTTCTTTGAAAAACTGAAAGCAAGTGTCCCACGGCAAAGTGTGGACATAATAAATACCGTAAAAAATGATATATTTACTTCTAAGGCTGAAAAATAAATAATTAGTACTTTAATTTAACTGAAAATTAAATAAATAAAGAGGGATCTCTGACAATACTCACACTGGTGCAATGTGCAAAATTATTTATTATAAGGATCTAAATCAAAAAACGTGATTTCAGTGACTATTGTTATAATTTTATTGCCCAGGCCTAGTCTACACAATGGTTCTTCAGTAAAGAAAATGCATGATTAAAGGGTTCTTTGCATCATAAAAGGGTTCTTCAGATTGATGGAGAATGTGCTGCAGATGGTTCTACATAGAACCTTTTTGAAAAGGGTTCTATATAGCACCAAAAAGGGTTTTTCTATTGTAACAATCTATGTAGAAACCTTTTCAAAAAGTTCTATATAGAACCATCCACAACACATTCTGAAAAACTCTTTCACAATGCAAAGAACCCTTTAATCATGCTTTGAGTGTTCATGGTTCTATATAAAACCTTTTTCTTTACTAAAGAACCCTGGAAAAATATCATTTTAAGAGTGTACAGGTCCACTCGTCTGGAGTTCTGTCTGACCGCCCACTGATGGAAAACAGCTCATGAGCATTGGGACAGAGCTGCATGACATCAAAGGCCAAGATAAAGATTATTTCATGTCAAATTGAGCATTTAAACAAACATCACATCCGGGCTCTCACTGCCAGCATGCTGATATATAGTACTTCACCCTAATTCCTTGTGTGCCCCCTTTCCAATGGCCTTTATAAACCTTTCAGCTCAGAGACAACTTCAGATTTCTGCATTTCCACATTTTATGACTCTAGCAGGCACTACATTTGCAGACACTGCAGCTTCAATGTTTGTGTCTAGAGAAGTGGTTTGGTGTCTGCTTATATATTTGATTGCACCAAAATTTGCCACACAAATCTGACAAGTACAACCAAGCAAGCAAGAAGTAAGGAAGCCTCACCTTGTCGAAGAACTCATAGAGGCGGACAGTTTTGTCGATACTCTCCTTGGTGTCCTCCACTCTCTGGGAGAAGCCTTGCAGGTGGACACAGAAGGAGCGCACTTTGACCTCGTACACCTGCAGCTCGGCCGACGAAATGTCCTCCCATCGCTCTAACCTCTTCAAAAGGGCTTCCCCACTCTTACAGTGCTCCTACAGTACACACAGAAGCACAGTACATAATGAGCAACTGTACATGCACATGCGCACACAAACATGCAAGGACCATAGCACTTTCTCTTTGTTTGCCGCGGCTACAGTCTCTACTCTACATAAAAAAAGACCCTAGATGTTGTAACATTACTGTGAGGATTTAAGCATTAGTGAGGTTAGAGACTGATGTTGGATGCTCTGGATCACAAACACCACTCCAACTCATCCCAAAGATATCAGATGGAACTCCATCACTCCACAAACTGTGGTTCCACTGCTCCACAGCCCAATGCTGGGGCATTTATAACCCTCTAGCCACTGGTCATGGTGATCATGTGCAGCTACTCCACAGCATCACAGTCTATCAGAATTGCTTTTCTATGGAGAGTATACAAGCTGTATGTGTGCAGCTGTTACAGTAGAGGCTGTTACTGTGACACCTGTGTCAGCAACAGGTGCAACTTAAAGTAGCTGAACTCACTAATTGGAAAGGATGTTTGTATATTTTTGGACATGTACAGTACTGTGCAAAAGTCAAGAGACCACCTTTCATTTATTTAATGTCCAGTCAAAATAAGTTGATTTTTGGGAGATATTTCTGAGAAGATTATTATTAAAAGACAGAGAAAATGGGAAAAGGAAAGAGATGAAGAAATTCTGCAAATCAAACAAAGAAGCTGCTGATGTTCTCAGAAAAATGGACTGACCAGCCCAGAGTCCAGACTTCAAAACTATTGAATGCGTGTTGGGATTACTTGCGTCGTGAAAAGCAGCAAATGCAACCACTTCTAAGACTGAACTTTGTAGGTGGGGAAATGGCCCTTGTATATTTCTCTGAAAAACTGAAGGCAAGTCTCCTGTAGAGAAAGGAAGCTCTAATAAAAGGTTAACAGTGGACACACTAAATACTCAAAGATTTTACATTACGTTAAGCAACCGAATCTTGTGTAATGTCTTAAATCTGTGTTTTCTGGTGTTTTTATGTTATGCTGTTAAATGAATAACTCAAGACATCAGAGTACTGAAGAGCCATTTTGACAAGAAATTAAATAAATGAAAGCTGGTCCCTAACTTGCGCACAATACTGTAGCGTAATTTATTGTGATTTGAACCTGATGAAACGTTAAAGTCTTGTTTTGTGGAAAGAAAACAACATTCTTCACATTTTTGCTAATTTTTTTATTTCTTGACATCAAAACAAAAAGTCAGAAGTAGAGAACCTGTCTATGCAGAATGGTAATTACATGTAAATATAATACACTGCACACCAGACTGTACTATTAAATATGTAATTATGTAATTAAATTTAAATTAAAAAAAGCAAAGTATAATTATAAAATATAGGTCAAACACTTGAACTAGCCTTCAGACACAGGATTAAATATGCATAGTCATCCAAATGTTAGATAATTACGCTAAATTTAATCCAACCACAATGTAAACAAACGTGAGAATGTGTACTAGTTTAAAATATAATGAGCATAGGTACAATTTAATGGTGAATTTCATACCTGTTGTGTTGAGTATGCTAGATATCAAAGGAATACAAGTTGGAATATAGATTTTTTTTAGAGCATGTACAGTAGTTGTACAATATGAAAGAGTTGAACTGTGATTTCTAAACAAAAGAAATAGTGTAGACATACATAAGCAGCAGTGTAGAAGTCTCTGAAGAGGGTCTGTTTGCTGCGTAGCTGCTCCAGGGAATCTTCCAGCTCTCCCAGGGTCTGTAGTCGACTTTCCCCTACCTCATCTATCCACTGGCTTACCTAAGAAAGGAGGGCACAAACATACAAGTACACACAGGTCAATCTGCAATCATAGCTACAAGACTATCAGGCACCATCTTGAAAACTTTGGCCATTGACTTCTTGTGCTTTTATATTTCTTTGAATAGCACAACACCAAGTACAGAACGAAACGCAAGTGAGAAAACACAATACTCTTCACCATGCTTCACCCAGCTTTCTTACCACAGCTCAATAACATATCTCTGTTTGAGTTATGTGCCTTGTGCACTTAGGCCAATGGATTTAACCTTGAATCTTATAACTTTGTGGGTTGGAATAGTGTGTCATTGTGTAATGGAAGGCTGTAGAATGACTGTAACTCTCCCATAAAGGATTTGCTTAGCTGATATTTTGATGGGCTGTTAAGGGAGAAGATAGACCATGACAGTCTTAATCTTTCGCAACATCAGTGGGCAGGAAGATACAGCAATCATACTTGAAAACATTTTCACAATACATGGCATGCATCACAATATTTTGCTTTTCCTGTTTTGCAAACAAAATGGAACAGACAAAAACACTAGTACAACATATATAAATGCCATGAAAAACAATGACTACAACAAAGTTTTTGTAAGTCATTTTTTGTAAGTGTTTATAAGAAGGTTTTTAAGAGGAGGAAACAAAAGCCAAACAAATGTAAGATTTAGGGATTTGGAGACCTCTCTGGTGGAAATGTGTAACTACATGTAAAATGTGGAAGAGCATTTTGTAATGTCGGTTTGCTTTGGGGCCCCTTCCCTGTGCAAAATAATCTGATGATTCTGAGTGCATTGAAAGAGAATTCAAAGAGAACTCAATCAAAACTTGGTGAAGGAAGTGAATTATCTACTACTGTCCTCAAATATTCATCAATATAATGTCGATTACAACATAAACTCGAGCTGGAGCCTGTGCGAGTGATCTTAACAGGTAAAGGTGCATGATTTGATCAGAAAAACTCCCCAGAAATCCGACCTGACACCTCTGACTTTTAAAGTATTATTTCAGGCTTTACAGGGTGACTCACAGCAGCGTGCAAACAACATATTTTGCTATGATATTTTGTTACCGTATGTTTTTTCCTCCTGTCTCAGTAATGCTGCTTCTGTCAATTTTAACAAAAGATCTTACACTGTGCTGCTAATTATCTGTGTTGACAGCCAACCAGCTTAATGTTACTATGTTTTCTATGCAGTTACTATACACTGGATGTTGTTATTTACAGGCTCTCCATTACCGATCTATTTTATGATACATGTAGTTGTTCAGTCCTTTTTTTGATGCATGCAGTTGTTTGAGTACTGAGGATACCCATAACATACTCAGAAAAATGTTTCATGATGTAATTTATTACAATAATACTAACATATCATCATATTGTTGACCCCTAGTGGCCTGTAGGGTTGCGTCATACGTACATCAAATGTAATGCTTGAAAAAGTTGTTGGATTTTGCTATGACGATATGCATTTTTAAGCAAACAGCAAAACATACTAAATTACATAAGCACCATTCATTATTGTTTTTAAGTGTAAAATAAAAATAATGTAATACTATTAGCTGCTTACATCACAACTGCAAGCACATTTTTGTGCATGTTTTTAGAAAAACTGTCACTATTCCCTGAACAGCTTTTTCTATATGACTTTGTTTTATATAAATAGTTGTAAAAAATAAAACATAAAATGTGGCCTTTGCAAAAGCTATGGCATACTTTATATTTTATGTTTTTCCCCAACATGTTAAACTTGGCAGAAATTCTGAAATTTACTGAAATTTGCAGAAAAAAATGGAATTTAAGTTGTTCCTTACAGAGGATGTGTTAACTTGTTTTCAACTGCAAAATCAACACAACATGAAATTTGACTGAAGGTATTCAAACTTCTGCATATGACAATATATGCACTGAATATACATTACATTAATTGGGAAAAAAAGAGAGTAAACTGTAGAGTCATGCTAAAACGGACATGAGGAACAGCACTAACCTCCCTGAAGCCCTCTTCAAGACTCTTAAACTCCATGACAAACTCCAGCTCCTGAGTGCATTTGTTGGACAGCATCACCAGCCTGTGGACCAGCTCGTCCACCTGATTATACAGACTGCCCACACCCTCGATGGCATCTCTGTAATGCAACACAATACAAACACAGATTATTACATGTAAAGAACAAGGACTGAGCACTGTGAGTTTAGGTCAAAGCAATTCAAGCCAAATTGCAAAAAAATATATCAATTAATATTTTTCCCCCTGAAATCTTACTGTCGAAAGCTACTGACTGGATCATGCAGGTCAGAAAAGGTGAAAATGTCATAAAGTTATTATTATTTCCTCAGAGACGGGAGCTCCTGTAGCTCTGTGAACTTTCCCAAGATCACAGTATCACTGGCCAAGTCAGTTGCAGCTGAAGCCCTGATTGGATGTGGGTTAAGTGGCACTGCTCTGACTGGGTGTGTTTTTTTGACTGACAGGGTGCTCCAGCAATGGAAGGATGTATAGACTGGTGTCTCTGATGAGGCCATCTATGCCAGCCCTCACAGCCAGCTGTGCCAGACCTATCACCTTAGACGCACACTGTGTGTGTCTTTGCCCTTTTCTCAGCAGAGAAACATTAGTGACGAGCTGTAATGCAGTGACTGGGCACATTGTGTACAGTGGCAAAGGTTGATGACTAAAGGATGACTTCATCTCTGCTGCAGCTCCGTAACACAAAGCTGGATTGTGTTCTGATTCAACTTCCACACAACATTTCCCTCAAGATCACAGTCAGAGAGTTTTCCTCTTTCTGAATGTCTCTTACACACACATATACAGTAACATGCAAAATATTCAACACCACCCCGGGTCAAAGATTTGTTGATTTCAGCAAAATAAGTTAATATATCCTCTATAAAGAACAAACATGTCATTGTAAATGTCATTTTTCTGCAACTTTTTTTTGCAACAGTTTGTATTTATTTGCTGAGACATACTGTAAGAAAATAAAACATAACATATAAAATGTGCCATAATTTTATATAGGCCACATTTTGTTTTCTACCAAATATGTCAGTAAATAAACAGTAACTGTATACAAAAATGTGCAGAAGTGTGTTTTCTGTAGAGGTTGTTTTATCTTCTTTTCACTTAAATCAACAAAACGTCATCTGAGGCACCCAAACTTTTGCATGACTGTATAGTTACAATCACTACAACAACAGCACAAAGCTCTTGTATGTAAGGAGTGTCAGATCGACACTATCTACAATGAATCATCAAAGCCTCAACTAACACACACACATAACCAGTGGTAGATCCACCCATGCAGTGGGAATTAAGTGAGAGTACAACCTAACTGTTGTGAATTGGTGTTTTATTATCTTTGACTTATCGTGATTAATCTAACTGGCTCTAATTTGACCCTAAGGAAAGATTTTTTTCCATTAAAAAAGGAGTGTATTTTGATATAGCTAAACGTGTGGACAAAAAAAATCATCACAATATAGTTATCATTTTGAATAAATAAACTTGAAGCTGAACATAAATCACACGATTGTAGGCTGAACATGAAAAGGTGAGAGCAGTTTTCAATTTTCATTAATGACGTCCAGTGACACCAACAGTGTCTGCAGGTTCTGGCATCTGCTGTATGTTTTCTTTGTAAATGACATTTCAAACTCTATGTACTTCAGTGATAAATTTGCAGAGCTGCAGTAGCTGCAAATAACTTTTATCAAGTGAGCCACCAACAGAACTCTACTTTTAAAAGCTGTATTATAAACGAGAGGACGAGAGGTCATGCAGTCATAGCAACAGTGCGTGAGCAGCCTAGCTTCAAATTGGAAGTGAGGATGGTTTGAAGGGTCATTACTTGTTGTTATTAACATGTAATGTGACACCATGAAATTAAATATAAACATCAAGGAAAATAAAGACACATGCAAAATTAGTTTATTAGTGTAGTGTAGTTTAATAATTAGTGTAAATTATTATAAATTCAGTATGTTGTTACACTACCACCTGGATTATGGCCAACTATTCACAATGTAAACAGAGACATTATACTGTTGCCACTGTGAACTATATGTAATTCGTGTGAAACGTCCAAACGAGTAGAAGTACTTTGAAACTGTCTATATTGTGTAAAATATTGCAGCGGTTACTTTGAATCTGTGTATTCTGTATGTAACAGGAAACACACACACACACACACACACACATCATGATTATTCCGGGGTCAGCTGGATCAATGCTGCCCTTTAATGATTATCCCCCTTCCAACATGATCTAAGGCAAACAAACAAACAAAAAAAAAAACAATCAAAAGAAACAATATAATAATCAGTTTTTTTTAAGCCAGAACGTAAATAGGTTTGCTTACATATAGTGTTTCCAAGCAATTTTCTAAAAATATCACAACCCAATACCAACAGCAACCCCTCTGCGTCTCTGTTTAATTTGAGATTATGTTATCATAATCTCCAGGGTGTTTTGGTAAGATGTCTGTGTTCAGTGGAGTGTGGGATGAAAGCCAGGGATTATCTGCCTTCAACCAACTTCATACAACTAACCAATTACTTCTGAAGCGCACTCACACACACACACACACACACACACACACACCCACACACACATGCACACACACACACAGGTGCACACACACTCACACGTGCCCACACACTCACATGTGCACACACCTACACACACCTAAAGCCAACATTCACTAATTTTCTCAACAGGCCTCAGATATCAAAGGAATTCCAGAGAAAGACAGAAAGAGAAAGAAGAAAGGCAGAGGATCTGCATGGTTGGCTGATCAGAGTGATAAAGAGCAGAGGAGATGCTTACTCACCTACACGCACACACAAGGTGGGCAGCACTATCCTACCGCCGAGAGCCAAGTTTCTACACTTGAAAATTTGCCTCACTAGACATGAGTGAACACTTCAGTTCACATGCATGCACACACATCTGCCTGAGTTTATGAAATGCTGTAACATGTTGGTGCTGCACATTATATTGTTTGACAAACCCTTAAAGCTGCAGCAGCTTACCTGTCTAAAAATATTTTTTGGTTAGATTTGCTAAAACTATCACTATATCCTGACTGTAGCACATGAGATCTGTGAAAAGATCAGGCTCATCTAGCTCTACCTAGTGCTCCTAAGGTCATTTGCAAGAATCCACTGCTCAATCAGAAACAAACTAATCAAAACAACCAATCAGAGCCAGCAGGAGTGTCTGACGGAGTGTCAATCACTGCTTGTGCACATGCTGCAGGCAGCCCCCTACCCTGCGCGCTGTCTCAGGAAACGCATTGGCCGATAAACAACCACCAGAAAGTAAAAAACTGCCCACCCCTTCTTTGCCAAGAACAATGTACACAACAAAGACAAAGAGGCAAATGAAGAAAAGCAGGCTAAAAAAGAAAGAATTAGACAGAGCCTGAGATAAAACAAAAGTAAACATTTTTTCAGCGCCTTTTCAGAGATGGAGGGAGCTACAGTACCTGCAAGGCTTCAAATCCAATGTTGAGTTAGCCACATTCCATTATCCATTTGAATTATGTATTGTGTGATTTAAAAAAAACAAACAAACACAAAGCGAAGATGGTAATAGTTACAGTAGCACTCCACAGCGCATCTCTCATATTACTGTGATGTTGCAGTCAAGCTAACATTAGCTTGTTTCTGATGCCATCTGGTGCCAAACATTTATTAAAATGTTTGACGTTGTACAGTAGCAGCATCTTAACAGAAGCATCTTACACATGTATCTTTAACTATTTTGTTGTATTTTCTCGAAAACAGTGATTCCAAAATTTTGAATGGTGGCATATATTGTAAGTCATACCCTGATTGCAATATGCAGTAGTAAAGTTGCAATATGATATTTTGCTAATATTGTGCAGCCATATTACAAATAATTCAGCTCAATTCAGAGGGATAGGAAGAGTGCACAGAGAAAGAGAAAAAGACGGAGAAAACATGAGAGAAACAAAAGAAAGTCCCTTTTTAGCAATTCAATTCCCTCCATGTGAAACCTCACTCGCATCTGTCCTGCCTGCATATCAAGCTCTGCTTCCTCTGAAACAAGGGCTTATTCATCCTTCAGTCAGGCTACACACGCTGGACAAACATTTCATCCATCATGGTCAAAGTTCACATCCAGGATCCAAGAAAAGTGTTGACCTCAAAGCAACCTCAAGGCCTAAAGCTGTGACTCACACACAGGAAAACAAGCTCACACACACCCATCTAAGGTTGTCTTTCACTGGAAGACAGAGAATAATGCGCCAGGTTTGACCACAAGCATGAAAGACTCAACATTAAACAACACAGAGAGCGAAGAAGAACAAAAGAGAACAACAGAAAGTGCATAAAACAACAAGAATTATCGCTCCTGACACAAGCTCCAAAGCAGTGACCCTGAAATGCTCTGGACCTCTGAGCACAAGAGGATGACCCTGACCGAAACTAAACATACACACATTTTGTCCCAGGATAGCTCAAAGAGAAAAACACAGACATATTTAGCTCACTGCATATATCTTCCAGTAATGGCACAGTAAGATAGACATAGAAAGAAGGTAAAAAGCCCACAGTAAACAGTCACGAGTCAAAAACAGTAACATTGAAACAAAACTAAAATATCAATAGGAATGTGGCAAAATTTCGACCACAGAAATTTTTAATTTGAAAATGGTAAAACCTTTGGTTTGAATAATAAAAAAAGATTAAATAGGCCTACAACAAAGTACCAAATTAAAAGACTCTACAACTTCCATGAAGTTGATAGCTTCTTGCTACTTATATCTAATTTAACATTCCACCAACTTCTTGTTCAAATTTTCCGTTTTAAGGTTGAAATGGAAAATTTGGACAAGAAGTTGGTGTAAGTCTCCAAAAAATTTTCACAAACACAAAGCTAACTTTAGCCTATTTAGCTTTCCAGCACTACTCTTCACTTATGCATTCAAACAGTTTGAGCAGCAGCAGATAAACACTGAAAACATCGGCCAACTATTTCACAGTTTCTCTGAGGGATGTTAGATAAGGGATTTGTAACTACTGTTCTTGTTGAATATCAAGAAGAGGCACAACAACTAAGAGCTTTTTCTATTACAAGTTTGATTCCACTTACAAAACAATATTTCCTGCAAGCACGCTAACGCCTCAGTTTTTGAAAAGCGAAAAAAATCACAGCCAAAGTGCAAAGTATGACATAACAGGATTCAAAATGCAATTATTTTGATGCATTTTGAGATTACCATATTGATGTAACATTCATATTACACATTTAGGTAGTTAAGTATTTATGGGATATACTGTAGACACCACATCCTTACATTGTATAAAAACAAATGTTTTTGCATGTGAATGAGTGACGGTGATAAAGTGTGTGATATAGTTTCAGGGTGCACAGAAAGCTTGTGTAGATAGTCATTTCTCTTGGCTGGGCTATAGGAAAAACACTCACACATCACCTGTACTGTGGCACATCAACGGTCTGGACACGCTCACTCACTCTCTCTTTTTCTGACAGCTTTTGTTCTGCCTCCCCATCTGTCTGCCTCTTTCTAAAAGCTCTGTTTTGGCAGATTGGCGGATTGTCCCGGGCTCTCTTTCAAGCCCACCCTAACAGTCATAAGCATTGCTCCGGTCCACTGCAGGAGAATGCCCCAGGGCAAGGCCTTATTTTGGTTGTAATGGGCCATTTAAGGCAAACAAGCACGTTTGACAGAAGAAGAACAACAAATAATATGTAAGAGCCTGTGAAAGCAAGAGTGCTTCTGATTCTGATAGGAGGTATAAAAATGCATCAATGCTTCTTATGTATGGATTTGATGATGGTGATTCCACTGCATTTATGCTGGAATGTTAGGATCGATAATAATAATAACATTTATTAATGTAATAAATAAAAATCTCAGAAAAGAGGGAACTCCAAATACTAATTGCCTTTTGTAAAACTGGATAAAAATAAATATATATTACGTAAATACATAAATTTATAAAGTAGTTACAGTGGTAGTGATTGTGTGAGACTGGTGTGTGTGTATTCACAGGTGATATCTGTGCTCACCTGTAATCTTCAGTCAGGCTAATGCTCGTCTCCTCTTTACGGAGGCGAGAAAGAGCAGCTCCACCCTCCAGCTGCAGTCGGACCAGCCTGCTATCCTCCAGCACACTCCTCATCAGCTCCTTATATTTACACAGCAATGCCTGCGCCTCCTGCAGCACACAGACATACACAATTATACTTTCTCAAACACACACCTCTCCCTGTAACTATATTTATGTGGGTGATGGGCGCGTCAAGTGAAAGAAGGCATCCTTTGTCTTGAATGTTATTAGCAATGCGAACGTTATTTTCATTCCACACAACCAAGCCAAACTCAGAATGAAGAGTTCTGTACAATACTCTACCACTGATGAGAAAACCAAGACAGGCACATTCAAACAGCAGGACGCACATGGCGACAGTGTGAAAACAACCTAATTACTTCAATCTTTCAGCACATGGCAATAAACACCTACTGCAATGACTTCTTTAATTACTATGTTAGTGTACAGGAGTCTTTGCCAAAGATGAGCTGAGGGTTTCAGGCTTGCAGGTCCCTGAGGACTGCTTCTCTGCACGTGTGCGTGTAGAGTCAGCACTACAAAAATGAAAAAAGAAACAAGAAGAGTTGGCTAAGGAGAACGGGCAAATAAGCAAAAAAATAAATAAGAAAAAACAGGATTGAGGAAATATGTGGCTAGACTAAGACATTAGGCTAAGAATTACAGGTTGAAACGATGAAGAGAAATTTAGCAATCAAACATTTGGGGCCAAAAATGCTAAAATATGGCACTTACATTTCTTTGAAAGAGCAAAAAGATCAAGGGAAAAAAAAACACACAAAAGACGACAAAATATAAGAGTTACTGGTGATGAAAATCACGTTCACATTATGAGACTCACTGCTAAATTTTTTGCTCAGATCCGATCGTTGTAACTTGATGGTTCACATTTGTGTAGGTTAGTGACTCAAATCTGTCCATAATGTGAACAAGTCTGCGTCCTTAAAGGACCCCCATGCACACATCCTAATCAATAAAGTCATGTGAGTGAACCATGTGCGTCATAAACAACAAACAAACTAACCCGCACATCATTTGCTCTGAAATGCTCTCAGCTGCTCATTGTTAGAGAAAGACGAAGACGACAAAGGGTCAGATGCATTGCTTGTTTATGAGTGCTACCTTCAGGTGAGGCACTGCTCCCACATTAACACTGAATGATGGGGCATGTACAGTGAAACAATTGGTCAGGACTACATATAAAAACCTCAGATCTGATTTGCAAAGATCAGATAAGTGAGTCCAAACAGCTCTAAAAAGCATCAGATCTGTGTCACATCAAGAAGAAGAAAAGAAGAAGATTTGTGGCACTTCAGCCTGGAAATGTGAACCTAGCCTTAGAAACAATGTATTCAAACAGTCTGAGCAGCAACAAACCAACAGTGAAAGTTTAAGCCATGTGGAACTATTTAATGATTTCTACAAGGAACATTAGACAAGCATTCCAAGTATCAAGAGAGGCAACAAAAACTTGGCCACTACAGGTTTTGTACAACATTTGAAAATACATGACAGAGTACTCAGAAATTAAATGGCAAAAGTGCAAAGTGTAACTAAAAACTATGGAATTCATTGGCTTGGATGACCAATCATTTCCTGTTGTTGAGAACATTGTAATTCGTGTCACATACTGTAGCCTACAGACTTGAACAATTTTTTACTTATTTCACAATAACCGTTTTTATTTATTTTATTCATTATTTGGTTTTTGTTGGCCCAGCGTGTCCTGATTTTACCAGGAATTTTCATTTCGATGCATCACTACAGAAAACCATTTCACTCTCTGTGCCATGATATTTGGAAGAGTGGGATCTGGGGTGGTCCCCTCTTTAAACATTTAGCAAAGAGAAATCCATACCCTCATCAGAAGCCCTTTTCGATCAGAACGCCCCACCAAATAGTCCTTGTTAGTCATTTCAAAGATGGGCTGTGATACACACCCCTCGGGGGGGTTTTCCTCTCCTCTTTTTCAACTCCCCATGGACAAGTGGCGTCCTTCACTGACCTAAATTGACAGCTAGAGGTCAACTCAGTCAAAGTCTAGCACGCTAACGCTACAAAGCTATGTCCTAGCTCCTTATTTTACTTAATGCATTGATTTTATTCCTCGTTAAATCAGTTTAAGCAGAATTAACTTATACTAAAATTAAATCTCATAATTAATATTATAATTAAATCAAATATTAAAGTTAAATAGAATTAAACTACAGTTTGCTGGGCAGAGTACACACAGACCACAATTTTATAATGCTGGCAAGATGGGTTTGAGCAGTAGGCAGGTTCAGGCAGTAATACAACACTCCTCAGCAAATATATCTAGACCTAGTGCCACACAATAGACTCTGAGCCAGACAATTATACATTCCTCTAATTCTGTACAGAACTGAGTGAAAAGAGCACAGCAGGAGAAGAGAAGGTACGCAAAGAGAAATCGCAAGCACTCCATGTTGAGCTGCTAGTGAGCAATGAGGACTGAAAGAAAAGAAGTGAGATTCCCATGCTGTGAAAACAATTCACAGCTCCAATTCCACAAAGACACATATAGATATCTAATAATAAAGACAATAAAAACGTTTAAATGTTGTCTTGCTTGCTCAACTACAAAGTTGAAAATCCAGCTCCCTTTTTGTGTTGTAAACCCATACATTTCCATTGAAATCTATTCTATCACAGTACAAAAATGTACAGTTCACATTAGGGGCCTCCTCCAAAACCAAAAGAAACAGCTTTTTATGGCTACTGTGAAAAGAGGTTACACTCTCTACCATACACAGCACTTGACACAAACAAGACTGTACAAGTATAATTTAGGGTAGTATCTACAGGACTGTGCAACTTCTGTATTACATAGGTTTGCTGTGTATAAGAGGGTGCAGTACTGTACCTCTGCAGTAGGAGGCAGAACTGCAGACTCCAGATTGCTGATAGTGCTTTGCAGGAGATTCACTGCATCCTCACAGTGACTGGTTAACTGCTCCAACCTCTGAGATACGGAGAGAGAGAGAGAGAGAGAGAGAGAGAGAGAGAGAGAATAAATAAATCAATTCTGAATAAGCTCAAGCAAATAAAACAGGAATTATTTGATGGTGGTTGTAATGAAGATCTTACCATCCTGAAACAGATCCAACTAGCGTGAGAAAAAGGAAAAGTGCCATCAAACTCCGTGGGGAGCTGAGAGATGTCTATGTGCTTATGGAGAGACTTTAGAGAAGTTAACAGCTCCATCTGCCAAACACAGAAGAGAGACCACATATAACTGTAAATGAACCTCATTAACCATCCAAGCCTTATTTGCAGCATTCAAAAACACTGCAGATACAGTGCAGCCTACAAATACTGTAACCACTAACCAGGGCAAATACTCTCATAAAATGAATGGATGTAACCTTTCAAAATATCACCACCTTTCTTAGAAAGAATTCATTTTTTAATCATTCTGGCATTTTAAAATACATGAAAGCCAATACTGTTCTTGTTAACTGAAATACCAATTCAAATATAAGGGTTTTCTACAGCAGCAATAATGATACTACTCTGCTGTCATTGTGGGAAGTATTTGTGGCTTTGTAAAGAGTGTTTCAGCTGGCTGCGTCCTTGGCAGTCTGCTCTCTGTCCATCAGCAGAGACACTTGTGTTTCAAACAGTCCTCCAATCTCTCAGCGCAAGTACAAAGCAAGGGGGTGCCAAGGTCAAGGCTACAGTCCAATGCAATGTATTTTTTTAAGTTTAAATAGCTGAACAGATAAAGTGGGTGCTTAAAATAAAAGAGCTGCCTCAATCGTTTTGAGTGCAATTTTAGTAAACACTGTATTCACACCATAACGCAAAATTTGCAATACAATGCCACGGTAATCTGTCACCTTTGTTCAGATGTAATTATAAAAGACAGGGAATGTGAGTATGTGTGTATGTGTGTATATTACCTGTATTAAGATGGGCTTCTCCACGCGCAAGGCCAAATCTCTGTCAGCCAACAAGAGCACAGCATGGATACAGCCGGGCATGGCCTCCTGTGTACACAGATTAACACAAACCTCAGGAAATATATTGCAAACTAGGTAAAGAACAGCTTCTGGGACTCCAGAGAAGTTCATTCATCTACACGTTCGCCCTACCTTCAGAAGATCATAAGTTTGATTCCCGGCAATGCCACAAATAGCTATGTTCATGAGTGTAAGAGAGCATAATTGTCCTCGCTCTCTCTCTATGTGGGTTGGATGGCCCTCCTTCTCCACCCAATAACAAGGCAATGCTAGCCAAAGTGAATGTAAAAGATCTGGTAATTAGTGTTCTCCTCCCAGCTTGGTAGCATCGTGTGTTGGGGGAGACCTAACCAGCAGGTGAAACTGGCCATGAGAAAATAGCATAAATCCTAAAAACCCTAAAGAACTGGCTCTCACACTTTAAGGATTCATTAAGTGATGCCATAAATAAATTGTATTTTAAAGAACCTTCATGTAATGCAAAGGTACTATGCCAAATTAAGGGTTCTTCCAAGAACCTTTAAATAATGTGGAGGTTCCTTAAAATTTGAAAAGGTCTGTCACAGTCCTGTGTGACTAACCCATCAAATTGAACCTAACCCCCTTTAAATTAAGGTTCACTAAGATGAATTAACATTAACTTTATTTAAAACACAACTTTATTGCTGAAATACAAATACAAATGAGAACTTTCCACTCAGCAACAATAGAAAAAAGACTTTCATGCTTTTATTGAAGAAATTCTTTTTATGCTTTTTAACGGGAGTTTGTACAACAAGATTATATTAAATATCGAATATAAAAACTCTAGAATCCTAGAAGCAGGAAATCTACAATGGCTGACGTCATAGGAAGTTTATAAGGAATGTTCTGGAAGCATCAATAGCTTTGCCTTGGAAAGGTCCTTTTTTGGTTTATTTTTTCACTACCAGTAACACAAAATTGCTGGACGGCTTCTATTACAGTATTCGGCCATTGTTCATTATGTTCAGAAGTAAATTTGTGGATATTAGTCATATGTGTGTCAGGTTTCCTCGTTTTCCTTCCATGTTGGGACTCCGGCATTTGTCTTCCTGCCATGCATTAGTCTCTCAGACACTGTGATGGATGGACAGAATGATAAACATACGGTTTGGTCAGGGCAAACAAAGAGTCTGGAGAATGGCAGGATCCAGGTGAAACACCAACACACCTATGCAAACAAGAACCCGTCTTGGAATGCTGTGAGCTAGCGCAGGCTTAAAGCAGTGATAGATAGCCAGCCTGAACTTTCATGTTTGAAAAATATCTATTTCCTGCTTGGAGCTGGAGCTTGCCTTTTTTTTATATATATATATCTCATTTAAAGGCCAGCTTTTATCACAGTTCTGCAGAACTGAGAAACCACCACCATTTAGTAGATGCGATTCAGTATCAAAACACGCTTACATGTCTTTACAGTGCCAATCATGCAACTAAGGTATGGCAACACATTCTTACCTGTCTTTTCTAACCCAGACATGCTCAACCTGGTCAAGTCACAGAGGAGGGAAGTGTTATTCATTCCTACTTCAATCCACATCTTTTATTTACACAGCAAATCTTGAGTCACACTTACATTTGAACCACTAAACCCTTTCAATACGCAGTAACCAAGCTGCCTACAGCAAAACAAAGCCAAAAATGACATTGCAACATCCTATTTTCATACCTGGGTCTTTCCTAGGGTGCAGAGATGGAAAGGCTGTCTTTCTCAAATTCTGCAAGCAATTAAAACATGACAAATATTTGGTTTCCATCCTGCATACCTCAAGCTAAGACTCGTGAGAATCTGGCAGCAAAGTGCTATAATGTCTAGCTTTGCCTCCCAGCCAAGAATTTACACCTTATCAAACGCCACAACTGCGAGGGTATGTGCCTGTATAAACAAGACAAAGTCAAAGTGCCTGGACGAAAACAGTGACACTACTGTGGCCAAACTGATTAACAGAAAAATTCCATTCTTCGGCTGGCCGCAGTTCAAACTCATCAGATTGGATAGACGGCCTTGGGGGAGGCTGCAATGTCAGCTTGATGAGAGTATAATAAGATGATGGTATCTGCAACAGCTATTGTGGTGCAAAGCTGAAGCTTGAGGCTCTTTACATTGGACTATTGGGCTGGATTGCTGCATTCGTTTGAATGGGACATATAAGTACCTCTCAATCATCGTTAGTACTGACCTAGAACAGAGTGAAGGGCACCTTAATGCATTAAATTGCTTTCCTGGGTGTGCTCAGGCTCGCCTTCAGACAGAGGAATCTCCTAGCACAGAATCCTCAGGGCTAGCACCATTCATGAAAGCAAACTGCATATTTATAGCTCTAAACTGTGTGCTAAATATGGTGCTATATTCATAGTTCAAATCAAGTCACACCATACGAGAAGATGCCAATAGAATTTTGAGAAAATTCTGTGATATTTACACTCAGATTAGGTGAGAAGTATTCTAGGATGACAGGCCTATGATGCAGGAAATGACACTGGGCCATTCACCTGTGCCATAGCTACTGCCTTCTTCTTGTAGTTGAACTCTAACTGATGCCTTTTTAGATAAATGTTATCATAAAATTGGTCAAAAATGTTGTCCAAAAACAGCATAGAGCTATTTATTTACTTATTTCTTACAGTTTTCTCAATTTATTTTCCAAGCATTTTTTTTACTGTTTCTCTCTCTTTCACTTTGCACATTAGCTCTTTCCATGCAAAAAAGAATCTAAAAATGAGAATTAAGTGTATTTATCAAATACATATGAAAATATATGAAAACTTTTTATGAACTTTTGGGATAACACAGCTATGTATTCTTTCTCCTTTCTCCCCCAAAAAAACAGTGTTTTTTTTAATGACTGCAATTTTTTGCAAGGAAGCAAAAGAGCATTATTTTTGGTGCGAGGCATTATAGAAACTACACATGAAATTTTTAGTCTGCACATATTTTAATTATAATGTTTTAATCTGAAAAAAAGAGAAATAAACTACACAAAAACAGCTTTAAGCTTCTCCTTTGACTTTCAAGTTTCAAACCTTTGATTTTTGGGACTGTCCTGCAAAATGCTGGTTGGATGGCCACCATGATCTTTTTTTAGTTCAGCCATTGATCTTCTGGTAGTTCTAATTGTATGTACTTTATTCACTATAATTTCCTAAACATTCACCTCCTTCGTCAGTACTTTCACCTTTGATAGAGAGAATTTCTCATTTTGCTGTCTGCAACTGCTATGACTCTGTTTAACAGCACCTCCTTAATTCAAAATAGCCAGTCTGCAGCTGACGCCATTTAAACGGCAAGTCATAGATCATTCAGAAGACTAGAGCTAGCTGTGCTGAAATTTGAGTGCAAGCTAAAGGTTTGGCGTGCTCTTTAGTAAATTAGACCCTGAATCAGGTAAGCATTCTAAGAATCTGAATTTTAACTCATGACCAAAGAATTCTTACACGATTTTTTTGTCTGTAATAGCGTTATTATGGCAAAAATCGTAATGTGTATTCCTACCTAGGGTTTCACTACTGCAGGGGGCCAGTCCTTTCATATCCATCGTGTTTATATATATTAGGTCTGCAATGACTAATCAACACATTCAGCAAAATATTGTTGACAACGAATCACTTTATTATGACCTGAAAACATCTGAAAACATTTCACTTTAAAGTCATCTAAAAAGACGGTTTCCAGTGTGGTATGTACAAGCTCAGCGGCCAGCATGACTGTTAGGCATGAGTATGAGAGAGAATGTACATTGCATACTAATATCTCATTAAAACCACAGAGGAAAGTAAAGAAACAGTGCCTCACTGTCTGCTTTTCAGCTCATTCTGTTTTAGTTTAGCAGATAAAACAAGCAGTCATGGCTGAAGTCGAGCTGCAGTTTGAAACTGTTGGTCTAAACTGTGCAGCTAAACTACAAGCCTATCAGAGCTGCTTATACACTAATGCACACAGAATAGCTAGATGTTTTTAGTTTTTTTCTTTGGGTTGTAACCTTCCAAACACACAAAAATTGAGCTTTAGGTCAGTGAGACTTTGTAAAATTCCACTTTCAGTACTTGAATGTGGACTGATTAAAAATTGTGCACTTGACTGATCTGATATCACATGCATGGTTTTTGTCATCAAATTTCATTACATTATCGACTACAAAGAAGCTTTTTATTTGTTTTTGCTTTAGCATTTGAGGATAAATACAGAAAAACAGCACGTCATTGACGGCCATGAAAGATCAGTTTGTGCTGAATTAGACCTTAGGTTGTGTTTTATGTTTCTGTTAATTATAAAGGATGAATAATCCTTGCTAAATGGAAATTTTTTGCCAGGCTGTATCTGCAGGTTTTCATTTCCCTAATAATCGATAAATTGAAGTCATAATGGACCATTTAATCAGTTATTAAATTGTAATTTAATGTAAAATATAACAATGTTGTGCGAAGTCTATTGCAAATGAAGTACTTCATGACAAATAATCATTTCCACCTAGTTTGCTACACCAAACACTTAAGATAACTTCAAAAGCACTGGAGTACAGCAGAAAAAACACTGTTGCACATTGTGTATTGGTCCTTCTAACATCACTCTTATAATTCCTTTACTTCGCCCATGTCTATGTTGTTACTGGTCACGGCTACCGTTGAGGTACTGGCAGTAAGTTTGATAATGTGGGCAAAACATACATAAAAACCAAACCAAAACAAAAAAACAAGCAAACTGGCCACGCTACAATGTTGATTCCCGCACTGCACATCTGATGGGTATAAACAACCTCCAAAGCATGGATTAATTTACTCACAAACACACAGAGTGGCCTCTGTTCCCCTATCTGTCACATTCTCTCTTTCTCTCGCTCTCTCTACAATTAGGCTTTTTCATTTGTGAATTCACTGATGGCACGCACACTGTCCAGGCCTAAGGCAGGCTTTGGCAGACAGGGACAGTTTTACTGGCAGGGGCATAAACATGTCCCTCTCAGTGTTTCTCTTGCTTTCTCTTGCTATCTCTGTGCTAACAATCTCACCCCCGCAGCAGACAAATCATGTTTACGACTTATCTGACTGGCAGGAGCTAATTCTGACCTTATTTCTGCTTTGCTTGATCAGCTGCATATGCTTCCCTGTTTATGAGGCGGACTGAGAAACTCAATTAGACAAAATGCAGGTGTTTAACTTCCAAGGCTCACTTATTTTAAAGCAGATGCCTAAGTGGCTGTTAAAGGTTAAGATTTATGGAGAGAGTGCATTCTGGGCTAATATGCTTTAAAGTAATGCATACCTGAAGATATGAAGGGTATGTGACAGTGAATATTTATAGTGAGGTGCGTAGGGGTGATAACAGTAGGAACAAAAACAACCTGATGAAACATTTTCTCCTGGAGGACAGTTACAGGCATGCATTCTCACCTGTAGGATGTTGAAGGCCTTGAAGAGAGCAGGGACAGGTGAGCACCTGCGGGCGTCCACTAGAACAGTCAAACCTAGCGCCCGCACTTCCTTCCTAAAGGACACACACATACAAAATGCCATGTAGGTGAACAGCAGGAATGTAAAGGTGCACAAATCATCCCTCATATTAAGAAATCATGCATAATCGCCTTTCACAAACAGCACAGAACAGTAAATGTCTGATTTCTCATTGTTACAAATTACCAGCAAAACTATCTATAGTAGTTAAAAACAATACATATTTTCTCTGTCATAAGAAAGTCTGGTATCTCTGAGAGGGTGACTTCACATATTGTCAGTTCCACAACAAAATCTCTTATCTCCCATGAAGTAACTTTACAGCTTGGTAGTTTTTAATTTTTTCTCCAGTTAGAGCCTCCTGTCCACACGAAAATGGAGGTTTAGGTCACTGAGACCTAAAAGTCTCAGTGACTTAAGGAGAATAAGAATGAGGAGAATGAAAAAACAGTCTTAACTTTCAATATAAGTTAATGTAAAGCAATTTACTTCCAAGCCAGTTTTGGATCATTTATATAGATCCACTTGTCATGAAATTCTTACACATTGCAAAGGGCAGCTGACATTTTAAGATGAAATGTCAAAAAACATGAAAACGACAAATAAAGAAATAGAAGGTTTTGTTCCAACAGTGATGAGATGTTAATAAGGCTTTATTCCCACATTTCTATTGTAATGTTCACAAAATGTAATGGTTGCTGGCATTTTTAAACGGTAAAGAATGTATGGACTTTTCTATATCAGAGACCTGATACAATATGAAGAGCTCTGTCTATGGTAATACCTAAGAATGGTGTAAAAGTAGACCATGATCCGCACAAGCTCGCCACTGTTGCAGTTTGGGTTCAGCCAAGCCGTGTTTCTTGTTGTCACTGTTACAACTGCATGGCCTGACTTGTCTCGCGTTCCTAGAGACAAAATGAGAACACAGTGATTTAATATCTTTGCAAATGAGGCAAAAGCATCCCTAGCACCTGCATCCCAATCATACTTATTGTAACGTATGTGCCAAGCAATTTGGGAAGTCATGCAGCGGAGGTCTGTAACATCAACAGATAAATCATGAGCCTTCGTCTTACAGACCTCAAGAAAACATGAAAGGATGGTTAAGTGAGAACAAGCCAAATTCATGGTAATACCTGCAATATAGCATATACAGCACTGTGCAAGTCAGAGACCTCCCTTCATTTATTTAACTCTAAGGCAACATGGGCATTAAGTACAAATTATTCATTTTTCAGCACTGGGAAGAAAAGCAGAAAACATATATTCAACAACAAAATAGAAACATCATTTTTTCAAGATTTAGTGTGTGCTTTGTCACACATTTTCCTTTGAGTTTGACCTTATATAAGTGGATTATCTTCGATTATCGTCCTCAGAAATATCTCCTGACAAATTAATAACCTGTAGTTAATGACTAATAATTGCACAGTACGGGACATCTTGTGTGAAGATATAACAACTAGAAGTGGCAGAAAAACTGTACAATGCTGTAGTCTATGGAATGGCTACGGTAAGTAAGCCTCAGCATGACAACAGAAGATAAATGCATATATTTATTTCTCATATAGATAAAAATCTAGTCCCTCACCAGGTAGGCAGAGCACTCCTGAGCTCAAGATGTCAGCATTGATGTTATGGGCTTCAGCGAGAGCAGGCTGGCTCCTAACAGACATTGATGGCACAGGGAGAGGATCCTGGAGCTTTACTGCTGGCGGGTCCTCTGTGTGGATTTCACACAGAGAAGTAATCACGGTAACAGGACACAATGATGGGTTCCCTGCCTGAATGGAGTCTGGGAAATAGAAATTCGTTGAGAAGAACGGAAAAAAAAGATAGACATCATACTCACAAGCACACACTCAAAACAATAGCCTCTTTTCCACTGTACAGCCTAATGGTAACCATACATGCACTGTTTTATTCCACTCTGGACTGAACAGTTACTGGTACATTCCACTCATCCATCATTTATATAGATCCAGTTGTCATGAAATTTTCACACAATGTAAAGGGCAGTTGGCATTTTAAAACTGTCAAAAAATATGAAAATGAAAAAAAAAAGGAGCTAGAAGGTTTAGAAAGTACTAAGCTTGGGTTTTGAAATGATGCTGGATGAGGCGTCATACAAGTGACATAAGTGTAAAATTAAACAGTGAATATATACATTATTTAGCTATCTCAGCTACACTTAGCACAGTTAGCTAACAATGCAGATGAATCCACAGTTTATAATTGTTCCGTGGCAAACTACGTCCTGGCAGATATGCTACACAAATGGTTACTCTCCATGCGGCCCTACTAGGAATGTTAATGATTAATTGTAAACCTACAATTAAGCAACTGTTCGACCAATGTTATGAATTAACAAAACATCAATTTAATTTTACTTAATTTCAAATAAACCTCATATTATTTCTGAATAGGTGGGTTTTCCTTTGAAGTTATTAGCAATAATTTCTGCTACAAAAAATTGGAGCACATAGCTAAAAGCACTGGTGTTCAGGACCACATTTCAAGAGGGCGACAGCATAACTATAACAACGTTATAACTGATAGGACAGAAAACTATTTCGTAAATGTTTTTTGAGAGAAAGTGTGATGCATGGCAGTGTGAGTACATCATATGTGAGTGTGTAAAATTAGAGTGAAGAATGCAATGGACAGCAACAACTTTCGAGAGCTAATAAGGTACAATCAGCCAAAGCTAGACCTGGTCATGACATTTTGTTTTAACTTGGGCTTTAAATGTGTGGTAAAAATAACTTTAAAACTTTAAAATCTAGAACTGTCAGTAGTCCATCATTATACATTCCAGTCACTCTGACAACTCTTCAGTTGTTTAGGCTTTTTTTTAGTTTTTGGTCAGCACTTTAAGTTAAAACAAAACCAGAATATGAAGTAGTGCTTGTTTTATATGGTCTTGGGCCACACTCTCATGCCTGGCCCCATCTATTTGTACTACTTTCTACGGTCCATACAAGAAACACTTTTAAATATCTCTTTTGCGTTAATACAGAATTTAATTGAGGTGTGAACTCAAGTGTGATTATAGTAAGGAATTTTACAAAAGCTTCGACCAAGTCTCAGTGAAATGGATTTAAAAAGTGTAACCATCTTGTAAATTATATTTTGATGGGTCGCATCCCTGACTGTACACTGCTGATTAGCGTTGAATTGCCAACTAATGAATTTCAATTATAGGTCAAAAATTTGCAAAAATCTGCATTGCTAGACCCTACAGTGAAAAAGAAGATTATGTGTTTAATAATAAAACAAAACTAATAAACATCCATTTCATTCATTACAACATCAGGAAGCAGGAAAACAATCAATCCTATCAGCAGAGAGAGTACCATCACAAGTAGATGATCAGCGGTACACTTTCCTCCAGCCTTTTGTTATAAATAGGCTGACTTTAATCACATGGCCAGTGGCTTGTTGAGCTCAGCCTATTGATGGCTGAGCGATTTGTAGCGATTGAACTCTTTTTAGCTCTGATTCTCGAAAGGTCATTAACATTCTCAAATCTCTGGGTCAGGAAGTACAAAGCTATTGAACCTCTAAACTCTCTAGCCTTTTCACATAATAACTGGACAAAGCTGAGCGATCTACATTCCATGGTCAAATTCCCCAACCAACACACACCTTCACAGGGATTGTTAGACCACATGTGATTTTGCAGCAGCGCTTGCCCTGGGTCTCACTCTTGGCTTGCAAATCCACAACATTCCAGGTGTTTTTTGGAGCGTTTGACCACGAGAGGGCTCGGATCCAAGGTCTCTGACAGTGCTGAGGAGCTTGGAGATAATGTTTAGCTGAAGATATGTTGAGTTTGGCTACCGAGAACCGTAAAAACAGAAACACTCATCCCCAGTGCACTGCCACTGCAGAAAACAGCTCAGATCAAAAGCAGATGAGATACAGCCCAGGGAATTGCAAATGCAGCCTCACGCTCGTAAACCACAAGGACAAGGAAAACAGGTATAAACTGTTCAGAGATATAATCTGGCAAAGTTTGCTGTATTTCAGAAAGGGATTAGAGTTGGTATGGCAGAGGTGAGGTCCTGAGGACCGGGTTCCAGAACATAACAGAATGTTATTCTTCACAAAGATAAGGCGGCAGTCAATTTGACAAATCTTTCACTCTTTCTCACTTTCTCTCCCTGGCCCATGCTTTTCCTCTGTCAAAATAGACTCGCTCCAGGAAAGCCAATAATATCAGCAGCTCCAGGCCTTGGCTGGGACCCTCGAGGATTTGAAGTGTTGCAGAGCATGTAAGGATGAGGTTTCGCACTTCTCCCCCTCCAGTCTGGAGGGCAAGTCTGGCCAAAGCCCCTGAGCCACTCTGCTTCTTTCTTTTTTTATTCTCCATCACTTTTTTCTTCCTTGTTTTCGTTCCACCACAGATATGGCTGCTGACATCAGGATAGGCAGTATGGTGGTTTATTTTAGCTGCCCGGCAAATTAATTTATAGCTGTATAATTCTTGCTGTAGACATGCTAACTGCCTGAGAAGTGCACATGCATTTGTTTATGTCTGTAAGATGCACATCACATATCATGCAAAAATTACAGACCACCCTCCATTTATTTAATTTCCAGTCAAAATAGTCCATTAAGTACAAGTTATTCATGTTTCAGCATCAGGAAAAAAAGAAGAAAACATATTTAGTAGAAAAAGCCTCAACAACTAAACATAAGTCCACTCTTTACCTTTATTATAGCTTCCATTCTTTTTTGGGAAACTTGCTTTCAGTTTTCAAAGAATCCACAAGAATATTTTTTTCCAAACCTCCAATATTCAGAGGCATTTTCTGCTTCTCACAATTCAATTCCAAACACATTTAATGATGCTGAGGCCTGGGCTCTGGGGTGGGCAGTCCGTTGTTCTGAGAACACCAGCAGCTTCTTTGATTGATATGCAAACGTTTTTCTTTTTTGTTTATTTCCATTTCACAGTAGCGGCTTCTTGACAGCTACACATGCTTTTTGAGCCATAGGTTTGAGGTGTCTTCTCACAATGGAAGGGTGGACAGTAGCTGTGGATATTTTTTGGATCTGGAGGAAGAGTGGAGCTTGATTTTCTCATGTCTCTCAAAGATGAAAGCTTTAAGTACTGTTTATCTAAATAGTGACAGTTTTGGTGGTCTATCAATTCTTGCTGTTGTTCAGAGTCCCATTTTCACTGTATCTTCAAACAGGTTGTTGGTAACTCCTGTTTCTTTACTTACTGTCTTGTGACTTTCTACTTCTTTATGCAAGTGGATTATCTTAAACATAGTTTCCTCAGAGACTACTTATAAGATAATCCACTTGCATAAATAAACTCGCACAATTTGACATTTTGACTAGAAATTAAATGAAGGGAGGTCTCTGGCTTTCGCACAGTACTGTAGAGAGTTGGACTGTATGCTTCCTCACTGTTGAAAACTATCCATAACTTTATTCATCAAAAAGTGCTACCTGACTTTACTACTTTCTGTGTTCCATCTATGTGCATGCATGTGCTTTAACCATATACTGGCTCTCCAATGTGCATAGCTCATCAGCACTCCTGCACAGGCTGTATAGTCATCATGCTCTCTTAACAGAGAGGGAGATAAATTAGACCTTTAATCTACTTTCCAGAGGTGAGTTGTCTAAAAAACTTGAGCCCCAACTCAAATTCACTGTGCCTCACAAAGAACCGGGTTGCAGGACTCCTCTGTCTTACCTGTTCTTTTTTAAGGTTAAAATGCCCTAAAACTGTCTGCAACATTAGAAGAAATCATTCTTGCTTTTAGAGGAAGCTATCGTGTAAGGCTAGACAACTCAGTCATTGTAGCTCACAGGGATGGACAAGTAACATGCCAAAAAAAGTAAAAGTTGAGTAATAGGTGCCAGCACGGATGTAATTACAGCATCATCCTCATTGTAGCAGAGAAACCCAAACACTGCTTAGTGTGTGTGTAAACCACCCACCTGGATAGAGACAGTGGTATCAATCACAGCGAACAAACTCACAACAAACAAAGACACTGCCACTGTGGCCTTCAAAACAGCAACCCCCACATCCATCCACACCATCTCCCACCTGCAGCAGCCCACCCACTTACCCCCATTCCTGCACAGTACTGTTCACACCTGGACATTGTAAGAGCAGGAGAACAACATCTAACACTCATCCAAACCATTATACAGGTATACTTACAGACATGAGGTGGTAATAATAGTTTGGAGCTGACAGGGGGTATAATTCAGTAGCTGAAATGTAAACAAATTCATTCAGAGATGTCTAATGTGAGAAAGTGAACTGTACCAACTCAAATTTCTTTATAGCGGTGGTGACAAGAACCAGGCATTACAATGTCTACAACACAAATATAGCCATATTATTTACTATCCAACATGATCAGTGAACCTACTTGTGTTCTGAGTGTTTATATGTAATATTCAGAATGGTGAAATTTCTTTGTGTACTATTTTGCATCAGAATGCCCTGCATGTACCTCTTTTCCATGAAAGTACATGTTTTATTACAAAACTTTCATCTCAAAACTATTGTAAAACAATGTTTCAGACAGAAGGGAGGATATTCATTACCATTTCATGCAGTAACTTTCTGTGACAGAGCTTTTAGAGGCAATACAATCTTCAGACATCTGGTTCTTATCACCACCCCATGAACAATTCACCAATTTTTTTTGGAACTGAGTATTTCACATTAAGCCCATTTGAATTACTTTGTTTACATCTTAACCAATTAACTATTACAAATTAGTGTAAAAATCAGTGGAATGGCACAAGTAGTATTCAAATATCTCAACAACAACATATTTGATATTATAATAACTAAAAAAATAAATGCAGAAAGTTTTATGTTTACTTGTTGCATTACAGCTACAGAAAAGTCTTATTTACATTTCCTTTAGACAATTTAAACTGTTTTACTGTTTTAAACCTGCTCTTAGTATGAATTAATATATTCTTTTTTTTGCATTTTACTGTATATTTTTGAGTTTTATCATATGTCCCACCCTAAATAAATAAATAAATAAATAAATAAATAAAAGATCGATTGATGAATGATAGATGATCTGTACCTTATCGTTGAGTTGATTTGGGTCAGTTTATTTAGATCAGCTGATTTAAGCTTACCTTTGCATTTTAGGCACACCTGATTTCACATACTACCAGCTGACATACAGAACATTAAGTTGGAGTGACATCTTTATACTGTACAAAATTTGTCATCTTTTTGTTTGAAATACTTCCATACAGTTCCGCTTAGACGTTGCCATTTTGCTTAACGTCAGAAACAATATAAGCTATAGAATAGTGACCAGATGCCTTAAAAATATCTGGCCAACAAATATCAAGATGAGTATGGATATCTGTATATTCAAATAATCAGGCTCATCCCCAGTAAATACATTTATATTCCCACAAAATAAGGCCATGTAACCTGTTGTTCTAGAAAGTGTCCTTTTTTCCCACTGTCTACACACACTCCATAAATCTGTCTTACTTCGTCCAGAGTCTTGACTGTTTCCAATAGTTTGTCTGCAGACAAACAATCAACAAGGACTCTTAAGCAGACACACCATCACCAGCCAGCCAAAACATGGTCAAATCAAATCTGCCATCAACATCAGCCCAAGGCCATAAATGTTCACAAACACAATTCAATCCCAAATGAAAGATATTAAATTACCAAATACACAAACCAGAGACACAGGGATTGCTGCACATGACCTACTCTTCCCTCCAGCTCTCTCCGTTTCCAGCAGGGCTCTAAAAATCAGCCTTGGCCATTGTTCAGCAGAGTCACAGCTAAAACTGAAAACAAACTGTCTAGAGACCGGAATATGACCTGCAATGAAGCCTGCCCTTGTAAAATGCTCGGACTAAGCAGAAACAGGCCCCCTCGCTCTTCCTCCTTTCAGTGTTTTTTTTCCCCTAATAGGGGATGAATAGAAGGGCAGGTCTCTCAGGCTGTAGCATGGGCCATTTGAGAGCCATTTGTAGGCTGTCAGTAGGCTGCTGCCGGAGATCCCTGTGCAGGGAACAGCTCAGCGCTGAAAAGCTGCCACTCCATGCTGGAGTATCTAAAGCAAACACAACCAGGTGGACATAGTGCTGGAGAAACAGCAACTATATTATGTCAAACAGGCTAAAGCTAACAACACCTGGAAACAGTAGTGACAGTTTGCAAGGTGGCACATGATACATGAATAAAACATTTTTCAAAGTGTCATAAAATGAAGAAATGCAAAGAAAACACAGGGTCAAAATTAAAAAAATAAGTCTGAATTAAAAATTGAGATGAGAGAGTGATGAATAGAAAGATGAAATAAGGATGAGAGGACTGAGGCTAGAGAGGGTGCTGAGAATGAGGAAAAGGAGGTGAAAGACGAAGAGTGGATGCTCCACTATATTGAGTAGAAAAACAGCTGGAAAAGCTGCAGCTTGGTAAGTGGAAAAGGGTCAATAAAAGGGATAAATCCAATGGAAAGTTAACAGGGAAAAAAGAAAAGACTGCAGGGTGACAGGATAAAGACGAATGGGTGGATTTTGGGATGAGAATGGATTCTACCTTGCGGTTGCTGATGAGGATGAAATTCCATGTCTGATTCCAGCTGTGAGGAGCCATTAACACTAACAGAAGATGCAAGCTCATCCACCGTCCTCTTCTCTTCTATTTTTTCCTCCTTTCTTTCCTCCTCCACTCTCTCCTCCTCTGGCTGAACCACAGTAGGAGTGTTCTCTCCTTCCTCCACCGGTGTATCCAGAGTGTATGTGTCCGCTTGGACTGGGGGCGTGCCTCCATTTGTGGTTGGCACATCTGAGACTTGACAGATTGGCTCTGTTTTGATCTCAGAAACATCAGTTTCCTCACTTTCAATAGTACCACCCTGCTCAACTCTCTTGGAGCTAAGTGGTGCACTTTCTACTTCCTCAGCCTTCTCTGTTTCAACCCCTTTCTCCTCCTCTACCTTCTGCATTCCCTCCTTCTCTTCTCTTCTCTCCTCTGTTTGTTCTGTCTCCTGAACTGGAGTGGTGCCAGATTTGGGTGTGGAATCCACCAAACCTGTCTGAGGAGTCTCTCCTTTGTCTCCTCCATCAACCGCCACTCTGTTTTTGTCCTCCTCACCTTTGCACCCTCTCTCCATCTCTTCTCCTGCAACTCCTGTCTCACTCACCTCCTCATATAGTGTCTCACCCTTTCGTTCCTTCTCTTTGGAGCTTACTTCCTCTACCTTTACCTCCTTCTCAGTTTCTGTATGTGCATCTCCCTCACTCTCTTTCTCCTCACATGACTCTGTCCTCTCTTGACCTGGTCCGGTAGTTGTAACTTGACTCTCCTCAGGCTCTGGAGGGACAAAGGCACAGTCTACCTGCAGCCCCATGGGGCCTGCTGACCCAGGCCTGCCCTTTTCAACATTACAGAAGCTGGGGCTGCTTTCGCTACCACATGGATCATTCTTAGAGGCTATGGGCTGACCGACTGGCCTGTCTACTGGATCTTCCTGTTCAGACTCAGCTTGTGCTTCTATATCTGTGCTATTCTGAACCTCACTGGCGTCTGCCTGTACCTCTGTCTGTTCCTCAACAGACTTAGCAACTTCTATAAGCTCTGGTATGCTAATGTGTTGAGCATCCCTCATGCTACTGTCCATTTCAATCTCACTTTCAACTCTCTGCTCACCTCCAGAAGTCTTTTCTAAGTATGTGGTAATGCTATTTTTTGTAGGCTGGTCTTGGTTAGTGTTTTCTGGCTCTTGAACACTAGTTACTGGACAATGATGGATGCCATTTAACGTTTCAGTGTCTGAACTTGATATGTTATTCATTTTTGAGTCACAAAGTGCTGTGTTGCTGCAGTCCGTGCTTTCAGGCACACATTCTCTGTCAGATTCATGCTCAGGCATACTGTTGGAGGGAGCTGTACATGTACCTGTAGCACAGATGGCTTCGCATTGGTTCACCTGCTGCTGCTGGTTGTGCAGATCTGCTGGAGTGGTGCAGGTTATTTGAGGCTGAAATGGGTCACTCAGGTTCTCCTCAATCAGCATGGCACACACCATGCTTTGAGAGCAAAAGGTGTTTTTTATAGGGTTCTGAGAGGGATTAGCATTTTGTTGCATTAGTGAAGGTCCTGGAGTCTGTGGCTTGTGCAGGTTTCTGTAGTTCATGCTTATGGACTGGGTCAAAGAGCCTTTCTGTGGCGAAAAGCGAGGCAGCTCAATTTCCGTCAGCTCCACATATTCGCCCTCCGAATCGTCAGCAGCACTGCTCGAACTCCTCCCGCTGCTGACCTTACTGGACTGTTCTTTCAAAGCAGGGAGGAGCTTAACTCCCTTACTCTGATTCTCTCTGTCTTCTGACTGGCCCATGGAAGTGTCAATCAAAATCCCATGTCCCGACTCGAAGATAGTGGAGCTATCTTCATGCTCTGTATCAGAGTCTTCTCCCCTACCGTCAATGCCCTTCAGCCTTCCATTCCCCAACACCGCCTGGGTCACTTTTGGGGGTTTGCTAATGAACTCTGGTTGCACAACATCCTCCCAGGGGACCCTGAAAATATTGTTATCCGCAGAGAGGAGGCAGTGTTCCAGTGCAGCTCGGCCATCATCACCCCTCTCCCGGTTAATGGAGTCCAGCCAAGCCATGCTAAAGAGGGAGGTGTAGGCTAGCTCCGGAACCTCCAGCTCCTCCACATGCTGCCCATTCGCCGACAGGCAGTTGAGAGTGATGCGCGGAGGACGTCTGGTCGACGCCGCCACCTGCAGGTAGAAGTCTTCGGGCCTTAAGACACGGCTGTCCAGAGAGGACAGCTGGATTATGACCTTCTCATGGACACAAAGCGGCCAGCCCTCGTGGCGGAACAGGAAACCACAATATGGGAACTGCAGAGAGAGAAAGAGAAAGTTATAAAATTGAGTCTGATTAAACTAATTTTAATGATAGATGAGTGAATACAAGCAACAAAGACAAGGATAATGTCACTTCAAGAAGACAACTCAACGTAATGGGTCCGAAAGGATGTGTAGCTGTCAAGAAGCTGTTACTGAGAAAAGGAAATAGACAAAAAAGAATATAATTTACAAATCAAAGAAAGTAGCTGCTGGTGAATCAGAGCATTAAACTGTTCACCCAAGAGCCCAGACCCCAACAACACTGAATGTGTTTGGGATTACTCAGATCACAAGAAGCAGAAAATGCAACTAAAATCCAAGAGTGAATGTTGGAGGTGTTCAAAAACAACCCTGGATAGTCCTTTAAAATACCAAAAGTAAGTAACCCGAAAAGAATGTAAGCCCCAATAAAAGCTAAGGGTGGACATGAGCTGTTTCATCTTGTCTCATGACAGGGTCGGACAGTGCAGAGGAAGAATGGACAATGAAATCCTTCATGCCAAAAACTGTTCCAAAAAGAGACTTTCTCTCTGACTCTACATACATACAAATGAATGAATTCTGCATAAAACTCTCACTGTCCATTTACGAAAAACAGGAATGACACAAGGCTAGAAACTAGAGGCTAGAATCCCAAAGAACTGCCTTAAAAGGTCCATAAGTGCAGTATAGTTAACTCTATTTCTTTCTATAGACTGTGACAGTGTGCCACCAGTACACTTAGCTGCTCTGTAATGTGATGCAAATGGCCCCAGATATGCCAGCGATGGATCGAATATTCTCCTGGAATCTGACTCTGGGGCAGCCAAAAATGACCCAAGGTTCCCTTTCAAAGCGAAGGCTTGAGGAGTCTGGAGAGGATGTAGGGTAGCGTGTCGCTGGCGGAGGCCATGAGGGGGGTGAAAAGGCTTTTTATTCACAGAGCAGTATTCCTGCTCAGTCTGCTGGTTCCCATTATGATATCCTTATGTGCCTTCATAAGGGCCCCTAAATGGCGACCCCTGTGTGCTGCACATGGTGGAGAGATCATGAGGCACCCCACTGACCCCAGGTGCAACAAGGAGGAGATTTTCCCACACAGTCCAAGAGACAGGATATGTACACACAGAGAATGGACAGATAGAAACATTGCAACATACACAAATATATGTTAGACATAGAAAGTGCAAGGAATAACCAGGGTCAAAGGGCAACAATGCACCATGTTCAACATTTCCCTTTGATACAGAAGGATGGGGGCAAAAAATGTCTCCAAAAAAACTTGTTTTAAAAAGAATAAACATTATGAACAAATTCCATACAGTTGTGTGCAAAAGCTTGAACATTCCTAGTCTATAACTATACAAAACATAAAATATAAAATGTACCATAACTTATGCATAGGCAAAATTTTATGTTTTACTTTTCTCAATATGTCAAATTCAGCAAATAAACAGTAATCACCCATTAACATGTGCAGAAGTGTGTTCTCTGAAAAGGATTTGTTAACTTATTTTCACTGACAAAATCAACAAAGAGCAGCCAAATTTTTTTCATATTACTGTATATTAGAGATGTCACGATACCACCTTTTCTTTTCCAATACTAATACTGATACTGAAGCCTTCAGCATTGACTGATACTAGTTCAACATTTTTTCTTTAAAAACTTCCGTTCCGGAATGTCCTACCCAATACCAATGTCCATCGATACTGATATGCCATCTCCAATAAATGCAATTATTCAGAGTAAACATTTCATTTTGAATTTCTCACAAGACGTGCCCCCATTTCTGTTTAAAATGAGGACAAAAAATGACCCTAAAAATGCAATATTTCCATGGACACAGAGATGTCTCCTTTCTCTAGTGAAAAAAACAATAATTATCAAACAAAAATGCCAAAATAAATACATTTGTATGAAGTTTCCTAGGAAATAGGACTGTGTAATATATCATTTGTTAATGATTATTTGTTAATGATATTAGCCTTTTCAATACTGACACTGCAAAATCCATTAATATGCAAATAAGCCCTGTAACCAATCACAATATATTTTTAATGTACGCTATAAGCATCTTGACCAACCACAGTTTCAGATGCGTGTTTCTGTGGGCGTTTTAATGAATCACAGAATTCATCTTTTCAAACTACAGTCAATTATATGTTGGTCAAAATGACGCTGGCCAGGACATTACTGATTCACCATTGAAGTTTTAATATAATACAAGGCATATCGCAATCGTCCATAACATTCAGCCCTGCTTGGATCTAGTATTAACACTGAGCAGTAGCAGGGACTGAGACAGACACACACATGCCCGCACACACACACACATAAAAGCATGGGAGAGACTATAAACAAACCAGTGTCAAGCAGCTTCCGTTTTAAAGGTCACCTTTCAGCCTTGTCACCAGAATGACCCTCTCTTCCCCCACAGGTGTGTGTTTCTGAGTATGTATGTATGTATGCGTGTGTGTGTGTGTGCGCGTGTGTGTGTGTGTGAGGGAGAAGCAAAAGAGATTAGAAACAAAGCTGTGGTCACTGCGCTATCGGAGCAATCAGGGGTCAGGGGTTGGTCTCTTTCACTGCTTCAATGGCCAAAGCAACACAGAGGCACTCTACATTCAAAGCTTTCCTGCTGTCTTTAATGATCTATTTATCTTTTTGTCTCTGTTTTCAGAGCAAGGGTGTCACTAATGCTAGCATTTACAAGTTTGGAATCATTGTTTTCAATAATATTAAACCAATTTGGTTGCAGACAAGTACATAAAATTATTTGATTTAATTAATTGATGCTAGAAAATAAATATTTCTTGTGTCCACAGTGATAAACAGAGTTGTAAAATGGCTAAGAAATCTGCATCACATTGAGAATTATGTTATGATGAAATTAATCTTAGACTTCATCATATCTCAAAAATGGAGCTCAGAATTAAAGGCAGATAACTTGACAAAACATTTAGTGTAAAGGGCCCATATCTGACACTTTTCTTTTTACATATATATGGATGGTGGATCATTCTCAGCACTGCAGTAACACTGACGTGGTGGTGGTGTGTTAGTGTGTGTTGCGCTGGTCTGAGTGGATCAGACATGGCAGTGCTGCTGGAGTTTTTAAACACCTCAGTGTCACTGCTGTACTGAGAATAGTCCACCAACCAAAAATATCCAGCCAACAGCGTCCTGTGGGCAGCGTCCTGTGACCACTGATGAAGGACTAGAGGATGACCAACACAAACTGTGCAGCAGCAGATGGGCTATCGTCTCTGACTTTACATCTACAAGGTGGACTGACAAGGTAGGAGTGTCTAATAGAGTGGACAGTGAGTGGACACAGTGTTTGAAAACTCCAGCAGCACTGCTGTGTCTGATCCACTCGTGCCAGCGCAACACACACTAACACACTACCACCACATTAGTGTTACTTCAGTGCTGAGAATGATCCACCACCCAGATTCCTGCTCTGTACTGAAGAACAGGGTAAAAGGGGGCTAACAAAGTATGCAGAGAAACAGATGGACTACAGTCTGTAATTGTAATTAACTACATAGTACATCTATATAGTAAGTGGAGCTGATAAAATGGACAATGAGCGTAGAAACAAGGAGGTGGTCATAATGTTATGCCTGATCGGTGTACATATTTTATATAAATTATTATTGTTTATAAATTAAAAAGTATTTACAAGGCACACAATTTCAAACATTTGAACACTAGTGTTAGCCATCCAGCACTTACATCTAACACAAATTTATCTGAATACTTACATAATAAAACAAATATTTTATTGACAATAACAAAATGATAAAATACATTAGGTTATTTTCATTTGAAAAAATGACAAAGTGGCAGGTGGGCGGGGAATGAGGTCTCTACAGTTCTTTCATTACCTGTACTCTTTAGGGCAAAGGCTCTACAGTTTTGACAGAAAATGCATAGCTTTTAACCATTAAATGCCTGTTAATAGTGGTGATTTTCCTGTCAAAAGTGCAGAGAATGGAACGCAGGCAATGAAAAGCAAAAAGTCACAGTCTCTCTCTCTCTCCCTCTCTCATTTGAAAGAGCACATCATGGTTAAAGAAGCTATTACTGTAAGTGCGCGTGGATTAGCTGTTTAGACAGTGAAGAGGGTGTTGCAGGTTCTACTTTGTGTATGCGTGTGTGTATGCAAGATGACAACAGCACTCAGACATGCACAGAAAGGCTTCCTTCCTTTAAGGACGCTACCCGTTAGAGTCAGCACTGGCTTTGTCGAGCACTAAAACTGTGCTATCCCTGTGCAGGGTTTTTTGGTCTGGTCTGCAAATGGGCAGGAACACACACAAGCACATTTTACACTAGTTTCAGTATACACAGTCACATCACGTATTACTTCTTCTGGCAACTGCAAACAAGTCGCAAGAGACAAAATGAGTTTTGAGGTTTCCCCCAAAACTAACTTATTTATTTTATATTGTATTATTTTTACCATTAACAATAGCAAATATAAAATGTCAAGGTTTCTGAATGGCCTTGTTTATATGCGAATGGTTCAATAAGGCAAAAATTTAGAAAAATCACTGCCCTATGAAAATCTGAGAAAAGTATGATTTTTAAAATAAGTGCTTGCAATAAACTATTTAAGAAGAAACATGCATCTCTGTGTGAAATATATAAACCAATCCAATGCCTTGTGAAGCGGAACTCAAAGTAGGGGGTGATGGTGGGCTTGTCAACATTGTCCCAAGGACAATATGACTGTCATTAGCCCCATGAGTAATGTAAATTGCCACCGCTGAATCCCCAGAAAAATCAAATTAAGCATGCAGATGTCTGTCACATGTGCCATTTCTGTGCTGTGACCTGTGTATGCAGCTGGAATCCTCTTTTTAAAAATGAGCTTGCTCCTCTGTTACAGACAGTAATGGAAAGATAGCCAAAAGTATCAATTTTTTAGTTTTAAACATCAAATTGTAAACAGTTGGCTAAGTCTGGTAAACTAAACTTCTCTTGAGTTAATGACTTCAAACAAAGTATCTGAAGTGGTTTCACTGAGTAGATCTTGTACATCAAGCACACCTCTGACTCAACTAAACTGAGAAGCGTTTCGAATAATAAATGTGAGCAAACGACAGCATTTCGCTAGTTAGCTTGCTTCGCCTGTGTTATTGATTATACTCCGGATATTAACAGAGCATGTTTTTAAGTGATTAGGGAGCGAGATTTAGAGGGGCATACCCTTACTTGCAGCGGATTTGGCCGCAATCCAGGGCCAAAAGTTTAACAGTTTGTCCCCAGACATGTATTCTCGGTACAAGATCAAGTCTATGCAGTTTATGCAGTTACTTGATTTTAATTGTTGTTTACAGTTTTTTCACGACCTATGCAGTTAATTCAGTATCCTACAAGTACTGATGATAAACACAATATACCCAGAAAAGTGTCATGTGAAGTTATTTATTATGATAACATCAAAAAATATTGTTGTCATATTGCCCACCCCTAACTACACAGACAGAATATGTGCCTGTGTTCAAAACAGCTGCTAAGTAAAGTCTCTAGGTCAAGTGGGTGGTATATATAGCTTACAGCCACACGGGTTGCCAAAACAGGGGGAACAGTAAATGAAATCAAGCCTGAAGCATGCGTGCATGTGCGATACAGGCATGATAGAGAGGGACAGCGGGGAGAGGGAGGGACAGCAGGGGAGAGGGAGAGAGAGAGGGAGAGACAGAGTGAGTGTGTTCTGGCTGGGAAAAACCCCTAAGCTTTGAATCAATGATAGGGCTTCTGAAGCTGCTTCTCAAATAACCAAAACAAGCAGCGCTAACAAAAACATTTGAACTTGGTGGCAGCCCAAGTCTTTTGTCTGAGGTGTGTGCGCATGTGTGTGTCCGACTGCGCCGACATGGTGACTAATAGTGAGTGGAGGGAGAGCGGCTCATCTAACCAAACATGACACACCACAGCGCTATCTCAGGCATGACACTACACGACTAGAAAGAGAGCGATAGTGTGGCTTTACCGTGACTGAAAAAAGATAACAAGCTACAGAGAACAAAAGGAGAAAAAGGAAAAAATGACGATGAGTAAGTGTAAAGAAATTCACTGGAACCACAGTGCGTCATGCACAGAACGCGAAAAGCTAGCATCTAAAATGAAAGACTTCACAAAGAATAAACAGGAAGAGAGAAGAAAGGAAAAGCTCACTTACACATGCGTCCTGCTGGATGCTCTGAAGGATGTGCTTGGCGGGCACCAAGAAGTCGATGAGGTAGCGCAAGCCGTCTCCACGGTACAGCGACTCCACCACATCCAGGACCTGACAGAGCACAGTGGCCCCAGTGGCCTCAAACGGTGGGTAGAGGGCTGCAAGGGTGCTCTGGATGCAGCTGTCCAGAGATTCAGAGTCCTGCAGACATACAAACAGAGAGAGGGAGCACACCTGTTAACTACAGACAGCACAATAACACTTTTTCTTTTTCATACCACTAGGCCTACTTCGTGTTTCAGGTTTGTCTCACATCAATGAAGTGCTTCTTCTTCTCTGCTTTGAACACACTGTGACTTAAATCGTTAAGTGTGTTACAGCCAAGCATTCAACACTTTTTGTGCAACTAGTTTATCAAAAGGTTGTTTTCATAAACAATTTGATGGCTAGCTAAAATTCAGAAACGCTGGCATTGTAGATGTCCAGTTGGTTTGTGTGTCTCATTGCCACAAGTTGTGAATAATGTCTCCATATGTCACCTCAACAACAGTGAACAGTGAACAGTGAGTCATAATAGAAGCAAAGAGGTAAAATAGCCATAACAAAAAAAAATCATAATTTGATCAGGCTTAATATAGCAGATACCAACTCAATAAAACACCCCTTTATCAGCTCCATTACAGACCTTTCACAACAAACTGGAACACCCCAAACGACAATATCAGTGAGAAAAAGAAGAATCAGAACAGCCCCATTGGCAACCAAAACACTACAGCTGTGGCCATGCAAAAGGGCACATCTGTACAAACAGACACATGCATCTGTATATACAAATATGGATATACAGAAAGTATAAACACATTCAAACAGCAGAGCCACAGTGGTGCTGCAGATGGAGTGGTCTGCAGCACTTGTCATTAGGCTCTTTTCCTCTCTGGAGCTGAGGACAGTGCAGGAGCCCTCGTTGGAACCTGACTCCAGAGTCCCCAGAGAGCCAAGGGCCAAAATCTGCTAAAAATATCAGCCACCACCAGCCACTCATTAAGGCAAAGGCCTCAGAGGCTACCGCCTGCACCTCTGCAACACTTCATAAAACTGCCTCTATTATAAAGGGCATTAAAACTGCCCACCTTTATGATAGCTCCAAATCTGACGTTTGCTGAAAAGGCTAATTTACACTGTTTCCCCAGAGGAAAATTCTGAGAACTCAAGAATTGCAAGTATTACAGTGTTACTCTTGCTTCATTGTTAAGTTTTGCTTGGAAACAAAAGGGTCAAATTCTTAAAACGTCCAGCAGAAAACTGGCCAATCAGGAATCGTCTTTCTCCATGGAATCTAGGTAGATATCTAAGCAAGCTCTCCTATTGGTTAGGATTTAAAGTTGAACAGAAGGCCTAACACATTAGATTAACCATCAGCATAGTTACAAAATGACAAAGAAATCAACAACTGGGACCGATTTCATTAGGAAAAAAATGTCACTCTCAGACTCCTGGAAGTCCTAGATACATCACTGTGAATATAAGTAGCAGCCTATTCCAAGGGTTGTTAGAAATGGAAAACAGCGGTGGCAGCTCTATGCCTGGCTTGCTACATGCTAATACGTCTGTCACAAGCTTCAAGTAGAACACCGAATGACTTTTAGAAGCTTCAAATATCTGTGTTTAATTTTGAACGGCCAAAAATATATTCATTTGAATTGGCATTGGCTTAGCACTCACAAACTACTAGAATCCTTTAGGGGCACTAGCAGATGTTAGCATTATTGTAGCTCATGTTTTGCCTCATGTTTTGACTGAGTTTTGACACTAATATCCTGAATTGAAGAACTAGCTCTAATAATTACAGGTTGCCATTGAATTTCTCCCTTAGCCCAAATGTCAATCAGCCTAGGCATGGTTTAGTGTTTGCTTCAGTGATTTCTAGAGCTATAAGGCTAATGCAGCTAACAAGTCCTTGCATTGGTGGTTCAGTGGTAGAATTCTCGCCTGCCCAGAGACCCAGGTCCGATTCCCGGTCAATGCAAGCGCACAGTGATCTGTGGGCAGTCGTGGGCTGGAAGTTAGGGAACCAGCCTTGTGACTGGAAGGTTGCTGGTTCGATCCCCTCAGTACGTGACTGAAGTGCCCTTGAGCAAGGCACCTAACCCCCAGCTGCTCCCCAGGTGCCATGGATAGGGCTGCCCACCGCTCTGGGCAAGTGTGCTCACTGCCCCCTAGTATGTGTGTTCACCTCTGTGCATGTATGTGGGTGTTTCACTGCATGGATGGGTTAAATGTGGAGGTCTAATTCCTCTGTGTGCAAACACAGTTGGCCAATGGTTCTGAATTCAATCAATCAAGTAATGGAAGCTTACAGCCCACCAATTAGCACTGCGCAAACAGTATGCCTAAATTCTCATATACTTCTTTTAGTGTCAAACTCATACGTAATTTCAAAGAGACTTTGTGTTTTTTGACACTGTATGAATTATCTATACAATGAACAAAGAAAGAGAAAATCTGAGCTTCAAGATGGCTGCAACTACTGTAGCTATTCATTGATCTTGTTACTGAAGCTTGTGTCTGATTCACTGTAACATACCAACAGTAAACTAAATCTAAAGTAAATCTGTAAGGTAAATCAGTAAAGTAAATCTGAGTTAAAGAATTTTTTCCCACCTCTCAACTATATTGAATATTTCCTATTCTTTTTACATCTTCTTCATCTTGTTCTCTCTTCTGCTCTCACATTTTACCTTTACTTCTTCATTTAAAGCAGTCTGCTAGCAAGAACTTGAAATGTTTTGTTGGGTTCTATCGTGTTCTGACACCATTTCCCAAATACGTGTTGGATTCAGGTCAGGTTCAAAATTCACTGTTAGGTCCTAACAGGCCACATCTCACTTTTAAAAGCTCTTTACCCTGCATTTCCGTCTGCTTTAGTCCTACCTTATATTCTTCCTCTCCCAACTTTCTATCTGGTCTTTAAAACAGTCATCTGACATGCTGGAGTCAGCCACTCCTGTTGTACAGCATGTGAGTAAATGGATGGAGGGCAGCCAAAATCACTTACATATTAAATTTGTTGGGCCAGAAATATATTTTACATAGTTCAATATGTTATTTGTAATATGTTCTATGTAAAGAATCAGCATTAATTTTGGACTGCTTTGACATATTCATCCATGATCTAATGACAGCCATTACTGTCTCTATGCAGCACTCGAAATATCACAATATGTTCTTAAGCACTTTGAGTGATGACGAGCTGATATGGGTCCATTTTGGACAGAATTACTCGGGTTTCGGACTCAAAACTTGACGTGGGGGCAGGTAGGATCAGGTTCGGACAAAATATTATCTGGGCTCGGGTCGGGTTCAGACTTGCAAGTTCATGTAGTTCGGGTTGGAACAAGCTCAGACAAAGTCATCATTCTGTCCTCAGGATAAAAAAAAAATCAGGCCTGATTAAAGCTCTACTGTTAGAGTGTATATTAGGATTTGTTTTAAAAGACTTTAAAGGGCTCCCATAGGGTCTGATTTGTAGGCCAACTGCAGCCTCAGCTGTCAAAGAACATGACACAGGTGAGAAATAAAGAAATGTAGGAAGGAGCAAATCAAATTGTGAAAATATAAAACTTATTTAATTTTTAAGTAAGGCAAGCCAAAAACCTCCAAACACTCTTCAGTCACCCTTGCCCTACTATCTCATAGCATAACTATTTACCTCAAAAATATCTGCCCTAAAGGCAGTTCTGGCCCCTCACACCTCCTTCCTCTAGGTGGATTTAATTAGTGTCTTTCCCAAATGACTGAACATCCCCCCATCAGCCCCGAGGCCTACAGTTGGAGACGTTGCTGTACTGAGTGCTGTGTTATCATGCCTGCCTGATGGAGAAAGATGACTGCCCTCGGTGCTGGTCACAGGAGGGTGTTGGATCTTCATGATTACACTGAACTGATACAAGGCCTTTCTGTGTGTGAGACTGAACTGATGTCTGGGAATGGAAGCGATCACACAGTGAAAAACATCAACATGACACAGCTGCAGAGAGAAAGAAAGACTGCCACAGGTGCAGCATGGGTAAACACTAGACTTTCAACATCAGTGAGAGTAGAAAAGACAGGAAGAAACAGCAAAAGGAAAAATATATCATTGCTGTCAGAACAAAATCTTGTATCTTGTTTCTCAATTTTGCCAGCTGCCCTTTACATTGTGTGAACATGGTCCAGAACGACATGGAACAATGTCCTGTGACATTAACTTACATTAAAGTTGAGAACTTTTTCCCCTCTTCTGTACAGTTGCCATTTTAGAGATAGAAAGTTTCCTCTAAACAACAGCAATGAAATATTCTCCAATGTTTTTCAACATAATCTCTATCTGTCGAATCTGTATCATAAATCAATTGCCACATACAACTATTTTGACATTTTCCTCTATACTAAAGATTTGTTGATTTGAAACAAGTTTACAATAGAAGCCAATGGTCAGGGGCTTCTACTGAGTATATTTCAAGTAAACAGTTCTCCTGTTCTTTTTTCTAAGTACAGGGAAACTGTTCTCCATGCTATGCTACAGATGTGGCAGATAAAAATTAGGTAGACAAACACTGGAGTATTCACTGAAATAGGCCTTCTGTGTCTTGTTCATACCTACAAATTGTAATACAAAATACTGAAAACACAAGGACATTAGCTGGAGACCCAAAAGTTTTTTCCATTGTATTTCATTGGATATATCAGGATGCAGAGTTATATATATGTCCCATATGTACTATAAAGGCCATGATATACGTAAGTATTAAGGGTGAGAATCTCTAGGCACATCACAATTTGATTGGCTTTTAATTTTATAAAACAATTCTCAATGTATCTTGATTTTTTATTTCTACGCCCAATATGACAACTTTCCCCCCCCGGAATTAACAGGAAGTGTTACCTTACTTGAATTTGAATAAAGAGTACACTCTATACATTGGTGAGTCTATAAGCCTGTTCCAAAATCTAAAAGAAAAAAAAAGGAAAAAAGTCAGGTAACATATTTTTCACTTTGTATGCTACAGCTTTAACTTAAACTTAAAGCCCAATCTTGCATATTACTGGATTAGCCTGTTCACAGTTTGCAGAGGTGGTTGTTACATGAAGCTGCCTTCTTCTGTATGGTTATGTTTAAAATAATTTTGGGCCTTTTATTTCATAAGCATAAAAATTGTGACCAATTTGTGACTGCAAACATGCGTGCTTGAGTGCGAGAAAGTCTCCTATTTTATGATGTCTCTGGCTGTGCATCATTTTTTTTTTACAGTAGGGGAAAATGCAGTGCCTGTTTAAAAATCTGGTTCGGGTCCATTTTGGACAGAATTTTCTTGTGCTCCGTCAGTTTCAAACTCAAAACTTAATGATATGGGGCAGGTTGGGTCAAGTTACGACAAAATTTTGCTCAAAACCCTGATGTGGTTCAGGATGGGATGATCTCAGACAGAAAGTCATCGTGCTGTTCTCAGCAATCAGAAAAAAAATCTGGCTTGATTAAAGCTCTACAGGAGTCTCTATATATCAGGGTTAGTCTTCCCTTTAGAGGCTCCCAGGGGGGTCTGACTCATAGGACAATTGCAGCCTCAGCTGTCAGAGAACATGCCACAGGTGCGAAATAAAGAAATTCTATGTTGGCAGTGAATCAAACCCTATAACCACGCTGTTTCTCTCAATAATATGCAAAATGCTGTCATGAATGTGAAAATATAAAACTCTACTTTTTAAGTGAGCCAAGCTAAAAACCTGCAACCACTCTTCAGTCACCCTTGCCCTACTTATTTAATAGCAAAAATGTTTAACTCAAAACTAAAAAAAAATAAAAATGTGATTATGACTGTGTGTGAATCGATTCAGTATGTTTCAAGAGAGAATCTAATGCATCTAAGAATCGCACCACTAGTAATTATGCATATGTATTACTAACAAATTTCTAAGCCTGACACTAAATCTAAAGTTCTAATAGTCTGTATAAACGAAACATGTCTAAAAACAATTCACAAGAACAGGATCATTTTGCAGCTTCTGATATTGCAGGTTAGGCCTGTTTTTCTCTACTTTTCCTATAAAGTCAGGACATTTATCTCTTGTAAACTTAGAGAAAACACACCCACAAAAACACACACACACATACTCCCCCATAGCTAGGAGGGTGATGTGAAAGGCCATATCTCTGCAGGTGACTATAGTCCTAGGGGACAGAAAGAGACAGTCGGGAGAACACAGACGCCACACCGGCAGATAAGACACACTGCCAGTCTGAACTCCAAGGCAACAATGAGCCTCCATTATCTTATGTTTGTAGTTACATCAATAAGGGTTACACACACAAACAAATCACATCATACTCCAGCATAACGCTCAGAGATCAGGCATTGATTGGCAAAAACAGGTTATCAATTAACACTGGCTGAGAAAACTGTCAGGTTAATGGTTGCGGGGGGAAGACAAACATGAGACCATTTTTTCTTCTTCTAGGTGCACAAATGAGAGGCTTACGCTAGATTAACGGGAGGAAGCTGTTTAAGCTTGGCCAGTCACAGCTTCTAAATGGACTGCCCCTGTGTTTGTGTGTGTCTGTGTGTGAAAGAGAGTTTTATTATTTCAGATGGTTGAGCTATGTACGCTTTAACACAAAAGAGCACACACAAACGCACAGATGAGTTCCCAGGCCGACTGTGTTACAACATGAGACAACATACTGTTACTCATCTACTCTGAACAGCTGCACATATATGCATAGATTTATATATAAAACACCCACAGATGCCAACTAACAAAAGATAAATAGAGCACCTTGTTTATTAATTTTCAGTCAAGTACAAGTTATTATTTTTTAGTGTCAAGGCAAAAGCAAAAATACAGGGTGGACACAAACTAAATACTCAAAAAAATTAAAATGTATTTAGTGTGTCCACCCTGTGTCATTATAACAGCTTCCATTTATTTTGGGATAACTGCTTTCAGCTTTTCAAAGACACCTACAGGGCCATTTTCCCACACCTCTAAAGTTCAGTCTTAGAAGTTCGTTGTATTTTCTGATTCTTACATCCAAGTAACCCCAAGCATATTCAGTGAGGTTGATTTCTGGGTCCTGGGGTGGCCAATTCATTGTTCTGAGAACACCAGCAGCTTCTTTGCTCGATTTGCAAATGTTCTTCTTTTTTGTTATTACTTTTTCACAGTAAGGGCTTCTTGACAGCTACACATCCTTTCAGACTCGTAGTACTCAGTTGTCTCCTCACACTGGAAGGATGGACAGAAACACCTTTGCATTTATCAGATCGGAAGCAAGAGTGGAGCTCGATTTTCTCGTCTCTCTCAAAGATGAAAGCTTTCAGTACTGTTTATCTGATGAGGACACTTCTGGTGGTTGTCCTCAGTTTTATTTTCTCTGTCTATTAATAGTTTTTAAACTCTAGTCTTGGAAACTTCTTTTTCACTGATTTTCCTTTGGAAATTAAAACGACAGGTGGTCTCTGACTCTTGCACAGTACATACACACACAACATGTATCTGGACACAGTTTATATAAGTTCTGAACAAGTACAGCATTCTGTCTGTTATCAGTCTCTCTCCCTCACTCTCTCTCACTCTTCCTTTCATTTCAGCAAACTTTCATTAGCTCTAGATCTCTGTCCGCCTTACACTGCACCTCCCATCCCCATACACTTCACTGACCACTATCTCAGACCATCACTAACACACTCTCATTCAGAGCATCCGGTCTCTCCCCCTCTCTCTCCCCTTCTCTCTCTCTCTCTCTCTCTCCCCCTCTCTCTCTCTCTCAAACATTTCTGTATGACGAATTGGGCCCATCAGTGTCAGAGTATTAAAGCCTTGAACCTGTTCCAGCTCATGTTTTCACAATCTACAAACCTAAATATTGTTTAGCTTTGATGTGACTAATGTTTAGTTACATACATGCCTATCTGTTCCTCATCAGCTTCAGCTGTAAATATAATGTGTTCGGTCATTTCTGAAGTGGGACGCATAGCAGGGCCTGACCAACATATCAGCTAAACAATAATACTGTCCCTCTACGTTATCTAAATCTGTGAAAATAATACAGATAACGATTTAAAATTTAGCAACATTTTTCGTTATAGAAGTGATGGGATTTGAACACACGATCTCCTGATATATGTATCCAATGACAACTGAGAACTGACAAATTATATCCTGCCAACAATGCACTGTTTATCTAAAACTACTAAAGTATAAAATACTAATCTAGAATACAAATATAAAATTAAATCGGCTGATCATTTCAGAATGTTTAGCCCCTTAAAATCGGTATCAGTCTCAAAATTTTCATTTCAGTCAGGCCTGAATACGTATATACAGTGGTTTTACCACAATTAGCAGGTGTTAGGCACACAGCGAATACCTTACATAATGGCAAAAAATACAATAGGATAAAATATGCCAATGTTCACTAAATAATTTAATTATTAGTAATAATGACTACAATAATAACTTTTCGTCCACCAAGCAATGTAGTTCACTTACTATGCTTTATGGCTGCCAGTCAACATAAAGGTCAAAGAATATTGCATGAAATAGTTTTTCATAATTTGCCGCATTAAGGGGAGGTTCACATTGTGTTTTTTTCTGAAGGCTGAACATTTTTGTTTCTTTCACTGTGTTTTTTTGAACACTGCTTCTCCCTGTTGCTAAACATGCCAAACTGCATCATGAGTGTTGATCAGATGTGCTAGCTAGCTTTCACTTGAATATGTACAGGCAGAAAGCTCTAGCACATATCTTTTTAGAAAATGATCTACTATTACCTAGAAAGCATGGTGGCCAGCAGAAAAAATGCTCATGACTGAGGCTACTTGACCACTTCTAGGTGACCCTGGAGTTCTGCACTATGAACAGCCACGCAGAGGGCATGAAACAAGGCTTTCAGCACACAAAGACAGAGAGCAATTAAAAACTGGGGAGAAAAAAAGTATCTTGTACTTGACGTACAAGTATCTGGGTGTGCACTTATACAACACACTGGATTGGAATTGTAACACTTGTCATGCTGTGTACAAGGAAGGCCAAAGGCGCCTGTATTTCCTGAGGAGGCTGAGGTCTTTTGGTGTGTGCATGAAGCTCGTATGGACATTCTACCAGTCTGCTGTAGCGAGTGCTATGTTCTATGCTGTTGTGTGCAGGGGAACAGAATTAACAAAAGTGCTCTGAACAAATTAAACAAACTCATTAGGAAGGCTGGCTCTGTTGTAGGAGTCAAGCTGGATTCTTTGAAGGCTGTGGCAGAACAAAGGACTCTCAACAAGCTGTTAGCCATCTTGGACAAAACCTTACACCCCCTGCACGCTACACTGGAAAAACAGAGAAGCACATTCAGTGGCAGACTGAATATATATATGTTATAACTGTGCTGTGTTAAAGAGCGCCGTGTGAGATCCTTCTTACCCACTGCTATAAAACTCTATAACGAGTGACGGTGCTGATCTCCTGCTGTCTGAACTGTGCTGAATCACATCACTATATCACCTCTCTTGTTAGTACACTGTGTAATATATCATAACCTGCTACTGTAATGACACTTTCATTACGCACTTTAGACTGTAAATACTGCTGCTACCCCTAGTTATGTTTATATTCATTGGGCCTCATTCATCTTCACATTCGATATCTTCCTACGTTTTCTAAGTGTGTCTTATATGCTTATGTAAATATGCTAATAAATATCCTTCTATTCCTATTCTCTTGTATTTTTGTTTCTGCCTAATTTATGTCTATTTTTTCTGCCTAATATATGTAAGTTTATGTCCAATTATATGTCTTGCTACTGTAACACTGCAATTTCCCTTCAGGATCACAAAAGTTATTTCTATCCATCCATCCATCCATCCATCCATCCATGTAAGCATCCATCCATCCATAAAAAAAAAAAATGCATACAACATATATTGATACATGCAATCATGCGTGTGCATAGCGTACTATGGAGTATTACACAACAGCTTCAAATGTGGATCAGCCAATCAGATTTTAGAACCAGAACAACATCTTTTAAGAATAAACGCCAGTAGGCAATGAGAAAGTAACAAAAGAACTACAGTGTTCTTTAGTGTGGCTATGGCTATTATGCAGAAATCAAAAGCAAGAGAAGGGACTTTTTGTGTGAGGTAGTTTGGGACCAAGTGCAAAAAGCACATAAAACCCTCAACCTCACCATTAAGTTTCACATCAGCTCAACCTGTACTGATAGTGAGAAAATACCCCCCAAGCGTTTTACTCTGAGCTGTCACTTATTAAAACACTCAAGTTCTCATGCTGAAAAAGCACTGGTCACACACGTTCATTAGAGTGGGGCTTTTGAGCTAATTACTCAGGAAGGAAATGGGATCAATACGCCTTCTCCATCTCAAACTCTGTGAAAGCAAACACATTTAGGAGAAAGTAAAATACACAAGTCTTCTTCAGACTTTTATGTCTATAATTTTCTGAGTTTACAGCTTTCTCTGCATCTCTCTTGATCTACTATTACCTAGAAAGCATGGTGGCCAGCAGAAAAAATGCTCGCTTCTAGGTGACCCTGGAGTTCTGCACTATGAACAGCCACGCAGAGGGCATGAAGCAAGGCTTTCGGCACACAAAGACAGAGAGCAATTAAAAACAATGTACAAGTATCTGGGTGTGCACTTAGACAACACACTGGATTGGAGCAAAACGGAGAGGGATTTGGTGCTGGTTTACAGCAACTGCCTAATATGAATGGCCACACAAGCAGCCATCATTTTCCCCTGTCTATCCTTGTTCGTTAGTTTATTCTCAGAGACATTAGCATGTTGGGTTGGAGAGGTTTACAATGGCATTGTTCTACAGAGCTCTGTAGCTATGCCTACCAAGCAAACACACTTTCTTATAGGAAAATGAGAAAAGTAGACTGTGCACACTTTGTCAGTGAGTATCCAGTGAGAACACTTCTCTGAGGATTTGAAGTTCCATCTGGTCTACATTATATAGAACCTTCATATACCATATGATTTTTTTAGGAATTGCTAACCTCAGCATGAAAGCAATCTGAACTGTTCCACAATAAACACGAGTGAGTGGCCTTTGAGGTTCCAAGCAGTTAAAAGCTGATTTCTCCTGAGTTGCAGATCCATTTCAGTAACGATCCACATGACAGGAAAAACTGCAGCACTGAGAGCTACTCGTAATCAAGCATCTGGCCTCTAACTGTCCAGCAGACCGGCCCACAGCAGCATCATATTAGATTACTTAACTAATCCTGTCTCTACAGGCCACACTCTGGCAAATGAATAATCAATCACATCATCTGCTCCCAAGGGTGCAGTGACTCTGCTAACTGTGTTAACCTCCCAGTAGTCTTCACAGAGGACAGAGATGAACACTTTGCTTAAAAGACCAAGGGCCACTCTTGACTAATGGCTCAGGATGATTGTGGAGGAAAGGCAATAAAATAGTATAAATGATTAATTGATGCATGGACTAGCAAGCCACGTGCTAATCAAATCAGATATGAGAAGGCACTAAGAAAAAATAATAATTAGCTAGTGAGAAATGAAAGCCCTACCATTTAGAATGCAACAGATGACCACCTAAAAAGTCTAATGAATAAACAAAGCATCAGAACTCTGGGAACTCTAAGTTTGGGAACTCTAAACATTTGGTGGAATGGCCCGCTGATCGCTGTGGTAGGCTTTTGTTACTGCTGGCAGTGGCAGAGTTTTCCGTCGCTGCCCCATTAAAAAATATAGAATATCTAGATTACCATCATACTGTAAATGCAGCATAAGACTTCTTGGGCAAGATTCCAAACACTACTACGCTTACCTCTTTAACACAAATAAGTCGTTCTGGATAAAATTGATTGATAAATAGATATATCTTTATTGTCATTATTAAAAACAATGAAAAACCATTTTGCAGCTCTAGAATTGACAGCAAAGACATAAACAAAAAGAAATAAAGATAAATAAGGCCAGAGACAAATCTAAAAAAAATAAGATATACAACCAATATAGAATAAGAGCATTTACAAAATGCCACAAATGTAAATGTAAACTGGGGAAAAAGTACATGTGCTCAGTGACCCAAAACTATGGCAATGATAAGTCACTTATGAGCCTCCTGAGAAGATGATCATCGAAGTAAACAACTCAGATGGGTGGAGAAATGCTTATACCTAACAAATGTGAAATAACAAGAGACACACTTAATGGCTGCACTGACTGACAAGAGCGTGAGCACACACAGAGCAACAGACAGTGTGGGGGTAGATCCGCAGGGACCTAACCTTTCACCCTAACACAAGTGACAGAACGAGCCAGCTGTCCATCAGAAAGAGGGTAAGAAAAAAGAAAGAATGAAAAAGAGAGTGAAAGCTGCTATTTTAATCATTAAAAAAATGAAACAGAATATTTTCAGCTCCTACATTTTTCTGAACCCTGGTCAGATGAGGGCTATTGTCTAAGGGTGTGCTTGTCAGAGAGCTTAGCGACACAGAAGCTCTATAGCAAATGGTAGTCAGCATGAGCTGACCATAACTTGGGAGGTTTGTACAGCATGAACAAAACGTTAAAAACCTCTCCCTCATCACCTAAGCACTTTTATCTCTGTCAATTGAATACAATGACCACAACCTGGCAGCTTCTGATAAGCAGAATAGGTCCTGCACTGGTAGAAATGTTGAATTTGCCCTTCTTCCTGTAAGAGTGACCTGTCCTTGAATCATTTGCTTCAACATCATGTATTCCAACTTCCCACCCTCACTCGTACACATCTGCCTTTCCTCTCGTCACATTCGCTATCCTTACCTGGAGTGCCACGCCATCTCAAATATAGTATCTAGGCCAAAAGAATAACACTTCCAGGACATATTTATCATTTGAAATTGGATTACTCAGCAAAAATTATCTATATTCAGCCATATTTCCATGAACATGAATTCCCTATGAGAGCTTTAACGAGATGAATCTGGGGGAACAACCTGGAAATATGTCTGTTTAATCTGGCAGCTTACTAGTTAGATGGAAATTTCATAAAAATGTGGTTCAGTCTTGTTTAGATTACTGATTTGCTATTGTAAAACTTTGGAAGCTCCGCCTATTCAGCCTACAGCGGTTTAACCCCAATATAAGGAGTGTTTCACACTTTACTGCTATTGGAATAAGAAACAATACAGCAAATTATAACAGATATATATATAAGTCTTAAAGGCACAGTAATTCTAGGGAGAAGAGGTTGAAAAATGATAATGTACAAATTAAGACTTTCAGGTACATAAAACCACACAAACGTACTAAAAGGAAAAACATAGGATATGGACCCTTAAAACGTATGCCTCTCTGAACTTTAATGCACAAAGATTAACATGATTAATGACCATTCCCGGTCAAATGGTTTTTTGGTCATTGGTTGCAAAGAAATAATGCACGTTACTGGCTTCAGAAACTCTTGAGTAACAAAACACTCCAGAACCTGTTCAGTCTTGTAACTCATGGCCAACACAGGTTACATAAATCAGAGATAGTAGTTTACCTTGAAGAGACACGTATGTCTATATGCAGAAGCAGCAGAAGCACTGCTGAAGTTGTAAAACTGTCTTGTCACATTCCTGGTGTGAGCAAAGCGGAAAACAAATGAGCATTCAAGAACGCTATAGAGCTGAGAAGGCTCATCAACAAGCACAGAAAGAAGAAACAAATCACAGATTCAGCAAACGATAAAACCTGATGTAGCTTCACAACTCTTAACCGTCCAACCTTTTTGGCTTGACTTCATAAAGCATGTTTGAAAAAGCTCCCATGAGTTTAGAACATCCTCCCCAGTTATTGATGGGCCTGAGGGAATGAGAACAAGCCTGCTTTAAAAACACTGGCTGAAGACCTGGATAGAGCAAATATCTCCCTGAACGCTTTACTTTGCTGTACTTCTTCAATAAAATTGATGCCGAAGCAGTTCTAAGAAACCCAGAAACCTGTAATTAGAAACTTTTCAAACAGAAAATGGAACAAAATGTCACTATTCAACAGTACTTGCAAAAATTACATGACGACGCAAGACAGTTAGGTAATCCCTTCTGTGCTAGAGGCATTCAGCAATCCACTTGATCAGATTGACAGGGTAATACTGATAGAGTATTGTTGATCCTCATGTTCTAAACTGAAGTAAAAAGTGTTCGGGTTTAGCAATGCATTGCAAAGTTCACAACCAATTCAGTCTTTAAAACATGCAATTGAAATCAAAACATATTTTCCTTCCATAAAGTCACAAATTTCCAAGTAAAGGAGCAGTGTTAAGGAGGATCTCTGAACTAGCAGGCATTTTCGTCAGTGCTAGATGGAGATGAAACAATATTGATACATTATTGGTTAATGTTATTAGTCTCCGCCCAATAATCAAGACGTTTTAGATGCATCCAACAATCATGGGCTCATTTTATTTGGACAGTACATTACGGACCCCTATAGATTTACATAGATCTACAGATGTTCAAGTTATTAACAAACTGTAGTAGTATCATGGTTATGACTTGGAAAAGCGTCAGGGTTAGGAGCAGTGTTATGATTAGGTTTAGGTTTTGGGTTAGGTTAAAAGACATTTAATACATACATATTTTATTTTAAACAGACAAGTTAGATAGTCAGTTGAATGTCAGTTAAAGATAAGTATCTACAAAATCATTGAAAGTATATTAAAGCATTATTAAAGTCACCATGATTTGATGGAAGATGATAAAACAAAGACTTTAAAAATAAAATATGATGAATCGTACTTGACTAACAAGGTAAAAATAATGGTCCATTTTGATTTCAGATTGATTTTAAAGGTCTATAAATGGATAATTCCATTTGATGGTTTAGACTGCAATTAAATTTGTTTATTCACTCCACAACATTGAGGTGGGAAGCCGATCCCTTTTCAAACCCCTACAAAGGAGAGACAGAGCCAGCCCTTCAATACTCTGTTCCACTGGGTAAGAAGGTGGTCTAGAGATAAAGAGCCAAATTGCTTTTTCTGTACTTCTCTCATTACTGACATAGTGCCTAAAGGGAGATCTGCATTCGTATGATATTAAAATCCCACTTTTCATGGACAAAATGCACATAACCGTTGCACCACACACTGCCAGATTATTTGCTCAGAAGACAGTCAACATGTTAATCTTTCAGAAGTAAGCCATAATTACACAAATTAATCTGTGGATAAATCTGGTTTCCATGGCAACACAAATGAACCCTGTGAAGAAGAAAATGAAGATGCCATTTAGAATTAAAATTGGGACTGGACCTGCCGTGGCCACACACACAGCAGACTTCCAGGACTCTCTACACTCCCCACAGCTTCAAGTGTCTCCTCAAAATAATCCGGGCTAATTTTAATCAGTCTCTCTCTGAAATCCAAACCTGCAGAAGCTCCGTCCGAACCCACAGGAAGATATTCGCTCTAATACACAAGTCTGAATCCTCAGAGTGCCCTGCTCTTTCGGGTTAATCCCCAGAACGCTAAATAACACCAGAGCCTGTCCATTCACATCAAAGCCTATTCAGGGCCTGAGTGGAAGCTACACAAAAAAGTTGACTTTTGGCCCAGTGCCAGTGATGGATAGAGTCCCAGTCTGCTCTATTGTAAGGTGCTTGTCTATTGGCTGAAAGCTGGACTGTGTGGTGGCGCTGTCTGGGGCTGAACTCAGCAGGATGTCACAACGTAAGGTCAACTGGGAGGAGCTTCCGGCGGTCTGGAGTTCTGGGTTTGTTTGGCTATGCATGCATGGGGCATGATCATGTAAATAAACAAAATTATAAGAGCATGAAATTACTTGGGTGTTCAAATATTCAAAAATGATTTGCTTAATATATTAGGTTACATTTTATGCCTACTTTTCTTTAGGGTGGTATTAATAAAATTCAGTATTATGATACTGGTACTCTATGTTAAAAACACTTTACAAAATAGACACTGTGTATTTTGATTGGCCTGTTTTGCTCCAAACTGTTCTAAAAACAATTTGAAGTAGCTAGAAAATCATTGCAGTTAACTAAGAATTCATCATCCATCTGTGGTACTAACACTGATTGTGTGATATACTAGAATAACAGCATAGACAATCAGTACTACCCAGCAGTAATTTGAGTTAATCCATCACATCAAGCGGCTTGTCCTTGAAGCTGGATCTATTATAATCATTTTTGTTAGCATGTGTGGGTCAAACTGTGGTAATTATAGATGCAGATACACTTCTGAAGCAATATGCTGCTTTGCATTCCCAAGGGAAGTCAATTACAGTAGGTTACAGGCTGTAATATGAGGAGGCGATACCCAACAAAGACAACCTGTACATGACTTTCCCTACCTGCTGTCAGAGACTCACTCTCAATACAGGCTGTTATGTCTCTGTTCACAGAAACAACACTTTCACATGCTTTAGTAGGTCACAGACCGTAACAGGCCAGCAGGAAAGCCCAACACATGGTCACTGAAGGGTTTGTATGTGTGTGTACATGAGAGTGAGAAAGAGGGACGTGTCTGTGGTCATTCCTTTTCAAATGGACTATTCATAGACAGGGGGCTGCTTCCTGTCCACTATAACTAAGGTTACTGTCACAAAGCAAGGGGGTGTTAAAGAACAAGCTCAACCAATCACAGGAATGCATAAGGGGTCCATAATCTACTTCACCACTTACAGCTGCCTTACCAACTCTGGGAAAAATAACTGTGATTAATGATTTAATGATCTTTGTCTGTTCATTATATGCAACTACTAAGGCACAAGCCTAAAGTGGCCAAACTGTCTTGCTGTCATAGGATCACAGGATCCATTATGTCTCAAAAAAATGCACATTCTGTATGTTGAGACGCAAACATATGATTGTGAAAGCTAACAGCTGTGCAGTCATCTTAAAAACTGTGATCAGGCGATGATGTAATAATTGTGATGGCCCTAAATACATGTTGCTGTCATGAACAAATTGCTAACTTTAATCTACGTGAAAGCTATGAGAATTTATTCCAAGTAAATCTAGATAATTTCTATTGGCCCAATTGCTATGATCAGACAATGTAAGGGGTCTTCAGTGTTTTCATGTTGATGTAACACTGGCAATATACACACACATGGAAAAACAAATTTGCCGTTCCTGAAAAGACAATACAAAGGTGCTTTTCAACCACATTGCATATTTTGCAAAAGAGGAGGAAGTCTAATTTTGACATAAGGAAAGAAAGATGAAACTGAGATAAGTCAGTGCGATACTCAAATCTATGCCATGCACATGTCTCTCAAACAAATAAAAAGCCAGCGCCGGTATGCACTGAAATAATCCATTAGATTTACGTGTTTCAAATGTGCACATTATTTCCACATGGATACAACATATTACATTAACACAAGTTTACTTACTTTTGGCAAGAATGCACACATTTGAATCAAGTACCTCCACTGAATGACATCTTCAGTGTAATCAAAAGGGGAAGATTAGTTTGTGTGTTTGTGCACAAGAAATAGCGTCCTGGAAAAAGTGATGAATCACTTATTGTTGAGTCCGTGATGGCAAACAAGCTTTCAAACATTTCATGCGCTCACTCACTCTCCTTCTCTTTCCCTCTCTCTGTATAAACTCCTCCACATGTCTTTAGTTGTGCCTGTATGTCACGGCTGTCAGAGTGAAGGTGTGCAGGGTCTTAGCCTAATGCCATGATTTACTGCTTTTTGCACAAAAATTAACCTTCATGCCTTTTCATCAAAATCCAACCTTCACCCCTCTTTCTCTCTCTCTCTCACTCTCGAACAGTAAAAACACTGACACTGTGCTTCCATTCAAGCCATTCCCCACTCTCTGCCTGATAGTTCGCGACTCTGGCTGTGTCCAGCATTAGGGGGTCAGAGTTCACGCTTCATAAAACCCAAAGAGGATGAAGCCAAATTGGCCTAGGTATTATGCAGCTAGTCACCCTTAGGCATGTCCGGTCAGTTTAGCACTAGCAGATAATTGATCAAACTGAGTGAGAGCGAGAGAGAGAGAGAGAGAGAGAGAGAGAGAGAGAGAGACAGAGAGAGAGAGAGAGAGAGAGAGAGAGAGAGAGAGAGAGAGAGAGAGAGAGATTTTCTAAGCATATTGTGGTCAGTACTTGAACACTGACCAACTGTATAATTTCATTAAAAAAGCAGTTGTCTTAAAAGTGACTTTGGGGTCCAAAATTAATTTCACATATGCACTTTTATATGGAAGTTTAACAGTAATTAAACGGGAAGAGCTTTAGCGTGAACACAAGCCAAAGTCTTAATCCCAGGAACACTGAAGCAACAATTTATCTGGATGAAACCATGTACAATTCCCAGGAAATTACTGAGAGGGTTCACATAAGAACAGATGCTGGTGCATTATTGAGAAAGACAATGACATCTTGTTTACAGATGGCATTACAAAACTTTTCTGCAACACTTTTGTTTTTACAGTCAAGGTTTACATTTTTGTGAGGGAAAAACATCCTGGCAGTGTATTGTGTTTGATTCAGAAAATAAGGCACTGTTAGTTATTTATGCTGAGGATGTTACATGCTGTTTAATGGGACTTCCACAGCATGGTGTATTATTTGTGCATTAAATGAAATAGCCTGAACATTAGCAAGCTGGTAAAATCACCCATTACACAAACACTGCCTTATTGTGGGTGAATTGTGAGTTTGAATTTCAACAATAGCATGAGTTGTTAGCTAAGTTCACACTTTACCAGGTGGAATTTGTTTAGAAAACACAACATTATGGCTGCATCTTTAAACATAAATCTTCAGCGATCCCATAGTGATAGTGATAAACCCACAGACCTGACTGATCAAAGCCTGATGAAGATGGGGTCTGACTAGGTCATGAAAATCGAGGATCTCTTAATGTCATTCACTGGTTTGACTGATATAATGAAAAAAACAGAATGGACATGAGGGACTCATAGCAAAAAGCAACACTTGGCTATTTTTTGTACTGAAGCATTTTTTAAATTGTAAACGCAAAGTGTAAGTTGTATACAAACGTTTAAACACCCCAGGTCAAACTGCATACTTTGCTGATTGATTTGTTAAACTGAAAATAAGAACACATCCTCTATAGGGAACAAAGTTAAATATGGCATTTTCTGCACATATTGGTGCACAATTTGTTTTTAACATATTGGAGAAAATAAAACTAAACATATTAAAGGTGCCATAACTTTTGTACAAGCCACATTTTAGGTTTTATTTTTTTCTAAATATGTTAAATTCAGCAAATAAGCAACAATTGTGCATTATGATGAGCAGAGGTGTGTTCTCTGTTGAGATGGACACTATTTTCCACTCAGAAAATCAACAAAAAGTTTTAAGTCGTTTTCAGAGAGAGAGAGCGAGAGAGAGAGAGAGAGAGAGAGAGAGAGAGAGAGAGAGAGAGAGAGATACGCAGCACTGAGCAGGTCTGATGAGGTGAGGCTTAGACAGCAAAATACATATCAGCCAACCATGAGACCTGTACTGCTCCACACACACAGACACACACACACAAAACCTGCTCTGTTAGATTTGTTATACCAACACACACAGATAAAACACCCTCACACATCCACACAGCACAGCCTATACAACATCTAAACACTCAAGTCTGCACTGACAAACACAAGAGACGTAACTCCAAACACTGTCCCACAATGTGTTTGCTATTAATGTAGAGCACCTATCCATCATTAAACACATTAGACTGTTTTTCATGAGTTCTATGCTGCTCTGACTGCAGCTGATTTCTTTACCAGCACAAGCAAACAGACTCGCACACTCTTTCCTCTCTGATGAGTTAACCAGTAACACTTCACACACCACCTCCACTTTGAGAACAGACACACTCAGGCCTCTCATCTCTTTAAGTAAACACACACATCTGCTCACCATTCCCAAAACACCACCTCTTCAAAATAGGACCCGATCGATATGAACATTTCACAACTAACACCGATTTTAAGGAGCTAAAAATTCCAATTGGTGATATCAGCTGATATAAATTTATTTGGTGCAAAAGAAAACAGACTTCAACTCTTAGTTAAACGGTGCTTTATTGACTGATCTGACTGTCGGTGCTCAACTGTCAGATTGTCTAAATTCACTATATATATATATATATATATATATATATATATATATAAAATATATATGTATATAAATATATATATATAAACACACACACACACACACACACACACATATATATAAATAGCACGAATTCACAAAAGGTGTCAATGATAAATGAAAACGCACCAAATGTGCCACATAAAAAAAAAATAAATAATGACGCTATCAAAAACTAAAACTACAGTGATTTCTGTTCAGTGTGTCAAATACTGCACTACAGTAAATTCAGCTGAACAGGACTAACTATGCTGAAACTATTGGAGTATGTTATATGGTATAATTATACTAAAACTAGTGGAGTATAAGATAGTAAATGAATAAAATATAAACACAAAATTATAATCAGCAGACATTACAAGTTGTCAGGATTTTCATCCCCTTAAAATTCAGCACTGGCCACAAAATTGTTATATCACTTGGGCCCTTCATAGACTTTTTTTTAAATGTTAAACTAAGTTATCCGAAATTCATCCTAAAGGTTACCTCTGGATGCATTTTGCATAATTTTGTTAATCTGATCATGATAGTGTTTTCTGGGCCACTTTACCAGTTCAGTCTGTATCACCGAAATAGACATGAACAAGTGGTGAGTTTCAACCCAGCAGTCTCTGTAAAGTGACTGCTTTCCTCACATCCTCACAGCAGTTTGCTCCTTACAACATAAAACACATTTTAAATGACTGTTTCTCAGCTGGATACTTGACGATACAAACAGGACCTTAGTATCGGCCAGGTGACGTATTGGTCGAGCCGCACTTCAAACACAGGTACAAGATAACCTAGTGGCTCTTGGACCACCTGAACTAAAGCAGTGTGGACTGAGTTACACACCATACACTGTGCCAAGTCATGCAGACACAAAAGCCTAAAGCTAAAGCTGAAGAAAGGCCAACAGTCAAAAGGAGAGGTGAACAAAAGGCACCTATTTAAAGACACTGACATCATGAGAAACAGCCTGGGCCTGAATGAAACACTGTTAAGGGCTTTATGGAAGCATTTGTTTCCATTTACTTCGTCTTCCTCTGATGAACAGACACTAGTAGGAGAGAGTTAGCTTTAGCCAAGACTGCAGCGTTTCCTCTGGCGCTCTGCAGGCCAACAGGTCTATTAAAAGGAGCTAGGCTGATTAATGCTCTCATGAATGCATTAATACTACTATGAACGCGGTCAGGCAGTGCAAGAGTGTCCGTCTTTTTCTCCTTCTTTCTTTCTTTTCCAGGCCCTGGTTCAATGTCAACTAACATCGGCCCAAACACAGAGCAAGCTAAATTAAATCCACACATGTTTTCTTCACAGAGAGAGAGAGAGTGAGAGAGAGAGAGAGAGAGAGAGAGAGCAAGGGAGACTGAGGAAGAAAGAGACAGATGGAAATAGATAGATATATAGATAGATAGATAGATAGATAGATAGATAGATAGTTAGATAGATAGATAGATAGATAGATAGACAGACAGACAGACAGATAGAAAGATTCTTTTTCTTAGATTGAGTGTTTAAACAGACAAATAAACACCGCTGATAGCAACACCCATCAACACACCCACTCTTCCCTCTCAGGGCTGCACTCTCTGCAGACACACTCCAGTGTGTAAGAGCGGAGAGGAGGGCAGAACAGCTGCAGTATGACACATACACACACACACACACACACACAGCTCTCAGTGGAGCTCTGTGCTGAGTCTCCAGTTTAGCCCCGTGGGTTTCTGCCTTTACCTGCTTCAAGGACACAAGAGCCAGCCAACAGAGTGGACACATGGCACAGGCTGCCCACTCATTCACCTCTCTCTTGCTCTCTCACTCTCTCACACACACACACACACACACACACACACAAAACAAAAAAAAACAAACACACTTTAATAAGCAGCCACAGTTAACTCACATTACACAGCTATAATTAATAAAATACCAGTAATTACCCATTCTCTCTCTCTCTCTCTCTCTCTCTCTCTCTCACACACACACAAACATACCCATACACGCACACAGTTTTAACCAACTGATTCACCTCAGAAACCTCATTCTCAATGCATAACACAAACTCACTTTCAGTACTACCACACACTTCCACAGTTCTAACTCTCCTCTGAAACATTCATTCACTGCTGTTCTCACTGTGGATATTTCCTCACTTAAAGGATTCATATCTTGGAAATGTGAAATTTCCTCACTGTTCTTTAAATAAAAGAGTTTGATGTAGTATATAGACACTGTTAAAGCTTCAAAACATACAATAAACATACACTTCTCTTAACAGTCCGTACAGTTCATATACAGAAAATAAGCTGCAAAAACAGCCCAATTTGAATCAATTGTTTTGTGATGTCATGAAAATGAATGCATTTAAATATATCTGCCAATTCAGTCTACAGCAGTTTAGCCCCTCACAGTCAGACTGAACTTTGCAAAGAGTGATTCAGCTGGAACTGCTTTTCTGAATGAGGTGCAATAAGGACAGCCAATAAGAGCAGAGCTCATTTACATATCTCAACCTGTTTAATTCTAAAGAAAAACTATAGAAAAAAAGTATTTAAAACATTAATTATGGCCATTTTTTTGGTATATAACCACATAGACACATCATAAGGGAATATCAGAAAAAAAATAAAATCAAGAATGTAGGACACAGGCTCTTTAAGGTAACCTCTCACTACCAGTATACACACACACACACACTCTCCCCACCCCTCCCCCCTCAGACCCCGTAAGGTAAAGCTATTAGCACCTCAGCACAGTTCAGCTCAACCCCCGATCAACTCCTAAAATCTCAGCAAACACTCCAGTCAAACTCTAAACTCACCATGGTGGGAATATTGTGTCCTGAATAAACTTCTGCTTTCGTGGTTCATTTTCTTGATAATCCTGAACTCCACACGGGCTGTATGCATGTGTATGTAGTGCTCTAAACAGTAGGTCTCCGACACACTGACACACTGCACACACTGCAGCAACTCTCACGAGGTAGAGACCGCCCTCTTTTAACCCCGCCCCTCCGACTTCTGTCTGCCATCCCTTAGCCAGTTAGGACCACCTCCCACTGCCAGTGTGCTGCTATTGCTGTACTGTGCTATGCAAGGAAACATGAGAGGGACAATTTAAACTACAACCTACAGTAAATGAGATGGGAGATGTTTTTGAAAACGGCTCTAAAGACTGCCTTCAGAAATAAAATGATAGGACTTCAACAGGGAAAACAGCTATTGAGACAGTCTGTATAAAAAAGTTAATATACAGTTAATATAAATCACCATCCCCCTACAACAGCGGTTTATATCTTTCTCTTCTTCTGAACTGTAATAAAATGTGACAGCAATCTAATAATCAATCACTGGAAATCGTTTCTCACATTTTACAGCTATTTTTCCAAGTTTCTGCATAATTCAATTATTAAAATGTAAGCAAAGTCATTAAAAATGGCTTGATGTTAAATGGTTCCCTGTAGAGAAATTTATAGAAAGTTTGCCTTTCAATGCCCTGTAGGTACCTCTCTGCCATGAATGCATTTAACAATATATATATATATATATATATATATAAACAATGTCTCAGGCACTATGCAACATATCACATCACATTTCACAGAATAACTTTGCGAGGCAGCTTTCAGAGCAATAAAACTCAGACATCTGGTTCCTATCACTACTGGTGTGAACAATTCTGACTCAGTAAAGTATCTCTAAAATGGCACATTTCACATCAAGTCACTTTGACAAATCAGTGGATTTCCACTTTAAATGAACAGTTTAGCCAAAAATTAAATTAAGTCAGTCAGCCAAGACATGTTCAGAGCCCAAAGTCTGATTTTAGTTTTGCACTGGGGCTACAAGACAAATGTATCTAACAAGTAGTGGAAGCTTAAAACCCACCACTTGCACTGTGCAAACTGCATCAAGCAAAATGTTCCAGAAACACACAGCAACATACTCCAATCAAGTATGATGATGGCCAGTTAACAACTCAACGCAGCATGTGGCAAGTGTGTCATAATTTAGACATGTACAGTAGCATGAAGTTTTTCTTTTTTTAATTTGTTGATATCTTAAGTGAGAAAACATAGCAAACTATTTAAAGAAACATTTCCTACAACTGTTAGCACATAATTGCTATATATTTAACTTCAAACACAGAAGAAAACAGTAATTACGACGTGCAGAATTCTGGACATCCTACTAGGTCAACTCTTAGTAACACCTTATTTGGCAGAGATCACAGTTTGCAAATTTTTTTTGTAGCCAGCTAGGAGCCTTACTATACTTGTTTTAGTCATTTTTACCCATTCTTACTCGCAGAATGCTTCTAATTCGGCGATATTCCTGGGCCGTCTCGCATGCACAGCATGACTAACTACTCACAGATTCTCACTAATGTTCAAGTCATTGGGCCCTTCCAAAAGCTTTAGTTTGCACCTCTTGAAGTAGTTCATGGTGGATTCAGAGGTATGTTTTGAATCACCGTCTTGTTGTAGAAGCCAGTCTCTTTTAAGCCTCAATTTGCTGATTGTAACACATTTGCTTCCAGAATTTATGACATTCAGTGGAATCCATTCTTTCTCTACCCATGCAGTTTTTCCTGGGCCACTGGCTACCACACACCCCAAAGCATAATAGTTTTATCCCCATGCTTAATAATTTGCAAGGCGTTCTTTTCATCAAATGCTGCTCCAAAAACACCTTTGGTAACTGTGGCCAAAGAGTGCCATTTTAACTATGTCAGGCATCAAAACAGTGTTTGAATAGTCCAAACATTTATTTCACTCTGTAACTGTCATCAGCTGATAATTTCAAAAGAGAATTATTGACCTACCTAACTAGTCCTAACGTGCCAATTAAGGACCAACGAATTAACTGGGTTTTGAGACTTTACAACTAGAAGACTGTGCAACCTTTTTCACATGCCATAATTACTATTTTACATTTTATCCTATCTTTGAGTTAATCAACTATAAAGTAACTGTGCATTACCATTTGCAGAAAAATGCCTAAACCTACATACAGCTGTAGTTTGCCTAACGCTAAATGGTGGGGTATAACCTCTCATCACTTGTTAGCTACATTAGCCTTGCAACTCCAAGAAGCAAACTTTAAAACTAACTGGAACTAATCTCCCATGTTATATACATCCTGCTTCAGAACGATTTCGCAGGGTTGTCAATTTTAACAGAATCCCTCCTGGCATGTATTTTTAACTTGAGCATTACAAATGAGCAAAATACACAGCATGCTGCAGCACTTAATCCCAATAAGTGCCAGTGCACATCACTTCTTAATTTCCCACGCTCATGAATGAAGATCACCTAACGTCTGATAATTACACTACTGACATACTTCCCTCCCATGTTACAGTGTAATATATAAAGTTAGAGTTATCCTATTTCATATGAACCAGTTTGGAAGTGAGACAATTTCAGGCTTGTCTGGCTGACACCGCCTTCATTTTATTTGTTTAACTGTTCTTGAGCCTATTTTGTTCTCACAGCACTGCCACAGTGCTTAAACACATGCTAAGGACACGTGTGGTTTAGAGTTGAGCACCAGTAACATACTGGTAAATCCTCTTTTTATTGAAAAGAATGGGTGCAGAGGGGTAATGCAGTGCTCGTTGACCTTTACACAGAGCAGGACCTCAAATTCTTCAATGACTTACAGACTGAATTCAAGTTGCACAAACAACAATACTGGCAATGTATGCAAATTTACAGTATGCTAAAATCAACTTTTAAGACTCTCACAGCCCCCCAAAGTGCAGGCTACGGTAGGGGATATGAAGCATCACTTTATTACTCAATGCTATTACAGAAACATAGCATTATCAGTTCCCTGAAAACTGTATGGGAAATCACTTTTACAGAAAAAGAATAGGCCAACATCCTACATAATTCAAAGAGCATGTCACATGATATTCACACTCGGTTAATTCAATTTAAGACTATTAACAGAATGTACTGGACGCCCTCTAGGCTGTATAATGCTAACCTTAAAAGAGATCCTGGCTGCTGGAAGTGCCCTGATGAGGGTATGTTAACTCATGTCCCTATAGTGTTGCCCCAAAGCACAGGACTTCTGGACATTAGTCCATGATTGTATACAGAAAATTGTTGGCCAGTCCCCTTTTGCATTTGTCTTTTTCTTGGGCGGACCCATCCACACTAATAGACACAATTCCTTCAATCTATACTGAATAGGTTCAGATTGCTATCATGTTAGGCAGGAGACTGTTCGTCCAGCAAAGGAAATCAGCTCATGCACCATCAATTTCAGAATGACGAATCTGCTTGCTAACATGGCAGCATATGAACGGGTTTCTTTCCCTGTTCTTCTCTGTCGACAAGTTGGAAAGGTATTACTTAAAATGGAAAAGATTTCTTCACTACATTAAAGGCCCTTAAAGACAAACTCATGGCTTAGCTCCCCTCCTTGTTTATACACGCATATGCACACCATGCATCTGCTCACTTGGTCCCAATGCCACACAGCCCCATCTATTTTTACTTGTATTCCTCTTTTTTACTTAATGTCCTAGTCCTCTTTTTTGAGTACACATGTACATTGTGCCATTGTTCCTGTTTTATGTTTGTGTACATTCTTATGTTCTAAAATACAATAAAATCGCAAAGAAAAAAAAGTGTTGAGTACCTGTATTTGACTGGAAATACTTGAACAAGTGAGCAGTGTTCAATTATAAAAACAGTACTAGGATTTAACTGAAGTTTAACTGAATTTGTGTAGGCTTTGTTACTGAAGCATATGCTTTTGCCCAAAATGACTCACATTCACAAATTGTACAGATAGTTCTCTCAGAGCAATGGAAGCTCATACCCCACCAATTAGCATATATTAAAACTGCAGGGACAGTACCGAGGTCTACCAATGCACGTGCATTTAAAGCCAAAAGTTCACATACATCTAGGCTAAAGACCTTCAAACTCAACTTTTCACAATTCCACACATTTCACATTACCAAACATTTCCTGTGTTATGTTAATTAGAGTGTGTATTTTTCCATAAGAAGTAATTTCAAAATAATACATTTATAATAATTTATCTCCAATTTTATTTTTTAGATAAGATTTCCAATGGGTATTTCCAGTGTTTGGTGGCATTGCCTTTTAACTGCTTAACTTCAGTCACATGCTTGGGGTAGCCTTTAACCTGCTTCTCACAATTATTTGCCTGGGATTGTTGCCCATTTCTCCCGACAGAACTGGTGTAACTTAGTCAGGTTTCTGGGCCTCCTTGCTCAGACATGTTTTTTTCAGTTCAGTTCACAAATTTTCTAGGGGGTTCTGGCTTTGTGATGACCACTCTAATACTTTCACTTTGTTGTCTTTAAGCCATTTTGTCACTTTGGAGGAATGTTTAGGATCACTTGTCCTGCTGGAAGACTCTGCTGTGACCAAGTTTTACCTTTTTGGATAAGGTCTTGTGGTGTTGCTTCAATATTTTTAGATCAGTTCAGTTTTTGTTTCATCTGCTCAGAGAAAACTCCTCTAAATGGCTTGGTCTTTTTCCTGGTGATCACTTGCAAACCTTAGTCTGGCTTTTTTTTCATGCCAGTCATGGAGTAGGGCCTTCTACGTGAGAGCGTTTCAGGCAATGTAGGACTCTCTTAAATGTGGCCGTAGATGCTTGGTTACCTGATGACTCCTTCACAAGTTCCTTTGTTGTTGTCTGGGAGTTAAGATTTGGACCAAAGTTAGTTCAGCCCTGGAAGTTAAGTTATGCTTCCTTCCCGAACAATCACAACATTTTTATATTTGCATACATATATAAAATGATGCTTGTGGTGTCTTCAGCTGACTGGAAATCGCTCCTAAGGAGGAACCAAACTTTCGGTTTTTCTGAGGTCTTGGCCAAGTTGCTTGGATTTTACCATGGTAAAAATCTGGTGGAAATCTTATATAGTGAATTAAAGCTTAAACTCTGAAGTGAACAAACCAGATACCCTAAACTTTCTTGCCAAAAGAAATGTATGGTAATATGAAATGTGTGGAGCTGCGAAGAGTTTGAATGTCTATGGCCCAGGTGTATGTAAACGTCTGGCCTCAACTGTACAATGGGACTATACATGTGTTGGCCGTGCATCATCATTTGCATTTGCGTCTGCCAGTCTGAATGATGCAGTTTGCATTACATTACTCTGAGAGAACACTCCCTACAGCAAGGGACCTTTTTCAAATCAGTAATGGCCCTCAGTCATCAGCAGGAACTGAATTCGTAACCTCGAGTCTTAGCCAAGGTCTCTTATCTCTTTTAAATGGGTGCTAATCAAATCTACATTCGAAGAAACCATCAAGTACGTAGAAAAAATACTTCTCAAAGACAACACAAAAGAAAACTACAGTTTGATAAACAGGGTAGAAGTGATTAATCTAGTCCAGAAAGTGGGCTGTGCTAATATGCAACAGGGCACACAGATAGGGTACACAGAATGCGCTTCAGCTCATACATTTTGCCACTGTCCAAAGAAGAATAATTCTCTCCAAAATGGTCACTTTACAGGAGAAAACAAAAACATTCTTTACTTTCAATGTAAGTTAATGTAAAGAGATTTTATTTGAAGCAATTTTAGAGCATTTCAATTTGTCCTATCATCATGAAAATGATTGAAAATTAAAATTAATTTATCCTTTTCTGTTCATTTTGTATGTATCAGCGTAATGCTCTCAGATTCATCAGACAATGGTGGTCACACTGCTGCACTGCTAAACAGGAAAAACGGCATTAGAATCATTTTTCGTTCTTTATTACTGTTTAATGATTTCACCCATGATTTTCACTTGCTGAAGCAATTAAACTTTTGCTCCACTTTACATTTTTAAACAACCACAGGAAGAAGAGGAAGAAGAAATGGATCCATTAGGAAGGTGATGATTTTTTTATTTTAGCCAGTGCAAATCAAAGATAGACATTGGATAAGAGCCCATTCTGCTAATTAAGTTCATCACAGAGTCACAGGAGCTGAAGCTCTGCAGCAGCACTGTGTGAGACAGACTCTATTTCAGCTAGGAGCACTGAAAAAAGCAAACAAATCAAGCAATCATGAGCTCTGATGTGAAAGATGACAGTGTTCATGTGGATGTTTTTAAAACTTGTTTTGACATGCTTTCTTATACAGTAAACTCAAGACTTGGTGTGACACTTGAACTTTGTTGACCCCTATGGCCCAAATGGGAACTGTCCTCGATATACTGCATGTTACTGTAAAAAATCAGTTAAAAAAAAGAAAAATATTAATACTTATTGATCAATTTGTTTCAATTTATTGTCCCAGCCTTAGCATTCATTCCAATTATTATTAATAACACATTCATTTATTTACTGAATATTTGTCATATTATATTATGATGCAAATTTTAGAGCTTAGGAGATGGTTCAGCTACTTTGTTTTGCATTGTGCAAAACCATTTAAGATCACTGAAACACACAGCCTACACTACAGGATTTTCAATGTAATTTTCAATGTAAAATCAATAAATTGATTTAATCAATGAAAATATGACATTTTTCACCGTTTTTGTCCTGGATCGCTGTTAGTCATAGTCCCGACACGACAAGATCTGCCCTGAATGAAACACCACACACTTTCAGCTTATGCACAAGAGTCCCAACCACTGGTTCCGATTCACAAAACCTCACGGGAGTTTCACTCAGTCTGCTACACCCAGGGACTTCATGCAAACTAATGTGACTTTAGATCTAAACAAGCACGGCAGATGACAGCAAGGCTATTGTTATGCTGGTGGTGCGTGCTGTCTGCACAGAAAAAGCCAAGTGGGAGAAAAAAACATGGTATGTTTTACAGCGCACATTATACAAGTCAAGTCAAAGTTTATTTATACAGTGTTTTTCACAACAGGCGTCGTCACAAAGCAGCTTTACAGAAAAGATTTCGGGTCCGAGCCCCCAATGAGCAAGGGAAAATTCTCTAAGAGCAAGAAACCTTGAGAGGAACCAAGACTCAAAAGGGGAACCCATTCTCCTATGATCGACCCCAGACAGCAAACAATAACAGCAGAGAATAAGGTCTGACCAACAGTATAAGGTACGCAAAAGGGGAAAAGCAGAAGCAACTATGATTAAAAATGTAGCAGTTTCATCAGGAGGGTCTGTGGCATGCAGGTGAGGTTTGCATAGCATTGTACAGACATTCACGCTGTTGCCACAACTCAACAAGTTTATCCTCCTTCTCTATAGTCCCCTTAGTTCTCGATTTAGCCACCATGCTTACAATTTGTGCCATAAAACTGACAGCTTAGCTTTCACTGGTTGACGGCCTTTCAGGTATGACGTCAAAACCGGGTCTAGACCAGAGAATCGGTGCCCACCTCACACTACAAAATATTGAGTCGTAAATAATGAGCATGTTTACTATTTATGATTCACAATCGGTGCAGCCCTGACTGGACTAGGAGAAAATTGGAGAAGTAAAGATTGTGTTATAGACACCCTACACCACAGGATAATCTGGGAAGATAACAGTTTAAGATCACTGTAATATCGGGGGACCTTTTGTGATTGTCAGGAGGAGCAAATTGGCCTCAAAATTGGCCCGATTATTCTGTAGTTCTAGCCTGTGATGAGGCAGGGATGAAAGCTGATTAACATATTTATGTTGTAGCTATAAATAGCGTGTGAACTCAAGCAAAATTATACAACAGTAAGGTACTTCCAGTTTGGATCACAATGGTAACAGAGGGCCTTCTCATACCCTGCATAAAAGTGTCCTCACACTCTGTGCCTCTCCTCTCTTCCCATCCTCTACGCATCTTTCCATTATTCCTTTCACTTCTGCCAAATATATGATAATTGGTTTACAGTTCAACATAGTTCAAGCCTGCAAATAAAGATACCATCACCTTCTCATGTCATCTAAACTAAAAGCAAAGCATGGTGGGTCAACCCAAATAGGACCTCCTTACCTGTGTGCAACGTGGCTGAGGGCCTGATGGCTGCCAATGCAAGAGCAGCTTATTCTTACAGCTGATTAGAGCTGCAGGAAAAAACACAGCCTACACCTTGCCTCTGCAGTGGCACAGCATGTTAACATGAAAAAGCTTGCTAAGTCAGTTAGCCTGCAGATATCAGCTTAAGTTAGTTCTGAAGTTATGATCAAGTGTCTTTCATATAATCATTTATATTTCATAATAACTTTTGACAAATGATAGCAATGCATTAGTTATCATTAAGAAAAATTACTACTAAAACAAATACTAGTAAGAAATCACAAGTGTAAGTGTTCACTGCAACAAGAATGAAAAAATAAATAACATTAGTTTTTGTGTTTTCAGTGCAAGGACAGTCCAGAAATCCAGAAACGGATTCATTTTATGTCAAACCTTAAATTCTCAGGAGATAAAGATGCTTGAGTTTCAATATAATATTATAAACCAAAACTAAGACTGAAACTAAATTACTAAAAACTAAAAAAAAAAAAGTAAACTCTTAATACTCAGAAAATAAAAACAACACAAAATTTATTAACACACTCTTAAAACTGAAACTGAACACAAAAAAAAAAACTTGGTCAAAGTTTGGGTGCCCTGGCATATCTAATATATCATGTTTTTTTACACTATGTTAAACTCAGAAAATAAACAGAAATTGTGCACTAATGTTTGCAGAAAAATGCCATGAATTTGTGCTCTGTAAAGGAAGTATTAACTTATTTTCACTTCATCAACAAAAACAAACCAAAAAAACCAAAAAAACAATAAAACATTAATAATCATGTTTTAAAATACCAATATTAGACATAAAGCTTGGTTCCCTAATAAACCTTAAAAAGACGGTTCTTTAAAGATCCATTTTTGTAAATGAGATATGCGAGTATGAATAAAACGGTCAAATAATGTTCTATATTAAAATTTGTTTAGTAGAACTACACATTCCAAGCCAGAAACAATTTAGGAACCTTTGTTTTCAGAGTGTAGAGTGTAGACTAATTTGTAGGGACTAGTTTTTCTCCTTTTGCTGAATGAATCATGTTTTCATAGTGCAGTGAGTGTAACTGCCAAGCTAATAACAGGTCTATCAACCCTGACACTTATATATCAAAATATTGCTAATACCTATCATGTTTAATTTGTACTTAAAGGTGATTGTGGTGAGGGTGTGAGTGTACGTTTGTATGCCAACCTCAAAAAGGTTCTTTGTTGCTTTCATACACCCACACATGCCTATTGAACTGCAGTTAACCCAAACTTAACGCGGGTATGTGTATCGGTACTCAATACACCACACTGTTTGGGCTAGAGCAGTGTATTTATATGGGGGACTGACATAATTAGTGTAACACGTGGCCTATGAGTAAATCCACCTTCTCTAACTCTAGACCATTACAGCAATCCTATGCCCATTCTTCAATTACAGGCCATTTAATTTTAACGCTCACTCCTCCAGCTCCACACCATTTTGAGGCTAGGTGTCTGAATCTATTCCCTGCACGTGCTTCAGATGGTTTGAACTCCAAATCTGACCCATGAGCAGCAATGGCTATAATAATAAACTCTATGGAGAGGTTTGGCAGTAAAGAAGAGAATGTCTCCACCCCCTTTTCTCTAGGGGGGTTTATAGTCTGTCTAGACACAGCTAGGGAACCTAGTATGGTATCACGAGCCAAAGAATAAGTGGCACACAAATGTTCAAGTTAACCCTATTATAGATAATAATTTTGTCTGCGACATTTAGAGGCTTTGCATTTGTCCCCTTTAACTCATTAAAATCTGCCCCAGAAAAGCTGGGCAGTCAAATGGATGAGCATATGCAGAAACAGAGTTTTCTGGGCACTACAATGTTTTCTAGTAATGTATGAAAAAGGCATGATGCAGCCTAGATTCTGAGCTACTGTGTACACACACATAATTAAGAGCTTATTATTGATTTGTTTCATCAGAATAACAATAAAAGACCACTGAAGAGTGACAAACAGTACTGTTTAAAAGTCAGACACCACCGTCATTTCCAAACAAAACGGCCATTGATTACAGAAAAAGACAAGGCAAAATAAGCAGAAAAACAGCAGTTTCCAAAACTGGAGTTAAAAAAATTTATTAAAAAATGTGTGTATATATATATATATATATATATATATATATATATATATATATATATATATATATATATATATATATATATAAAGAAAATGTGACAACACCCATGCAAGACCTGGTAACCCACTAAAACGTCCACCATTAGATATATAGCAAAAAAAAGCTTTCAACTTTGGAAGACAGGAAAAAAGCTTGCTTCAGAACTGAAAACAAAACACAAGTGTGTCTGCCTATCACTGCATGGAGAGAAGGCAACTAAACACCATGGGACTGAAAGGATGTTTAGCTGTCAAGAATAACTAAGAAAAGGAAATAGACACAAAAGAAAAACTTCTGTACTAGAACACCAAAACTGGACATATGAGATGCTTGAAAACCTAAAAGTAAGTCTCAGAATAAAAGGTAAGCTGTAATTAATACAAAGGTGGGCATACTAAATACTGGAAAAAATGAAGACATATTTAATTGTTGAGGCCTCTGTGTGATTTTCTGTCAAACTTATTTATTGGTTTTCTTCTTTGTTTGATTTTTTTCCTGACATTGAAAAATGAATAGGTAGTACCCTATAGCCACTGGAAATTAAATATACAAAGGGTGGTCTCTGAATTTTGCACAGACCTGTATGTCCTACTTATACATTTGCCTGGTCAAAACAGTAGTTTGTGACACAAAACAAAACTATAAGAATTTATTAATCACATTATTAAATGAGAAGAGTAGATTAGAGGGCAAAAGAGAGGGTTTTGCATCTGTATTAAATGGTTAAACACTAAAACCGCAATAAGCAGTACAACTGAAGCGTTTCTTTATTTTTTTGCATCATCCCTTTCCCCTTTCTCCTTGTCTCTTTACATGTAACCTTATCTGACACCAGACAGTTACGAATTACATTTTAGGCCTAAAGCAAGTGAGCTCCTTCAGGCCTAAACATACATTGTTCGAGAGAAAACAGCCATGACCGGGGCAGGAAGCAGAGTGAATTCAGTTTCATCTGTAGCTGTTGTGGTAGAAAAGTGGAAAGTTTTGCCATTAGGCAAGCAGCAGACCTACTATTGTTCTCTGGGTGAATGGATGACATGTTATATTATCCAGTATTTCAGTTTAACTGCCATCAGGAGGAAAGGAGAGGCCCTGCATGTGTGTGGGTATACACTGTCAGGACTTGTATTCCTGGCCATACAGGCCTATATCAAAGAGCCTAAGGAAAAGCAACAGCTGAGTTATTCAAGCCTGATTTTTTCTCAGGCTGGAAGGACATTGTTACTCAAGACAGTGTGTGACAGTGTTAAAGTGTTTCTATGCCATGAGGAAGAGCGTACAGTGTAGCGAAGGAAAAGGGCAGCGCTGCTCCTAATTGCTGCATAATGGATGTGATGAAACGGATAAGACGGCACCTAAAAATATAACAAGGAAATCTGTGAGAGCGATAAAGAGATTCAAGTGAAAGCAAACACATTTTTTAACTTAAAAGAACTACAGCAGGCAAAGTGAAAGAGGACTATGGCAAGAATTTTCAGACATGCTAGAGATTACAATCTATCTGTCCGTCTGTGTGCGGGTAATAAATAGGACGGCAGCAGGTTCAGGCCTCAGGCACTGACCTCTGTCTGAGCTCAGGCAGGTGAGGAGTAAGCTACGGAGTAAGGCTGTCTCTATCGATTATATGAGTAATTGACTAAACTTGGGTGATGTAATCAAATATCAGTGATGACAGACAAGTAATCTGATGACAATTTTTGTAAGTGATAATTGCTGTGTTGTGAAAGCGATCTGACAGAGACTAATTTAACTTTAAATAGCTTGCCAAAAACATTTAGTAATATATACATGCAGTATTTTATTCCCATTTACTGTTAAAATAATGGATTTTTATGGTAATGGTATTAGTAAGCCACTCTGGTAAATTCCCCAGAGTAGTCTAAGCTGGGGAACATACCGTCTGAGAACAACTCTAAGCAATTTCCATTCAGCTCAAGTGTCCTGGTTGTTCAGATGAGCATCATGAACCCACACTAGCAGAGGCTCAAGAACACATGAATTTTCAGCTTTTAAAATTAGAGGTGGGACAGTTTATGAGCAAAACATGCTGAGTTGCTCAGTATTATATTATTTAATATGAGGTTTAAATAACACTAAACCACATAAGTTCATGCTAATAAAGCAAATAAGCAAAAGATAGCACAGAAAGTATATCTAAGCTGCAACAGACCGGATGTGTGTGTGTGTGTGTGTGTGTGTGTTAAGAACAAAAATTGACGTAACTGAACGATACCAACAACGCATGGTCTTTCAGAGAGTCTAAAACACTTTTTTGGATAAACTTGGAAACCTTTAAAAAAAAAAACGTAATTAAAAATAATCACATTAAAATTGGATTTCACCCACACAAGGCTAAAAATACACACATGTATAAATACAAACAAAAACATTTTTGCTTTAAAAGAGGCCAATTGCAAAATTTAAATTATGTATCATCAAATCATCAAACTGTCACTTTTCATTGCCGATGTATGAAGAACATAACTTCACATAGGATATATTTTTTAATTATGCAATTATTTAATTGCATATTTGTCACAAACCTACTATGGACACACAAACACCAACCATGAGGAACAGTGGCAAACCCTTTTTCTCACTTTTTCTCCCTTCACTCTGCCTCTTTACCCCTCTCCTACACCCACTGCCACTCTCTGCAGGGTTTACACATTAGAGCTGTTTTTTATGAACCCTAAAAGACTCTGAGGCACTGATATTACTCACTGCTAAAACCTTTTAACATATGGTGGAGTGGAGAGATCCCACAGCGCGCTCTATTGTCTATAACACAGAAATGTCTCTTTCATCAACCTCTATGTCCAAGCGAACCTCTTGATAGTGATCAGTACACGCAAAACCTCACTAAGGCACCTATAAAGGAAAGCACAGAGTCACCACAAACACCATAAACTTCAAGTGCTGTTTCAAGAAACATAATCTAATATTTCCGAAAACAGACTTCTTCTGAGAAGAATATCCACTGCAACAGCCAAGAGACTACAACAGCTGGTCATCTGGTACAATGCTAAATACAGCATATAGTGCTTGCTAATAATAAAACATTTGACCCAACTACTGCAAGTATTGCAACATGTCTAGCAACACATTAAAACACAGTGGTGAATCAATGTGACATTAAAAACTGCAATGAAAAGAGCTGCAATGAAAAATAATCATGTTTTCACAGATAATCCTGCATGTAACTGGTGGTAATGTGACTCCAGTGACCCAAGCACATGTTTTTGTCTTGCGCAAAACTTGCAAAATGTTGGTCCCTGATCTTGAAAGCTATTTCAGGGGCCTAAGGTGTATTCATAGATCCAAGCCCACTGGTGGCATTTTTGGCATATTTCTGAATATGGTCCATTTAATGCCGCAAAGACCGGATTTTGTTGCCTTTGGTACACAGTTCACAAGGCATTTAATACTTTACAATTCACTTAATTCGGTTAGAGGCTCTACAGAGACACTTTTCTGAGAAATAGAACTAACTAGATAACTTGTCAGCTCTTACAGCTTCTAGTGTCTGTATTTCGCACTGATACCAAAAGCATCCTTTCTTTTGTTCTCATGCCTGAGCTGTGAATATAAATTTTTGTGAATATACAGCAATGTTTTAGTATAGAAAAAAATAATCAAATATATTTAAAAAAGACTGTTCTGCATTATATTGACCAAAATGATTTACCTTTGCTTATTCACATGAACATCTAAATTTATCAACAAAACAGAACACTCACCTTGAACTGTGCGTCATTGGCATATTATAGCCTTTTGCGAAATTAGTACTGGAAAAGTTAGTACCATGATAATGATTAGCAAAATGTATTTCACCCAGCCCTAGACACAACCCAGTCTGCAAATCAATTCTACATAGAAATATGTGATTAATACGCTGTAGCAGGTGTGGGTATCATGGCAAAAATATTATATTTTTACAATTCATAATATGCATCACAATATTTAGTTGATCTGACTTTTCCATATCTAAAAAAATAATATCAAAAACTATGCAAAATACTAAGTATACAATAATACAACTGCACTACATCAGTTAATTAGGACAAATTATGGTCTATTTGTAATAAAACCTGCAGTTGGTCAGTGTTCTTTATGTTCTGATGGTATCATGATAGCTTATTGTGCCGCGATTTATCACACCAAACAACGAATATTCTCATACTGCCCACCCTTAGGGTGCATTATTTTAACCTGGCTGGGATCCTGTTTTTGTCGAAAGCCACTAACTTACAAAGTTCATCTAATAGTAAACACAGCTGGCCTTCCTGTGTTTCTCCAAAGCTCAATTAGCCTAAGTAAAAAACATCAGACATAAATTAAAGGCAGAGTGTTGCTATCAGAGGCTAATGCATTTGTGATACGTAACAGCCGAGCAGCATCTCCAGGTCTCAGCAGAGCTTGAGTCGGGGGTCAAAATTAAATTAGATTATGTAGGCTGCTTAAAAGGGTGAAGGGGCCACAGTTGATCAAAGGCAGGACAGGCTTGTCTGCTAACATAATATATAGAGAGAAAAAGCTCCAAACAAACACGGCTGACCTCTCTTCACCTACAAGTGAACACAAAGGAAGAACGGGATGAACAGGGATGCTATACGTTAAACATCGCCATATGTTCCTATGATAATTATAATTATTCATGTCTTTGTCTGGCGCAGGCAGCTGTCATTAGCAACCTGAGGCTCCACTGAGACAAACACAAAGACATGACAATGTTATATGTAATTCATTTAGGACCTAATGTATATGTCCTTGCACTAACAAGATATTTAGCTGATAACAACGGACACGTGACATTAAAGTAATGGTTCACCAAAGGAAAGAAAGAAAAAAAAATTCAATTTACACAATTCTCTCCTTACCCCGAATGCTGTCAATCAGTATGTTAATCACTGGCGCTACAAGGCTAATGTGGCTGAAAGGAATTTAAGTCATATTACATTATATTAGCCTCATAATTCCATTTAGAAACTGCAGAACCAAACGTTTGACAGAAACAGATCTTGGGTGAGCATTTAAGGTACCTGATAATTTAGTTTTTCATCAAACTAACACTTTACAATAATTTAAAAATGGACCACATTCTACATTTGCTTGCATAATCTTTAACCCTTACAAACAAAGAGACTGTTACTGTGTCTTTAAGACAGATATCTATTAGCGTTTGAAAGTTTCAGACCTGAGAAAATTATATCTAAAGAGCTATTCATCAGGGTAGTAAGCATTTGCTTACAAAAAACACTACTATATTTAATAATATTAATACACTAGGCAGTGACCTGTGTTGCTCAATCTAGGTCACAAGTTACCAACTACCTAAATAAATGCTTCTTTTTTGCTGTGTTGATGTTTATTTACATTTATTCTAATGACATACGGTAATTTTACAAGCAAAAACACACCTACCGCTAAGACAAATGGTTTTAAATATTGTGCTTAGGTGTCTTAGACTTTTGCACAGTACTGTATGTAAACAAATTCCGTCCTGATTAACTGCCCTGTATGGTGCCTCATTCAAAAAGCAGTCCGGGGTAAAATACTGCAACATGAATAGGTATATAAGAAATCTGTGGCATCACAAGGTAATCAAAACAGGCTGTTTTTCTCAGGTTAGGTTTCATATACAGACTGGAAAATGAATGGTACTTTTAAATTTTCTTATTGTAGTAAGTAGAATTCTCTTCACTTTTTTAAAATAAAAAGTTTGATGTGGTATTTAAACAGTGCTAAAGATTCAAAACATGTTTATTCCTCAGACCACACAATTCACATACAGAAACTAACCTTCAAAAACAGCCTGTTTTGAATTCATTGTTTCTGTGATTTCACAAAAAACAATACATTTACATACACCCCCCAAGGAGCATTTCAGCTTTGAGTACTTTTTGAACAAGGCACTTTACAGAGTACATGTAAGAGCACATTCAGAAAACGGTCATGTAAAAATGTGAACTATGATGTTTTCGGTACGTAAAGCCACACAAATGTTTTAATTTGACTTCAAGGGGAGAAAATATGCAAAATTCAGTTTTCCTTGCTATGAGCACCTTAAGACGTCAAGCACATCAATGGTTGCGTAACAGGTGGGCTGTTCAAATGAGGTAAAGCTTGTACTGCACTGGTTCAACACACAGACACAAAGCTGAGACCTGTACCGACATGATGGGGGAATGATGGGTATGGGGGCTTCTGTTTGTTGTCATGCAGCTATGATGATGTATCTGTAACAGTTCCCATGGCCACACAAATCTTTCTCTCTTTCTTCTACACACAGTGATGGAGATGGGGTTGGGCTGTCGTGTGACAGAGCACCTCTTAATCTGAGGGAAGAATTCTTGGCATTTAAACTAACATACAGGACATGACAGGACTACTATTATGACTAGAGACAGAAAGGCAGAAAGAAATTCACCACCATTTATCATGGCTTATTGCTGGTCACCATGCTGTTGTCAACATCTGGTTAGGTTACAACAAAATAACTGGTTCTCCAAAGAAAACCAGTGAAGTAATCAAACCCAGCTGAAGTATCTTAGTGCGTCAAATGATCCTGAATTTTGTCACAGGTTTGACAAATCTAGGTCACCTGTGAATTTATTGCTAATATCATTTTCCCTTTAGCTGGCACAGACTTGCATAACCTACTCCATTATAAGGTAATCTGTGGTATAATAATGCCTGTGACCATCATAACACTGTAACACTGCTGGAGCCGGCAACAAACAGATAAGGTGATACTGCACACAGACACACATATCTATGCCTACTTCCACTGCTCCCAGACTGACAGTTTCCTGTCCAACTGAGCAATTTTAATCAAGCAGTTCAGTAGAAGATGACTTGCATGGGTAGATAAATTATAGATGATTTTGAAAAGATAACAGGTCATTAATTGCTGGCCTGCAGTACAGAGCCAAACCACTGAATCTGATTTACAAAGCAGGCACTCAATGACCCACTTTTAGTAAATCAACACAGGATGAATGTAGCAGGAGTCTAAATTTGAATATATCCATCATATTGATGTTAGGTACATTTAAGCCTCTTAAATGGTCAAGACCTGATGCCTGGTCCGAACTTTCATACACTCTTTCATAAAATACAATGCTGTGTAAAGACGGCAGAGCATATTCCAGATCTGAACCGTCATGAATCTGAGTGAAGGAGAAGGAGTGAAGCAGATATTTCTGGACAGTCTTACGGGCGAGAAGTTGAGAAGTAGGAGGGATTTGAAGTGATTAAATACTCAAGGATTTCCATTATTAGAATATTTTATTCCTAGATTAAATTATGTCTAGCCATCTGTTACACTCCAATGTAACCTTTTTCGTGGTTTTTGTTATTGACCTTAACTGTTATGGTGCAATGTAGGGCAAAAAAGTCATTGCTTCATATATAGATCATCAAGGTATTGCCTTGGAAATACAGATTAGGAATATTTTTCCATTGTAAATCAAATGCAACAGTACTTACACCAAACCTGGCACACGAAAGAAAAAAATGGATCATGTCTATAAGAGTAATCACACAGTAAAAAAAAAAGAAAGGAGCAGCTCCTGAGCACAGCAGAGTGACTGCAACTGCCAAAGTGAGTTGGATTAAGTCCCCCAGTGGATTGCTGCAGACAGCAACATATGTTTTTCAAGTCAGATTTAGAGATTTCAAGAGCAGTCCATCTTACATCACTAATCCTCACTACTGCTTATTACATGACTACAGACAGTTGCCGGGAAATAGTAATCTAGCTAATTTACTCAGGCTGGTCACAAAAAGCACCAAACTGACATATATTTTAACAATACGTCTGTATGGTAATGTACACTGCATTCTGAGTCAACAAGGCCTAGGAATATGCCAAACTTTTTACCTCAGTGCTACAATAAAAAAGGACTACATTTTTTACTAAAAAACAAAAGTGATATTAGGAACTGGGTGAAGAATGTTAAGTGAAACTTCAGCAAACTGGTGTCTGAAGTTTGCTTTCTTAGTTTTGCACAGGAGCTGTGAGGTTTATGTAGCTAACAAGTAATGGAAGTCACCGGTTAGTACTGTGCAAACAGCATGTCTAAATCATCAAAGATTTGTCTAAACCAGACTGTAGTAAATTAGAATTGCTTATGTGGTTTCTGATACTGTATGACATGTTATCTACAAAAATAAAAAAATAAGACATTGTCTAGTTAAAAACAGTAGTAGCAGCCATCTGAATTTTGAAATTTGTCTGTCATTTTGTCCTTTTACTTTCTTGCTCCAAATCTTGGCCTGACACCATCAGAGGAACCGCCACTCCAAACAAAGAGAAAACATATACATCCTTCCATTCTGTATTTTAGGGCTGGCTTTACATGGTGAAAGTTACATGCAACTTTAGTTGCCTGCAACTTACGTGAAACTCAGTCGCAACAGTTGTACCCATCTCAATTTCGTGACACAACTGAACAAAATGCAAATAATGCAACACATGATCACACTGACCAATGACTGATCTCACCGGATCAGTGGACAGGAAAATGAAAGAGAAAATGGTTTATTGTATGATTGAAAAGAAAAATCTCCTGATCGACTTTATATGAGGTTGGTAATTTTTCAGTTTTTCAGCTACCTGAGGCATGAAGGCAAACAGGTTTCACAAAGCTAATGTTTCTCTGAACTAGCCAGCTAACAGTAACAGCTGTTTAAATGTCTGCTTGTGACAGCAGTTATTCCTCTTTGTAAGACATAAGTTATTGTGATTAAATTTAGTTAGCTAGAATATTAATTTCCTCTTTTGACTCCTCTTTTAATGTGGATTGGAAAAGGATGAAAATTACTACAGCAGGGGAGACTGATGTGCAGTCCTTGATGATCTTCTTGTGCTCCTAGAACAGGATGAGCAAGGCATCAAGTACAATTGTAATGGCTCTTTAAATATTCATTTTCAAAACATTAACCATACACAGAAGGGGTTAAAAAGTCAAATATACAGTAAATAACCATGGACAGACATACAATTAAACACAGCTCCATATATATAGAAAAAAGAACAGCAATGACAGTTGGAAAAATTATACAAAGACAATAAAAACGCTGCACATATGCAAATGTAAATAAATTTACAAATAAATGTAAATCAGATGATTTTATACAGCAAGAATGTTACAATGACTTAAAAAGTACAAGTCACTATTTGGCTAAGTAGTGATCTAATATCTTGTGTGCGACTTTCATTTATTGTGCTTCGGAAATTAAGTTGCATGCAACTCACAATTTGCAATTTGCAAAGATGCAATTTGCCGGTCTTAGGTAATGATTAGGTAAGAGAAACCTCTAACATGGGATTGGTTGGTATTCCCAACACTGTGGATACAATAGATACAGCTACATGAGTGTAGAACCAGCCTCTAACGACTGGCCTGAATCAAACCTCACTAAGCCTATTGTAATGGAGGAATTCCTACTGATAAAGTCGTTACTGCCGTAGGGCAGCACTCAAAGCAGTCTTTACTATTGACTTTAGCTCCACCAATCGCCAAGGCTGTACTTGCCAATGGGCCATGAACTCCACAAAGGGAAGATTAGCAAAGTGCTGTCATAATCATATTCTCCACAGTCACATGAGAGCAGAGCTACTGTAGTTTCTAACACAGTCAGGCAGACGTGTAAGACTGCAAAGATTCATCTGAGACAACACATTAGCTCAAGTTACAATGAAAACAAAACATGCGGCAACTTTCGCAATTCAGTATCACACATCCCCTTTAAGTCAATAAAAGATGGGTTTCCTTTCATCCTGTTAGGAAAGGACAGACACTGATAGCATAGCTGACAGACTGGAAAAAGTGAGAGAGGAAGAGAGGAAAAAAAAAGCTATGCTGGCACATCCAGAATACTTTTTTGTTTAGAGCAAAACTAAAACAGTTGGCCACAACACAAACTAAAGACCAGCTGACATCATTACCACAACTGCCAACGTACTTTGATAAGAATGTCTTAATTGGAGTTACACCCAGTTCTGTTCTATTTGTAATAAACATTGTTGCAGTGTTCCCTGAATAGAACATTAGTCAGAGCTAGCTCTACATAGGTTAGAAAATATCTAGACTTCAAAGGAATAGTTTACTTTTTACCTAAAGTGCAGTTGATTGGCAAAAACGTCTTTAAGTCCAAACTTTACTTCTTTGAAGTTGTATAATAGTATAGTAATAGTGACAGTAATGGTATAATAGTAGGCTACATCAACTAAAAGATTTTAGGAGACAGAAACTTCCATTATTTGTTAGTTACATTTACTTTACAGCTCACTTTCCAAAAGTAACAAAGCAAAGTTTGGACACCAAGGTAAGAGGAAAACTGTGTAAGGGTGTAATGGGTCTGTGTAGACCCACTCCTTTGAAAGACTGAACTTTTAGGGCTAAACATCTCACACTATTCACAGTTCTTCAGTTGCCAGTGAGATACTACAATATGTTAATGGGGTTTTCGAGTTCAGAATTATATTTACTTTGACATGTTAAATCAACAAGAGGAGGGATTATTTTTCATCTTTGTTCATGTAGTCGATTTAGAGGTGGTATATACACCCTAAGGGTCAAATATGTTGTGTAACAAAAATGTGCATATGATTTTTAACACAGTAGAACCTTCATATAAAAGTCCAATGTGTTTTTCAAACACTCTGAGAACAAAGAAAGAAGATGGAAAGTGGAGAAATCTAATAGTTTGCTGTTATTCCCTAGCAAGAACAAACTAGGATACACCTAAATAAAAACCAACCAACCAACCAACCAAAAAATGTCTAAACAGTCACTATGTTTTATATATTTTCCTTTGCCCTCGTACAGCCAACACGTTGCTTGCCACTGCCTGGAGCTCAGATTGGTAAGAATGATTAAGTTAAAATCAAATTGCCTATGATAAAAACTTTTAGGTAGCCTTGCAGTCTATCATTTTCACACACAACTTGAAATACAGCATTTACGTGTGTTAAGCTTTCAAAACATGACATGTTTCCGTCCATAAAAAAAAATTTACTGTGTGAATAAGCCTTACCACCTGGGGTTATGACTGATAAACATATTTTGGCCAGCATCAAGAAAGATCATGGTAAAAAGATTATGCCCAAATGTATTCACTTGATATAGTCTCTACATTGACTACACAGGCTATTGTATATTCACCTGCTAAATAATCTATACTGGATGATCAAGCATCAAATTTGTTTTTTTTATTTCCAAGAGTTTAGCTATAATATGAAAGAGTAACACTATTCAACCATATTTAATAGTTTTACTGATCATCTCCCAAGTAGACAAATTTAAGGGCTTCTGAGTATACTACCCTCTAGTCATTTCTTTCACAAATAGACTTTTTCCAAACTCTAAATCCATATCTTTTCAAGCCTTGAAAATGGCTATTTATATTCACTTTCAGTACTTTATCCAGGATTTAAGACTTGCATAAATATACTGTAGAGAGGCATTTGAAGTGAAAGACACACCTGAACTTCAAAGTAGGAAAAAAACACCTCTAAACATTTTCATGAAAAGTGATCTCTGTGAGCAGCATGTCATATTGTATATACCCACCTGTAATCTGAACAGATGCACTTGAATAAAACAGACACACGCTTCAAATAAAGACTTCAACAATAGCCAGTATAACAACTGAGTGGGTTCTTAAAAGGGTTAGCTGACCTATATTAAACATTCATCTGCTTGTGGTTTCTCAATAGGTCATTCTCAATCGAGTAAACATAGTGTTTTCTGTTGCGTGAGTAAACGCAGATGTTTTTCACTCTCTCTCATTAGATGGAGCCACACAAGCAAAAACTGTTTCCAGAGCTGAGCTGAATGCATTTAAAGCAAGCTACAAATGACCCATCTCAGCATAGAAAGAACCCATGCAATGATATGTGACCGTTAATACCTACATAGGAGTCAAAATGTGACAATTTAAGGAAATAACAAAATGGATGAACAGTAGGTCAGTCTTAACATTATCAAAAGTTAAATGTGTCTTAAGCTGCACAGTGTGTGATAGACTAAAGCAATAAGCCATGACAGGCCATACATTACAGTGTTTTTACTCTTAGTGTGCCTAATGAATTTCTATAACACCACTAACATATAGCGCTTTTGCTTCTATCAAACGGCAAGAAAATACAACCTGATAAATTACACCAAGGCTGAATAATTAATATTCTGTTTACATTTTGTTCTCTGCTGTTCTTAGAGCAATGGACTGGCCACCCCAGAGTCCAGACCTAAACATCATTAAATATGTTTGGAATTATTTGGATTGTGAGAAGAAGAAACTGCAACCAACTTCTAAGACTGAACTTTGGAGGCATGGAAAAATATCCCTGCAGATTTCTTTGAAAAACTGAAACCAAGTCTCCAGAAAAGAATGGAAGCCTTAATAGATAAAGCCTTAATAAAGGTATTGAAAAAATGATATGTTTAGGTGTTGAGGCTTCTGTGTAATGTTCTGTTAAATATATTTTCTACTTTTTTGTATAACTTTTATTTAACAGTCAACTTCACTAGAAACTAAATAAATGGAGGGGTGGTCTCAACAACAACTGTGAGTGATCAGATTTCGGAACTAGAACCATCCTTTTTATAATACGCTAATGAACGCTGCCTAAACACAATCACTGAAATAAAACCTGTCAGTCATAACTTGTCAATGTCACCAACTGTCAAACCTCCAAAAAGAACCACAAGCGTAGCTGCCAGTGATAAGACATTTTTTGTTCTTTTGTTCCATTAAACGTTACTCAGTTCAGATTCATTTGCCTACAAGAGCATGGACCCAAAGAGGGAAACACCCCAATTCTACACCCTTTCAAACCTGACAGACGTGTTTGTGTCACAGCATGCAGCGCAGCACAGCACAGTTAATGTGCTAATACACAAACTGCATAAGGCTTTTTGTGCACCTAAGGGATGCAGACAGATCAGGTATGTGCTATTAAGCAAGACTTAACAAAATCATTAACCTCTAACCTCCATTTCACAACAAAGACAAGCATCAGATAAATGATTTCCAGGCTTCACACAAAATGAGCCATGCATTCTGTCTTTCATAAATATCTAATGAAAAAGCTCCATCATTTACCTGACATTAGAGTGTGTGGCTGGGTCAAAGGTTTGGAGGTTTTGCTGCATTGCATCCAGGTAAATGGAGTCCTGCTTTTTATATTTTATAAATGCTTATGTATCAACATTGGCAGGTGTGCACATGAAAAATATGGGACCAAAATTTCGGCCACTAAAAATTCTTCGGCCGAAAATGTTCAAAAGTGGCACTTTCGGTTTTTGGCCAAAAGGGAAAAAATTTAATAAATTTTGGCTGGAAAAAGCAAAAGATTAGGTCCACAATGAAGTCTGAAAATCTAACACTTAACAAATAATCTGAATAATCTGAATGAAAATGAGAAATGATTAATGAGATTAAAAACGCTTTTTCTTTCTTTCTTTCCTTCACTAGTTTTCAACTGGTCAGCACAGATCAGGAAGTTTGAGCAGTGGATCAACAGTGAAAAAATGAAACATGGTCCACTGCAGCTACACTCAGTCTAGACTTGAATGCTTTTTAGCATTAACTTATTTAATGAAATTCTTTAATGGAAATTACATAAATAATACTGTGACTTCTTTACCTCTCGTTTTGAAAAAATGTTACATTACATCCTGCTGGGGTTTTATGGCTGTTTCCTTTCTAAATGACAAACACTGAAGCAAGTTGTGTGTTAATAATGCCCCTGTTGGAGAAACTCCAGACTGCTAGGCAGGAGTTCCAAAGCCATGTCTATCATCTATGTGCTTTACACAATGAAAACGTGTTTTTTTTCATATTTTATATATATATAAAATGTATGTATGTATGTATGTATGTGTATGTATTGTTTTTTTTTTTGTTTAAAAATGTTTAATGTTTAAAAAACATTTATATCACAAAAAAATAAATGAGAACTGCACCTCTAAAGATTTTCCCTAAAAGAGAAGTCACACAGATACAATAAAACAGACTATATATATGCCAAATCTGACACTAAATAAAAGATCTGTGAAAGCATTCTGGTGTGAAAGTACAACCGCAGTGGACACTCCGGTCATTTTTGATAAGAACGATCTAGACATGCCAAGAGACAAACTCTCTACTTCTAGACTATCTTGCTGTGTGCATCAATGGGAAGGAATAAGAGAAATCTTGTCTGTATTCAGGCTTGAAGGAATGCTGTCTGGCATGGACATTGTTATTGTGTGGGTTTTGAATGGAGACTACAAGGAGCTGCCAATCATTCTACTCAGGATAAAAGGAAGTCAACACTGCTGCTTCTCCCTAGAAAAACAGTGCTTCAGAAGATTTCCTGCAATTTGACAAAACAAGCAAGAGTGACAGGAGCACAATTATGCCTTTACTGTGTTAAGTGACGAAATGCTCAAAATATGACCCTTCAAATTAACCATTTGCTGCCCATAATGTAGAATTTGTGTTCTATTGAGTTAATTCTAGACACGCAGGCTTTATTTTCCATCAGATTTAGATATATTTTGCATGTATCATATAGAAAAGCTTAAAAATGAAGGCTACAAAGAAGCAGTTGCAGTCACGTTGGAGTCTATGAGAAAATAACACAGACAAAAGCCAGAATTTTGCTGACATAATACTTCCCATGTCTAACAACATGGTCAACTGCTTGCATTATGTAAGAGGAACATGAACAAAGATCTTCCCAATTGATTAAACTATGAAGAAAGCCTATGACAAACTTGCTGTGGTACCCTGCACTCATAAAAGTTACATCACAACAGGAAGTGATGCAGCTCCACCTGGCAATAACACTAGAAGGAGTTAAATGGAATAGAACGAGGGGAGAGGGATAGAGGACAGAAGTAAAGAGAGGTTGGGAGAAAAACAGAGCCAAGAAAGAGCACGTGTGACAGACACAGATAAAGAGCAACAGAAAGACAGACTGAGATCGAATACAACATGTAAGCTGTCCATAAATACAGAGAAACAGTGTTGCATAATCAGTGGTAAAGAACCCACCCAACCCCAACAGAGTTCTAAACACGTTTGGAAATGGTCACAGAGCATCTTCTCTCTCTTTTCATTTCATAGCTTCAAGGTCTCTTCTCATTTAACTGTTAAAAAGAACACCAGCACTTCAATCATCTTCATTTACAAACATTAATCTAAAAAAAAAAAAGTTTAATTATTTTCAACTGTGCAGTAGAGGTGTCATTATCGACTATATTAGCAATTCATCAAGTAATTAGGCCTGTCACAATTATTATATAATCATAATTATTTGAGATGACTGCAATTATTTTCCACAGAGGTTAACATTTACAGTTGTTCATTTATGTCACAGCAAACAGAATCTGTTATTTTGAGGCAAATATATATAAACAAAAGAAACCAGAAAATGCATTTACTGAGACACCAACTTCAAAGTTTCAACTGCTGACTGTTGCTGTAACACATTTAGAGGGCAGCAGGGAGCAATGTTTATTTATCTGAGCTCGAGCTGTTTCTGTCTTCAGCTGGGAGCAGCTAAGGCTATGTTCACTTTACAATCCTCATTGGTCAGTTGAACTTTGTGCTCAGATCTGATATTTCTAACTTGACGGTTCATATTTCTGTAGACAAGTAACTCAAATCTGTCATTAATATGAATAAACTTGCGCACACCCCAATCAATAACATCACACGAATGAACCATGTGCGTCATGAACAAATGAACCAGCAGAACAAGCCTTTGTCACAAAGATAATTCGCTCTGAAAAGCTCTCAGCTGTTGATTATTAGAGCAAGACAAAGGTGAAAAGGGGTCAGATGCATTGCTTTTGCACTGTATGCAGGCAGCAAATTTAGGTTAGGTTGCTGCTACGCTAATTCAGAATGGTGCATGAAGTAAAAAAATAAATGAATAAATAAACAAACGAAAACAAACTCCGATCTGGCAGTTCTCATTAAGGTCACATGGCCGAAAAGTTGAATATGTCTCAGACCTAGAACCACATGTTAAAGTGGCTCAGATCTGATTTGAAAAGATCAGATTTGTATCCACACAGCTCTGAAAACATCAAATGGTCAATTTTGGGCATTTTAGGCTTGTGCTAAGAGTTCCATTCAGTGAACAAAAAGTCTATTAAATTGTTAACCATACTTATTTATATGGCAAGCAATTATGAACTAAAAATCACATGATCATGACAGGCCTATGCATAATCTGCATTGTATAAAAGACAAAAAATAAAAACGGTCAACTTGAAATTCAAATGGACCTTTTTTCCCTCATTAATTCATGTCTCTTGTCATATTCAATTCATCATATCATTTTAAACACAAAGCTTTTGTTTTCTATTAATATTTGATCCAAACATCATGAATTTTGCCCATCTTGAAAATGTCTTTTGAGTTTTAGTTACTTCACCGTGCACCAGCAGGTGGAAAAACCACTAATACCCATCCACCCCACCTATCATCAAACAAAAAACTAGCTGAGAGACCCTCCCTGACACCCTGTTTCACTCAGAAACACATCACAGTATGGAAGGAAAATGCTTTATGATTTCCAATTCACACTGACAATAACTGGCCAACACATAATACAATCCCAAATTTGCATAGCTTTTCAAACCATGGAAGCCTTTAAAAAGATTTGAACTCTATGTGGCATTTAGTCACTGTCATGCAAAAACCGTCTATCTCCAATTTAGTCGTTTTTTTTTTCATTTTTGCATAAATTGAAAGTTACCCTTTACACTGTGATTTTTCTTATGATGAGCAGATAAACAAATGGTCCGAAATTAATTGGAAATAAATCAACCTCCATTGCAAATTTACTTTTTTCTTGTAAAGTTACTATTTTGGAGATACAAGGTTTTATTCCAACAGCAAAAACATTATTTATCTATTATAAATAAATTTTCATGCATATTTTAAATTCTTCTACTGATCTTACTTATATTATATCTTACAATATCATTATGCAATTTATTAGCTAACCATTACCAATTCACTGAACATTATTTTTATTTTAAGTAACTGTGACAGCTCTACTGCACAAGTGACATTCATATAAATTGCACAACAGCAGTTAGGAGTTTCGGCCCACAGAGACATCGACTACAAGGTGCTAGAAGGTAATGTAATGTTGTTCATATTGCAGGTTTATAAAAGCAAATTCTCATTTGTTCTCTGGCTCTGTCAATAAGTCTGTTTCCAGTTTAACGCTCTGGAAACTTTCTTAATGAAAACATGGAAAGGAACAGAAAAATGTGTACATGAATTCATAAGCATGTTTATTTAGCTTTTCTGCAGATCATTACTTCCAGGAAATAAGCTTCTCAACTGTGACTGTGGAAAAACCTGGACTCTCCCCACAGTACAGATCTGATTTCCTTCACCATTAAGAGTCAGACTAGCATGAATGGCTTGTGGTGTTATTGACTGAGCATTTGACAGTGTGAAATCATTCATCTCAAAGCTAATCGCTGAACACAGAGCATGTCAATAGAATACCTTAAGCTGATGAAGAAGCTGCATCAGAATGAAGTGTGATAAAACATGGCGTGACAGAGTGCATTCATTTTCAAGGCTGAAAAGGACATGAAACCGACCATGTCAGTTAAGAGATGAACTGTATTGATTTCTGTGGAGGAAGTAGCTTGTGACTGAGAAAACAGACAAAGTCAGGAAAAGTGATGTGAACCTTCACCTGTGAATCATACATTTTTCTTTTAGTCAATTTAAGCCTGACCTCAGTGAACTTACACCACAGCAAATGTAATATATTTGTTTACTAATTTACTAATGCAGGGTGTCTGATGTGCCTGATGTCTTATATACAGGTCCTGAATTTGGACTATATTAGTGGCAGCAGGTATCGCACTTACAATATATCATTTGTTAACTGTTGAATATTGAATTTTACAGTACTGATATTACGGGTTCCAAGATTTATGTGAGCCTTCTAAACAATCACAATATGTTTTATTTTGTGCGTAAAGCATCATGACCAATTACAATTCCAGAATATAGCCGCAAGTGGCAATGAGCGGGTTCAAGCATGCAACAGCAGTATGGGCCCTCCTGCAGGTTTAGCCCATTAGGCCTAAAAAGGCCTCAAGCTTTTGGTTTAGCCCATTAGACCTAAAAAGGCCTCAAGCTGTGGGTCTTATTCATAGGCAGAGTGAATAGATCTGATAGGAAGTCGGTTCATCAAAAGGCCTTCAGTTGCCATAAACAAGAAGCAGTGGTGTTTTAAACACATTATAGGTTTGCATTCATATGTACTGATCTACACTGCTTTGTAGAACATCCAAGAAGTTGCACTTGCACAGTGGATTGGTTCTATATTTAAGCCACTGATTTCATGTAGGCCAATAATGAGGCCCAATGCACTCATAAGAGGCCCTATTGGTGTGAGGAGCTCAGTGAAAGTGGTTTAGAATTAGTGAAAAGGCCACAGTATGGTATCATTCTTGATCAGGGACCATATCCAAAGATGTTCAAGTTTTGGTCAGAATGACCTTTTGACCTTTGTATAATAAGTCTTTGTATAGTGAAATCTTTGAATGAATAAGCCAAAATAAAAGACAAGCAGTGCAATTTTTGACATAACATGTAATTAGAAAGTTGCTCATGTGAGTGAACTGAGTCACATGGCACCAACTGTTTATATGTCGACCTTGTAATAACATTGTAATAGCATTTTAATTGATTTTTAAGTGTTTTGGAGTGCTAAAGCGCCCTAAAGGCCAATCTGGACCAAAATTGGCAGACACCATTGAAGTCTAAATATGTAAATATCCTTAAAGTTTGGAGATGATCTGACCAATGACTGTTGAGTTATAGCAAATCAAGCTAGCAATGCCATGTTTGCAGTAATTTATTGATTGATCCTCAATACACTGAGTGGAACAGTCAAAATGTTTTTGATAATTATTGGGATCAGTGTCTTCTGAATCTTATGGTACTAATTTGATGAAAATTGGCAAAGAATCCAGAGACTAGTTCGCAAGAATAGGTTTTTCACATTATGCAAATTAGCTCAAAAACTAAGGGGGTGGGGCTAAAAGTGACTGTGGTGCACTTGTTCAGCATGTCCCAAGGAATCAGCAAAAAAAAGAATTTTGTCTCTATCTCACTCTGATCAAAAGTTACAGGCAAAAATATGAGTAAAGTTGAAAAAGATGAAAAGTTGAAACATACGACTAAAGTAAAGTATGAGCTCAGTGAAAGTGGGTCAGAATTAGTGAAAAAGCCACAATATGGTATGACTCTTGATCAGGGACCATATCCAAAGATGTTTACCAAGTTTTGGTCAGATTGACCTTTTGACCTTTGTATAATAAGCCTTCGTATAATGTAGTCTTCGAATGAATAAGCCAAAATACCAGACAAACAGTACAATTTGTGACAGAACATGTACTTAGAAAGTTGTTCAGGTGAGTGATCTGAGTCGTTTGGCACCATTTGTTTATCTGTCGACCTTGTAATAACATTGTAATAGCATTTTTATTGATTTTTAAGTGTTTTGGAGTGCTAAAGCAAACCCCCTAAAGGCCAATCTGGACCAAAATTGGCAGACACCATTACAGTCCAAATATGTAAAAGTCCTTAAAGTTTGGACATGATCTGACCAATGACTGTTGAGGTATAGCTAATCAAGCTAACAATGCCATGGTCACAGTAATTAACTGATTGATCCACACGACCCTGAGTAGAAAACTCAAAATGTTTTTGATAATTATTTACCTACACATGCCAAAGAATTTTTCCAGACCAAGTTCGAAAAGATTGGATCAAAATCCAGGGACTAGTTCGAAAAGTAGGCTTTTTAAACAGTTACCGATTACAAAAAAACAATGCAGTTTTGTAATAAATATGCATTTGCAAAATTGTTTGGAATAACGTACTACATATGATACACAAGGATGTTCAAGCAAACTTGTAGTAAAATAGTAATAATATGTAATAATATGTTAATTTTTATGAATACCGCCCCCCAGTGGTCAAATTCTTTGGTTGTTAGAAAGTGGCTATATGTAGAGATCATTCAAGTTTCATGGTGATTGGTCAATGTTAAGCCTGTCAAAAGCCTGCTAAATGCTGATTGGCCGATGGCGACCATATACTTCAATGAATCAAATTGTCCTTATGGATTCACTTATAGTCTGGCCATCAGATGGTAGCTGCAAAGTTTCAGCCTGATCAGATGTACGGATGCTGAGAAACAGCCATGTAGCATTAACTCCGCCCCCTAATGACATATGCACACAAAAATCGAATGGCAACCTCAGAATCTACTCCCAAATGTGTCTGTCAAGTTTGAATTTTTTTGGCTGAACGGTTGTCAAGTTACAGAATTTTAAATTAATTCTGAATTATTTTGAATTTATCCAGAAAGGTTCATTTGCATATGGCAGCCATGTTGTTTAGAAAAGTCAAAATGTTTTTGATAATTATTGAGGTTCAGGCTCTTCTGATTTTTTTGACACCAAAAACATGAGGATCGGGCAAAAATTGTAGGACTAGTTCGCAAAAGTAGGTTTCGCATATTATGCAAATAAGATCAAAATCTAAGTGGGCAGAGCTAAATGGTCCAAATGGCAAAGTTGTTTGGTTGGACCCAAGGAACTAGGAAAAAAATATGGCTTGTCTGGCAAAATCTTGTTTAGGAGTTATAGACCCAAACGCGTTGACCAGCGCCCCCTTGTGGCCGACTGGGCTGATGCCTTGCGACTGAGTAGCGGGAGGGACTACTACCTATTGACCAAGTTTCAAGTCTCTAGGACTTACGGTTTGGGCTGTGCGTTCCGTTTCAGGGAAGAAAAAGAATATGAAGAAAAATCTTGACAATTACAATAGGGTTCAATGCATTGCATGCTTGAACCCTAATAAGTGTTTCTGCGAACATTTTGATAAATCAAGGTATCCATGTAAGTCAATTATTTCGGACAAAATATTTGAGGCCAATATTTTGGGATCACCAGTACATTTTTAGTATATTGCAAGGCACACAGCAATCCAGTACTAGTACTTTGTCCATATTGTGCATCCCTACACTGCAAGAAGTGAAAAATGATGGCATTTAAATGTAGTCAATATATCTAATACTTCTATTTACAATTTAAAATACTGTACAATTATTCGACTTTTTTTAGACAATTTTCTATTTTTTAAGTAAAGGTATCTAGAGAAATGATCTTGGTCCACTAGTACACAGAAAGCAATAAAAAAATAAAGCTTAAAACAACCAAAACTGTAAATGTCTAGAAACAGGTAGAAATTAATACATATGAATCATTATAGAATGTTCTTACAATAACATGCATTTCTTCTTCAATAAAACATTTATATGCTTAAAAAAACCCAAGCCCAACTAAAGTAAACTTAAAATAATTTTATTGCATATTATAGATAAACCAATGCACAAATAAGCAAGCAGCAGCTTCACTGAGCTCTGTAAAAATGTCAAAATTTTTAAAGTCGCTTGTTTAAAATGTGCAACCCATGCACTCATGCTTATATCTAAGATCTCAGACAGTGCTGGAGATTTATTACAAAGCATTCACGCTATCAGCATCAGAAAGCAGCACAGAGAGCGTGGGGATGAGGTCAAAACTGAAATTAAACTGGACTAATACTACCTGAGACTGCAACTAACTACATAGCCAGTAAGGGTAAGGTAAGGGGTAGCTGAAACATCCCTAACACACCCATTCAGCTAAACGGAATGACTTTAGCATGTTTTGCACTGAATGTACATTGCGTTATCTGTGCTTATTTGTGCCATAACTGTATAAAGGTTATGAGCCAGTCTATTACATAATCTTGATGAGAACTCACTAGATACGATCATAAAAGAAAACACTGCACTGTTTGTCTAATTTCAAAAGTGCAACAGAGAGACACAGAGTAAAAGTGAGAGAGACAGAGATAGGACAGAGAGAGTGAGTGGGATGAGGTACAGAGGCACATGCCATGTGTTTGAACTGAAACATGAAGGGTTTAACCCATGAGAAATAGCCCTTTTCTCAGCTGCCGGCATTGCAAAGCTTCTGCCAGAAAGATAAAGTAAAGGTGCTGGTGAGAAGGAAGAAGGGCAGCAGACAGGAAGGAGTTCCTGAAGAGGAAATTAAACTATGCAAGCAGCACTGACTTAGATTTCAATCCATCGTTCTGTATGGATGAGCTGTAATATCCTGTATCTCTCCGTGCCCCTCTCTTTCTTTCTCACTCCCTTATCCACAATCCTTGCCTTTATGAGGATTTAGTTAACTAAAAAGAAAGAAAGATAAACACAGAAAGACAGAGGGAAACACGAAGTGTGTGAGAGAGGGATGGAGTGTGTGAGAGAGGGAGAAGGGAGAGAAACAGAGTTCCCATACACTCTGCTCCCCGTGTGGTCTAGATTACAGGCTGTATATTCAAATCCAGCTGTAGGCCTTTTATAAATCACCCAGCTGAAACCTCCACCTCACCACACACGTACACACACACACACACACACACAGGTTTTTATACAATGTCAGGATGTGGGGTCATATAACACGTATGGGACACCTATATCATCACGGTCAGATCAAAACCTTTTTTTTAAGCACTGAAAAATACCAGTTGCCCTTTACATTGTGTGAGAATTCTATGACAGACCAATAGAAATAATTCAACATGATATGGAAAATAAAATCTTGTTACATTACCTAACATAAAAGGTAAAAAGGTTTTTTCCTTCTCCTTTCCTTTTCCTGTTACCATTTTAAAGGTACACGGTTTGTTCTGAAAGCAACGACACATAACTATCTGTTTGTGATAAGTCTAACCCTAAATCTAATCCTAACCTTAACAGGTCCATATCATGCAAAACTGAATTTTCCTCACTTCTGGGAAATAAAAGAGTTTGATGTAGTATGTAAACAACGTTAAGGTTTTAAGACACTGTTCAATTCCCAATCCTTACAGACCATAAATGGAAACTAAGCTACTTGTTTTTATGATGTCACAAAAACTAAAACCTTTACATATGCTCACCTATTAGGCCTAAAACAGTTTAGCTCTGTCCATTCATGCTAAAGCATCAGCCAATCAGAACAGAGCTCATTTACATACAAGAGTCTTAAAGGCACAGCTATAAAAACAGCCAGTTTAATCATAAGAAGTTGAAAAATGGTCGAATTGTGACTGTTGTTTGTATAAAACCTCACAAATGCGATAAATGGACTTCAGGGAAAAAGTAAACTATATGACAAATGTAGGATACGGGCCTTTAATCTTAATTTGTAAAAATAAAAAAGCACTTTCCAAAAGCAAAACTTTGTTGTTCCTCTAAATGTACACTAAGCAAAAACGACTCTATATAGTATCTAAGAATGTACTATGACTTACAACTACAGCAGAACCCTTTAGGTGCTATATAGAACCATTTTAAAAAGGTTAAAAGGTTTTAGAAAAGGTTCTTTTCCTACCACAGCCATGCAAAAAAGCATTTATGCATTCAAATGTTTCTTTGAATTGCCATGGTTTTATGTACAACCACTGCCTTTTACTAAAGCACTGCTGAAGAACCACTTTTTAAGGGTTTAGGTCACTCGTGTTTTCCTCAGCTAGGTGTAACTGGGTGCTGAGTACTGTGATTCTTGTGTAGTCTGTGGCTGTTTCAGTGGATTATTTCACAAGCAGCTGAGCCAAACTGGGGCTGAATCAGAATGAATGAAAAGCCCAAGGAAGGTCTGGTGTAAATAAGGCAGAGTAAAGCAATGAAGCAAGATCTACTCTATCCTCCTGTGAAATGCAAAAAGTCAGATGACATTTATTTCAACTCATTATCATTTCAACTACCTATTTGTTTTGCTTCTCTCTTCGTTTCTGCTCCTCTCACACCTGCCTTGATCCAGTGGTCTTGCTCTCTCCAAGTATGTTCACCTCGTAGCGTGTGAACTTTACACCATATAAAGTCTCCACAGCATTAGTTCACACAACAGCACAGAACAGAGCAGAGTTACATAATTATCTGTTAACTGCTTATGCATACACACAAGCACTAAACCACAGACTAGCCCTGCCTGTCCCCAGGCACAAAACATTTACAGAGCATTCCAACACATGAACATCACAATAGCACAAAAACTTTCTTCATCCATGACCATTATAACATACTGCAACACCGTCACTGGGGTGAAAAAAGATTTACAGCGACTTCAGTAATTACAGGGCAAAGACATACATGGTGGGGGTGTAACGTTACACAAATTTCATGATAAAATATATGTTTTTGCGCTAAAATATGATACAATTGAGATATAAAAGTAAAACAAGAAAATTAATTTTGCTTTTGTGAAAGCTATTCAGTTAAAATCTCTTTTAAGAATATGAGTTCTGTAACAGAACAGTGGAAACTAGAACTGCACAACGATTTCAGAATCAATATTTAGCAAATATTTGAAAAACAATAGCATCGGACAGACGCTTAGATTTGCCTGATTTTTTAAATCAATATTTGCCGACGTATTTATTACACTCTGGAAGATTAGAACATTTAAGTGAAACTGGGCTACTGTGCAAAAAGTTCTGTACTGAATTCATTTTACTGCATTTGTAACACTGAAGAAGAAAAGTTACATTTCTTTGTAAAGCCAATCCAGGTAGATGTAGTTCCAATTCATGCACTTTATGTATTGGCATCCATAGCTGCATGGGCAGACATGTACATAAAAAACAATGGATATCAGCATCGGCCCACAATTCCCATAACTCTGCATCCCTAATGGAAACCAATCTACTTTATTCCGGTTTGTCAGATATCACAAAAATTTTACTCATATTCTCCAACAAAACTGGATTAGTAATAAAACTTCTATTAAACACATTTTCTGAGAAAGAGAAGACAGAAAAAGAGTTTATATAACTTTACATGATTTGTGGCAGAGTGAGTTGCTCAGGAGTGATATGACTAGAGGCTGTACAGGCTGAATTCCACAAACAGGTGGAGGGATATAAAGAGAGGGAGGGAGAGAGCGAGAAAGAGACTTACCCTTAGTGATTTCACTGGAGCCACAAAGCTCAGCAACCCAGTAAATCCAGAGCTTTCAGACTTCAACGCAGCAGCAAATCACTGTACCAGCACAAATGCTGTCACCACACGCTTTTCTCCAGAGACCTCTTGCTGTGTGTGTGTGAGAGAATAAATACACACTTAGAGAACACATACAGACTTACTCACACATTCACACTCCAGCTCTACAGTGGTAATGTCAGTGGCTCTGTTGGCTCATCCCAAGAATGCTCCTCCCCTTTTCTCTAACCAAGTGCGTCCAAATCTCTCTCTCTCTCTTTCTTTCTGAGGGGGTAAATCTCCCCTGCTCTCCTCCCCCTCTTCCCAAACTTGCCTGTCGGAGCACGTGAGGCTCCTATCTGATCCTGTACAAGGACTGAAGACAGCTGTTCTCAAATTAGTCTCTCTTTCTCACTTTTACACGTATATACACAGATTCTTGTCCCACCAAGGAACGAAATCTAGCTATGTTTCCATCCAAAGATTTTTTTTGTACAAATAACATTATCACTTCAAAACATTTGATGATGAAGGCTATGGAAACAGAAATCATCTGTAACATTTCATTCAAAACTTTGCTCCCCATTCAAAGAGGCTCACATGCCTCTTACAACAAGCACAAACAGCATGGCAGAGAGGTACAGCTGGCCTGAGGAGGAGACGTTTTTTAATACAATAAAAAAAGTATAATACTCACATAACATAAATATTGTATATAGTTTTATATATACATATATTTTTTCTTTACAGTGGGGTATTGGGAAGTCAGGGAAGGCAAAGCTACACAAGGTGTGACATACATGAAATTAGAGTTGGAAACACGTCAAAAAAAAATTTATATTGATTAACCAAAACTTATGCGTTAGCAGGTTTTGTTTTTCAGGAAATTAGATCATTAGGATCGGGTGGTATCCACTTTTTTTGATACCTTCAAACCATCCCTGAGTACTACCGTGGTATAGCATATTGGGGGTCAAGTAAGTGACGTAAAAGTATTTATCTGCGAGTCCTTAATGAACGGGAGTGAATTCATTCATTAAAGCTAAACGGCTAAAAACAAAGTTAAAATAGTTTCTAATCACTTAGAACAACACTAGCATTACTGCTACTGAGTGCCAACTGGTTGGCGTGAACACAACAAATGCAGGGCATGATTTTCAAGCCATTGTTCAATAAATCTCCAACCATCCATCTAACAACTGCTGAATATTAAACCGTGCTGCTAAGAGCTGGTTAGCATTAGCTTAGTTAGCATAATAGCTCTGTTCACCACAGAACATGTTCGATTCAGGCTGACTTAAGCACCGATACATGTTCAGATGTTGAAATAAAAGCAGATGATAAAAACTAATGTCTGTGAAAGCCGAAATCAAACCTATTCTGTGCTGTTTGAGGCTGTAGCATTTTGGCAAAGCTAACGATAGCTTAGTTAGTAGGCCCAAAGTGCCACACACCACAGCACAGGCTTGGTTCCAGCATACTGAAGCTAAAATGACACCGGTTTAGAGGATATCTGAGAGAGCAAAGTCCAGTGACTGGTAATGGAGTGATAGCCAAAATCGACTATTCTGTGATGCGCGTAGCTTGTAGCTGTTGGCAAGCCGCTATCATGCTTAGTTTTTCACAGGTTTTTCCTGACTCTGATTTGTGCTTCTTTCTATCAACGACAAGCTCCCACAACACACCACATCGTCGTGGAGCAGAAATAAGACATAATTTTGAAATAATGGCATCATTTTTAGAAATCGGAATAATTTTGTAAATGTCTAACTATGCCTTACCTTATAATACCTTGTTGACATTTCTTAGCATACCTTATTACTGTTATACTGCCCAACCCCAGACAACATTATGTAAAGCATTTTATTATGTTAAGCATCATTATGTATGCCATTTTGAAGCGGTCTGATGGAGACAAGCTGCTGGAGGTAAGGAAGAGGAAGGGCATAATCTTTTTTATACAGCTGCCCCTGTTTCCTTGCCAGTAGGCATTTGAAGTTGTGCATCGCTTTGTAGTTGGCGTCATGACTATATGAGGAACACCTTGAGACTAAGCAGATTTGTCTAGTTAAAAAAAAAACTTCTTAAAAACTGCCGCTGTCACGCCCTGTGCTAAACAAAAATGTTCCAAAGCCAATGTCTTGTTCAGCATACTTTTCCCATGCAGCTAAATACAAGTTATAAGCAAGCTAATATTTTGATAATTAGATTCCTCATCAACTAGGATAAGGTAACATTAGAACAAAAATGTTTGTGAGGCAAAATATATCAGCTTTAAACCAATTTTGTTACCACTGGGTTTGAGAACAGCAATTTTATTTTTTGAATGCCATTCATTTTTTTCAAGAAAAATCTGCTTAGACCCAGAACTTCTAATATAGGCATGATGTCAACTACAGAACAAAGACACAACATCACAGGTCTATGAGCTTTTAACCTAAAGTAAAGAAAATTAGGTTGATCTGTTTTACTGAATTAAATTTCCAGTGGCTGGAAATCGCTGCTGAAAAAGGTTTGCCGGTTCTGCTGCATGTAGCCAAAGATGTGACCAGTTTCACAAAATAATTTTAAAAATGTACCTGTATTCCTAATGATAAGCTAAAATAGCACAACAGAGCACAGTGATATCTATAAACCACTCCTATTACACAATGTGCCCAACATTTAACATTTATGGCATCAACATGCTCCTTCCTTTAAGCTCTCATTTCTTTTTTAATACAGCTCTTTTATTTCTTGGTAAATGGCTTTCCCATACAGACATTAGGCCACATATACTCTTTTTATCCAGTGCCAGTCAGGAAAAGAAGTGCCTGATTTCCTCCCAGGACAGAAAAGAGGGTGGAGTTGCTAGAATGAGGACTACAATATTTTAAAAATAGGGCTGAAAATACTCAATAAATGTGATCATTGTGAAAAAAAAGTATGTTAAAGTCACATTGCCTGTACATACACTGCTATACCTGCAGTTCTTTCTCAGCTGTCCAAAAACCTTGCATTATAATCCGAAATGGTTTGTGAAAGTAAGTTTAACTGAATATTTTCATTCATGACTTTGGAAAGGGATTGAATTACTGCTAGGATGTTAAGTAACACAGTGTTATCAGTTATCCCAGAATTATGTAATGGAGTTAGTTTCACAAGAGTCTTTCATATGCTACTGAGAATCTTTCAAAATTATCAGTAAACTACTTTAAAGCATTTTGAGCATTCAACCATGCACAATATTCACTAGAACATTTAAAAATGAAAATATTTAACAGTTCCATACTTATAACAAAGTTCAGATGTGTAATTTTGAGTGATTACAGCAATGTGTGGATTATGTATGCTTTTTAACAGAAATAATTTCTCTCAACAGCAAAGTTAAATATATCATGTTTGCTTCTCCTGTTTAATACCCTGGACAATACTTTTGTCTGAGCTACTTGGCAGCTGGTGGGCTGCAGTGTTGACAGTTGGCGTGTATGAATGGAAGCAGGGGGGTCAAGGCAGCACGTGTGTGCGCGCTGGTTTTCTCCTTAAATCAGTTCTAACATTCAGAACGCTCAGTAAGCTGGTATTCACATTAGCAGAAATTTGGTGAAGATTTAATGTTGCCTGAGCATGGCTTCCTGTGTGTGGACCCCCCAGTGGGCTAACTCAGACGCAGAGCAAATACTCTCTACAGAACTATTTACTATTTATCTGCTACACAGTTAAAGCTTTCTTATGGCCTGCTTTACAATAGCGACTGCATGTGTACAATGACCACAGAGTGCTGAGAGGGAAAAGAATCATGACTACACAGGAAGACTTTTTCAGGATCTCTGTGACAGAGGGGCCCAGACAGAACAGTGCTGTCGAGTTTATCACCACCTGGGGTTACAGGCTGAAAACAAATTCCGGTAGTAATGCATGTCATATAGCGGGTGCTCTAATAGCAGCTTACAGTTCCGTGCCCTTCTCTCTTAGCTAAGCGTTTAAAGGTTTAAAAAATATTTAAATAAAGGTTTAAAATATTTAAACACACCTATAATTTTAGTAACATACTGTGGCCATCTAGCCATATTTCGGAAGTCCTTTGTAGCATTATGATCCCTGATACATTACTATATGCGGCCCGGGTCAGCTGAAATCATCAGGTGAAATGTCCATGTCAACGTCAGAGTTTTATGTAGTCTAAATATTTCACTTACCTGGCTATCTACAGTTTTCACTGCAGTAAGCTAAATCAAGCTAGAAACTAACATATAGCCATCTAGTATCTTAGAGTATTATTTTCCTTACAATGACCTGCATGTACCTCACCACAATGAATGGGTTAAAAATGTACAAAAACCGTCTCACAAAACTATAGTAAAATAATGTCTTAGGCATTAGGAAAAATATTTGTAACCATATCATTGAATAAATTTCTGTGAGCTTTTAGAGGCATAATGGATGTCTTGTTCTCATCAACACTCATTTCACACTTTTACATAATTACAACTGTCTTACCTTCAGTAAGATAGAGGTCTGCACGGGCATGAAAATGAAGGCCAAACACAAGCCATACACCGAAGTTTGAGAACCAACCCGACCAGGCCCGACTACTAAATTTAAAATCCACACAGAACCTGCTCACATGCACTAACAGAGATGGGCCATCACAGACAGTTTTACAGCGGGTTTGCTTTGTCACTAAGCATTTATGTGAATCGACAGAAAATGTTCTTTTCAAATAAACTGGTATTTTACACTTTTGTAATAAACTAGCAGTATATTTTTTGTGAAACTGCCAGTCGCGCTTGACAAAGAACAGCTCTTATCTGCTGTTAGCTTCAGCCCCATTGTGCTTCCTTTCGTGACTGCTGTTACTTGCAGGAATTCAGCAAGAGGAAAGATCTGCTGGCACCTTTCCACCGACCAACACGTCCCTCTCGACATCCATGGTGTTACTGTGACTGATAGTGTTGAACTTCATCCCCAGTTTCATACAGGGGCACATTCACCCACTCCTCAAATTCCAGAGCTATTACGAACGCAGCTATAGATTGTAACATCAAAAGAGAGAGAGAGAGAGAGAGAGAGAGAGAGAGAGAGAGAGAGAGAGAATGTGTGAGAGTGCACAGAATTTATGTAGGCATATTTCTTCAAATAAAAATGAAACTACAACATAAAAAGATCTCTCATTAGAAAACAAACCAAGCACAAAGCTGTATATGAAAAATAAGCTCAAACCTGGCCCTGAAACACAACGTTCTGTCAGACCCTGTCAGGCTTGGGTTGGGTAGCAGATTTCTAAAGTAAGGCATTAGGGTACCTTATCCATCACTTGCGTTTCTAAAATGATCATATATTTATTAACTTGTAACCCCATGGACATGAGAAGCTATTTATAGTGTAACACTATAAAATAGGCCTGATTCAAGATAATATTTTCACCAATATGGAAACTACAGGTCATCAATATTATGCCACATTATCAGCCAACCGATACACTGGTCAGGCTCTGTAAAATACATTCTATATGTAAATTGTAAATCATTTAAAGCACTGATTTTTTCCATTTAATTTCATTTTCATTTTAATGTTGTTAATTCCAGTGACTTCAAGAAATAGCTTCAGTGGTTTTTGTTATTTCACACAAAGCCACCCACAAAGAGGATTAGTTGAATCATGAGACCTAAAACTTCATACATCACAAGCCAAATGCAACTGTAAGAAGAACAACGGCATGATTGCACCTACCAAACATATTTGAGAGGGTCTCAAGGTCAGGCTCACCCTAACAACTAACAGTAGTTCACTGGAAAACATGGCATTCAAAAACAAACATGAACAATTCTGTGCTGAGCTCTAAAATTTCAGTACTGTAACCCATTATAACCTAACTAGACCACAGCAGTAAAAGTATGGCTGTCTGTAACACCGATGATGATGACTGGGATGGTGTTAGAGCCTTTTCAGCCATCACACTGAATGTCATCAACTGTCACAATTCAAGACTTAGATCTTGGATAACAAGCTGAGGCTCACAGAAAACATGCGGTCAATCTAACCAAGCTTGTCCCAAAATGTCATTCGCCAAGCCAAAATCAAAACCTACCTGTGACTACAGCCTGTCCCTCATCAAGCTAAAAGCAATTAACACAGAGAGACTCCAGCGCTGAATAAATCCCTTTTATAGTGAAAACCAGTCAGTCCCCAAAGCATGAAGACCCTTTAACCCCGTAACGCTGGCCCTGACAGCATACACAATGAGGCTTCTCCTTAGGGAGAGCCAGTCAGTGACAGCTAGATAATAATTAATTTCTATGAATATTAAACGTCTTTAAGAGTGCAGGTTAACTATTCAGTGCTTTAGTGCTCCTGAATAATGAACTAACCTGATCTTTAGGTTCTGACATACATAGAATAGATAACAAATTTTGATTGCTTTTCAGTAAGCACTCAGTCTCTTGATGTTGTGCATTATTTTACCGCATTACAGATTGTCTGGACATTGGTCATTTTCAGGTTTAACTTCAAAAACAACTCACCAACTGGAAAGCAGGTTGTCAGTGTATTCTCAGCTTAGTCAGTTCCTTCATCAACCTGTAAGAAAAAACACAGACAAAAGTCCAAAATTACTTCAAAAGAAAATTTTCTTTTACATTAACTTCCAATATAATTTAAGAGAGTTTTTTTCTTCTTTTGTAACTTTATCATTTCGCAGAATCGAAAGTGTTGATCTAATAAAATAATGAAAGAAGACATGATTCAGTTACAAGCAACCTGTACAATGCAGAGCAGGAGAGAATGCAACATAGAAAAAACAAAGACTCTCTCAGTAAAATCAGTTTTGGCGAGCACCCATACCTCACGGCTGGAAGCACTACAAGACCATTAAATCCCTTCACTGCTGCTGAGCTGAACTCAGTACCAAATGATTAATTAACCTTGGCTCGACACAATTTTCAGCCCATAAATAAGAAGTGCAACTATAACTCCAAATTCTCAGCATCTGACTGAGTTTGAAAAAAAAAATCTTTTTGAGTGCACCTTTTCAGTTTCATTCCAAGATAATTATGCATATAATAACATTAAGAATACTTACACAAGTCCAGTTTTATAGTGTATCAGCAAATGTTGCACTTGAAGGTTCTCACAGAATACATGGTGCATTTAAGCCTCCTTCCTAAATGTTTGATTTTTACTGTCTTCTGATATTACAGAAAAACAATATTTATTTTTTACTGTCTGTTTCTAAATGTTTGGTTTTGTGGTAGCCAGTATGGCCGAGACCATTTCTCAATAGAACAAATAAAGTTATCAGATCTTTTAATGGTTGGTGAAAATGGTTGGTGGGACTGGGGACAGTCACTTGGGTTGGTCTGATTATCCAAAAAAATGTGCAATTTTAAGTTTTTTTTTTCCAGCTGTTTTTTGCCTATTAGAGCTCCAACACCCACAAGCAAGACAGCTTTTATGTCAGTTACTTGAAGAAATCCTTAAGAATTTCAGAATAGTGTCTGGCTCATTTCCAATCTAACCCCACCATCACCCCACCAAATATGAGAGGTAAATGAAAAGGTGCTTTAAGTGAAAGGGTCAGACTCCTGCACCATTATTGCCACCTCTTTGACCAAAGCCCTTTCATATGACTAATAAATGCACATTAATGTAAGAGGCCATAACCTCTGTATGCCTGTGTGTCTAGGCACTGAATTAATAGCTTTCTGACTCTCCATACCTCCAGCATGGTGCGTTGGACAGTGAAAAGTATGTTGTGCAATAGTGAGAAAAGATTTCCCTCCAGCGTGCAGACACATGCACGAATACAAACACTGTTTCCAGGTGAAAACCTGAAGTGGTAATTATGTTCATAGCAAGGCCTAGACCGTTGCACACTGTGTTTCAAAAAGCCCCAGAGTATTGGCAGATGTCATAACAGGGTGTTTTGCTTCATAAATATTTTTATAATATAATTTTACAATATAATACTATCACTTAAGACTAGTTTGAAAGCACCCACGCTAATCTGCTGAGACTAGAGGTCTCATCTGTTGAGGTGAGCTCAGATGGAAAGGATTAGATAACATACTTTAGCATTGCACCCACACTTTCCTTCTAATAATACAATTAAAAGTCCTTGTACTGCATTCATGACAGTCTAAGCCCTGTTTCAGCTAAACGCTCAGATAAAGTTTTCCATGAAATAAAGACAAAAACATACTGATGTGAGAAAACTCACGCACTGCTGTGATACATTATTAGTGAGCATGCATCAGAATCTGCCAGGATCACAAGCAGCTGATTTATTTTCTATTTTAGCAGTTCTGTTTTTATTTCGAATTTTTTGTGGGCATGGGTGATATGGCAAAAATACAACACCACAATAAAGACATTTTTACACAACACTGTATGTATCACTATATTTAGTATTACGATGTTTGCTAAACTGGGACCGACAAAACAGCATCATTATCTAAAAAGAATACCATCAACAACTATCAGTACAATGATTTTTATTCAGTGTTTCACATACTGCACTGCACTAAATTCAGTTAAACTGGACTAATTATGCTCTCTTTGTAATTAAAATGTAGTTGGTTAGTGTTCTATTAGTACTAACGATATCCACAAAATGCCCAGAAATGCATATGGTGACATAATTTATCACGATAATCATAGATGTCAACTACATTGTCCCTCCAACTGCTAATTTTTTTACAGCACTGTGCAAGTCAGGGACTACTGTTCATTTATTTAAAAGAGGAAATCCACCATTTTTTTCAAAATTCCTGTATAATTGAATCTTTCACAAGTAAACAAAGCCATTCAGAGTAGTTTCATTTGCAATGCACCATTCTAGAAAAAATTACAGGTGGTGAAAAAGTGGGGAAAAGTTTAGTTTCCAAAAAATAAATAAATAAATACAAGATACAGCAAAATTGGGACTCCTAACAACCATTCAAGACCTGGTAGACCACCAAAACAGTCACAACCAGATAAAAAGTACTTGAACCTTTTATCTTTGATAGACAGGAGAAAATTAAGTCTTGCTGCAGATCTGTAAAAAATCCACAGGTGTAAAGAAATCTGGATTGGCCATAAAAATCAACCAGTGTATTCCAAATAATTAGGCTAATATTAAGCTATATTATCATTACTGCTGGACTAAAACAAAGGTTATCAAGATGTGCTCCAGTCTGAAATGGAAAATTTCCATTCTTGAGTCTGACAAATCCACTTGAGCAGGGCAAGCACATATCTGACAATCCGCTGCACAGTGACAATACAAACTATCCATTAAGAATGTGCACAGGTTTTCCAGCTGGGGTAGCAATTTTCACTAAGCCAATGGGGAAGGGGGAATGTGCATGAGGGGGCAGTGCACTCTGTTCCACCCCAAGTAGCCCCACAATTATGCCCTAAAAGAACAGATTTATTCTTGGAGGTCTGGTGCATGGATGGCAGGCCAGACAGGGCCAGAAGACTGCTGCTTTGACTCTAATCATGTTTCATAAGCTTATATGTTTTACCATCTGAGCTACACTGATTTTCTGATTACAGCAGGAGACTGCATAAAAGACTATCTAAGATTATAATTAGGTTACACTTGCACAGTTAACTACAAGATGACAGTATATAAAACTACAAGCTACAAGTCAATCAATCCACAGTATGGCCTCAGTGTGAAAGAGAAGTTTCCACCTTTGCAACAGCTAAGTGTGTTTCCTCCATCTTACATATCCAGAATTGCAGTCTGTCTCGCACGACTATCTTTCAGCCAACATTTTCAGACAATATTTAGTGTCAGCACTCTACATCCCAGTGGACTTTCGGTCTGGCACTCACAGTAAGGTCATAACCTGAATTTAATTTAACTGGCTCCTGGCTTCCTCTGTGAGAGGCAGATCCATTTTAAAGCTCACCACACCTTCACACAGGTTGGGGTTTTGACGGGTCCTATAGTCTGACCAGCTACAGTTTAGTTGCCAGATATAACACACCAATGCAACTTGAGACAAAGGGCAGTGTACCCTAGGCTGAACCAATTTAGATTGCTCCCAGATGAAGTCTGGTTGTGCTTTGCTGTAAAGTAATGTTCAGTATGCAGCTGATTAGACTGCACTGCAAAGGTGAACCAGACATAGCAGGAGGAGAGTAAAATGCCCTAGAGAGCAAAGTCTGGGAGGACACAACAACTGGAGGTTATACTGAACAGTCAGCAAATTCCAGAGAAACAGTTTTTTTTTTTTTTAGAAAAAGAGAGTGCCACATGGAGTGTTCATTTAAAAGGACAGAAAAGCTGGTTCAAAACATTATCAACAGACAAACCTAGGCTTCTTCTAAAAGTATTCCTGAGCAAACAGTACTCCCACATCAAACACAAGGACATGTCCTCACAAAACACGTTACATGCCCTCAAGGAAAATATTTAGAATGACATGAGCAAGTGCTACACACACTTACAGTGGGGTCACCACAAACACAAGTCCTCAGGATAAGAACGGTCATTCACGCATGTAGATGAATGTGAATGAGTGTCAGATTGGCTGTGTTTAATACCAAATATTCTGTATGTGGTGTTTGGTGTCAATATGATTCATTCAATTTATTTTTCAATCATTATTTTCAGAATTTGGTAAAACTATATGACAATTAATGTTTCCTGACCATGCTAAGATTATACAACATTTAGAACAATTTAAATGTATTTTTCTGTTGCTTTGTATCTAGCATTGGCCCCAGAAGAACATTTATAACTCAAAGCTCTTGAACCTTTTCATGTTTAATTCTCACTCCGACATCTTGTTTATTGTATTGAACTTAAAGGCTAAAACTAAAGCGACAGTAAACATGATGTGTGCTCTATAGGCCATATTATTAAAAATTACAGCAGGTTTTCATGCAAGGAATGATTAAAAAGTAAAAGTGTCAATATACTAATTTTCAAAACAAATGTTAAATAATACTCAGATCTGAAGACACCTGTATCTGTAATGTTAACTCTAGTGTTGCACCGATACTGTATCGGTATCAGCGCCAATACTGGCACTTAAACGCAGTATCAGCGTCGGTGATGGGGATACTGATACATATGATCAATACCATGAAGCAATTTCTGACGTGTGCATGCGCGCCAGTAGACAGAACTTAACAACACGTCGTGTGGGACAACGAGCAGCAGTAAAAATGCTCATAACAGAATCTGCAACGGCAGTTTTTGGTGTCAAGCACACACTAACAGAGCCGCTTAACCGAACGGCTGAGCTGCTTCTTTCAGTATTCACTCGTCTGTCAGTGTGTGGTCACTTACAGTCTGAGTTAATGTTATTGTGAGCTGAAGGAACCGCCTGACTCAGCATAATCATAGCATTTAGCCTCGATTTAGTTGTTTGACATGGTTCTTATTACTAATTATATAACAGTAAATACTAAATATATAAAAAAATAAACAAAAATAAGTTTTCTTAAGCATCTAATAAATATAATCCAACAAGTAAATGCCATCTAGCCAAGCTGAGTCTGTTTTATTTGTGATGCAGAATAAATAAAATAATAAAAAAAAATGTAATTGTATAAACATCAGGACTTATAGGTGAGTTAGATTAGATAGTGTTAGTATCAGTGTCAGTGCTCGGTATTGGGTGATACTAAAGGATCAGGTATCGGTATCGGAAGAAAAAAAGTGGTATCGGTGCATCTCTAGTCACCTCTGCATGAATTAATTCAGGGGTATAATGTCAGATGTATGGGAGGCAAATCCAGCCAAAAAAGAAATGAAAATAAAACAATACAATGCAAATGAAAACCTCTTTTTGCCATTTTTTTTTCCAAATATCCTGCCAAAATTGAAAACGAAATGAAATACCTTCAATTGCAATTTCATCTTTCACATGAGCACGAGCCATTTGTGACAAAAATAAAAATAAATTTACAACAGCTCTTTGTCATTTCATTTTAGTCGTTATACTGGTATTTCATGGCCATATCTAAAATGAAAAAGTTTCATTGATGTTTCATTGATGTTCAGTTTCACCAGATCTGAGACATGACAATGTGTTTTCTCGAGACTTGAAGTCGTTTAGTTGAGGAATGATGCCGTTCTGACTCTGAGGTCTGAGGATGTCCTAAAATGTACCCCGTAGCCCGCCTAGTGCTAATGAATATATATTTGCATGTTGGTCAAAAAAGCAAAGTGTGAAATGAAAAGTAAATCTCCAGCAGGTGGCATCGATTTTCGTTTGCATTTGCCTTTTCATTCTGACACTTAAAGCGCGTCCACGCCGAAAACTGAATCACAAACTGTCACTTTGCTGTGGATTTGTCCATTTTGCATTCTCATTTTCATTTTGTCAGACATGCAGCCGATTGCTATGAAAAGAAATAAGAACGTAAACATTGCATTTTGATTTTAGTTTTCACACATATTCCACATTTCATGAAGAAAAGCCAAAGCGAAGTTTGGATTTTTTTTTTCTGTATTAGCTTTTCCATTTTAGATATGGCCATGAAATACCACTAAAATGAAATGACAAAGAGCTGTTTTAAGGATATTTGCACAGATATTTGGAAAAAGAAATGGCAAAAAGAGGTTTGCATTTACATTTTATTGCTTTAATTTTAATTTCTTTTTTGGCTGGATTTGCCTCCCATACAGATGATGTTTGCATAGCATAATATGGTAGAGGACTGTTTATCTCAACTCAGTTAACGCTAGCTCTAGCATAAAGACCCCACCTATCACCCAAAAGGTTAATCTAACGTAACTGTACATTAACTAAAGCACTTTACTCACTCAAAATATTTTTTTTTCAGGAGGAATATCTGTGTAGACTAAAGTTCAAAACTTGTTTGACTTTCAAAGAAAATCTTTATAATTACGTTTTTGTTCACTTTGACACTAATGCAGCTAAATGATGGGCACCTTCAATATCAGCCACCATCGGTCACTTCGGGTATTCCATAACTAGTATTAGTAAGTATTAGATAGTATTAGTATTGAATTATTAACTGTTATTGTGATAAATTACATCAAAACCTTTACTCCGTATGCATGACTCAAACTTTGCACATGCAGAACTCCAACATTATCAACGATACTTTACGGTATCAGGTGAGATTTTTTTGCGACAAGAAAAGTTAGATGCTATACTAAGGCGGAAGCCTACATTTTTTAAAAAGTATGCAATATGCAGAAGTGGCTAAAATTAGGGGACGACCAAATTTGGGGAAGTGACGTTGGCTAGGTCGGGAGGTAACCCCACTTACTGTTGTCACGTTACATTAGCTGCTCTTATTGAATATAAATGTACACACTGCGTCGTTAGAGTAGGTTAGTAAAAATGCAGCTGCTGGTTATTTCCGTTTTTTGGGCATTTTAGCAGGTAAGTTAACCTGTTGTTTCGTAAGCTAGCATAGCTAGCGTTAGCTAATTAACGCTTGTTATTATGCAGCGGGAGACCTGCAGGTGGCTACCGTACAGCATGACAGACAAACATTTAAAGTGAGAGACAATAAATTCAACGATGCTGAATTCCACAAAACGCACGTAATTCATTTCAGCAGGATATCTTACTTGTAAAATCCGTCTATCTTCATGTGAGGCTGGTGCAGCGCTAAAGTTGTATCATTCAAACTGAACACGCTACATTGCGCTGAAGAAACGTAACGCTGCTGGAGGAAAATTAGCTCGCACATGATTGGATACTGCATATAGCAAAGAGAATGCTGAAGATAAATTTGATTGGTTCAGATACTGTCAGTCAACGGTGAACTCCCACCCCTTCAACCGCCAGTCACTTTTGTTTGTATTTGAAATGCTGGCCTATTAAATTGAGATGCTGAAAATGTGAAGTAACTCTTTACTGGGGTTATTTTTAAGATGTAGAGCTTTATTAGTTGTTTTTTTTTAATATTGTTTTATTGAAAGTTGTATTGTTTAATACAGACAAAAAACAGAAAAATATTTTTGAGGGTATAGTAACAGCATTACAAAGCACACAATAGTAGTAAACCAATACGCTGGCATATGACAAGTGCTGAAATACATCAAAATAATTATATTGTGTAAAAACATCAACATGGAATGTAAGAATAAATTATGTGAAAATGGCAGTGTATTTATTCACTCCGGTTGCATGCAGTGTGACTGACATTTCCATTTAAACCCTTTTAAACTATACTGTTTTTTAAGAAAAAAAACCTTCCCATGGATTGTGCTGTTTGTTTTTCACAAGTTTTTGTGTATAAATACTGAATTATATGTCCCTTTTGAGAGTGCTTCTGAAGTTAGGCCTCACCAGCCTGCAACAGGGAGGCATATAATCAGAAAAAAAGAAGATGAAGAAAAAAAAAAACATTTTACTCAGAAAACCTTCAGTTTCCCAAAAGGAAAAAAAAGTTTTATATCATACAAGCAATGTTCAAGCAATTGTTGCCATTTTGCAACACCGTGCAATGAGGCAGTAAGTTTAATGACTCATAAACTGATTGCGATGATGACATTTTTATTTTAAGCGTTAGTGCATACAAAGTAATAGTGTTAAACAGAAAAAGAAACAGGTAAAGAATAGATTACATGAAGATTCAGGAAACAGAGACTTGACATTCAAATTTGACTTTTGTTCTCTTAGCAGTGACCTCATGGCTGGCTGGGGTTTGCTGCAGGACTAGAAGAAGGTAAAATGGCACATTAGCACATAAATACACTGGAGCTCTTTGAGGGGCTCATAGGGAAAGCCCTACCTACACCACTGGGAGTTTGAGGGGTTGAAAGGAGGGAAGATCACTTTATTATTCTATTATTCACTAGAGTCCCCCTCACTGGGCCTCCTGTACCTCTGAAGTGCAGGACGGAGCAGCTGGGACCAGGAGAGGGCCGACTTAATGATGTAAGCAGAAATACTAGGGGTGTAATAATTCTCAAATTCCATAAGGCAGTTGGATGCAATACCATGGTGTCTCAGTTCGATATTTTTTTCGATACAGCAAATGATAAATTTGTTACACCCCTAGTAACAAAAGTTATTGTTAATAATTGACATAAACAAGTATTCCACCAAAAAATGTAGTATGGTATCATTGCCAAGCAACCACTAACTGCTGAATAGTGCCTTATGTAGGAATTTAAATACTGGATCCTGCACCCCAACTGTGCAAAATACAGCTAAGAAATAGTCATTTGGGACACAGCCACAACCATGCTTGACAAATCATGCACTGTTTGGCTGTAGAGGCTAGAATTTCTAAACTATCATAGCTAGCAAAGCATGTAATCCATTCAAGTGACATTTTTCAGACTTTTTATATTGCTGTTTTACAGTGAATCATATCAGAATTCAAGCCAGTGATCTTAATGATGGAGTTGTTTAGACTGTTGGCTATCTTTTAGCCTTTTAGCTAGCTGACCAGCCTAGTTATAGTTAAGAACATAAGACACCAGCCCCTCAGTTTAAACAAAAAATGGGTTCTTACTTCATCAGTATACTCGTGGTCCATGTGAACAACATGAGAGTCAAAGATTATTCCATTAACTGCACAAGGTTTTTTTGTGCTGTGGCACATAATACACAATTCAGCTGTTGTGAGGCAGTCATAGGTGTGGGTATAACGTGGATTTTACAACAGCTTTGAATGCAGCTCAGCCAATCAGATTTTAGGACCAGAACGATCCGTTTCAAAAAAACCTTACTCTACATCTCAGATGTCCAGTTTTGGTGTTCCAGTGCATGTTTCCTTCTTTTTTGTCCATTTCATTTTCTCAATAACCCACCCTTTAAATTTAGCACTGAGTTGTCTTCTCACAGTGGAAGGATGGACAGAAACACCTGTGGATTTTTTCAGATCTGAAGCAAGAGTGGAGCTTGATCTTCTCCTCTCTCTCATAGATGAAAGCTTTAAGTACTGTTTATCTGATGGTGACAGTATTGGTGGTCTACCAGGTCTTGCAGAGCTGTTGGGAGTCCCATATTCTCTAAATCTTGTAATAATTTCATCATTTTTTTTGAAATCCTGTTTTGGTAACTCTTGCTTTTTCGCTTATTGCTCTTTGACATTCCCCTGCCTTATGCAAGTAGATTATCTAATCTTCTCAGAAATATCTCCTTTTAGCCATTTTAGATGAACATGAGAAAAGAATTTGGAAGGCAACTAAGGTGTGTTTGTGTAGTCGCTTGTGTGAATGCTAGCGTCTCTTTGAAGGGGAACTATGTCAGTGAGAGCTTTGGGAACTTTTTGTTGGGGCGACACAGCTGTAACTCGGTTTTAAAATTGGAGGAGTTAAATTGGCAGAAGGTGCACAAAGAGCAGATAAATTAAATACAGATTTGATATTACACTTAGTGTTTGAGGCTTTTGTGTAATTTTTTGTTAAATATATGTTACTTGCTTTTCTCCCTGACAATGAAACATGAATAAGTTGTACTTAACTGTACTTTGACAGTAAATTAATCCTTTAATGGGCAGGAGTTACTAATGGGTCCAGGCTTTCATTCCTCAGAATGAATGGCTCAGCCATGTTATATAACAAACTTATAACAAGGCTTCAAATGTAATAAGCCTGGTATTTAAGGGATTAAATAAACAAAAGGGTCATTACTTACTGTATGAGATAGAAATTAGTAAACACACAGGACACATGCAGTACTTTAAGAAAGCTTTCTTCTCATTTATTAGCTTCACTCCTGAACACTACCCAAAGTTAACATTTGGCACAAAGACTCTTTGTCTAATTTCCATACAACACCCACTGGGCAACAGAGCAGATCCTATGAACGAACATTTAAAATGTGCTAAAAGATCTGCACGTTCTGATCTTACTCATGTGAATAAAAAAGGAAAAAGAAAATCAACTTTCAAGGGTACAAATGATGATGATAAGGATGACAGTCCAGCAAACATGGCAAGGTTAAGTGAGACAGCACAACACTGAACTCCTCTACACTGCCAGGCACGACAGATATTAACAAGGCCCCTCATATGCAGGACAATTCAGGCTCGTTCTAAAGGCACAACATATTCTATACACACAGAACTCCACAACAGAGCGAAATGATAAGTTAGCAGCTTAAACATCATCGAATTTAAGTTTTACATGGCTTTTGATCTTGAGTGCAAATTATAAGCTTTGCATAATACTACTTTACATCAACAGGCCTAAAGGGTTAGTATCTCATATGCAGAGGTTGAACTGTGAATCTATGTTTTTCTCCCATTAGGTCTCTTTGGCAGTCCTTATGCAAAGCACAATGCAGGCAGGTTTGAACTGAAGTTACAATAAAACAAAATATTTTGATCTCTTAGCATTTTGTGCATGTGTACAGTTGGGTACTACACTGAACTTATGAAATTAGATGAATTATAATTTAAGACATTGACTTTGTGCAGCACATTTGATATTTCATTAAGCATGAAATCAGCACAGTGGCTCTCCACTACACCCAAATGTAATACACAGCTTATGAAGAGTCATAAACAGACGTAAAGCAACACAGCCTCAACAGCGTAAGGCAACAAGAGACAGAGCACACGTATAGACATTCATTTTGTTTTCTCCTATAAACTTTGGTCATTGGTCATTAGGACAATTAATTGTGGATTTGACGGTTCAATATAAGGGTCATTCTACCTTTGCAGTGGCAAATGGTGTCCCACAACTTTAAAGCCAAAGGAAAGTGAGATTTAAAATATCAATAAACCACAGAAAGTGTGTGTATTCTTTGTTCTTTTCCTAATTAAACCCAAAAACTATGATATTTCTTGTTTTGGATTTTTTATTTTTGTGAGATTTAGTCTGCATGAAAAACAGCATGTCACAGCAGTAGCTTGTAGCATGTATGTATTGAAAAAATGCATTGAATTATTGCCTGTCCTATGTAAAGTTAGTAAAGTTATATATATGCATATATACAGTGGTGCCTGAAAGTTTGTGAACCCTTTAGAATTTTTATATTTCTGCATCAAGTTTAAATTTGACCTAAAACTTTATTAGATAAACAAATGACCAAGTCTAATATGTTTTGTCTTATTTGTTTAATTTGGTTCTCTTTATCTGTTTTTTAGGAAATCTGAAGTTTTGGGTCAAATTTATGTAGAAATATAGAAAATTCTAAAAGGTTCACAAACCTTCAAGCACCACTGTATTTATAATACATATACATAACATATATACATATATATAAAGCTCAGATTTTAGTGGTGGTGTTACTTTAGTGAAATGATGTCCAAAATAACAGACAATGTTATACTTTGAATTACATATCAACATCTGTACACTGTTTGTGACTGCAAAGGTAGAACGACCCATAAATAAGATGAAAATAAAATTTCACTTCAGCAGGTACAAGGAGATAAAAAGTAAAATAAATAAAACTGAAATTACATAGGACAAGACTACATGTGCTGGCTAAAACAAAGGCAAAAATTAAGCTAAAAGAAAAAAATACAAACAAGACTACATTTGCAAAGGCAAAAACGCCAGCTTAGAGAAAAGTGAGGTATCTCAAAAGAGAAATTCGATCTTGTGCACAGCAAGCCTTTCTGATTAGAAGCACAGATACTGTAACCCCCCATGACTATCATTTTGAATTGTATGTCAGCTCATAACTACTCATGTGTTAAAGAGATCATACTGCCTTAATGATGCGTATCTACGGCCGTGGCGCCTGTGAGCGTGTATGTATATCCAGAGCTGATACATGCAGTGTTGACAGCATTATTGAGCCGGCTGGCATTGTGCCTGATATTAAATGAGACAGCAGAGACTTGGAGACCGGTCACGTGGAGCGCTGGTTCCTTTTGGTCTCCGTGCAGAGCTGGGAGAGAATGGGCTGCTTTTTCAGCCAAGGCTCCCTCAGAAAATGGAATTTGGACTCTAACAGGGAGGCTTGGCCGCACTGAATGCCCCTTAGTCTCTTGCTTTTGTTTTGTTTTTGGATGGACGGACCGAGTCGAAGAATAATGTTAAGCAGTTAAGCCACTGCCATTTAGCAATTGGACATCTTGCCAGATTTTCTTTAAGTATTTTTTTTTCTTTTGTAAGGTTTAGAGGGCAGGCTGGCTGTTAAATGAAAGCCTTGTTTAACAGACACACCCAAAGGGCCCTGGTCATGTGATCTAGACAGATATATTTTAGAAGTGCTAATATCTTGATGTGCATTTACATTGGAGTATATAAAACAGGGCATTTACTTCAAACAAAAAAAGAAAAAAAAAAAATATGAAAAGTGGAATGGTTTTCCCATGTAAGAGGAACTGCCCTGTCCATACAGTTTCCAAGACTGCATCCGCTGCCAGTTTTACTTATTATAGTCCAACCTACTGAGTTTTAACTTTCCTACACACCAATGCTGACCTTTTTTAAGTATGCAATATTGTTAAGGTGTAAAAAAACATAAATTGAGTGGGAAACACCTAAGGCTATCATGTGAGCCTATAGGAACGTGTCATGAAGGCCCTGAAAAAAGAGAGAAAGGAAGAAATACAGAGAAAGAAAGCTAAAAACTTCTACAGCTGTGTTGGTCCTCTGCTATGCGGCTCGCTGCTGGATGGTGGCGTCGTTACCAGGCTCCTCAGATACACACACGGGTTCCTCCTCCTCCCAGGAGGCACTGCACCAGATGGTGGAGGAGGCGGTGGCCTCAAGGATGGCATAAGAGGCTGCATTTCCTGCTGCTGCTGAGAAAGGGCACTCTCCTCCTCTTCTTCTTTGCCCCCAGGGAACTGGAACTGGCCTGGAACAGGAGGGGGTGGCGGTGGAGGCCGCGGAGGTCCGCTCAGCCTGTAGAGGGCGCTGACCCGCGGGTGCTGAGGCTCCTGAGGAACGGGAGGAGAGGCCAGACTCTCCAGGGAGGAGATGCTCTGGTTCCAGGCCTGCTGCAGGTCTATGGGGATAATCTTAGTGGCCTCTACAGACACGCATGGAGGCAGCGTACCAATACCACCCTTCCACGGGAGGTTCTTCTCTCCGCAAGTGGGAGATGGAGGGGCCACAGACGGGCTCTGACACACCTCCAAAGCAGCAGGGACTGTAGAGGAATAAACCATAAGAAACAGTATGGAAATTCTTTGTAGTAAATCAGTTAAAACATGTCTGGTGTCTGGAATTTGATTCTTTAGTTTTGCACTGGAACTACACACCTGCCTCAAACTATGTTGCTAATGAACAATCTAATTTATGCAAATATAGTCAGCTAGAACATTTTGGGTGTCCACATTTTGCTTCTTTAGTTTTAAACCTATGAAGCTAACGTTGCTAACAAACACTAGAAGTCAATAATCACCCAAACGTTTTTTTATAAATAGATTCCCCAAACTTCCCTCAATGCGCTCAAGCTGCATCCAGATCATCATTAAGGTCACACAGACTTGCTGATGTGGTTTCGGTCACAGTATGACTTACTAAGAACTACAAAAGTGAACAAGACTTTGCTACACTGGGGGCAGCCATTCTTCACAAGTCCTGTGAAGAATTCCGCCTCTTCTTCGCATGTACAATGTCACTTAACATGTCTGCCTGATCGTAATAAAGACCTGAATGCAGTCTGAGTGCATTGAGAGAAGTATTGCAAATGTATTTATGAAAAAGATTCAGATGGCTAGTGTTTGTTAGCCTTGTAGCTTCAGTGCTAAACTAAAGAAGCAAAATTCCAACATCAAACATGTCTTGGCTGAATGGCTAAATCTAAAGTGACCTATGGTCATAGAGTATTATGGTAAACTGGGAGTGTTGGTGCTGTCGTCCCGCTGCTCTCACACGTTCACTCAAGTTTGCTGACGGTGGAGTGGAGGGGCACCGACATCTCAGGGAGCCCTCATGTCTCTGTTACCTTCTGGTTTCTCCCTTTTAGTAAAAGGCTGTAATAACTAGACCTACCGGAGTCTCTGCTGCTCTGGTAATACTGTAATCTGTGATCAGTTACTCTTTACAGAACTAACTCTCTGTGTGTTCTCCTTTCTTTGCCGAGTTGAATAGCTGCCCATCCTGATGCTGTTGCTTCTTCTGCCTTGATCGGGTGCCTACTGCTTGCCAGCCTTCTGGACCGGCTTGACCACCATTGAGCTTCTTGCTGTACAACGCTGTGCAAACCTCACCCTCATGAACTGACCCTCCCGATGCTGCTGCTGCTGTTTAAACTAAAACTAATCTAATTAACCATTGCTCCGCCTGTTTTCCCCGCTTTGTACTATAATACTTTATACTAACGCTGTTTGCTATCTGGTGTCTCAAGGTTTCTTCCTCTTGCTCTTAGGGAGTCACTGGCGACGCTCATGGGGGCTTGGACCCGGATTTTTCTGTAAATCTGCTTTGTGACAACACCTGTTGTAAAAAGTGCTATATAAATAAACTTTGCTTGCTTGCTTGATCTCAAATAATCTCAACTGTTTCTTACACTGTACAGCAGGGAAGGGAAGCTCCAGTCCTGGGGGGCCAGATTGGTGTGCTGGAGCAGTGGAAATCACCAAACTATGCTAGACTGTATCTGTATCTCTGTCCATTTTTATAGATAACAGTATGCCATAGAGTCAGTCACGTGGAAGTGTATTTGAGCTTGGTGGGTATAAACTAGCATCAGTAGCTAGCAAACCTGAAGAAGCAAAATCTGGACAACAAACATTTATCCAGGTTTTGACAGAAACCAATCAAAAAAAGAAACAAAAGGCAAAGGTTTCTTGTCAGTAAGGAGAAAAATATCCTATCCATTGTGTCTGTTTCTATGCACTACATATCATCTTTTAAAAAAGATAGAGACGCTATGAGACTATATTGCTGTTTTCAGGCCTTCCTCCTTTACCTGATTTGGGTCTCTCCTTTGGTGTTTCTGAGGCTTTGCGGGCCACGAAGGTGATCCCAACATCCTCATCTTTGTCTGGCTCTGAACGCTCTCCCTTATTCTCCTCAGACACCAGTGGGACTACTACGGGGTCTGCAGACACATACATACAAACTGCATTACCTATAATGCACCCACTTTCTATATAATCTACACTTAGTTCCCCTGATTAAAGTTACATACGTTTGCTATTCCAGAGACTCAAATCCTGAGCTAAATTATACAACAGCAATAGAGCAATGACAAAATATAAAAGTACAAATTTACCACTTTTATCACCCCTATTAGATGTAAAACAATAATAAAGCTTTCCTGTAACTTTCCTATGGCTCACCTTTGTCTTGCCAGCTGACATTCCTCCTGGGTTTGTCATTGGCATCTTGCTCTTTGGCATCGGAGCCTTTGCGCTGTAAAAGTATGAAGTGTTTGTAAATGACACAACTGTGAATAGGCATCACAAAAGAAACAAAGGACAGATCCTTTTCAAAGCTATCAATAAATACACTGCAAGGATTATGGTAGGTTTTAAAATAAGATGTACAAATGGATTGTCTGTAATTTAAATGTAAAATGTTTCACATGCAAACTACTAAACTACTAAAGGTTCCAGCAAACACAGTGTAAAAATGATTTGTATGATACTATTATTGACTATTGTATTAATTATCTAGCAAAGTTTGAAAAAATTGTGATAGTAATATAATAAAAAACTGCTTAAATACTGATCAGACCTTAAAAACAGATCAGACCTTAAACTGTCTGGATGGACATAGTCCTAATGTTACACTGAGCACACTTAATTGACATCTCTCAGTCCAAGACTCCCAGCCTGCTACACCACTCATACAAAACTAAACACAATAGTGCAAGCAGGGAGAAATTCATAAAAGGAGCTCTATGTATACAGGTGGTGTTATAGACTACTCTGCTCTGTCAGTGGCTCGCTAAAAACTTTACCCAGCTTTTATGTGGTGACATCTTAAAGAAGGTAAGGTTCTTATTCACTTTATGTTCATCCAGGGTATGCTGGCATGGCCAGTCGGACAAACTGATGGAAGACACTCAAACATACAGCTCAGTTATGCTTGCTAGGTTAGCTTTCATTTGGTTGTTAGCTTCTGCTCACTAGGTTTATCCAGCTCAAACAGAGAGAACATGGGGGAACACAGTTCTGTGAAAGCTGTGTGGACAGGACAAGCCAAATCAGCCTTCTGACTGGTAAGGATAATGCTTATGCAAGCTTTACTTAAGATTAGGACCATCCAGTTTCTACCAAAAGGGGACAAATTTGACAAAACATACTGGCCATTTAGTGAACAGTAGATAGTTGTTCAAAAGACATACTTTGTACATGCATTTTGTGCACCCACAAGCAGTAGATTAATCTAATTTAGTCAGAAAACATGAATTTAGGTTCCCTGGGACCTAAATTTACCCCAGTGTGACGTGCATATTTTGCCCAGTGATCGACATATCTTCATGTCTTTCTCTCTTTCCTGTTTAGCCTTCACAGAGACATTCCATGTGACAGAGCCACATCAATCACTCTAAATGTGACACAAAGTCATATACAGATTTGTCACACACAAAGTGTCCTTGCTCAGTTGACACACACACACACACACACACACACACACACACCCTTCCCTCTTTAACACCAGCTCAGCCTGTGTCATGCCTGACTGAGGGACCTAAGCCATGTGTTCGTGGATTTGACCCTGGAGGTTAAGGGCAGAAGCAGATGGCTGAGGCGATGCTGAGCTCTTGCCTTTTTCTGGCTGCGGTCCTTCTTGTGCCTTTTGTAGTGAGTGGATTTGAAGGACTCCAGGCGGTTGCGCATGTTTCTCTGGAACACCTCCCGCTCCTGCCTCTCCTGATCCCCCACTGTCATAAAGTGCCGGCTGTAGTGTGACTGATACTGCAAGAGGAGATGGGGGGAGAGTGATTAAACTTGGTCTATGTTGTGCTAAGTACTAGGGAAGTAAATCTGTGGTCTCTGAGCTATTCAATTTGTTTCTTTAGGAAACACAATTATTTACAAAATGCATGAAAGATGATATTTACATTTGCAAATAGGCTAATGATTATTGTATTCACCAACTTAGTATATTGCTGTTGTCAGAACGAAACCTCGCATCTCCAAAATGGTAACATTCTATCAGAAGGAAAAAACACACTTCACTTCTAATGTAAGTCAATGGAACCAGACTTTTTCCAAGCAATTCTGGGCTGTTTCTTTTGGCCCATTCATTGTGAAATTTACAGACAATGTAAAGGGCAACAGGCATATTCAAATTATGTCAAAAACTGAAAAATGTTAAAAATGGAGATATGAGGTTTTGCTCCGACAGCAGCGATATTTGTCATTGAATATTAACTACAGAATCTGTGTAAAGGCCTATGTATGGTCCAATTTTTGCAGACAAAAAGGTTATTTTGAAAACAAGCACACATATATTAAAGCCATCTTTTACATTGAGTTCACAATACAATTTTTAATTGAATGTACAATTTTTAATTGAACCCAGCGCAGCCTACATGTAGTCATAATCATCCTGACCAATCAGAGCTCTATTGTTATGGTTGCAGTCCATGCAAGTGTACCATCAAAATAGTGGCACAACAGCTCATCTTGCTCATCTTGTTTAATATTCGCTACAAGGTGACTATGTGTGAAAATGTGATTAAAGAAAATATATGGTGGACTACATCTGAAAAGCTGGGGAATGATGATGAGTACCTTATTACACCGACCAGCCACACCATTAAGTGGATCTATCTTTCCTTTAGTGTGTTATATAGCTCTTTATGCATGTAAACAGTCTGCAAAGTTACAAAGCTCAAAGTACATGCCAGAGGTAGTAACTCTCTCCCATAGAACCCACAGCTGCCTGGAACACCTCATTGGAATTCCAGCCCTTTTCCTTTGTAACAACTTTGTAACGTAATCTCATAACACAATCCTTAGCCTTAGTTTGTTCAGTTTTGTAGTCATGTTGAGAAGATGCTGACCTGACTTTCAGGATCAGACTCTGGCTCAAACTAATACGGCAGAACTGACGCCATTGGAAAAATAGCTACAACGGTGTGTACAGCCGCTCAGGAGAGAAGGGTCTGTCTGCAGACTGCAGGACGGGCAGAACATGCAGGGGTGGTTGATCAATCAGAACCGAGTGGGTGAGCTGACCTATCAGAGTACACTGGGCTCATCTCTAAGGGAGGTGGGGCTTAAAGACACAGGAGCTCTAACAGAGTGTTTCAGACGGAGGGAGAATAGAGATATACAGTAGAAATGTGCCATCAAATATCAACTCTAAACATCTGTCTGATGCAGACCTTTCAAATATTGATAAGACTCTGACATCACCGGGCTCTAAGTTTTTTCTTAATTAGTTCTTGAGAAAGGTCATAAGAAAAAGTTTACATCAGCTTCCTGATGTGTTGTTAAGCCGCAGAACTGTCTGCGCCTTTGTGCTTTTGAGCGTGTGTAGATTCTGTTCTTACCTAAGAACAAATCCCAAATAAGAAAACATTGGTGAATGTCAGAGTCTTCATGAAAACTGCATAAGTGGGTTTTAAGAAGAAATTTCTCCTGAAGAAGTTGGTGAATGAGGCCCATTGTGTATCCCTATTTGTGTGTGTCTGTGTGTGTACCCGTCTCCTAGGCTTGTAGAGGTTTCCAGCCAGCACGTGATGTGTCTCTGTCTCCTCCTCTACCTTTGCACCAGGGTTTGTGTCAATCACCTGAAGGTCCAGACACACCCCGCTGCCGTTCTCCCTTCTGTAAACACAACAAATCAATGAGGTCATTGCTTATAAACAGACGACAACCTACAGTAAATGTTGCAGACAGTTTATTTACTATCCCATCCTACAAACTCTAAAGCATATGGACACATATAAACACATTGAGTTTGTACTTACAGGTAGTTGGTAACATTGGTCGCCTCAGGGAAGGATGTTCTACTGGCCATAGAGGGCAGCGAGAGTCTAGCAGAAGTCAAAATGTTCCCACCCTGACAGACAGAGAGGAGGTAAGAAGTCACTGGCTATTTTTCATAGTGAGTGAATGCATGTTTGTGTGTGTGTGTGTGTGTGTGTGTGTGTGTGTGTGTACAGACATGCGCTTGCATGTGGCCTCCATTTAGAGTTCAAGGCTCTCAAGCCTATTCATTGTCCTTTGTAGAACTGGACTGATCTCTGTGATAATGGACCTCTCAGGCAGGCAGTAATATGGGACCTGCGTCTGCACCTTACTCATTACGAACATACACACACTCAGTTCTGGCATATGGCTGGGTAATCACTCTCGACATGGCTAATCATGGTGGTTTAAACCACTGCATATGTCTGTACTGTCTCTCGGCACTCTGCGGTCCGCAGAAATGAAACAAATTCAGAAAGCAGAAATGAAAACATCTCAGATAACAATGTCAAACAGACCAAGAACCAGTGATATTGAAGCAGAAGAAAATGCTTGCTGTAAGGCATAAATGAGTCCTACATGAGCAAACATACTAATTACATTAATCCGGTGGAAACATACATAAAGAACACATTCTTTATGATACTTCAACATGCTTTAAGAAACTGCAAGTGTAGACAGAGACTTTCCAAAAAAATGTTCAACAACAATTTTCACCAAAACCCATTAAATCCTTCCTACTTGGTCACAGAAAACATTTTGAATTCTGTTTTCTCTCTCATTCTGTGGGTGGTCAGGGAGAAAGAGGACCATCCATGTTTCTAATATTAAACTGAACAACTCCACTCAGGAAGCTGAGTGCGATGAAACTCAAGGCTAGAGGAAATGACATTCTTCAACCTCTTAAGCGCTGGGCGATAATTTCAGTGGATGCACCCGCAGAATGTTCCAGAAACCTGTTAGCCTGAGTTTGCGGTACTGTGTTTCATTTGATACATACATTATATGGCTAAAAGTATGTAGACACCTGACCATCACACCAATATGAGCTTGTTGGACATCCAAAAACCATGGCCATTAATATGAAGTTGCCCCCCAGTTTGCGACTATAATAGCCTCCACTCTTTTGGGAAGCCTTTCCACAAGATTTTGGAGTGTGTCTGTGGGAATTTGTACCCATTCAGTCAAAAGAGCATTTGTGACGGCAGGCACTGATGCTGGACAAGAAGGCCAGGCTTATAATCAAGGTTCCAGTTCATCCCAAAGGTGTTCAGTGGGGTTGAGGTCAGGCCTCTGTGCGGCCTCTGGAATTCCTACACAGCTATCTTCGAGTCCATCATCCACAACCATCTGGTTTGCTTCCTTCACCTAACAATAATGACCCAAACCCTAGTGCATAATCAGGACAGCGGAGAGGATCACTCGATGTAGTCTGCCAATGCTTCAGGACATCAACAACAGCAAGGTGATGAAGTGTGCTGGCAGCAGACCCTCTCGTCTTGGACGTCAACTCTTTCTGCCACTTCTCTCTGGTAGAAGATTCAGAGCCAGCACAACCAGACATGCTAACAGCTTTTTTTTTTTTCCTTCTTTCTTTTTTCTCTATATACATCTCTTGAACTCAGCTAACATTGGCTGTTTGTTTATTATTATTATTCATTCTATATTCTATTTATTGTATTTTATTTTTAGTTTAATACTTGTTAATAGACTAGTCTGTTTAGTTACATGTTTAATTCCCTGACCGGATGACCATGTGTGTACTCAACAAGACAAATTTCTTATGTGTGTAACATACTTTGCGAAACAGTAAATCACAGAAAAGTGATTCTGATTCAGATTTCTTCTGATTCTGTCCTCTCTGTGTGTTCCTCCCACAGTCCAAAGACATGCAGTCAGATGAATTGGAGACACTAAATTGGCCCTAGGTGTGAGTGTGTGTGACTGTGTACATCTGTGTGTCTGCACTGTGATGGACTGGCGACCTCTCCAGAGTGTTTCCTGCCTTCCACCCAATGAGCACTGGGATGGGCTCCAGCACCCCCCGCCACCCAAGAGGATAAGCGGTTTAGAAAATGTATGTATGTGTGTGACCTGTGGAGATTCAACAAAGGAGATCTCGTGGTGAACAGAGAGGAAAGAGGGAAAAACAGATCACTCACAACCATCAACCTAGCTCAGCAAAAACACAAAGTTCATCAACCGTTCATTAAAACACAGACAGTGCAGTTTACATTAGAGAGATCAAATGTTTATTAAAAAAGGTATCAGGTAAAAGAGATTGTCCAACTGTCTGAATATGAGTCCTGCCTTCTCTCTCTGTCTCATGAGTCTCCTGATGTAATTCAGTCCTCTCAGGGGATTAATACAAATCTGAATACCAGCATTCACACTGATTATCACCCTTCTGGGGCCTCAACCACTCACTCCTTCTCTCTCCCTCTCTCTCTCTCTCTCCCTCTCTCTGATGTCAGTGTGGTTGATCAGTATCTTTGGTGTGGCTGCGTTCAGGTAGCAGAGGCTTGCAGTGAGCCAGAGCTGGCAGAGACACTTCGGCGTCAGTGCGGACAACAAAGAAGGGGATTATCCTCTCTTTTATGAAGCCAGAAAGAGAGAGAGAGAGATCTCAGAGTCTCTGTTCTTCTCTTTAGAGCATGAGAGAGAGAACAGGTTCGCAGAGCCTGCTTTTGCTCCTCAAGAGAGCCAGAAAGACCAAAGAGATCTAAGTACCTGTAATTTCTCCTGTCTATGAAGCCCAAAAGCGAATGCTCAGAAGTTCCTCTACACAGACATAGAGAGAACAGGGCATCCTCTCCAGAACAAGAGCCACTTAGAGCTTCACATTCTCCTTTTTCTTGGCTCAAAGTATTTTTGTTGGAGTTAACATATTAGAAAGACACTAGTCTAGACATTACCAATTCACACAGAACACATGGCAAATGACATTCTGCTCTATTCCTAAAGCCTTCCTGAGTGAGGCAGCCTCTAGGAGAATATTGCACTTGCATATTAATCCAGAGTTTCACAAGCCATGTTAAAAAGGAGAAGGGTGAGACCAGTAACTTGAACAGACACTGGCAGAGCAGAGAGGACTGCACCTGATTTACTGAGGTGCAGCACCACCCAGTGGTCACAACCCAATGTGCAATTTTCCACATCAGTGTGCAAGTCATCATTATGAAGTCAACAGCAGAATTGCTGCCATAAGCTTTAAACAAGCACAAACACAAGTCAACAAACACAAAAAACAAATAAGCAATCACACAAACAAACAAAGTTAACAAATAACAAGTCAAACAAACCCCAAACTATTAACCTTAAACTTCCCCTGGACAGGCTTTGCACCAGAACACTTCACAAGATTCATGCATATAATTTCAGTCATATCTGGGACAAAACAGCATCCTTTTCTAATGAAAAAGACTGATAGAATCTTTACCTGATCAATAACACTAATGGCATCTCTGATGTTGATTTTCTGATAGGCCTCCCAGAGTTCGCTTTTGTGATATACAGATTTTCGCAACAGCAGCTTACTCAGATAGTTTTTGTCAAACTGCTCCCACCTGCAGAAAATACATGACAAACAAATTCAGAACAGCTATGATCACGACTACACAGGTAAACAGCCTTTTTGTGACATGAATGTGTAACATATTCACATACACACACACACACACACACACACACACACACACACACACAGTTGCAAAAGTTTGAATACTCCTTAACACGAAAATAAGCACATACGCAGTTAATTTCCTGGTAGCTAAAGAGCAAAGTTTGGTCCCACAGTTTTCCTTGAAGCGCCCAGTCATCACATGGATTCCATCATTAGCACACCTAATTTAATTTAATGGAGCACTGATTACAGAAAAAACAGCTAGTAGATGACTACAAATAACACTGGCATTCCTCGTGGAGAGGTCTGGAAATGGTTAAATGAACATACTGACACATAAAATCACTACTTGTTGTATTAACGTTATTCGTATGTATTCGAGTATTAATGTTTTTCTGACCAAATACACTCTGACTTTTAACACTACTTTTCTCAGGTACCTAAAACACTTGCCCACATATAATCTGAGGCATGTATTATGTTACAAATTTGGACTGACGAAGAACTTCATCAAGGCTGAACTTGTGTATCTGGTGAATACATTTCCTAAGATAGGTGATGCTGAGATCATATAAGGGATTAATGTACGTTCTCAAATTCAATCTCAAACTAAAACTTAGTTTCAATCTAAAACTTTTTGGTGACTTTTTTTGTTATTCATTCAAGCTCACCTATTCTTCAAGAGAGAAATTTGTTTAAACATAACTGAACACAACCTATTTAAAATACATTCAGAGTATGAAAAGTCTTATTAAAGTGAAACTGACTTGTCCCTCCAGTGATGGTATCCATTCAGACCAGCAATGTCTTCAATTGCAGCCAGAATATGGTCAAAGGCCTGAGTGAGAGAGAGAAAGAGGTAGTCCAGTAATTAAAGCTGTGATGCCTTTGCTTTTGTGTTTGTCCAAGCCTAAACTCTTATAAAAGAAAATGGTTCTATATAGAACCATGAACACTCAAAGAACGCTTTGCATGATTAAAGGGTTCTTTGCATCATAAAAAGGGTTCTTCAGATAGAGAATGTGCTGTAGATTGTTCTGCATAGAATAATTTTGAAAAACAAGCTTGACATTGTAACAATAGAAGAGCCCTTTTGGTACTATATAGAACCCTTTTCAAAAAGGTTCTAGATAGAGCCATATATAACACATTCTCCATCAATCTGAAGAACGCTTTTGAGATGCAAAGAACCCTTCAATCATGCAAAGGGTTCTTTGAGTGTTCATGGTTCTATATAGAACCATTTTCTTTACTAAAGAACCCTTGAAGAACCATCTTTTTTAAGAGTGTTGAGAATCTACAGTCTCTTCTCACTATTGATCTGAAACAGCTTTAGAGCGTCATAGTAACTTAGCGGTTTAGTCAGGTGTGAAGTCTCTATGTCTCTCTAACCACTGAAGCCTCTCTGTTCTCTGTTCATTGGTGCAGTGATGCTGAAGCCCGCTCTATCTTTAGCTGTGGTTCCAGCATGCTCAGCAGGTCTCTCTAAGCTCACACACAGGAGGATGCATGACATTCAGAGTGAGAGTGGAGGACGCAGGGCCAGCAGGGGCTTTGAGACCCCCTCCTCTGTATTTCCTACGGGACTGTCACTAGGGAGAGAAAACGGTGTCTGTCTCTCTCTGGGAATGTGTTTTGTGTGTGTGTGTGTGTGTGTGTGTGTGTGTGTGTGTGTGAGGGATAGCAGGGGGCACTCTGGCCAAAAAGAACTCTGATGATTAATTCATTGGACAGAAAGTCTAACATCAGTCCTGCACAGCTCACCTTTAACTGCAGGTGCTGGTGCTTCCACCACAGATAAGAAACAGATATCAACAACAAGGTCAAACTTACTGAGAGAGAGAGAGATAAAGAAAGAATAAGAGACAGACAGAGAATAAGAGAGAGAGAGAGAGAGAGAGGAGAGAGAGAGAGAGAGAGAGAGAGAGAGAAAGAGAGAGAGAGAGAGAGAGAGAGAGAGACAGAGGCAGAGGCAGAGAGAGAGAAAAAGAGAGAGAAATGGGTATACAGAGACAGGTAGAAAACAGACTGATAGAAAAAGAGAGAGTGAGGGAGAGAGAAAGAGAAACTACGACAGAGGCAGACAGAGAGAGGCAGAAAGAGAGAGAGACAGAAAGATAGACACAGAGAGAAAGAGAGAGAGACAGGCAGTTAGGAAGAGTGACAGTGTCACAGAAATTGATAGAGAGAGAGACAGACATGCAGAGAAACAGAAAGACAGACAGTCAGACAGAGACAGATAGAAAGAGCATAATATAAAAGTAAATAAATAAATAAACTTTGACTTGAAAGAGCAACACAAACAGACAGACTGACAGAGGGAGAAACAGACATACAGAGATGCAGAAAAACAGACAGAGAGAGAGAGAGACAGAGATAGACAGGCAGACAGAAAACACAAGACAGACAGACATCAGTGCTGCATGTATTGACTTACACGCTCGTGGATCTCCTCATTAATGGTGGGTTTTCTGTTGGTGCTGCGAGGAACCTTTAACCATTTCACCAGAGGCTTGATGGTCAGGCCCTGTGAGACAGAGATGGAAAATCACTCACACAATCAATCCTGACATTTTACTGTGGCACAACAAAATCTGTAAAATCCAGACAATTAATCCTCAATTAAATTAAACACGTCCACGTTTACTTTCACTCAGTCTGTTTGCTCATTTTTTTCTCTGAAGGTCAGAAAATTTACAGAAATTACATCTCTTCATGCTCAGATGGCTCTGCTGCATGAAACCTACCAGGCAATCCTTCGCAAGAAAAGCTGCAATGAATGAAAGCTAGCTAGCATTAGCAAACCAAATCATGCTTTTACCAGTTTTCAAGATGGCTAGATGGCTGCACGATCAATCGTCTTTGTATCATAATGGCGATACAAGTAATGGCGATTTCATGGTAAACACATCTTTAAGAGTTGTGATGACAGAACAAATTGCCTCATACACTCAGTATCAGAGAGATGTTTTTACATTGTCGGCACAAACAGTTAGAAGCCTAATGAGTGCATCTCTGCGCTGGGATTGAACCCTGCGCTCCCATGTGGGGAAATGAGCAACCCCTCATCCTGAACTACAAGCTGCAAGAACGCATCAAACATTAGGATCATTCTCACATCTAGTATTGTGTAAGTGTAACAAACATATTTAATAACTAAAAAAATAAATAAACAAAAGTTATTATCTCTTCTTGCATGTCCATATAATATATTTAGCCTTTATAGTAAAAGCTGTTGCAATAACCCTAACCCAGGATTGTCACCGGCTATGCAAGATAACGCTGGGAGTATGCACGGGTACTCGAGTATTCGGTTCAAGATGCCAGTATTCTGATACAAAAATCACTGTTTGGCTGTTCATTTTATCAGGGAAAGACGGAGAAAATATATTCAGACCAACAATTCAGTGAAACACTAACTGATTTTATGTTTTAACGGTGCTCTAAAATATGTGCGCAAGTCTGCTACTACAAAACACGAGTGTCTTAACGTAAGACTGCTGCCAAGGACATGTTGTTACAGACGTGACTAGGAGAGTGAGGCGAGGTATGGCACAGCCTTTAGGCTAAGTAGTATAACTAACTTACTGTAGGTGATGGTAGCTAGGTGCAGAAATAGTGAAAACATTTTCGTCTGACAAACTAACATGTTGGCACATCATCTACCTATAAAAAGACAACAAGTTCTTATCAGCATCCATGTTGTGCCGGTCAGCTCTGGTAGATGAAGCCTCCATCACTCACCCAACACGAAAACCTACTGATTTCCCTCAGCTATTTTAAAATATGTCCAGAGAATTTGTTGAGAGGAGAACTGTTGTGTTCCGGATTTGTCAAATGCTAGAGGGCGCTCCCGAGCGAGTGGAAGATGAGTGGGTTAGCAAAAAGACTGTTGGACTCCTGAACACTATAGCCAACTGTAGCTTTGAGTCCAACAGAGCACAGATGCCTCTCTGGGTGGTTTGGAAAGCCCTTCCTCTCCCCGTCACCCAGCACAATGCTAGCCAGCACAGGTATCTGTTAGCTGACGTGACAGAACTGGAAGTTAGTGTTCTCCTTTGAGTGTGTACAGCTGTCAAATGATGCTGCGTTAGCGGCAGTTTGAAAAGATGCAGCGGCTGGCTTTCAATGACTCAAAGGAAGTTTGTGTTTGTGTCTGCAATATATCTGGTACCATGTGATTGGTGGAGTCCTAAGTAGTGGGTGGTCGCCCGTTGCGTCTGATTACAGCTGGGTGATATGGCCAAAAATTTTATCACGATAAAAAATTTCATATCAATCGATATTGATATTTATCATGATAAATGTCAAATCATTATGAGTTTATAGGCTGATTTTCACTCCTGAGTGCAAGCTAAATAAACCAGAGGGTTAATTGTGGTTTTAAACTATTCTTTATGATCAAAACATAACAAACACTTGCCAAACAGAGGAACATTTGACAAATCTGTCATGGCACAGTTGGAGAAAGCTAGTTTCCAAGCTATTTTTTACCAGATGGTTAAAGCAGCACAGCCGCAATTTTTGTAATATTCATAATTTAAAAGAAAAACAGATTATTTTTAGCTGTCTGGAGACGAGTGCTAAGGTATCTGGATACCCTAAACTATTTAGTTTCTCAACAACATCAGCTTAGTATGAACAACAAACATTAGCTGGCTTGGTGATGGATCACACCACCTTACTCGTATCACTCATAGTATTCAAACACAAGCTAGCAGACATATGGAGTTATGTATCCTGTCATAGTAGTTTGAGGGGTGGAAGAACTGCAATATATCTGACACACTGTGTAAAAAACGGACCTCAGTGGCATTAACTGCAGTGTGATGCTGGCTACCCACATAGGTACTGCCTCTTAAAACTGTAAAACACTGGCCATTGTTTCCCACACATACACTTTATTTATATTTTAATGACCAACGAAGTATATGGCGACCCATTTTAGTCCCCACTCATTCCCTCACTGAATCATGTTGAAAAAGCCCTCTCATGGCGACAACAGAGTAGTGTTGCCTTTCTTGCAGAGGAAAATGCCACCAGGGCTGTCCCTAGAATGTGGAGGTATAAGGAGAGGTCTATTATATAGATATGTTTCTAATATTTATATCGAGGAAAGTTATATCGTAATAATTATTAATTATTGTTTTATTGCCCAGCCATGTCTAACAAACCCGAAAGATTAACGAGAGGCTGGTCTCCTCACTACAAATTCTCTGGTACACATAAGTCACAGTGGTGCACATGCATGGTGCAAATCAGGCAGAGGACACGGATTGGGTAGCGACAAATCAGCATGATTTAACGTGTTTATCTGCACACTCTTACACTGGTTCTATCGCCTAAAAAGGTAAGCCTAAGCTCTACGTTAATGTCGACTGAGGTCCTTTTTTTCTAGTTTTTTCCTTCCGTATGTTAATCGATTATCTGTTCTTTAATCCTTCCAGGTAACTGAACATCAAAATTCAACAAAAAAGTCATACCTAGATAATACTGGAATAATGTTGTTATAGGCAGGTAATTGCTTTAAAAGTAATTATTGGCATCAGACAGATGTTAGGATTTGATGGTGTATTTAGTGTATTCCGGAAGAGCAGAACATCTGGGTAACAATGGGCTGCTGCGCTAAAGTGTCTGCATTTTGATCATTTTTTGCTTTTGTAACCCTATAGAAATAGATGTTAGATTTCTCAGTAATGCAAATCCAAGTAGTCCCAATTTCTACATTTTATAAATGTTCATGTATCAGAATCAGCAGATATATACAGGAATAATATCAGATATATTGATATATCCCTAATTCTCACATTTGGCCTTGTGAACCCTAAACCTCTACATGCAGGGCTACACTTCAATTCTTCACACTAGTAACAAAGTAACTTACACAAAAGTTCACAGTAGTTACCGAATCATTTACAGTAGTTGCTTAATAATATACATCTTAAGAACATAACAATGCGCTGAGTTTAAGGGTTTAAGTTAAATGGCATCACATCATGTTCCTCTCTTGCCACTGAGTTGTGTCTGGCACACAGTGCATCTGAATAGCAGTCCTGAAGTCCTGCTTGATACAGTGATACGAGACAGTGATTGCACTGTTGACTGTCAGATATTTATGTGTCGGTTGTCCAAGGTGGTGAACGGCCTCAGGCGATAATAGGCTGTTGTTGCAGTTTGACAGGTGAGTGTGATGGTGTTTGGTTTGCCGATTCACTTCGCCTACTGGAAAAGCACAGAATGCGTTTCTTACTGACATTCAGTTTTGCTCAGTGAGACGTGGGACCAGAATAAGAAGCTTACTGCCACGGGACTGACAGCTAGTGAGAGACATGAGCATATGTGCGTGTACCGGATAGAGAAATATTTTTGTGTTGAGTGATACAAACACAAATATATATGCATGAATTTCATTAATGAATAATAAATGTACATTCATTATTGTGCAGGCCAGAGCTGCACAATAATGAATGTATATTTATTATATTTATTACACAGATACACTGACATGCAGTACTATGCAAAAGTCAGAGACCACCCTGCGTTTATTTAATATACAGTCAAATCGGTGAATAAGTACAAGTTATTAATTTAACAACATCAGGAAAAAAATGGAAAGCATATTTAACAGAAAACGAAACAGAAGCCTAAACAACTAAATATAATTTCACAATTTCAGTATTAAGTGTGTCAATCTTTTGCCGTTACTACAGCGTCCATTCTATCTAAAGTTCAGTCTTAGAAGTTGGTTGGATTTTCTGCTTCTCACAGTCCAAGTAATCCCAAACTCATATAATGATGTTGAGGTCTGGGCTCTGGGGTGGTCACTTTATCATTCTGAGAACACCAGCAGCTTCTTTGTGTGATTTGCAAAGTTTTTTCTTTTTTGTCTTTCTTTTTCTCAATAAGGGCTTCTTGACAGCTACACATCCTTTCAGACTCATAGTGTTGAGTGGTGTTGTCTTCTCACAACGGAAGGATGGACAGAAACACTTGTGGATTTTTTTCCGATCTGAAGCAAGAGTGGAGCTTGATTTTCTCCTCTCTCTCAAAGATGAAAGCTTTAAGTACTGTTTATCTGATGGGGTCAGTTTTTCTATTGTCTATATTTCTTATATAGTCTTTTCCCTTTATTTTAATTTTTGGAACTTTTGGAAAACTTCTGTTTATTCATTTATTTTCCTTTGACTTTCCTCTGTCTTTTGCTAGCGGATTGTCTAATCTCTCCTCAGAAATATCTCCTGAAAATGAATAACTGTGTGTTTTGATTTGAAATGAAGGTCTATGACTTTTGCACAGTACTGCATGCACACAAAAAAGGATGCAAAAGGACAGAATTAGACTGGGGAATATGGGCACATCAGACACTAGCATTTGCCAGAAGTATCTCTCTCTCTCACACACACACACACAAACACACACACACACAGACATATGCACAAAACATCTCCATAAATCCCTCCATTCATCATAATTATCTCAGAACGACAGTGGATATCATGACAATTTAACACTGCACAGTGGAATTATCAGTGCTACAAGGCAATTACCCACATTCATGCACACTCTCATACATATACACTACTCTGTAAATCAGCTACGTGACTAAGAACAAGACAGGCGCACATGTTTTTTCGGCTTGGTTAAAACAGGCACGTAACAGGTCATGCAAATATGTTGCATACAGATTCCCTGTTCCAAATACCGAATCTATAAAATGTGTGAAATGACTTACCTGAAACATCACTGTGAAGAAAACCACAACTATGGTGGTCGCAACAAAGTAATCCTTTGCCTTAACCTGCTCTCCATCCAGCAAGACTACCAGGGCAAACGCTACTGCCCCTCTCAGGCCACCATACGACATCACCACCTGGTCAATCTTTTCCAGAGGAACCAACCTGAACTTATTCAGAATCCAGGTCTGCCCAACTACACCTGCAAGAGCACAGAAGTAATATTTAGATCAAATACTCAACACTCAAATACTCAAATAACAGCAAAGCCCCAAAACAAGCCATAACTTTAATTTCTGTCACTGACATATTTGATAAAAGAGATGTTTGTATAAATTGTCACTATTGCGCAGAAATCTTGTATCTCCTTTTTTGTCATTTTTGATATTTTGCATAATTTGAAAACTGAAGCTACCCATTTACCCCAGTCGGTTAAATTTTCATGATGGAGAGACCAATAGAAATGGTCTAAAATTACTTGGAAAAAATATTGTTCCACTGACTACCATTATGAGCTAAGAATGTTTTTCTTCTCTTGTAAAGTCTCCATTTTGGAGTCTTTTACCAAAAAGATTTGCATTTTCTTAGCCTTTTGTCAACAATGACAATAAATTCTTCTATATACCAAAGCAGATGTAATACTATAATACTGTAAGTGCCCTGCAAAATCTGTTTAATAACATGTAACGATTCACAAAATTAATTATTTGACTTGATACAATACAGTGGCATTTTGATTTGATATATTTTCAACACAGTAAAAATAAGGAGTGGCTGAAAACGTGCCTTAGATTATACAGTAATGTTTCCGTTTTCAGTTTATTAGAGCATTCAACGCTTTTTAAAAAGATGCTGTGCTTTATACTGTCCCAATCTAATGCTGTAGCCACAAGCTGATATTTTAGCCCCAAGCTAACACATTAGCGCAAGCTAACATGCTAGTCACCATGCAATAATACAATATAATATATTAAGCTGCAATACAATGTGATACAATATGCTGCAGTGTTCCATTCCTACTGTTTTTAAATATAAGGCAACATAAAGTACTGGCTTTCCAGACACTGAACGTTTCTAAGTAAACTGATAAACAAATTGTAATTGATGGTGTACCTTCATCCATAACTAGACTTAACCCAGTCATGGAATATCCAGGAAACAGTATTTGACCCAAAAACCTTAACCCCCACTTTGAACAATAACTCACCTATAGCTCTAAAGACAAAGATGAAGATGAGGGTGCATGCGATGAGGCCAGTATCCCAGGCCCATTTGGACTTATCCACAGCCGAGATGCCAAGGAAAATGAAGATGATGGTTTCAGCGATGCTGGCCAGAGTCTTCATTGTGTACTTCACGGTCGTACGGGACTTCTGAGAAATGTTGGCCTCCACATATTTGTTGCAGCCAATTCCGCAGAAGGTCATTCTGTGGTTGCAGACAGCACATTTAGAGCTAGAAAGATGGCATAGCTCAGCCACGGGCACTTATTCAAGTGCACCAGTTAATGGAGGCATAAAACCAAAGTAATAATCTCAGCAGAGAACCTTAATGTCATCTAGACTGGCCCATATAAAATCATGACAGTTCTCCATTAAACTGGCTGAAGCTCAGTAAGACACAAAAAAAGATGTCTCACTTTCAAAGCAAGAATGCACTTATATTTACTCATATCTTTGGACAGCAACAATATATATGTGTGTGTATATATATATATATATATATATATATATATATATATATATATATATATATATATATATATATATATACAGTGAAGCCCGGAATTATTCATACCCCTGGCAAATTTTGACTTAAAGTTATTTTTATTCAACCAGCAATTTTTTATTTTTGACCAGAAATGACACAGGCATCTCCCAGAAGATAATAAGGCAAAGTACAAGAGGCATCACTGTGGAAAAAAATATTCCTCAGCTTTTACTTACATTTGAACAAAAAGTGGCATGTCCAAAATTATTCATACCCTTCTCAATAATTAATAGAAAAGCCTTTATTGTCTATTACAGCAATCAAACGCTTCCTATAATTGCTGAGCAGCTTTTTGCATGTCTCCACTGGTATTTTTGCCCATTCATCTTTAGCGATGAGCTCCAACTCTTTCAGATTGGAGGGTCTCCTTCCCATCACCCTGATCTTTAGCTCCCTCCACAGATTCTCAATTGGATTCAAGTCAGGACTCTGGCTGGGCCACTGCAAAATGTTAATGTTTTTGTCCGCTAACCATTTCTTCACCACTTTTGCTGTCTGTTTTGGGTCGTTGTCGTGCTGAAATGTCCACTGGTGCCCAAGGCCAAGCTTCTCTGCAGACTGCCTGATGTTATTGTTGAGAATCTTGATGTATTGCTCTTTGACTTATATTAAAAGTAAAGTATGTTTTTTCCTTCTCCTATAAAGATATCATTTTGGAGATATGAGGTTTTCTTCCGTCAATGCCAGGGTCAAGTGATAGAGAAAGGAGTTTAACCCCATTTTAACACCAGCATTACCCCACTGGGATTTAAACCAGCATCTTGCTGGCTCCCAGCAAGGAGCTCTTAGTCACTGATTACAGGATGAGTCAGTGACAACACAGTGCTAAATTGCTCAAACAAGCACACAATTACTGGGCAGGGCAAGGCAGCTGTTTGATGTGACTACATCTGGACTATTTTTAACCACCTCACTTAATGCTGAAGTTTATAACTCCAGGTTATAGGCCTGTTTGGACCTTGTCAATAAAGAGTGCCTATATTGCTATGTCACTCCACAGCAGTAGTGCTGTTTACTTTCCATATTATTGTCCTCCATTTACACAGTCCAGGCGTCCGTTAGTCTGTGTAAGTCTGTGTTTAGCATCTCACTCTAAAGTGCTCAGTGAGTCGGGCATAATTCCACATCGAGAACACAACGCAGCTTAACTCATTGTGGCTAAATCTGATTCCGATATCAGATAACATTTCACATCAACGTCCCACTGAGGACACATATTTAAAATATAAATACTCATTCACAGTTTGAGTGTCACACTGCTGGAAAAATATAAATGTATAAAATAGCCATAAGGGGGCACTCAAGACATTTTTGCAATGTGCTCTTTAAAGGAGTTAACAGAAAAGTGTAACTCTGCTAGATATCTGAGCTTTTAAATCACATGTGGATTAAGCTGGCAATGCTTACTCTGGTGAAATCTTTCACCAAAGCTTTACTTCAGGTCTTGTCTTCAACATGCAGATTTATTTGGGATTAATAATGTCATTCCTTCTCCCATAATCTCATTATGTGATTTATTATTGCCAGAGAAAATATGTTTGATGGGGTTTAAGCCAGAATTGAGGATATGGCCTAGGAGCTACTTGACACAGTATAATTATGTTCCAATTTGAAAGTGCAGGTCATAAATCACAATTAATTCATTTAAAAAAAAATCCCCCACATTTATTTCACTCCACATTTTTAAATCATTTGATACACTTGATTGACACACTGTCCACCAGATGATACGGCATGCTTTCTTTGTATTTCTGTAGAACGCTGTTAACCTTTTGACATTTTTTTGGCAAAAGTTACGAATAATGACAGGTCTCATGCATTTTATCCCCTTGTTGTGATGTCAGAACTCATCAGCACTCAAACATTTTAGCTGTTTGAACAGCTTTGTCCAAAGGATTTTCAATATGTGCTTTTAACAACAGCTTGGAAAAAAGAAAAGAAAACAGTCAAATTATTAATTAAGCTATTAGAGTCTAGAGTCTAACACAATTTACATTAATTTGCATTAATTTACATCATTTTTTAAATGAACAAAGTTAATGAAGACATGCTTCCTCAGTACTGCTACTCTATGTCAAACAAATGTCTTACAAACCAGACATAGCTAGGATTGTTGTGCATTTTTCTTGTATTTTATTTTCCCTGGAGCTGCACCTGTTATATTTTGTTGCATTATGTACCAAAAAGTCTAAAATATTTCATATTTAAATGACTATTTTCCCAACCGTACTTCATCTCTTAGAATTAAACAGGCTGTTTTGTAACTGCGTCTTTAAGACTGATATATTTACCTCTGATTGTCTGTCCTGTATTGTGCCTTTTTCAAAAAACAGTATAAGCTGAAACACTTCTTATAACTTCAGCATGAGTGGGCAGGGCTAAACTGCTGTAAACTGAAAAGGTAGATGAATGTAAACAGTGCGTTATGAAACTTTAAGAGTGTTTACACAGTATATTAAACTTTTTAATTTGAAAACAACACAAGGAAAAATTGTTTTTTCATAATATAGGCTGAAAAGCAATATCACAGTATGTCAATAACATGGTAAACCAGAATAGACTACATATCACTCAGCACTACAGGAACACAAAACTGAACCTTGCCGAAGAAACTCAACGTAAACAGCTGTTTTGTGTCTACAAAACCTTTACAGTGATTTTTTTTCTGACTTAATTGAAAAGTTAGTGTGAGACTCAAACATTGCTCAGAAAATTCAAAGAGAAGGCAAGTTGTACCCAAATGTTTGACAGAAAGTGTACTTGTAACCGGACATCTGTATAAGACCACTCCTTATCTGACATCAGATAAGCAAATATTTATATTTTATTTTGTGCAAATAATCTGTATAGTGCAGGTTATTGGCAAATACTCTCCTTGTGTACGGTACTGCGCTGCAGCGTCTGTGGCTCTGTGGCATCTGTGGGCCATGTGTGTGCTATCAAGGCTAATCGTCTGTCTACAGGAGCATTTCATTAAATTCATGTTTCTTTACTGTGAAATCAGACTGAATTAAAGCAACACTGCCCAGGTGCTCCGTGGCTGCATGAAATGAGGTAGCATTAAATTAGCAATTATACGATGCTGTGACTCTGAGGTAAGACAGTAAATATGGAACATCTGTAAAATCCTGAAGTTGTGGCAAAAGAAAAGAAAGATTAAGGTTAAGAAATGAGCTGACTAATATTATGGCCCACTTTCACCAACTCACTTCTATTCTACCCCTCATTCCTGACCTTGTCTCTTTCACTCCCTTTCCCCCTTCATCTGTTTTCTCCTGCTCGTTCTCTCTGTCTCACTGTCTCATAGAAACACTCTGCATTCCTTCATTCACGTCAGACTTCTCAGTCTTTCAGCTGTCAGTCACCACAAGGTTAGTGCTGAGTGTACGCATACGTTCAGTGTCTCCACAGTTCTAACGCTGTTCCTTCTTTCACAGTGTGTGTGAGGGTGTGTGTGTGTGTTCAGAATGAACTCACGAGAGGATGGCAGAGAGAGAGAAGAGCTCAGCGGTCAGGTAAGCCAGATACACCAGCAGAAAGATGAACAGTGGCTCGATGATCCGGACTTTCTTGGTGAAACGTGTGATAAAGGCCAGGATTACAGCGAAGATCAGCCCCACCATCGTCCCTCCAATACTGACGATGAGGAAGGAGGCTGAAAACACAGCACAGAAGCATAACTGAGATGTACCCTCGATAGCACAGAGGCATTTTAAAAGTTTAGCAAAAAATCTAATTTACACAAGTTTTCACTTACTCAAGATGTAGTCAATCAGCCAAGACATGATTGGTGTCCAAACTTTACTCCTTTAATTTAGAGCTGAAGCGACGAGGCTAATAGCACAACTATTTTGTAAAATCTCCACCAAAATTAGTCTCATCCTGCTCTGACCGCATCCCGTAGCTGGTTGCACCAGCTGAATGTAAGTTCTAATGTGAATGTAATGTCTAATGTTCAAGTTTCCAGCTACTAAAATTTAAATGGTTACACCAAATAACATAGTTTCACCCCCTACCAAACATGGCTGTTTGATTTGAGCAATGGGAAAGCTTAACCCCTTTTCACAGGAGCCATTAAATACAAATAAATGCAATGCATAGTTAAACTATACATGTTTTCTTCAGTAATGTTGATGGAATAAATTTCAGTGAAACTGTATAATTTATAATACGAGATGCGCAGAAACTGGATTTTCAACTGCAGAGGTGACCAAGCAAGTCAACATTTTTAGAAGTGTATTTATGGTGTTTAAATATATTTATCATGTTTAAATGCATTTTTTTATTGTGGCAATCGTATGCAATTTTTTTGATAGGTGCGCTGTTCATTTTATGAATTGTTTTCACAGCAGTTTCACACCCCTCTTATTGCTTACTTGCAGCTCAACACAGAGTCACCCGCAAAAAGCCAACAGTGTCCTAGTTAATTTAAAAATAGGTTTATGGGAAAAATATTGTAATTGATTAAATTAACTAAAAATAGCTTGCAGAAAGAATTTAACAAAAACATGAACATTAGTCACCTTACTGTGTCAAGTTCATGGCTGTAGTGAGTAACACCTCTGTCTGTCATGCTTTAGACTGAGGTTTGATCCCCCACCTGGGGAAGCAACCTATACATCACCTATAAGAGTTCTTGGGCAAGACTCCAAACACTACATTTGCCTACCTGTTTAAAACTGATCAATTTGTAAGTCGCTTTTGATAAGAGCATCTGCTAAATTTTGCAAATGTTTTATACTAAAGAAGCAAAATTTGGACTCTAAGCTTCTCTTGATTAAACAACTACATCAAAGGGAAGTGGAAAATTATGTGATTTTTTGCTGAACTGTTCCTTTAAAGGCACTTAAAATACCAAAAATCAATCTGCAGGTTGGATGTTACACATACAAAAACATCAAGGCTACAAGACCTCCTCCATTAAAACATACAACAATAATGCAGTATTATGGTGGCTGCAACCCTGTTGCTACAATGCCTGATTAGATGTGGACAAGGACTTTTCCACCCACAGCTATTTTTCCATTTATTTGGATCTGGGTGACTTGATCCCCAGGTGTTAGGCGATGAAGTCATTCCAGCTAGTGTTCATGCTTCTCACTTAGTGTCATGCCTGGGCCTTTTTGTCATCTCAAGGCAAGGACAAGTTATTGTGGTAGGACAAACATAAATATTGGCTAGAACTGTACAGTCACCTTCCAAACATGTCACTAATCAACAGAAGATCTGTAGATTAGTGACATATGGATGGAAATATGGCCATGTGGCCAAAAAAAATTGGTCATCCTTGTTAGCGTTTATAAACTATTGCATGCAGTAGTCACATTAAAGATACCATGTAGAAGCACGGCCAATTAAGGTTTATTATCTGTTGCTTTATATACTATTGATTCAGTTTCTTCAAAAAGTATTTAATCTAATTGCTATTCATCCTGATATCTTAACAGCTCATTTGACAATTAGTGCACTATACCAGTCATGATACGAAATCCATTAAGCTGGACTTGCACTTGCAAAGCCCCAGCAGGCTTTGCAGAGGAATTGATTCCGATTGCAGACCCACTCTGTGATTTTAAAACCATTTACTTTAACATGATGATGTCTTTACTTATCTTTAAGGACAATGCGTTTTAGATGCCTAAAGTGGTCAGAGCAATTTTCTTATGCCATGATGAGTCAATAAATGAACAGTTATTAAAAAAAAAAGGTCAGTCTAAAATGACACAGTTCACGTTAGTAAGACTTGACTGTCTTTTCCTGAATATAGGAAAGAAAAGAGCATGCTCTCAACTCACCAACTCCTTTAAAATAGTCTGCTGTTTGGACATTTCCAGGGCCCACCTCCACAAAGGAGATGTAAACTTTATACAGCACCTACAGAACAGAGACAGAGGAAGAAACAACATGGAATGTTAATTTCAAAGTGTTTAACATATAAACCCTCTGATTGATTCTCATCACAACAACAGCACATGAACATTACAGGATTCTTTTATCACTTATTTATGATGAGTAAACCTTTGGAAACTGAAGTCTTCTTTACAGTTGGATCCATCACTAGAAAGCAGATGTCTCTGCTTGTATAACAGCATCTGTGCCCTGAATTACAGATGGACAGAAGACTTGACAAGCCCACACACTGACCCCATTAGAAGCAGCAAGAGGAAGTGTAGGAAAGGTGGGAGGATGGCCGAATGAATGTCAAGTCAAGTCAATGTATGGACGGATACGAAAATAAACTAACAGATGAATGGACGGATTGGATGCATGGATGGGTAAATGCGTGAATGGATGAAAAAATGGATGGATGGATGATGGATAGATGGATAGATGTGTAAATGGATGGATGGATGGGTGGATGGGTGGATGAACATATGTCTGGATGGATGAGTAACTAGATGGATGGATGGATGGATGGATGGATGAAAAAACAGATGGATGATGGATGCATGAATGAGTAAGCGGATGGATGAGCACATGGATGTAATGGATGAATGTTTCTATTTGTTTCACATTGTAGATGGACAGGGAAGGTGGGAGGATGGCCGAGTGGATGTATGGATGGATGAGTAAATGGATAGATGAATGGATGGATGGACACATGGATGAGCAAGTGGATAGATGAATGGATAGAATGGATGCATGCGTGTATTTGTATACATTGTCCGTGGTCAAAGTCTGGATGGACTTGACAAGCCCACATGCCAACCCCACCTGAAGCTCAAATAGTGGGAAGGTGGAAGGATGGCCGAATGGACGTATAGATGCATAAATAAGTGGATGGATGGGTGGATGGATGAATAGATGAACAGGTTTATGGCAAAACAACAGCTTGCACTAAACTCCAGACAGACTTTATTGTCTACAACTTTCATAGGATGGATAGATCATGGAACTGTCAGCAGGTTTGGGTCAAAACAACAGCTTGCACTAAACTCTAGTCAGACTGTATTGTCAGCATGTGCAGGTATTCATACAAATACTCTATTTAATGCAGCTCCACACAGACAAGTGGAGTGTTGTAATCTTGATTAGCATGAGAGACAACTGTATCAGAATGAATGGATCATGGAAGAGTGAGCAGGTTTGAGCCAAAACAAAAGCTAGTATTAAACTCTAGACAGACCTTATTATCTGGATCAGGTGTGCTGGCATTCATACAGAGTCTGCATTCATACAGCAGTGGTCCACAAATTAACCACTTTATCCATATCGTAATGCAAATAATAATAGACAAAGAGAAAATTCCAAATCAGACATTCTACACAGCAGACAGACCTGAATAGGAGACTTAATGGACCTCTGTATGCATACACTGGCCAACTAAAATCACAAGCACCCCAGACTTTCTGAGATTCAGTCACACATTAATACTGTTCTGTAAATGAATGGGCTCTGAAGCCATTCTCCTCCTACTAGTACTTGACTAGAAAGAGCTCTTGACTAGAAAATGCTGTTTTGATGCTAAACCTACTGCTCACAGCCATGAAAGCATGTGTTCTATGCTCATCCAACGTAGTCATACTGTCGACACTGATTTGTGGGTTGTTGTGACCTTGATTACTATGAGAAGCTTTGACAAACGACAATATCTTTTCATTTCATTCTAAAGATATCAAGAGGGACCAGTAAACAGCATCTCTGATTTTGCTACTGGGCAGGGTAATATATCCATAATAATCCGGCACCCACTTAATATTCTGGAGATTCTTGCTCAGCAAAGCTACGTGGGAATCTACTAAAGAGGTCAAAAGGTCCCTGACTGTGACTACATTAACCTCGTAACTAGTCTCACAAGTGAAATAGAGGACTCATGCACAAAAGTTGCTTGTGCAACCATTTAGAAAGAGGACCACTATGGAACTTCACAAGAGTTACTCCTGAGCTGACATTTAAATAGAGATTTTTAAGTACTTGAGAAAAGATAATTTTTTTTCCTTTCAGTCTTCCACAGTCATTTACAGTAACCATGTATCATTGAGTGAGAAATGGGGCAGCCTCTTAGGCTGAGAATCCTAGGAGAATGCATGACCTTGGCTTCACCCTCCAACTTCTGCTGCTTTTGCTAAGTCAAACTATCCAAAAACTGAAACAGAGATTACTCTGTGCAACAGCAGAACAAGAAGACACGTACATATGTCTACAACTACTATTACCTGCGGTGACAAACACTGCTATGAATTAGGATCCCAGGACCGTGTTACTTGTATAACTCATAATGTTCTAAATCAGCTTTCAGTAGGGAACGCTGGCAGCGATCCTTGCCGTGGATTCGGACTGGAGTAGTGAAGTAGAGCTGTAAGAGCAGATTAAGATGGGGTAAGGCGGGCAAAGGTCAAGAATGTCAGAGATGGGTTAGAAGTCATTTAGCGTAACCCTCTGCAAAGCCATTTCATGATATGTATCAATGTTATTTTGTAACTGTAATTGTTGATAGTTTTACAGCAGCTGCATTGGTAAACCTTATTTGAAAGGAACACCAGCGGTAAAAGGTTTAGTCTTGCAAGCCAGACTATCATTAGAGAGTCTGGTAGGTTTCATCTCTCAGTGTTGCTGAAAGGGATTTCTGACTGACCACCAGAGACCACTGTTTTCGCCTGATGTGTAGGGACATGCGGTTCTAAAAACGGGCTATTATAAAAACAGACTAAAGCAAAACAAAGTAGTATGCCCTTGCAAACACAAAAGGATATCTTGGTTATTCGCTAACAAATGCTTCAAAGAAAATTCATGAATAACTTGATATAATGGTGTGAACTCCACAAACATTTTTCAAGCCAGTGACTGTATTGTCACACTGCACAGAACAGGCAACTGCTGGAAAACTGCTGGAAAAAGAGGACATGCTGACACTGAACACATTATAACCGGTGCTTGGAAGTGTATCGTGGTGTCAAGACCCAATAAGTTGTGACCAACTTAGTCTACTCTTTACCTTTGTGTGCTTCGTGTACCTTTGTGGACAGAGTGTCTGAGACTAGAAACTAGATAGAAGTCAAATTTATATTCTCATATACAAAACAGTTTTGCTAAAGCATATAAAGATTATACAGCCAGGAAAGCCCAGGTAAAAACGCAAAAATGTTAATGCTAGCACTAGCAATCATCTATTACCAAGGTATTTCCAATCACACCACTTACTGAACTTATTTACTGATCATATGTTATTATTTACTAATTATTTATGGTCAGTTGTTGTTTGAATGAATTCTGCAACAGCAAATAATATTGTTTCCCTTTTCTTCTTAATTATTGTTACATTTGTTTTTATCAAAGTATTTGGCTAAAATATTTATTGTCATTTTTTCCCCATATTGCCCAAATTTACCACTAAAAGAAGAGTACAGTTATACGGAGCCTTTCCATGCTGGATCCTTTATAAAGGCAGAAATTAAGCAGACACTTCTGCTACTAGAGCTGTAGCAACCTTAATGACTCACCACTGAGGGGCACATTTATCTAAGCAAATTATAAGTATTATCTTAGTACAATGTAAATTAATATCGCAGCAAGACAGATGGCCCTACCGCTAGCCACTTTATTGCTTTTTGTACTAGCAAAACAGGTGCATATGTATATTAACTTTATTCCCACTCTATTAAAGCCATCTAATTGTATCTGACTCATCATGTTAATAACAGACGAGTGGTTACATTCATTAGCTGAGAAGTAACAGTAATAGCTACGAAGTCGATATCAGTTTCTTAAATTACAAGTCTGCCTAATAAAGAAGATTTGTTCAAGTAATTTAACAGCACTCCCAGTGTTACTGGATCATTTGCATGTTACAATTTCAGGATCAAATGCAGAACACACTGCCAGCAGTCTGCCACTCAGCAGTAATTGCCACTGAATTAAGAGATTCTTTCGGTCCTAATTCAAAAAGTAGTCATTAAATTGTAATTTGTAGGGCACTATTGAGCTACTATTACCATACAATGCTACATTTTTACTATGTAAATGCTTGTACTGTATGCTCACTTTAAAGGGAAGATGAAAGGCAAATGAGGGCTGCTAATGTCATGACATAACCATGTCAGCAGCAATATAGCAGATCATTTCAGCATCAGGTTGCCATAACGACCAGAGAGCAGACTGTGAGAGTTGAGGGAATACATGGTCAGAAAAAAGAGCATCTTTTCATTCCATCATTTCTGTGATTTCCAACTCCACAGGGGTCTTTACAACTATGTATTTTTACATGAGCATAAAGCACAGCAGGTTAGTATTATCAGAGAACATTACTAGTCACTTTTACAGTTCTAACTCTACATATTCATGATTATTAATCAGGCCAGCAGTCCTGAAACTGTACATGTCCAAATGCCCAAGGTAGCATGGCACATTGTTTAGCTGAGTTCTTCACATATTTGTACTAACATGTCATCATTACAGGCTTCTAACAGTAGTCATCAGTTTTCACTGGCTCATCTAAACTCTGCACAATGACAGGCTCATTTCTTCTCTTTATTCAATATTCACTACTCTATATTCATTAGTCAACTACTCATTCTTTATTCATATTGCTCTTATTGTGTTATTGTTTTGCTATCTAGTGTCGACCAGAGAAGAATGGGTTCCCCTTTCAAATCTTGGTTACTTTCAAAGTTTCTTCCTCTTGCTCTTAGGGAGCTTCTTCCTTGCTAGTCGCCCTTGGCTTTGCCACTTGGGGCCTAGACTTGGATTTCTGTAAAGTTGCCCATTGTAAAAAAAAACTGAAAACATGAAATGTGCTTGAAATGTCTAGGATCATTTTGTATCTTTTGCTCTGAAGCACAATAAAAAAATCATGTTTTATTTGGAAATGAGTATAAAGCTGCATCTTATATTAAGTTTTACAGGCATGGGAAGATGCATAAAGACCTCTGATCAACTACTCTAGCTCTCAGTACGTATATAGTCATAAATGTCGAAGTGAAAAATGCAGTCTTACAATTAAAGCAAAACTGATGCAATCACATAATGTTAATGTCCGGGAAGGTCCATTTTATATTTCATTCAACAAGGGTGTCTAAAAGAATTCAGTGACAGCGAAGTGGCATTACTTTAAAGTTCCTTGACCTCTGCGCTTTCTTTAATGTGTGTATATATTTTGAATCTGGCATAAAAACACAAATGAGCATCCTCATTTGTGGAGCCTTGTGGGAATCGTGTGACGCCACACAGCCGGGTTTTGAGGAGCCTGGCTCCTTCCTATTTCCTCTGTTATATTAAAAACATGACTGCAAAATGCCAGAGGGTGCCCGCGAGCAAGTCCCTATGAAAGGCGGTGAAAGGAGATAAATGGCTAAAAACGCAAAGTTAAAATTGTTTCACTTGCTGAGAACTTTCCTTTAATTTTGGAAAGTAGAAGGATGTATTTCACTAAAAAAGGAAAAAAACTTAACTGTATGTTTTCTTTTTACTACAGCAAACGGATTTTGGGTAGCAGGATGCTAGCATTACCGCTACCGAGTGCCGATTGTAAGCCGAGAAGCTCATTGGCTTGCATTCAATGACGTAATGGACTTACACACATCGCCGTTTTAAACTCCTATAACTGAAGTTCAAAAGTGCTTAATAATATATCAGCTATGTTAAAATGTTTTCTGTGTTCAGGAAATAAACGTATTATTTTACATTAAAAATGTTTAAGCATTTAAAAACGATTTTGTGCAAATGCTCCATCTTAAGCCATTCATTTTGGACTCGCTCAGGAGCGCCCTCTAGTGTTTAAGAAACCCAGAAGACATTACAAAGTGGTAATTCTCCTCTCTACAAGTTCTCTGGTGACTCACCACAGTGACTGCGTCATTCAGGAGTGACTCGCCAAAGACGATGATGAAGAGCATCTCGTTAACGTGGACTTCCTCAAACACAGCGAGCACCGCCACAGGATCCACCGCTGAGATCAGAGCTCCAAACAGCAGGAACTCCATCAGACCTGCCTGTACCTTATCATCTGCACACACAAACATACACATAATCACAGTAATCACAGAGCCACTTTCCATTTTGTATGCTTGTTCAATGGTGATTTTTCACAGTGACTGAAATACACAATCTATCACTCTTAAAAGTAAAGGTGCCAAGTGGAACCGAAAAGAGTTTTTTAAAGCAATGACACAGAAAAGCCATTTTCGATTTCACAAAGGACTCTAAAAGCTTATTTAAAAGAACTTTTGATGGTTCTTCATTGCACCTTTGAAAAAAGTTTAATTTTAGAACCTCTCCTTAAAAAGGCTCTTACAGATCCCTATTTTAAATGTGGACTTATGGCAATTCACCGTTAATACAGAGCCAAAAATTACATTAGCACAGTTTGATCAGAATGACTAAAACCTACAACTTTCCAATGCAGTCAGAGAAGTCAGAGCTCTTTAGAAGCTCCAACTTTCCCAAGTTTGAGAGACTTTCAAATGGATTTTCCCTCTTGTAAATTTCCCAGTTCCAATGTGGTCATGAATGTAGCATAAAGCTATACAGCTCTTCAGATTCAGATATTTATTTAATACCTTTGTTATGACACCAAAACTAAAGCCTAAATGTAAAGGAAATACATTAGAAACCAGTGGTCATTATGATGATGACCAAATTTCGAACCATGTAAGTCAAATGCCAAAAAGTTTAAGACTATACACGTTGGCTAGCTAGCTAGGTCCTAGTTAGCATTTACATAACGTTAACTAGCTTGGTAGCTAACTAGCCAGCTAACTTTAGCGACGTTAGCTGGTTAGCCTAACTTTTATTTTATTGAGACAAACGTTTGCAGAGTGCCATATAATACGTTGGTGGTTTATGACACACACATTTTTTTTACCCATTTTACTCACAGGGCGTGAAAATTCACAAAAACTGACACATCATCATCATGTGAGGTAAAGTAAGAGGGCAAGAAAACTGGAAGACACAGCAACTAGACAGCGACAGAGGAAAGTTTCCTGCTTTCCTTTTTACTCTCCTATGGAAGCCCATTCCTGCCAGGCAGAGGAAAAAATCACCAATTTTTCCTCTCATTCTCTGTTTCTTATTAAATAATAATTTTCTCAAAATTCCAAATATATTCTCCAAATAAATAAATAAATAAATAAATAAAGACTTATTTATTATTTCTTGAGACTCACAGAAATGTTTTCAAAATAGTATCTCTATTAAATAATAATGACAATAATGATAATAATAATAATAATAACAATAATAATAATAATAATAATTAATATATTTTCCAAATAGTATCTCTGAGTAATGATTTACTTTCACAAAATTGTGATTTAAAATAATGGCCTGTTTTCTAATAATTTTAAGTCGTTAACATGACATTTTGACATACTATATCAAAATATGGGTTATGTCTATTTCAAAATACTAAATCAAAATTTTGAGAAAATAAGTTGCAAAGCTGCAAAAATAGCCTGTGTTGAACTGTTTTTGTGAAGTCGCATTTACATGTATCTGTCTATTCAGTCTACAGCCGTTTGGCCCCACCCATTTACACTGATGTTATCAACAATGTGTTTCATCCCAAACTGATTTAACATAATGTAGAATATGGCCTCTTTAAGCCTTCTACATAATATAAAGATCCTACACAAATTAAAGGTTTCCCCACAAGCCAAGAACCATTTTTTTTAAGATTGTAATTGAGTGACAGCCTTATCCTCCTGTCCCACACCATGGTAACTCACCAATGACCCCAGCCAGTTTAACTCCATAGAGGCAGAAGCCTGTACAGAAGGCGTTCCACAGAGTCCCCACCACCGCATACATCAAGATGGCACCCAAGTTGTCGAAGAAGAGACGGGCAGGCATGAAATACCCAGCATCCCCCACAATGGTAGGAAGAAGGAATAGAAAGAAAAGGCCTGGGTCCAGCTGGTAGAGCTGCTTCTTGTTGGCAATGAGGACCACGGCACCCAGGACCAGACCCAACAAGATCAGCACGCAGCTCTCCGGGACCACCGTGGTGAACCGCTGAGAGAAGTGGAACACTAGGAGGAAAAACAAAGAATTGGTCATCCACAGGCCTAACAATACTATGTAACAGTGGTCCAGATGAAATTTCTACAATGGGCACAATCTCATTCTTAACTGTGAGCAAATGGATTTTATCATTAATTTATACTGTCTTTAATATCCTTTTATTTGCCGGGAATTTTCTATGACAATAATCACTGAAAATAACATACATACATTGCTTATCTTTAGAGGCCTACATTTTGACATTTTTTATTGGATACAAAATAAAACTCTGTTGAGGCGGGTCTAATGTGATGGCTTTTACTGAGCCCTATCGGCAGGACCGTCAGGGGGAAAAGAGGAAAGCTTTCAGGGGTCCTGCCACTAGGGTGGCCTCAACAGGCTGAGTGTGTTTTACTTAAAGTTTAACCCTCCTCCAACAGAAAACATTAGGGATGCCCAAATTGATATCAGAGCCAAAGTAGTATACCCAAGGGTTAAACTGGGCCAGAGCACTCTGGAGTGGGGGCATCTTTGGTCCATACGAAAGACAGCCCCCACCAGGGTCATTCATTTTTTGGTGCTTGTATGTCCTCTACTTTTCATTCTGCCCATTTTCACAATCATGCAAGTACATATTAAATCCTTCCTGCTATTTCATGACGTCTTAACTTATTAAATAAATGTGTTCATTATGCTTAAACGTTTATTTGCGGACATTTACACTGGTTAGTCTGTTTGCCTTGCTAGACACAGTTCACCACTGCAGTAGCTAAATCAAACATTTGCTCATGCAGTAATCTTGGTCCATGTAAATTTTACTAAATTTTACAACCTGGCAATATCTAGATGCATAAATCTACTTAAATGCTTACATTAAAGGGAGTTGGCTAACAGTGTTTGCTAAATAATGTTGCTTATCAGCTCCATCAGTTCAATTGGTTAAACTGGTTAGTTAGGTTTGGTGGCAATGCTGGAGTTTACACTAGTTTGAAAAGCAGAATAATTGTATTTAAAATATTAACCCAATATTTGTCAAATTTGATTTTTTTTCATTTAAATGTTTTGATAATTGTAGATGATAAATGCAAATGTAAATTTACGATAAACTAAATTCTGTGGGTGTGACGAGCATATGTCACCTCCACACGGACTGCCACTTTAGAATCGGCTCACCACTGAAGATGCAAATGACAATCATTCTCAAAATGCAGGGGATGAAAAAGATTTCTTATTCCTATCAATTCTCATATCACATTATGAGAGGCAATTTATCAGTAAAACTGAACTGAATGAAAGGAACCAAATTGTGTTTAGAATAAAGGGAAGTTGCAGAGCTGAGATTAAACCTCTAGGGCACCTGGCTGCTGAGCTGCTTGCAGAGGTAAGACACCTGGGAGAGGGAAGGAAGGAAGAAACAGAGACACATGACCGTGCAACCAGGCTGCATTCAGAAAGTCCCTTCCTTTCATGAAGGATCTCTCTTTCTACTGGCTGCAAGGACACACTTTTGTTTCTTCAAGGTTATATTTTAAGACACAAAAAACATTTTTAAAAGATGGGGCATTAATTTTGTGTGAAATTTGTTGTCTGACTTTTTCATGGTAAGATTATAAGGATTTAGAAAGAAGACATTGCCCAGTTTTCTAGCAAACCCTCAAAGTATTTAGAAAGATCTTTTTAATTGCAATCAGCTTCAATTTACAATCTATATTGGTTGCAAATATGAATGTTTATTTTGATTGATTATTTTTTTTTTAATTTTATAAATGTAACATTTTGGGTTTTATTTTATTCAGTACAGATTCCAGCAAACTAGCTTCAGTCTGAAAACCCAGCCTGCAAGTTAAAGGGGAACACAAGTGATGTTTCAAAATCTCTTCGTAATTCAGTGGTTGAGATGTAGACAAAATTAATCAGAATGGTTTGATATGAAATGATTTATTGTAGAGAAACAAATTTCTTTACAGTGGCGGTGACAGGAACAGGTCATGAAGTCTACAATGCAAATATTGCTATTTTATTTACTATGACAAATGACCAGTGAACCTACATGTATATTTGATTCCTATATGCAATGTTTCTAACATTAAAATCTGAAAAAGTTCTTAAGTACTACTTTGCCTTATAACATATGAATATATGTATATACACTATATGGACAAAAGTAATGGGACACCCCTCCTAATTATTGAGTTCAGATGTTTCAGCCATACCCATTGCTAACAGGTGGATAAAATTAAGCACAAAGCCTTACAGTCTCTATAGACAAACACTGGCAGTAGAATGTATCGTGCTGATGAGCTCATTGACTGTGAACATGGCACTGCCACAGGATGCCACCTCTGCCACAAATCAGTTCGTAAAATTTCTGTCCTGCTAGATCTGCCCCTGTCAACTGTAAGCGCTATTATTGTGAAATGGAAGAACCTAGGAGCAACAAAACACTCAGCCACAAAACGGTAGATTACACAAACTGACAGAGTGGGGCCACCGAGTGCTGAAACGCACAGTGCCTATCCTCTGTTGAATCACTCACTAATGGCTTCTAGAGGTCATTAAACTCTTTGGACGTATGGTTCCTATCAACACCACTGTGAACAACTCTGACTCTGTAAGTTTCTCCGGTATGCAGCATTTCACATCAAACCACTCTGACTAACTTTATTTGCATTCTAATGATATAATTATGTACAATATTTTAAATAACCACAAAATTCCCCTTTAACTGCAACAAAAGGAAAAGAAAAGCTCCCTGAGACAGATTAGGGAAGAAAACTTGATACAGGTGATTGGTTACAGTAATCTGAGCCTGCGTCTGTAGCAGAAAGGGGCAGAGAATTGATGTTGATTTTGATTAACGTTTCCAGTAGACTGTAATGTTTTTACAAGTAATATGAGCATGCAGCCAGAAGAACTGAACACAAATTATAAACCAATTTACATGAGTTCTGTACAGCATGAGTAATTGTGCTTACTGAATAAAAGCCTTTATGGCAGTTGAGGCTGCTGGAGGGACAGCATATGAGGAGCCATAACCAGAACATCAGCAGATAAATAAGGATGAACACGATAGCAGCTCAATATATTGTTGGTTAATCATTAACAACAGCACGATATGGCCACTTATCCATAATGAACACTAATAAATTATAGAACTTGCTGGTGCGTGAGCAACCGACGCATCTCACGTTTCAGATGAGTGTTCGGTGAATGTTCTACCGAATCACACAGGCACATGGTCTGACAAATGTATGCTAATTTTTTTACAAAAATATGCCAGCCACACAGCACGACAATATCAAGCATTGTTTCTGGCATACTGTGGCTGCATTATGTCATAATTTAGGCACAGAATGATCTGTATTCACCTCAATAATCCATAATGAAGATAAGTTCATGCATCTATTTCATTTATCAGTCATCCAGACACACCTTCGACTTTCTAGCCTTTCTAGCATCCATGTGTAATTCTGTTTATGCAGTTTTTATCACTTAATTGCCTTGTAATCACACTTTTAGCATGCTTCTGAATTTCAATATCAATATCAGTGACTAACACCCGCTCCATCCACTGGAACGTGCTTCAAAACCAGCACAAATACAGAGATGGTATCAGACGGCCTGTGTACTGACGGATTGAAGATGAGACTACGCTGAGGTCAACACAGTTTAATCTCCATGTTATTAAATTACTTCCATGGTAAAGGTTCTGCTGCAGTGTCTCAAAGACCTGCACAATCTCACTCGCTCTCCCACAGACATCCTTACACTGCAGATATTTCAGAAGGGAAAAGAGTGTGTAGCATGTGACTCAACAGGTCCATGCATGAGACAGCCAGACTTCATTTAACACAATGTGCAGATTCCATTCAGGCCTGCTTGTCACTCACGTCATTTAAAGTGAGTGTGAATGGTATGGGAAATGCATAACTGCAAGGTGGTCATGTAGCCACACACAGAAGAAAATGTAGTTTATTTTGTTTTATTAACAGGCCACAATCATGGATTTGTTTAGAATAAAAGAGGCTGATATACTCAGGAGGATAAACGGTTTAGATGAAGAGTGAGTGAGTGAGTGAGAGGTTGATATATATGTAAAAGGGTTGGAACAATGCATTGTGATGTGATATGACGTTGTAAAACTGTGACAATGAGCACTGTGTTAAATGAACATTGTATTTATTCTGGATTCTAACACAATTAAATTGTTTGCCCATTTAGCTACTTTAAGCCGCACCCATTGACAATGTGTTCAACTGCACACACAAGGTATAATCTCCATAAAAAGCATGGCTAATAGAATGGAGGAGCAGCTACACATGAGCCAAAGATCACCATGCCCAATGCCAAGCGTCGACTAGAGGTGTTTAAAGCCTTATTTAGGCTGTGGAGCAGTGGAATTACAGGGTGAGAATATTTAGCACCTTAAATGGCCAGAATCAGTTAGAGGGTTCAAACCTTTATTTACACTCCTAGGAATTAAGCATAACTCAGTTTGTACTGTAGCTCACAAAGTTGCTGTTAATAAAATAAGCCCTGGGATGTGATAGACCTCAGAAGTCATAGTCAACATGCCCATATTAGGAACACTGGGTCTAGGCTATTTTTCTCTAAGAGAAAAAATAATGCTATTTTTGAGAAAAACTCTGCTATCGCGCCATCAGGTTAACTAAATATTACAAAGCCGATACTTTTTGCCCTAGGGACATTTTTTCTAAATGTCACAGGATCCTCTGAACATAAGTCATTCAGAAAGTCCCTCGCTTTCATGACAAATCTCTCTTTGTACTGGCTGCAAGGACACACTTCTGTTTATTTAAGGTTATATTTTAGGACACAAAAAAACACTTAAAAAGATATTCCACAAATTTTGTGTGAAACTTGTCAGACTTTTTTACAGTAGGATTAGATGGACTTAAAAATAAGAAACTGCCCAATTTTTGTATCTTAAAGTATCTTGAATTATCTCCATTTGAACAGAAACTGCCTTTGACCCATTAAAATCCCAGACTTATACATATTAAGTCTTATTATTCTGTAAGTATAGGGACTTCAATGCAAACTGGCTGAGCTATTCTTAGGTTATGGAAGTGCGTAATAAAACCTTGGGCCTGTCAGTGAGCCCTGGCCTGTTAAGGGGTTAATGTACAATCCGTATTGGTTGCAAATATGAATGCGCAGTATTAAGTTTAGAATTTTTTATTGTAACATTTTGTGTTTTTTTCATTCAGCACAGATTCCAGCAAAATAACTTCACTTTGAAACCCCATCTTGCAAGTTAAAGGGGAATGCAACTGATTTTTCAATATTTTTTTCATTATTCTGACTTTGAGATGTAAACATAGTCAGCAACTGAACTGACATTATTGACAACCTCAACAAAAAAACACCAGTTCTTTGAAACTTTGCCCAGTGTGGTGGTTAGATTTCTTCGGAAGTGGTAGTCTACAGTTTGAATACCTAACTAATAGAACTATAATAGTACTATTATAGTTCTATTAGTAACTGTGTAGTGACTAATAGTAACCATATAGTACAGTACATAGAGTAACCATATACTATTGTATTGTACCATAGTAATAGTAAAAAACACATTTTTGTTTACTATAGGGTGAGGTAGTTGCGATTTTCTAAAACACCATTTTTCTTACAGACAAAATTTGCTTAGAACCAGAGGTGGGTAATATGGCAAAAATATTATATCATGATACTTCATGACATTTTCATATGCATCACGATTATTAGTTTTTTCTGAGATTTAATAAGCTGGAACAGATAAAATAGAACCCGTAGCGCCACCTATGAAAACACCGTAATAATAATAATAATAATAAACCCACAACTACAATAAATTTAATTCAGTGTTTTATAAACTGCACTGCACTAAATCCAATTAAACATGCTTAATTTTGCTGACTTTTTAATGAAACATGCAGTTAGTCAGTGTTCTTTAAGAACTAAGGATATTGACAATATGCTCAGAAAAGAATACTGCGACAAAATTTATCACAATAACGATCAAATATCATAATATTGATAATATTGAAAGAAATCAGAATTCCTAATATGGCCATAATGCCGACTACAGAGTGACGCACAACTTCAGAGGTCTATAAATACATCTAATTAGTGAATTCTAATTAGTGAATCCAGCTATTTTAAAGTGCACTCATTGCTGTCACAGGTGTTCAGTTGCCCACACACAGCTTGTTTAATCTCCATACGAAAAAGCACTGATTGATAGAAAGGGACACAGTGGAGCAGCTGCACATGAGGCAGGAAGCAGCACTATGCTCCTGGAGGGCTGGCGTCCAGCAGAGTTTGATAGTTCTCCTACTCAAAACACACCCACTAAACCTGGCAATTCACAGATGATTGTAATCAGGTGTGTTTGAGCAGGTAAATCACAAAAGGATTGGAGTTGTGCACCTCTGCGTGCATGTCTACGGACACCATGCCCGGCTAGAGGGGTTTAAAGACCTCCTGCACTGAGCTGTGGTCCATGTCCATGTTCTGTTATTACTAATGTTAGTTTTCTGCAGATTCTCACCTAAAAATCAGCAGCATATGGAATTTTACTGTACGCAACATTTTTTTGTCATTGGGTAAGAACAAATTGTGCTGGAAACTTCATAATAATTCAATAATGATCAAAAAAAGTCATATGTGTACATAAAGTTGTATGCAAAAAAGGTCAAATTTCATGTTCATGTTTTGTTGATGTTTGAAGTGAAAATAAGTTAACACACCCTCTACAAAGAACACAAACAATGCATTTTTCTCCATTTAGTGCACAATTTCTTTAACACATTAGAAAAAATAAAGCATTATATAAACATGTTTTCTGTTTGAATTTTTTCACAATATATTAAATTCAGCAAATAAACAGTAACTGTGCATTAAAATGTGTGTTTTCTGTGGAGTATCTGTGCTCATTATCACTTAAAATCAACAAAACATGTCTGGTCATTTGATCAGAGGCGCCCAAACTTTTTCCATAAAACTGCATGTCTTAGGCACTCAAAAAAATATTGATCTTGGCAAGAAGAATGTTTTGCCTGCAAAAACACTGAACACAATTAACCCCTTAAAAGCAGGCAGGCCCAAAGTTTTATTACACTCTTCTATAACCTAAGAATAGATCAAACAGTTTGCAATGAGGTCCCTGTAGTTACTGAGTAATAAGCTTTAGTATGTAATAAGCATGAATACAGTAAAACGAATTCCTTGTTTTCAGTTAAGTCATTGATATCTTGGTTGGAAGAACATAGTAACAACACATCTTGGCTCCTGACTCTTCTGTGCATTCTAGTCATTCTTTGGATTTCCTAAATTCCATAAGCAGCACACTTGATTTAATTTAATGAAGGATTAATTAATCATATATATATTTTAATTCATATATAATTTTCTCAGATGCCAGATGTATGTGTACATATGCATAGCAGCATGGAGCCCACCCAATTACAGTAATGCTTGGGCAAGTCCAAGTGACAAGAAACAAAGTCAAGTGCCTATAATTTGACATGTTCCATAGCAGTAGAAGTATCAGTGAGTGAATGAGCGTCTCAAATCCACAGTCAACACTGTAGATTAAACTAATTTACAGCCAAAGCAGCGCAGCGTGATGAGTCAGCACAATCAGAGGGAATGTCACGCTTTCCTCCTTACATTAAAGATTATTAACATTCTAACCCAGTGAGGAAGCTGCGATAGGCAGAGGGAGAAGAAGAAAGAAGAGAGGGTCAGAGAGAGAGAGAGAGATAGAGAGAGGGAGAGAGATGAGAGAGGAAGAGAAAGGGAGAGAGGGAGAAAGAGAAGAGAGAGAGAGAAAGAAGCAAACAGGAGGGTAATGAGAGAATCTAATGGCAGTAATTATTCATGTTTTTCATGGACAGAGTGATTAGAGCACGACAAACACACACACACACACACACACACACACACACACACACACACACATACACACACATACACACAAACACACGCCTCTACCAGGGACACATCAATCATCCTCTGTGAGTCATTCATGAGAGCACACAAAAACACTCCTCCCTCTCTCTCTCTTGCTCACACACAACATATTGTACATATACAAATACATACATACACATCTTACTGAACATAATACCCATCTACTACTTCCATTCCCTTTTAATACAGTACTGTGCAACAGTCAGAGACCACCTTCATTTATTTAACTAAAACAAGTTATTAATTTTTCATTATAATATCAGTAACATAAATATAATACCAGTATATATAAATATGAATCTCAGTATTTAGTGTGCACTCTTTGCCATTCTTTTCATGAGAATTGCTTTCGGTTTCAGGGATATTTTTCCACACCTCCAAAGTTCAGTCTTAGAAGTTGGTTGCATTTTCTGCTTCTCATAATCCAAGTATCCCAAACACATTCAATAGTGTTGAGGTCTGGACTCAGGGGCAGCCAGTTCAATGTTCTGAGAACAGCAGCAGCTTCTTTGCTTGTTTTGCAAGTTTTCTTTTATTTTCTCTACTTTTGTTCTTTTTTGTCTAATTCCTTTTCTCAGTAACAGCTTCTTGACAGCTGTGCATCCTTTCAGACTCACTGAAATTGTCAGACTCAGTGAAGTTGTCTTCTCACAGCGGAAGGATGGACAGAAACACCTGTGGATTTTTCAGATCTTATGCAAGAGTGGAGCTGGATTTTCTCCTCTCAAAGATGAAAGATTTAAGTACTGTTCATGTGATTGTGACCGTTTTGGTGGTCTAACTGGTCTTGTACAGTTGTTAGGAGTCCCATTTTTGGAACTCCAGTTTTAGAAACTTCTTATATTCATTTGACTTCCTCCTTCCTTATGCAAGTAAATTATTTTATATCTCCTCAGAAAATAAAAAATGAATAACTTCTACTTTTGACTGGAAAACAAATAAATAAAGGGTGGTCTCTGAATTCTGCACAGTACTGTATGTGGACACTAAATCCCCAAGCACTTACGCACACTCATTCACCAGCAATAAAAAAGACCTTCAAAAGCATTGGTTAAAAAGTAATTGGTCCCTCTTAGGCCTGCTTTCAACCCACAGAGAGAAAAATAGAGATAGAAAAAGGGCAAGAGAAAGAGAAATCTAATCTCCATCCATCACACCCAGCTCCAACCACACACACAGGCTTTCAAACTGCAATTTCTCTGGAACGAGCAATTAAAGCGCCAGGCCCGCTTCCTCGAGTCAGGCAGCAGATAAGACCAATGCTGTGGTAATAAACAGCCACCTCAGAATTAAACACCCTATTAAGTAAACTCTCTCTGCCTTTATCGGCGTTTATGGAGACGCCCTTTTTTGGCGGGTCCGCTGGACGCCAGGCATTTCCAATAATTTATGAACAGCTGTTGCATTAGACTAGATAGGGGTCATATGTATAAAACTTCAGAGAACACCCAGTGATAGGGTTTGTCTTTTATTTTCTAATGGACATGAATTTGTGGAAATGGGGAGACTGACCTGTAAACAGCGCTCTCTTCCAAGATGTTTGAGCACATGAAACCAGGAGCCACTGCACAGCAGATACAGCTAAGGCAAATGCTTTACTGCCTTGATTGAATGTATTTCTAGAACTTAAATAAAAGTATGTATGTAAATGTTAAGGACTTGTATGTAGACCCACACTTTAGTGCCTCAGGGGTGCACGATACACAATGGGCCCAAAATGTATGTGGATATTTGTGCCACACTTAAAATATGTTAAGCTCATTTTGCTGGGAAATAAAATGTCAAACCAAGTGGTAAAATATTCTATTAAAAGGTGGTTATCATTGAAGCAATTTCTTTACAGACTTCTTCAGGTTTAAAGAAGAACAGCTCCAGAATTTCCACCTCTGTGCTTTACAGTATTCTAAGTGCAGTCTGGTTAGAGCTCTTCTCCAGGCTTTCTCCACACAAAGTGTCTACTATCAGTTTGATGTTGTGTTAAAAGTGCTTGTTTTCTGAAACAAATATCACTTTGTTCAACATTTTATGAAGCAACCTAAAAGAAGTTTACCAACAGGTAAAGAGTCCAAATATTTGTGAAGCCTCTCTGTTGGCGGTTGATTTATTATTGCTGGCAAATCGTAAATTTATTTTAAACTGAAAATTTATCTCCCTATTTTTACTCTGCGCTCGTACTGACACACTGTATTTGTCACACATGGAAGGTGTTGAGGCAGGATGTATGTGTGAGTAAGATTTATCTGAATGAAACAAATGACTGAGTTCAATGAAAATCCAACATAAGGAAGCAATGGAGATCCAACAAACAGCAACGCAAGACCCGACAAAGAGACCGAGAAACATGAGAGTGACATATACAACATACAACACTAGAAACACCTGGAAAGAGGGAAACAAACAATATACAGGTCGAAACACAAACGCTAGAAACATACTTAACACAAGTACATGAATGCAAATGACAACACCTGCCAACACATTGCAAATGCATGGTTCTTCTGTACACACTCTCCATGAGTTCTTACATTACTGTGGCGGTTAAAACACTCAGTACTCAGTCAGAATGGGATCTACTGTTATTACAACATCCACAATAATCAAACACAGACATTAGAGGAGCACTATAAATTGCATAAAAGATTTTAACAGTATAATTATTTATTATTTGTATGTGCACTGGCACAACACAAATTGATTATCAGTTATAACTATCAGCCCAGAAATTCCATATCTGTGCATCACCACTCATAACAACATAACTAACATGATGTAACTAGTTTCATATAAGCTTCCAAACAGTAAGCAGTGGTGACTAAACAATAAGCCTTGAAGTCAACGTGAATTGGAAATCACAAAGCATTTTCCATACCACGTATATCATTTACCATTATGTATTTCTAAGTGAAACACATTATCAGAGAGAGTCTCTCAGCTAGCTGAGGGTTTTTGCTAGATGACCAAAACCAGGCCGAGACCAGATAAAATTTGTTTTCAGTGGGACATATATATATATATATATATATATATATATATATATATATATATATATATATATATATAGACAATTAAATAATATACAACAGTTAGTTCTGGCCATGCAAGCTGGTTGGTTGAGAAGCGTTCTAACTGTGCTGTTTTGGTGAAATAACAGCACGGTTAGAACGCTTCTCAACCAACCAGTGTTTTTTCACAAACACTGTATCACTCCGCTGAGATGCCGTTGCTAAGCAACGACTTTGACAGCTGTAGGAGACGTTCAAGCCATTTGAACGTTTTTACTTCTTACTTTGCGCACAAACAGAAAATGAATACTTTTAAGATCACATTTGACCGACAGCCGATTTGGTCAGACTCTGAAGATGAGGCTACACTAAATACGGAAACTGTCATCACCACTGAGCAAGCTTTTCAGTCGGCAGCTGTGACAGAAGAACAGCTAAACAACCAGGAATCAGCCAGAAATGAACCGAATACCATTCGCCAAACAAAATGGGCTGTAAGATGCTTTACGCACTGGCTGGAACAAAACAACATTAATATTAATCTAGCAAAAATTGATATTGCTGCAGTTTTAATGGCTCAGTCAGTACTTTGAAAGACGAGGCTTACAGCAGACTGTGCAGCGAGTGAGCGGAGTTCGTTACTCTGACGTAGCAACAAGCTGCTTGTTAATTAACTAGAATTAGGCGGAAGGAATTGCTAACATTAAAACATATTAAATGCCACGTTCACGGCCCAATTTATTAATTTCTTACTTTACTTATTTAACTGCTGTATAAAAGCAATAGAACACGAGAGGGAGTGTGTTATCGCAAAATAACATATCGCTTTCGGCTCGTGCCTGCGACCAAATCACAGCCGGGATGTTATTTCGCGATAACACACTCCCTTTTGTGTTCTGTTGCTTGATTATATAGCCTTATACATTCAATTAGTCAAACTTTGCATTGTAACTGGAAGCAACGGTAAGGTTGTTCTCTGTTGCTTTGTTCTTTAAAACTTATTTATAATCACCACCTAAAGTCAAATAAACATAAACATAAACTACATCCATTTTTAATATTAAATGAACACAGTAATAAATAGTAATAACATTCTGATCTGCTGTCAGGGGATGTCTGAACTTTGGAACCAATGAACAATGAACCAAATCAACAAACAAACCGCTGTGTCTGATCCACTCATACAAGCACAACACACACTAAGACGCCACCACCACATTAGTGTCACATTAGTGTAGTGGTGAGAATGATCCACCATCCAAATAATACCTGCTCTGTGGTGGTCCTGTGTACATATACATAAACAAAATTCTTGTTTTCTCATAATCTTAATGTGCTCTACAGGGAACACACTTCTGCACAATTACTGTTTTTTTTTGTTTTTGTTTTTTTTTTTCTAAAAACATCAAAAACAGAGATAAAAGATTTTGTTCCGACAGCGACGATAAATAAGTACATGTATAGGCTGTTTTCCATACAGGTAAACAAGTCAATAGATATCACAGTGCAGGTTTTGCTTGATTGGTTGTGCTTTTGAAGTCCATGTGCCCTGAACAGGAAGCTCTAGAGAATGATAAAAAGATGAAAGGATGAGCATGAAAGACAGATATCATTATATCATCCCTCCAGAAGCACGGGCCGGATGGCCGGTCCAGCAGACATCTCTTACACACCTGCTCAAGCTTCAGCTAAGCCACAGCCCTGCCCTCTCACCATGGCAATGGTTCACCTGACCCTCTCACTGAAGAATTATGGGATGTGAAACACTCACATCACACACTGTAAACCTTAAAGGGTCATATCAACACAGCCAAGCACAAGGAAATGCACTTGAACAAGTCATTTTTTCCATTTCCACAACAAGGCTCCTGCTCCTAAATTAGCTGAGAACACCTTATAGCTGCTCGGATTCCCTTCGGAGCAGCCGTTGCTCGGCACAAGCGCCTCGTCAGTGCCACAAGAGGGCAGGGACAGTAAATATTGACCTTGATTTTGTTTTATAATAATTCATATAATGAGCTGAGAATCTTTAGGTGTTCCAGTCAGGTCTAATTACAAGGTCAGTGGATAATTTATGACTTTATTTGTATATTGCACATTTGTAGATCCATGTATGTTAAACTGCAACATGCTTAGTGGTGCTTTTTTTGATGCATAGATTGTCCGTATACTGAGATTGCAGGATGTCACAAAACGTTTAAGGAAATAATTCTATTCTGTTCTATTCTACTCTATTCTATTCTAACAGTGTGATAAACTATGACATTGAATATCGCTATGGTTATTAAACTTTTTTAGCCTATATTTTCCAATTCTTGCAAGAATGCATCTGTGAATCTATCTATCTATCTATCTATCTATCTATCTATCTATCTATCTATCTATCTATCTATCTATCTGTCTGTCTGTCTGTCTGTCTGTCTGTACTGCATGGTGGTGATAGAAACCATATATCTGAAATGTTTATTGCCTCTAAAGCTACCTTACAGAAAGCTATTGTACTAAATGGTTGCAAATACAGTGTCTTATGTCCGAGACATTGCCTTAGTTTTGAGATAAGGTTCTGGCCCAAAATCATTTTTTAACCCAATTATGACAGAGAAGAAAGAGAACATATTTAGTTTACCATTATCAACGTTCCATGTAAAAATGTAGGTAGATAGATAGATAGACAGACAGACAGACAGACACAAACAGACAGACAGACACATAGAAAGACATACATACAGACAGACAAACACACATACATACATATATACATACAGACAGACAGACTGACAGATAGACAGACAGACATATATACATACAGACAGACAGACAGCGGATAGAAGGAGAAAGATAGCAAAAGAGACAGACAGACACAGACAGACTGAGATATATAAATAGAGATAGATAGATAGATAGATAGATAGATAGATAGATAGATAGATAGATGGATAGACAGACATATATACATACAGACAGACAGACAGATAGATAGACAGACAGACAGACGGGAGAGAAGAAGAAAGACAGCGAAAGAGACAGATAGACAGACAGACAGGTAAACAGACAGACAGACAGATAAGACACAGACACAGATAGATAGATAGATAGATAGATAGATAGATAGATAGATAGATAGATAGACAGACAGACAACTGACCATCCAACAGCAGTACCTGACCTCACTAATGCTCTTGTGGCTGAATGCAATCAAATCCTCACAGCAATGTTCCACCATCTAGAATAAAGCCTTCCCAGAAGAGTAGAGTCAGTTACTGCAGCAAAGGAGGAACAAACTCCCTATTAACACGCTTGATGCCAGATCTCACTATCTCTAATAATACTGCTTTAATAACATTAACAAGAATTAGACCATGTCATCCCGTGTGAAAAAATGTATTTAAGTGTACTTTTCAAAAGTATTTTGAATGAAAAGTACATACTTCTAATGTCTACATTTTAAACACACTTTAATGCATACTAAATGTGTATTTACACTGTAATTCAGCTATGATTAATTTTATATTAACTGTGCTTAGTGGTGCTTTAAAATGCTTATTTTCAAACAACTTAAGTTGCACTTAAGTAGATTTTTTTGTATGTAATTTGTGGACATAGCTGTTATACTGCAACTAAAATGCACCTACATGCATTTTAAATTATAGTTCTACATCACTAAACACATTTAAATACATTCAAAACAAAAACATCAATTAACTTTATCAAAATGGGTATGCTCTTAAATATGGTATTAGGAATAACTACACACAACTTATGTAGACAAATTATATTTAAGTAATGTTGACATTTTGTTTAAATAAGGCTGAAAGAATTCTTGACATCTGGGCTTACAAGTGCTTTTCTGTTCTAAATTGGAACAACTTGTGTTGCAATGAAGTTAATTAAAAATTAAATGTGTATGTTAAATGTGTACTATTGGGTGCTAGTTTGAATTATATTGCAACGAAATGTCTAAAGCACACTTTACAAATCCTTCTTTTTAAAATATGTTTTTAAGTAATATACTTAACGACAATTAAATATACTTTTGTTTTAGTGTACTACATACTAAAGTACTGTACAATATATACTTAAGCATACTATTGATGCACTTGAGTATGCTTCTTTTTCGCAAGGGATGACCTGGTCCATCACCTAGTCCAAAGAATTGTTCTAACTATACTATAGTTATAGTATACTATACTATATATCTATATCTGACCTATTATATTACTGAAAGTTTTTAAATAACAGCCCGTTTCACAATATGCAGCCCTACAATCCCCAGCATGCACTGCATCATAATGTATGCTCCCAACCCCTTCCTCAACAACAATCTAAGGGACAACGCTGACACCTCAATTCTACCACACCAGTCATATCACCAAACACACCAGCTACACTTCAGCTGCAGTTCAACCAGTATTACCACTTAGCTCTGCAGCTCAGACACTTAAGAATGAATGAAATTGCAGCAAAGAAAAGAGGCCAAGTGTCCAGTTCAAGCAAACAGGTATGTTTTAAAGACCATTTTTTTAAATATATTTCAAGTCCACTTTAAATGCCTATATTTTGCTGTTGAACTTTTGCCATATTTTGAGTAAACAATGGCCAGTTTAGGTTATAATGTTATCTAAAATAAATATAAATGTTGTTTATGTATTATAAATAAATGTTATTTTAAAAATATAATAAAAAACATAATCGTTCTTTGGTCCACGGATTTGTTGGGATTTTATAACCCCTCAAAATCCGAGGCTTATTACAGACTAAGGCTTATTATTCAGTAACTACAGGGACTTCAGTGTAAACAGGTTGAGTTATTCTTAGGTTATAGAAATGTGTAATTAAAGTTTGAGCCTGCTGGTAGGCCTGTGGCCTGTTAAGGGGTTAATATGGCCCTTTTAGTGGCCGCGTTTGACCCCCTGCTGTAAAGGAACAATACATGGAGAACTGGCTTCTGATAGAGATTCTGTGCATTACCTCGTTCTCAGTATTGAACGGTAGACGCGTGTTCGATGCATTCTGCATTGAAATTCAGGTGAGACCTTTGCAGGTGCTTTGGGTAATACGTTTCTGTGGGCTCCTTCCCCCAGTACAAAATGCAAGGCAAATATTCACAGTGAATTTGGATGGTGTTGCCTGAGGGGAATAGAGACAGTAAAACTGTCTGAAATAGAACACGTCTCTGCCTGGCTTATGAAAAACAGAGTGGGCCAATCGCCTAACGGACGCCCACACGAGCAAAGCAACCCACCAGTAAGCAGGATAGCAAAACAGGAATGGGGTTCAGGTAAAGCAAGAGGCTAAACGCTATCAGGCAGGAGATGGGTGAATGGAGGATGAGACGGATGGAACAGCAGTGTTTTTGTACTCATTTCACACAAGCACATGATCAGAAGCAGGCAGGAGACAGAAGGCATCCATCAGCAGTGGCATCTACAGTAATCCACCAACGTGGTTCTTTCCACTGCCAATGTTCTTCTGTTTCTCTATCACGACAGCAAAGCTGGAGTCAGTCATGGCCAATCTGCCATTGAGTAACTGTTTGCTTGGGTATTTGTAGCAGGGGTCATCTCTCACCTCATGGACAGGACCAAAGCCAAACACAGCGCCTCTGCCGGCTGGAGATGAGTCATACTCAGTCATCAGAGGATACAGCCCTTCCTGTACAGCGGCGTGTTTAAAAAAACAGACCAGAACATTTGGAGAGATGCCACAGTGGCAGGAACACAGTGATCTCACTGTTAAAGTGAGAGAGAGAGAACGAGGCCTGCCTCATGATGGCTCAACCTAGGACTGCTTAAAGCTGGACAGAAAAGACCAAAGGGTTAAACACTACAGTTACTCATATGTATTACTGGATGTTGGAACATAGTTGTGAGGATATGATTGCATTCAGACACAGGAGCATTAGAAAGGTCAGGTACTGATGTTGGATGATTAGTTCTGGATTACGAACGCCACTCCAGCTCATCCCAAAGGTATTGGATTATATCACTCCAGAGATCTTCTCTACTGCTCCACAGCTCAATGCTCCAGGGCTTCACAGCCCTCACACCAATGCTTGGCATATATTTTGTCTACATACAGTGTTCTATATACATTCAAAAGTTCTAAATCAATGTTCAAAACTTCCAAATCAATGTCTTCAATTTCAGAAAAGCAATTTTGTTGAGGTTACAGTAGTAGTTGGTGGTATACCAGCTCATTGAGCCCACCCTTAAAACAGATGGTTCTTTAAGGGATCTTTAGTAAATGCAATGGTTCTGGTTGCATGCTAACGGCTCTATTTGCACGTTAAATGGTTCTTTGCATGGTGAAATGGTTCTTCAGATTGATGGAGAATATATTGTATATGGTTCTATATCTAACCTTTTTGAAAATTGTTCTATACAGCATCAGTGTTCTTCAATTTGAGATACAAGCTTGACATCGTAACAATAGAACCCTTTTTGGTACTACATAGAACCGCTGCTTTTACTAAAGAACATGTGAAGAACCACAAATTTTCTCATAACCGTTATACCACCATTATGCCACAAACAAGCACAGACAACACAACTTTTAAACAATGCAAACCACGTTAGCGTTAGCCCATTTAGCTGAATGGCTAAGTCGGTCACAATTTCAGTCACACTTCAAATGAAGCAGACCCTCAATCACCTCTCGCTGTCTAGTCCATTGCATGTGAAGTAGCCAACATTGTTTTTGAGACAGCAGATGTGAAGAAATGTCCGGCCTTTTGAGATTAGCCTTAGCCTAATATGCTAGCCTTGTCTGTGCAACAAGCTGTGGACCAGCTGGTACTGAGAGGTGAATGGCTATAATATTTTTCCAAATTCCACTAGTGTCTGACGGTCAAAGGTGCGAATATATGAAAATCACATATAAGATAAATGACTTGAGGAACTTGACGGAGCAAAAATTAGCCTCTTATTTGAATCTGCCGTTCCACCTTAAATGGTGCAGCAATTATATTCAAGTGCCTGTGTTTAAAAAATCTGCCAATTAAGAAACCAACTTCAGTTTTGTAGAAATTCAGACATGAATCAACATTCAGCACTGTTTTGCTGGGCCTGTGCTAATGTTACAAAGCAATATTAACAGGTTTTTCCTGTTCAGGCTTGCTTTTACTATTTTTCACGATAAAAGTATTTCAGAAATACACAGGTTGTTAAAATGATTCTCATTAAAAAGTAAAAGGACATCCCAGAATAATGAACAAAAATAGCTTTGCTTACGCATCTGAAGTTTTACTGCATTTCATGATATAAACCAAAACTGTCAGAAAATGTAATTATAACACAATATAAATGTTTGGTCATACTGTCCTCTACTAAGATAAGTGTACTTAATTATTCTAACACACTAGCACTGTGTGACTTCACAGCTTTAAAAAAAAATAAATAAATAGGAGAATGATGAATTTGTCCAGAGTGATGAACAAAAATTTCATGGAGATAATGTGACAAAAAATTGATGTAAGTATATCATTTAAGTGTTTTTTCAAATCAATATCTGTCCACATATCTATTAAAATACTGAATAAAACATTTAATACATCGTGCGAATTGAGTGGAATAGTTAAATCAGACCTGTAGAGCTAATTATTGTGTATAAAATAAGAAAAAATGTAAAAATAGCTAGTGATTCCAAACTTTTGAACGCAAATGGACACAATATTGGTTAGACCTGTCATGTGTTAACTTCCTACAAAACAACTCACCACTTCAAATTATAAATAAAATAAAAAAATAATGTTATTGTTAATAACAAATAACAAAAATATAATAAGTGATTATATGCTCTGTTTTTAAATCACTGTATCACTCGTAGTTAATGAAACAACGGTTATGTGCTGCTATAGTAACGGTCAGCAGCGCTGACCAACCAGAGACTGGAAAGGGAACGCGGAGAGCCGCACGCGCCGCGAACGGTCCGCTTTGCAGCGTTTTTGCCAAAACACGCGAGTACAGAGATCAGAGAGCACAGAGGACCGTTGAGACGGCACTTCCTAACGGTCCTCTCAGCTCTCTGTGGGATCTTTACTTCAGCCACTTCTTCACCTTCAGCCCTCAGTCTCAGCACCGACCGATCTAGAGCCGCGTCCAAATCCACACACTACCATACTACACACTACTCTAATGAATGGACTTCTATTGGTGGAGCACTATTTGACATACGGAGCCTCAGCGCTAACGGCCGATAACGGACACTGTTCCGGTAACTTTCCCTCCGAGACGCTCAGACTGCGCCACTCGCCGCGGTGCTGTTACTCACAGATTTTGGCCACGCTGGCCACCAGGAGCCAGATGGCGATGATGTAGGGGGTCTGGACGTAGCTCCATTCCCACTGCACGATCTTATATCCCCCTCCGTGGTGACTCGCTCCGCCGTCCTCGTGCTCCTCGGCGGATCTGGCCAGCGCGTGCCCGGGCTGACCGGTGGCGGAAAGGTCAGCGGGCGCCTGGCGCGCGGCGCTCAGCAGCAGCAGCGGCAGCAGCAGCCAGGTGAAGCAGAGCATGATCCCCCCCCTACGGCCGCCCCGCCGTCTCCATGCGCCTTTTATGGAGCCCGCGGTGGGACGCCCCGCTCCGGAGCCACAGCACCGACACCTCCGCCGCCGCTCAGGCGCTACGGCGGGGCGGGAGCAGCGCGAGCACGTGACGGAGCGTCCGTTAAAGAGCCGGTACACACGCGCGCGCACACGCACGCACGCACACACACACACACGCGACGAGGTGGAGAAGGAGAAGGAGACTGGAGGAGCTGACAGCAAAGTTTAGCGGGAAAATATTACATTTAAACTGGTCGAGGAAGCTGATGGAGCACAACACTGTACACACATGGTGTTAAATCTGAATCACTGGAAGTGTACAAACTTAAAAAAGAAACTTCTTCAAGGGTTCCTTAGTAAAGGCAATAGTTCTATTTAGAACCATGAGTTCTATATAGAACGATTTCATGTTCTTCAGATTGATGGATGTGTTGTATATGGTTCTATATAAAACCTTTTTAAAAAAATGGTTCTATATATCACCAAAAAAGGGTTCTGCTGTTGTGACAATGTCAAGCTTGTACAAACAGAAGAACGGTTTTTTGTTCTATATAGAACTATTTTCAAAAAGGTCCCATGTGTTGTATATGGTTCTATATAGCACCTTTTTGAAAATTGTTCTATATACCACCAAAAGGGTATATAGGGTGGTCTATTTTTACAAGCTTGACATTGTCACAATAGCAGAACCCTTTTTGGTGCTATATAGAACCATATATAACGCATTCGAAATCAGTCCGAAGAACCATTTCACCATGCACAGAACTATTTAAGCATGAAATGGTTCTAAGTAGAACCATCGCCTTTACTAAAGAACCCTGAAGAACCATAATTGAATTATCATTTAAGTGCACATGCCAATAAATAAATAATTGAATAAATAAATAAACAAATATGAAAAGTTCAATGAACAACTGAGATGATGGATTTGACCCATGCTGTGATCATTTTTAGATTTTTTAATTTTAGCCTATTTATTTAAATATAGTGTCCTCATTTCTGGGAGAAAAGGTCAGTTTTAAGAGGAGTCTAAGGCTACGTTTACACAGCAGGTAATTATTACTAACTTTACTAACAATTCCTGAGGGAGGAGTTAGAAAAAGGTCTGCATTCAGGGCTGTAAAGAGTACTGAAAATCCCTACTTAAGTACAAGTAGTCACTATAGTGATAATTTACTCAAGTACAAGTAAAAGTATTAGTAAATAAAATAACTCAAGTATGAGTAAATAAGTAGTTTGTTGAAAAACCTACTTAAGTACCGAGTTACTTAGTTACTTTTTTGTATTTCCGCTGTCACAACCAGAACATATTTCTGAGCTGACTCGGCTACATCACTGGAAATAATCTGTACAGAAAAACACTAAAGCTAAAGTTCTGAGAGCTGAGACTGACCACAGTCTGCTCTGCTAGAGCACATCTACACACCTTTCTGTGAGCTGCGTAAGGAACAAGGTTTACAGTAAACTGCATGTGTTTCATAGTTAGATGATAATATAAGACCTAGTTTATCTGTTTTCAATAAAGTATTTTAGAATCCCTGACAGACTGTGCAGAGGATGTTTGAGTCGAAACTATGAGTAGATTACTTAATTAATAACGTAATTTTAGTGAGAGTCCTCCCTGGATTCTAGCTTACGTTAATAGGTGTGAACCTACAGACAGCAAACATATTCACAGCCTTCAAACTGTTTATTTTCACTGATATCTTTTCAGAACATTTCTACCAGTAAAACCAGCAGCAACATGTTTTTTGATTGGTGAATCTTTTAAATTTAACCATGCTTCGTTCTTACTGGTTGCTGAGCTGATAAGGTCATAATTTATTTTTACTCTGTAACGTGACTGAAAATGAAAGTAGCGTAAAGTAAAAGTATTTCATTAAAAATTAACTCAAGTAAAAGTACTATGATTTAATTCTACTCCAAAAAGTACCGTTACAGGGCAAACTGTACTCAATTACAACAACGAGAGTAAATGTAATTCGTTACTTATAGCTGCCTTCATTTAAAGCAAAATTACACCTCGACTATACTTCTCCCCACAGTCTACACAATCCGCCTATTCTAAGTATGAAAGGAGGAAAAAATGATTCTGTAAATAGTGTTTAAGAGCCTCCGAGTAGCTTTTGTGCAGGTGAAATGACTACAGGAGTCTGTGCTGTGGGTGCAATGAAACAGCACCCTCTGCAGGACAAAATGAGAATTCACAAACATTTCACCTGACATACCGAGGAATAATGCAGCCAAACACCAAAAACTTTGTTAAAATACTTTACTTCAAAGAAAAAGAACTCCAGAAACCTTTCTGAAGGTCATACATACAAACACGTCGGGATAAAAATACTTTGCATACTGTCTGTTGTTTGCATTAAAACGTATTGTATATGTGCCAACAATGGTAAGAGCAGAAATCTCTTAACAGTGGAGCACACCTTTAGTGATACATTCAGGATGAAAACACATGCGCTATGCGTTGCAGGGTTTAGGAGCACAAAACAATACCACACAAAGAATACTAAAAGAGTGAGTGGGAGTGCAGCCAGCTAAATAACCCCTACAGGCTACAGCTTTATGTGCAAAACATGCAGTAGCCATAAAATCCTTCAAAAAATACTCTAATTGTAAGAATTTCCAATATGATGTGTATTTTATAGTGCTAAAGTTAACTAGTGAACTGAACAGTTGTAAGAAAAATCACAGTGGTTCTTCAGAGAGAAAAGAAAAACAAAGCAAAACCTGTTAAATAAGTCAAAGTAACCACTGGATTCGACCTGTTTTGGTTCAATAGTGGCTCCATTCATGTGCGCAATATAACTATCAAAGCCCAAACATGAGCCTGCGACCCAACCCAATCAATGCTGTAGCATCCACAAACCTGTGTGTTGAGATAAATAATAAAAGCGAAAAAAAAACCCAAAAAAAACAGAACACCACAAATGAACGTGACCTAGTTTACATCCCCTCTAATCAAGATCTCCTTGTGTGTGAGGATGATACAGCTGACCTCTGTTTCAGAGAGTATTGCCCAGACAGTGTTACTGCTTTACACTGACCACATCAGCTTCTATTAGCTGAGATGCTAATATTAAAAGGGATAGTTCACGGAAAAATTAAATTGACACAGTTCTCCCTAAACAGAGTCGATCAATCAAGACATGTTTGGAGTCTGAAGTCTGCGTCTTTAATTCTGCACCAAAGCCGTGAGGATAGTCTAGGCCACCTAAAAAGATTTGCATTGGTGCAAAGACTTTGGGTGACACAGACTTCCATTATGTTTACCTACACTAGCCTTGAAGCTCCGCTGCAAAGCTAACGAAGCCAACTCTGAAAAAATGGTTTTTTTTTTTTTTTTTTTATAAAGATTTTTCTGTCAAACATTCATTTAAGAAGCTGAACTGACCCTAGATCAGAGTAAAACAGTAACTTTAACAAACATCTGTGTCCATATTGAACATTCCCCTCTACTCAAAATCTATACAAAGCTGAAGTTTGACCATTTGAGTTTCGTTCCTTTTTGAATATGCAGATGTGCTACATAAGAAAATGCTCTTAATTTACAAAAAAAAAAAGAACTTGCACCTGTACAAACTGTTTCTGCTAAAACTTACATCATTGTTGGATCATATATATTACATTAATAGAGCTTGTCTGGTGTTTAATACTTTAATACTTAAATGTACCAATTAAAACACTAAATCATATGTGCTTGCCTGTCAGGAGTCTCTTACAGTATCTGATAATAGAAAAGTTTAGCGTTTTGCATTCAGTTCTGGTGGATAAAAGTTCCATTACTCAGACAGGAAGCTGAAGTGCGTCTGCAGCAGATGAGTGAGAAACAGTCTTCACTGGGAGATCAGCTGTCCATCAGGTCTCCGCTCAGTTCGTTTCTCAGGGTTGTCTAAATTTCGTCTCAGGATCTAGGATTAGCCTCTTCCATCGACGCAGCTGATTCAGTTGACCATAGATCTGTTACTCCAGTCTCAGACTTTCTCCGTAGCCTTGTTCAGACCCAGTGCCTGCACCACGTCCACACTCAGTCCACTCTTAAGTGTCCTTCTCACTGCAACACAACACATACATCTCTGCGTTAATACTCTGTAAAGATGGCACAGTATCACTTATTACATTCCTATGCGAAAGGCTTTCTGTATGCTATCTGTAAACACAATGGAGGAATGTGTGGTGTGTGTGTGTGTATATATATCTTTAAATGTGCCAATGTCCATGTCTATGAGGTAAAATCCAATAATTAGGTGTCAACGATATGACAATATGTATTGTTACGGTGGTGAATTATGCCACAATATGCTATTCTGAACATACTATTAATATCATGAGTACTAAAGAATGCTGTTAAATTTGTGCTTTATTACAATTTGCATAGTCTAGTTAAATTGGATTTAGTTCAGCGCAATATGAAATGCTTAATAAAAATCATTGGTCAGACCCAACACACCAGGCTGTAATATTCAATGCCTCTGAAGGCCTTAATTACCTGAATCAGGTGTTTTGATTGAGGTTTGAGCTAAACTCAGTATAGTGGTAAGTCTCCCTGACCAGGACTGGGCTCCTGGTCTAGATGGAGCATGTTATAACAGTCCATAACAGTCTAAAGGCATCAAAAACATTTATTCAGGATTGAAGGTATGTGTGCTCTCCTTTTGTCAAAGATAACCTATGAGAGAGTGACCTAGAATTAGGATGCTTTTTCCTGTTCTAGCCTATTTCTCAACTGTCAGGTGGTTTAACACAGCAAACAAAGGGAAGAAGAGAGAAAAGCTGCACACAAGCCTGATCTGATAGAGAGATTTAGGATTCTCTGCAAACAGAGGAAAGGAACCAGTCAGATTATGGCCTGTTTTGGACACAGACAAATCGCAGCATCTAAATACCAAAATAAAATCCCTTGTTTTCTCCTTTGGACTGAGAACATACCCAAACTTAACTTTCACACTACACTGAAGGCCAGCAGTCCCTGGGGCCAGCTTACTTATTTAAAGATGAATATGTGGGATGTACAATATGAGACAAACAAACGGACTGATTCTAATTTTCTTTTCATGTTCTTTTATGATGTTCACATTACAACTCATAGGTCAAAAGCAATTCTTTGCCCAGATCTGATCTTCCTGCCTTTATGATTCATGTTCATCTGTGCAAGTGATTCATATCAACATATGGTCATATATAGTATCTGATCTATGACCACATATGAAAGTGGCTCAGATCTGATTTGTGTCTACATTAATGTTAGACAAAAACATTCAAATCATCAAATAAGTATCCAATCCAGGACAACACATGAAAATGCATCAGGCCAGATATGATTTGAAGGGGGGGAAAAAGGAAAAGATTTGTGTGTCCACACAGTTCTAGAAATAAAATCTGATCTGAGTCACATTAAAGGAAAATAATGGATTTGTGCCACTTCAGCCTTGTAATGTAAATGTAGCTTTCAAAATCCTGATGTGATTTCAAGAAGTATCACTTGTAACCTTTGTGTGGTGTTGGGGTCTGTGGCACCTATTTTCAATGTTTACCAAAAGAAAAAATGATGCGATTTATTATTATTTCAACCTCTGATTCTTTGGCCTTTGCTCATTTTCTGTGAGCATATAAAATAACACATTTTCAATGACTTCACACTGTACAGCCCCTACACATTATATCACACGTGGTGTTGGGGTGAACCTGTGGGGAATAAAAGTGTGGAGGTGCTGTGTCCCTTCACTCTGTTCTCCTCCTACATGGCCTGCTGTTAGTGTGTGTGTGTGTCTGTGTGTATGTGTTTGTATATGTGTGTGCGAGGGTGGACAACATGGACAGGCTGCTGAATGGCTACATCTGCTAAAGGAGAACCCTACGCTGGCCACTTAACATTTTATACATCTGATATTCTTACATAAATTATTATGGCGGTATTGATTTAAAAAAACAATAATGCTGTGGGTCCACCAGACCACTGAGTAAGAAACACATGAACACCACACGAGGGTTAAGTAGTGCGTGTGGAACAGCTGATCAGCTGATCTCTAGTTAAATGGTGAAAGCCATATCCTGTTAATAAACACACCAATTAATTTGTAAATCTGGCTCTGATATGTTTTTTTACATAAGCCAGAATACCACCATTGAACATAAGGCTGATTTTAATCATGAATATTTAGTAGTTCGCACATTACTCACATGATTTCCGGTTTAGCCGTGATCTTTTCCTCTCTTTAGGGCTAGACGCCCTCTCTGAGGGATTCTGGGTAACAGACTTGACCAGCCGATCCATGATCTCATCTGTGGCGTCATCTTGCAAATTTGCACTGTCCTCTTTGCCTGTAGACGGTGATGGACTAACTCTTCCTAAACCTGCACAGCACCATTGTGAAAATGCATTAGTAAATCATTCAAAAACAGGAGGACTGAGGTAAAATATCTTTGTTTCCAGTCAAAGCGCAAGAGTATTCAGACGACTGATAAATCACAAAATCCACATTCAAATTCAGGCAATTTGACTTGTTAAGGATCCACTTCAGGTTAATCCACAACAACCCATAAGTACAAATGCATATAATAAAGACTTTGCATCTCGCATTGTTCCGTGTTATTGTGTGATTTGTTACATGCTTTCTTATTTCACATGCTAGGGCCATGCAGTCAGCACGGTACCTTCATCACTTAAGCCCTGTGTTTCTGAGCTCTCTAATGGTGAAGTAGGCAAACTCTCAGAATAATTAGACCCCTCTGGAAGACCAAATAGTCCAGTTTTAATACTGGCATCTGTTAATGCTGCTCAGTTGAGCTTTGTCCAATAAGCAGTGCTAGTCAGCACATAGAAAACGAGTTCTCGTGATGACATCTATAAATTTGTCCCTCCACAATGCCTCTTCTCAAATGGACAAAAGGCCTCAGTTGAGCAGCTATAAAATCAGCTTCATTGTAAATAGAAAAATCTTCTGTCTGCACACCAGCAACATGCAGTATGTGCTCTACCTTCATCATTAGAATCCTGGATGGGTGAAGTGGGAGTAGTATCAGAGTCAGCTGACACCAGCTCTGTTAGAGAACATGACTCAATTACAACCCCAAAACTCTCTTGCTGATGGACAGGATTTTGTTATTGGTTCTGTTCCTACAAATTTTTGCCATTTCACTTATTTATATAAAATAAGTTTGTCATTTAAACTAGACTTTGCCTTTATCAAGTGTTAAATACACTGTACTTTCTGTCTATGTTGCTGTTTCATGACAGCAACACAGGTAAAGTAGGGACTAGTTATGTTATTTTCTAAGGGACTAGCTCATAAGGTGATGTCCTTACTTCGTACAGCACGGGACCTGCGCAGTTTGCTTCGGTCGTCATTAGCGATAAGAAGGTTCTTCATGTTCTCGTGTTCCTCTTGGGCTGGCTCCGCTTCTGTTGTCATGGAGACAGGGGAGGGGCTTTCCTGGGAGATGGACGGGACAGCTCCAGAGAATTTCTCAGTCTGCAAGAGTATAAGTGATATTAGCTAGTTAGAGACCGGGAGTATAGACTCACATTTAAGGCAAAAGCAGCTCGCTGTCTTAAAAAGAAGGATATAAATAGAGGTGGTATAGGTTTCAATAGGATATATGATCACTGTCACATGATATACCGTAAACAAATCAGCTTCCTGGCTGAATGCATGCCCTGATCTGTGTCTAATGTTCCTCAGCCTGAAAACGTATACAACTTTTACCTCAGTGATCATTTTGCCACGGGTCTTGGTGCGTTCTCGGTGGGCCGCACGCTTGCGTTTCTGGGTGAGGACCCTCTCTCTGGTGGTACGGTACTCCAGAGAGAATTCACTGATGATCTTACAGAACTGGGTGATTTTAGTGTCCCGGACTGAGTATGAGGGCTGACCCAAGTACAAAAGGAACGAGTGAAATCTGAGAGAGAAAGACGAGTAGAGGGAACTGAAGCAATAGTTGGGTGAAACATTATATTGACATATACTGACTGGACAACAGCAAAATGTTTTTTTAAACAAGCATGCAGTTTACACAATCCTAACTGGAACCTCTTCCTAACCTCCATTACTTCTTAGCTACATTAGCCTTGTAGCTCCGGTGCAAAAATAAAGAAGCATACCAAATGCATCTAGTGTGATTAACTGGATTTGGAGTAAAGCCAATATTACTAGGAGTGAATTGATTATGATTTTTTATGGCCAATTCTGATTTCTTTACAGAAAAAATGGCTGATTGGTGACTTTTTTGGCCATTTTTATCAGCCTTGTTTAAAACCAGAAGCACACATTGTGTAGGTGACACACATGAAATACTAGCACATTTCCAGTACTTTCTTTTACCCTTTGTTGCATTATAAATAGCATTATTTTGTCACAGTCATGACAAAACCTTTTATTTCCATTTTGTATGGTTGGTTATTTATTTATTAATTCATTCTACAAAATCTAATTATGATTAGACTGATAGTCAGCTAGAATTAAATATTTCAGATAACATACACTAAAAGTTAAAGTTTTTACTCTCCTGAAAAGTAACCATTTTGGAGATACAAGGTTTTGTTCTGACAGCAGTGATTTGTTTTTTTAATGCGGCAAACTTAAACGAAAAGTCTGCTGTCTATTTAAATAAAATGAATCAAATAAAATGTTAAAGTGCTACAAGAGGCAACTGGCTGTTTGGCACAATGAGTCAATTATGCTACAACATTTAGGTTTGTGTGTACATTTACATCATAAAATTTAAACATACTTGGCAAAATAAGAATACTAAATTGGCCAATTGCATGTTTGGAGCAAAAAAAACATCCAATTCCAATCTTGCATCCCTGAAGACTACAATGATACAGCTACAGCACAGAGGCTGTTTCTCTAAGCATAAAACTATATAGAAATAACTTAAACTGCAAATTAAATCAATAACGTTCTTTTTCTGTGCAGCAGGACAATCACAGCATGACCTTTCACCTGTTTATGATGCGCCTGTGCACCACTTTCAGAATGATGATTCTCTCTGTGCAGTCTTTGAGGAACTCTGTCATTTTGTTCTTCAGCTGAGGTTTGGTCTCATGCTTGGCCATCACCTTGAGGTTGTCCCATGAGGTCTTACACTTCCTCTCCAGCTGAACCAGGTTGTCAGACAACTGCTCAAAGTCTACCTAAAAGAAACACAAAAAAAGAGCCAAACATAAAAGCAAGAAAAAAGAAGAATCAAAAGATTGTAACAAGGACATAAACAAATACACAGACACATTCCTAAAAACAGGAATGCATTATTGATTCTTAAAGACTTTTCAGATGAAAGTGTTGACATAGGACTTTTACAATAACTTATTTTAAAGGGCAAGACTTACAAAATGTAAGACCAATATAGGCTTCACAGATAAATAATCTGCTGACAGTTTATGAGACCTACTTTGGCAGATCTGGTGATGGCGGAGATTTCTGAGTACACATCTGTTGTGTCTGGGAAATTGTCCACCACAAAGTTACAGCAGTGATGCAGCAGAGACTGCCTGTGTACTGTATCCTTCACCTCAGTTACCTTCTCCAGGTAAGTCAGCTCAAACCCCTTCGCCTGCCAAAGAGACAGAAGACAAAGAGTCAGTGCCTCAAGCAGAAGAAACATTCTTGCTTTGTGAATTAACCTGAGGAAAAACACCTTGTTCAAAAGTGGATTTAATTCACAAAAGAAGATTCATTTACACTGAAAACAGTTGATAAAACAACAGTTTATTTGTTTCTACTTTAAGCTGATAGTTTAAACATCAAGATATTTTAATTAATACTTCACAACTCAAATCAATGTAAGTGGATGTGAAGTTTGTTGGAAATATATTTTGTCTCTACATGCAGTTACCATCCTTGCATTGCTGAAATATTGCTTGAAAAGGACACTCCAGCCAATATGAAAAATGTCCATCACTATCACTACACCAGTTGTAAACATGTTTATCTGCCACCTACAGCAGTGTTGCAACAGTCTATGCAATACTGCTCTACAGAATATTGCATAACACAAAAAAAACAAAAAAACAAAAAAAACACAACGCTAGTTTTTGGCTAGAATGCTCTTTATCATGTCCATGCCAATAAATTCGCCCTTAACACATGCTAGTAATACTGTTTAATTTGAGTGTTAATCTTTTTTTTTTTCTTTTTTGGACCATTCTAAAGGATTTTTATCCTGTTGAGTTTTGTCAGATTGAGCCATTATTGTCACTGGCATTCCACGGTATTAAAGAAAACTTTTTAAAAAGCTTTCCTTGAAAACACTGACACAAGATGGACACACAAGTGCTTGATATCTGAGCTAGAAATAACTCCTAAAGCCATATTTCTTGCCCACCTTATAGTGGACTCTTTTCGGAATGTTATGGTCACTGGGCCTTACTCACCAACCATTCTTAAGAAGAAATTTCTTCGTATAACCCATTTATGCACTTTTCACAAAGATTCTGACATTCAGCAACGTTTTCCTATTTGGCATTTGTTCTTAGGTAAGAACAGATTCTACACACACACTCGAGAGCACAATGTGTACAATTCTGCAGTTTAAGAACACGTTATGAATCTGATTTAGACCTTTCCATAGGACCCTTCTAAGGAACAAATTTAAGAAAAACTTGGGAAGATATTGATGAGCGAGGCCATTGAGGGATTAAGTGATTTCAGTACTTTGATAAATAAATCATTGTTTAGAAATTAGATACGAAAAGTCACATGGAGAGAAAAAGCATGGTACCAATACTGACTACTTATAGCAACCCTATAGCAAAATTAAGTCCCATAGTAAATAAGATGGCCAGAATAAACCACATTTACATTCCACACAGGCCTTAAAGTAGCCATTATCTTCAGTCCTATCAGCCAGCCTGTCTCTCTGAAGGTCATCACACCTGGCTTGTTAAACTTTAGAGCTTAGCATCCAACCATAGCAAACGTGCAGAGTCCTAATCGTCTTTCCCTGTCACAGTTCAGCAGACGGACAACAGCAAAGGATTACTGTAGCCACACCGTGCTGCTTATGTGTAAAGTGCACCAGGCTTTAGACCTGCACACCTGGCCTTATAGCACGCATCAGATTTCTCATATGGCTCGTTAGCTGCATTAAGGTAAACGAGACGCTCTACTCACGCTGGAGCTGTTGAGAAAGTTGCCAATGGCCAGCAGAGTTGCTAGGATACGCTTGAAGGTTTTGTTCTTGGCAAGCTGCTCCATACCGAGCTTCAGGTCGAAAAGGGGCTCAGCTATCTCCTACAGGATGAACCGGAGAGGAGACAGGGGAGTTATGAATGACAACAGGGTATCAAAACAGGGAGAGCTGAACAAAGAATTAATGCCTAAGCAGCATAAATGATCTTCAGTCCACATTATAGACAATTCCTGTTTCAAACCATAGAGAACCATGCAAAAAAGGCACCTTTTGCCTCGTATCTGTAATCTTTCTAAATGCTTGAGTACTCATCACAAAACTATATTTTAACTTCCCCATGCTATCTTTACCCATGGTAAAAGTTACACTATGCAAGTTTTAGAGACCTCTCTGGTGGAAACATGTAATCGCACGCCACATGCAGAAAAATATTTTGTAATGTCAGTTGTGATTTGGGCCCATTCTCTGAACGGATGAATCTGTTGACTGCACTGAAATTCAAATGAGTATTCGAAGCAAACTCAGTCAAAACATTAAGGATGTGTCTTCTGAGGATGTAAGTGAATAATCTACTATTGTCATCATACCTTCATCACTATAATGTTGATTTTGTATTTGAGACTATTGAACAGGTCCGTCCTGAGCCTGTGCATGTGACGTTAATACGTAAAGACACATAATGTGGTCTGAAAAACTCACACGAAATCTGATCTGATGCCTCTGACTTAAATTATTATTTCAGGCTTTACAGGGTGACTCACAGCAGCACACACATATTTCATATTTTATGCTGTTTTTTCCCTCTTGACTCAGTAATGCTACTTCTTCCACTTTAAATAAAAATCTAATAAAAAGTAACTACAAAACATACACATTGCAGCTTTAAATAAAGTTATTAAATATTCATATATACTCATTGATAAAGTTGATTAGTCATCAATTATGGAAAAAAAGTGAAGTTATAATTCTTAATTGCAACTCTATTATTATTATTATTATTATTATTATTATTATTATTATTATTATTATTATTGGTAATAGTGATCTTCCTAAATGATATATTCTGTGCACATGCAAAGCTACAAAAAAAAAAGAAGAAAAAAAAAAGAAAAAAAAGAAGAGATAGGTGACCTTCTCCAGGCTCTCGTAGTTGAGTTTAAAGGCCCAGAGCTGCAGGCGTGCTGTGAGGCCACTGATAGAAGACAGAGTGAGCAGGAACTGCTCTGCTGTACCCAGTGGCATGTCCGGATTAGCCAGCTGTGCCTCCTGGATCTTCTGCTTCTCCTCTTCCGTAGGAGTCATAGTCAAGATTTTCTACAGAGTGAGTAAGTGGAGTGAGTGAGAGAAGAAAAAGACAATGTTGCTAAAGCTTTACATAAAGAATGTCTCATCAGCACTCTTTCAAGAGTATCTGAGAAAAGTATAAAGCTGCTGCTCTCTTGTGGATGAAATGAGTAGTGCAGTACCTCAATCCCCTCTTTACTGATGGCAAATTCATCAAAGTTGAGGATTGCAGTTTTGATGACATGCACAGCAGGTAAAACAGTCATGCCGATGTTGATGGCATTGCTCCTCTTAGGATCGAGAACAACAATTTCCGGCCTCTTCACCTCCGGACCTTTCTGAAGAACCAAGAGAAGGAGCAATTCACATTTGGAACAGGATCGCTACCCTTAATAGCACACCATGAACGTCTATGTCCTTTCATTATGAGACAAGTGAGCTCAGGCGAAGGGGAAACAAATCCTTTTTGAAAGCAACACAACTGATGGATTTCAAAATCAACCATTGTTCTTTTACATATGAACTTACATTTATTTAAAATGAACTTGTAATAAAGTATTTAACTTGGCTATTTTAATTCTTAATAATCATTACAGACAAAAAAAATAAACAAACAATAATTCACAACTCAACTTCCAAGCTGAGGAAACAATTAGCTGTCAGGTTAATAGATCTAAGCTTCATGGTAGGGGTGGTTGATATGGCAAAAATACCGTATAACATCGCAATACTTGAAGAGATGGATGCAAGATATGCCTCACAATGTTTCGTTTCTCTGACGTTTGGTAAGTTGGAACAGACAAAAAAGCCCCAGAAGTGCCATGTTTACAGACAACACTACCAAAACTACAAGAACAATGATTTCTGTATTCCATACTGAGCTACAGTTAATCCAGTTAAACAGGACTGATTTTGCTCTCTTTGTAATGATGCTCAGAGTTGGTCAGTGTTGTTTAGGTATGGATGACATTAACAAAATACACACAGAAAAGCAAACTGTGGCATAACTTCTTATAATAATGGCTACTGCATTTTTGAAATTTTCTATTTATTTTGCTGATCTCATTTTAACAAGCTCAACAGCACAACCTAAAGTTGCTGCTACAATTGTTTGAATTTGAATTTCTTTATTAATACCTTCACTTGAATTCAAATGAATTGTCACTGATTTTCAGTGCTTTTTCCTTCCCTGACAACTTATTAAAATAAAGTCAGTTTGACAGAGTTACACTTCATCAGTGGGGCCCATATCCTACATCTTCCTTATATTTCCTTGTTTTTCCTGAGATCAACTTATAACCTTTGCGTGAGTTTACTAACAAAAAACAGGACATCATTTTTACAGAACAACTTTCCCACCTCGGTTTATCCCTTAGAATCAAACAAGCTGTTGTTGTTACTGTGCCTTTCAGACTGATGTATGTAAATGAGCCCTGTTCTGATTGGTTGTGCTGTATTGTGCTTTTTTCACAATGTTTTGAGACATCACAAAAAAATGAATTTAAAACAGGACGTTTTTGCAGCTTAGTTATATGGACTAGAGAATGAAAAGTTTTGAAAATTTAGCAATGTTTATATATTACATCAAACTGTGTTACTTCAAATAAAGAGAAGAAAATTTGGTTGTCCAAGATACGAGCCCTATAAATTTAACCATACTTTGCCTGCTGACTGTTTCATTGTTTGTCAGATATGTCTGTATGTTACCTTTGCCACAGGAAGATCCTTCGCCTTGGACTCAAACAAGTGCTCCAGTTTGTCCGTATCCACGGTAACCTTGTCCAGCGACGCCCACACTGTGCCCCGCCCAAACTTGCACTTCCTGGGGCTGTCCGGCTGTTTGAGCTCCTTCCAGAACAGCTTGACCGTTTTACATTTCTTGACGAAGGCTGGGTCTGGGGCCTGAGGAGGAGGTGGAGGGGGCACACCTGGGGGAGGAGGAGGGGGTGGTCCACCAAGACCTCCAGGAACAGGAGGAGGTGGAGGAGGAGGTGGGGGAGGAGACAGTCCCGCTGGCACAGGAGGAGGAGGTGGGGGAGGAGGAAGGGATCCTAGTCGTCCTCCTGGTGGTGGAGGTGGTGGGATGCCATTGACCATTCCTGTGTCGAATGCGTCTACGTCCAGCACGTCTATGTCCTCTTCCTCCAGCAGGTCGGAGAAGTCCAGGTCTTTGATGCGCAGGGCTCTGGACCTGGGCTGAAGCTGATCCCACGCATCCTGGCTGTTCCGGGACAGTGGGGTCATCATGGTCTTCTCCAGGCTGCGTGAATGCGTCTCAGCATCGATACTGTACTGTGGCCGCACCTGCCGGTGCCTCTGCTCCTCCGCCAGCCTGGCTCGTGCTGCTTGAGCAGTGCCCCCCAGCCCCTCCAGCTCCGCCCGCCGGGATGCGTCCTCACTGGACTGGGTGGTGCACGAGCGCAGGTTGGACAGACGGCCTACAAGGCTGGAGATGCTTGAGTCCTCAGACCCAGAACTGCCCCCAAAAGAGTCCTCTGGGCCGGGGCTTTTTAGGGGCACTGATATGTCGCTGGTGTTGCTAGAGGTGGAGGACTTGGCATAAAGCATATCCAGCATGAACTTCCTGTCGTTGGAGAGGGTGCTGTGGCTGCCCTGACGCTGCACGCTGCCCCCTGCAGGTGAGAGAAGAAAGGATCAGCTCGTATATCAGCTTGCTTCACATACATTGCACACTGATGCAGGACCAGCTCTTCACCGAGATCCAAATGTGAATCATTAAGGGATTCATTTGATTAAAACAAATCATTTATACACAATTTTCCCTTTACTTCAAATGAAGTAAAACAGCAAACTGCTAAATCACATGGTAACTTCATAGGAGAAGGAAACGCTCTGAATTGTTAATACAAGTTAATTTGAAAAGATTTTATTCTAAGTATTTTTATTGGTCCATTAATCACAAAATTTTTACCCCATGCAAAAGGCAGTTGACATTTTCAAATTATGTAAAAAAAAAGTTTAATAATGACAAAAATTGAGATGTTCTGAAAGCAACAATATGGTTTCTGACACTGTATGATAGTGTTATCTATAAGAAAAGACATGAGTACAGACAAAATACAAGCTTTGAAATGGCTGCTATTACTATTTTCACATTTGTCCATTTTCATAAACAAAAGTTTAATAATACAGGATCAGAAACCAGATAACAGCACAAATTTGTTTAGCATTCCTTTAAATGAGGAAAAGGCTGAGCACAAAGAGAAACACAATAATAGATCATCCACACTGCAAAAAATTCAGCTCATTAGTCACACTGGTTTGGAAGGTGAAGTCAGTTGATATGCTCTAAACAAATGCATGAATCTGCATATTCCAAAATTATGACATTTCACCTAAAACTGAGGAAAGTAAAAAAAGTTAATCACTTGCATGCATGTAAAGCAACATATTAAATGTCAACCTATTACCTTTATCATTAAACTCACACAGCTCGGTCACGTTTGGTTCAAGTTGGTGCATCACCACCATTCTCAACAAAAACAGGCACAAAACAGCCTACCTTTAAAAGCCCCAGCATGTGAGCAAAGCTCTGTATTTCCACACGCTACCATCCTAACATCTCACTGACACTAAGCGCTCTGTTGTACTGCCTGCAGTTCGGTCCAACATCCTCCTCCACTGTCTGCTGCCTGTCTCACAACTGCAGCCAGAATGGAACCCGGATAAAGGAAATCCCAATCTCCCTCTCCTGCTTCAAACTGTTTATGTCTTGACCGTCTATTCAGGCTAATTTACACTCCCTGGACGCCAGCTCATTAGCGGTGGGGGTCATTTAAACTGAAGACTGCTAGGAGGGGAGATGGGATCAGGCTGAAATGTTCAAAACCACAGAGGGAAAATATTTGTGTTTGAAATTAGGGCTAAACTCTCTGAGAAGAGAAAAGAAAACAGTAACAGCTCAGCCAGAAGTGGAATGGGTCAACAGTCAGATGATTGAGGCACTCTGAGTGTGTCTACACAAATCTACATCTAAACTAAACCAACAGTCATTTTTACTGCTCATCCTTACTCTCACAGAATAAGAGAGAGAGAGAGAATAGGAAAAGAGAATAGCAAGTGTGCCAGAGAAAAAAATAACGAGAAAGAAAAGATCATGAGAGAGACAGAAAAAAAGAAAACGAAAAGAGAAGGAAAAAGATGAAAGAGGCACAGGGAAAAAGTCAAAGAGAGAAAGAAAAGTAAGCATGTGAAAGAAAGCAAGAAATGACAATGAGCGAGAGACAAAAATACAGAGAAAAAAAGAAACAGAAAAAGAAAGAATGAAACAGAAAAGCAAGTGTGTGAGAAAAGCAGAGAGAAAGAAAGAAACTGAAAAAAATTAAAGAGCAAAGCAAGAGATGCAGAAAGAGAGAGCATGAGAGAGAGAGGGAAGAGAACAAGAGAGAGACAAAGCGAGTGAGCGAGCAAGCAAGAGAGACAGAGAGAGAGAGAGCAAGGAAAGAAAGAGCATAAGAGACAGAGACAGAGACAGAGAGAGAGACAGAGAGAGAGAGAGAGAGAGAGAGAGAGCAAGGAAAGAAAGAGCATAAGAGACAGAGACAGAGACAGAGACAGACAGAGAGAGAGAGAGAGAGAGAGAGAGAGAGAGAGAGAGAGAGAGAGAGAGAGAGAGAGAGAGAGAGAGAGAGAGAGAGATGTAATCTCTTGCCTGTTTCATTCTGCTGGGTTGTGTGGGGTTCTCCAGGCTGCTCCAGTGTGCTCGGGGAGGGGCTGCCCCTGCTGGAGTCTCCCTCTGGAGACTGGGGCTCCGGACCACTGCTGTGACCCGTCACTAACACAAACACACACAAAATGAGCGAACAGTTCTGTTTCTGCTTGTGTTGTAACAAGTGTTGTCAGAGTGGCACTTCAAGAAAACATTCTCATCATTGTACATTTATGTTTGGGAAACCAAATCAAACATTTTAATCATAAATCTTCAGATCTGATTATCGTTATGAACATAAAAGCACACATTTAGTCAGGTGTGTCCGAAACGGTTACTGTGTTTAAAGACCACGCACAAAACAAAAAAATGGACTATTTGAAGGCCTGTATCATTTAACAAACTACACAAGTCTGTGAAGCAAGTGTAATTCCCCCCCACGCAGCACTTCATTCATGCCCAACTCAAAAGACCCTCTATAATCCTTTCAGCCCTCTTTCTGCTGCCAAACACCTTTCACACTCCCCAATGAGTTTTTGTGTGTGTGTACATTTGCGAGAGATGTCTGGACCCTCATTTGTGTCTCTGGCCAGCACCGAAAGCCCATCTCTACAGACTGACTGTTACACCAGAGCCAAACTGAATACTCCCCTCTCATGGGAAACTACTCTCTGTGGAGGAAAAAGGACCCCCATCCTAAACTCACTCCATAGACCCTTCTCCAAGCTCCTCATTACTCTGCTGAAATGGGCCACGTCCCAAATACCAGAGTTTGAGAAAATGGAGAGTTTTAGAGCTCAGAACAGAACAAAGATAATGCACACTTACTGCTCATGATTTCACTTAAAAAGGCGGTTCTTCAAGGGTTCTATGTAGAACAATGAACATTCAAAGAACACTTTGCTTGACTGAAGGGTTCTTTGCATTGTGAAAGGGTTCTTCAGAACCAGATGGGCTGGTTCTACATAGAACCTTTTTTAAAAGGGTTCTATACAGCACCAAAAAGGTTGACATCGTAACACCAGAACCTTTTCAAAAAGGTACTATATAGAACCATCTACAGCACTTTCTCCATCAATCTGAAGAACCCTTTCAGAATGCCAAGAACCCTTTAATCAAGCAAAGGATTTTTTGATTGTTCATGGTTCTATAAAGAACCATTTTCTTTACTAAAGAACCCTTAAAGAACCATCTTTTTTAAGAGTGTAGGATGGGCGTGGCCATGCAAATAGAATTTAGTATTTGTTTACCTAAATCACGTATTCAAATAATGAATGGGTAATTTGGAATAAAAATGGAAAATTGTGTACATTTTTTTAATTTTTAGGTTTTTAACTGTATGTATGATGTAGAACGAAGCAACTGATATTGTGTGACAAAGCTAAACTGCACCATCTAAGCGGAAGTATATATGTAAATAGTCACTTTGTTTGAAATAATTTGCATAGTTTATGTGACTGCATTATAGTTCTATATCACACCTAGATCAATCAAATTAACATGTAGGCATCATCTCATGCTAAATGTTGGCTGTTTTTTTTCTGAACAACTAACTATTCATTAACTATTTCCTTTAAAAATGCAGATATTTGAATAGTAAAAATGGTTACATACCCACCCCTAGTGATGCAAGACTGCTAATAGCAGCCCATTGTGCCCAGTTCTACTCTACTGCATGGTGTAGCGTTAACCTGACGTAACACAGAAGATTAACCATAACCTTAACCTCAGCCCAAAACCTAAACCTAACGCTACCCTGATCCTAAACTCGATGTTGGTACTAATCCTAACCCTGACCCCAACAGCAGATTGTTTATAATTTGAACATCTATAGATAATCTATTTGGGTCTATCCAAAGAAAGTGGAACTGAAAATCATCATGAAAAATGAAATACACTTGTTTTTGGTACGCAAGACCTCACAAATGTCACAAGTGGACAAGTGGAAGATTAAAACACAGAAAAAATGTAGGATAGGGACCGCTTACAGGGGTCTCCAATCAGGACTGGTGTTGCAGCAAGCTTTCATTCCACACAAGCAGGAACACACCTGATTCTACTTCTTTATTCAACTAGTCGCAGACGCTACTGCTTTGTGGAAATAAAATTTGCAGCCACAAACGTAAGTCTGTATAGCGAAGCACATCTATAGAACTGGTGCTGGGAAATGCTGGAGTAGCACTGGCCCTTTAGCATAATATAAGGAAACAATAGTCTTAGATCAGTAGTGTATTCTAAACATTTGATACATGGTGATCAATCTTCGAATTTAGTCATGACTTAATAACTGCAGATAAAACGGCAGTAGCCTGATATTAGTGTTTGTGACATTTGTTCAAACCTAAACTCTCACTGAAAACACAACACATTTTTCATAAGCTCAACGTAACAGCATTTCTTTTAGAATCCCAGGCGTATTACGTTCTAGGCCTTCTTATTCTGTAACTACTAGAAAAAATGAATAAAGTGACTGAGTTATGCTTAAGTTATAGAAGTGTGCAATAAATGTTTGGACCTGTTAGTGAGTTCTAGTCATTCATGGGCTTGAATAAAGCATTATTCGTGTTAAAATTAATAATTAGTTAACTTATTAGAAATTAACTACGTCAATTTAAAATAACATTTTCCTTCAGTTCCAGCTGTACCTACCGTCAGTTCATCCCTCTGAAACATACAGTGTTCAAAATGACAGCATCTTTTCCTCTCCAGAAACAGAACATCCACTCCTGAAGTCTGAATTTGAACCTGCTCCTCAAACCAGCAATCAAAGAGCGAACCGCTCACCTTCCCCTCCACTCGGTAGAGTAAAGAAGTAAGCTAACACTTCCCATTCTAATGAGCGCTTTACAGTGACACTTGACGTGGAATGCCGACTTTCTCAGCTGGGCGCACATTACATAAACGCCACGGCCTGCCCTCAGCCAATCACAGTGCAGCGCCTGCTGACTTGGCCCAGGACTTGGTGCTAGGAAGAATAACCTCTTGAGCTGACTCAAAAAGTCTAGTCAACTTCCTAATTGTTCATGACACATACACACACGGTGGCAGAATGTGTGTTTATGTATAATAGTGAATCAGTGAAACAGAGCTGGAGGGAGTTTAAGAGGTGAAGCTGAGGAGGGGAGCAGAGAGCTGCTGGGTGGGGTGAGGAACAGTAGGGTATTATGAGGGTGGGTTAGAGCACTGTTAGGCAATGTAGGCCATGAAATACTAATGCTAAATACATTCTACCATGCTCTGTGGCATGCACAAAAATGCTGAGCAGACCCAGGTGCTCTCATTTTAGATCAAGATGGCAAGAGTACAAGATCTAAGTGGTGGTCATCATTGGGGCATGGATGGAAGGAGCTTTAGGCACAAAGACAGCTCAACTTCCTAGTGTTTCAACAGGAACAACAGATAATTAAAGTGCCAGTTCCATTTAGATCTACAGAAAAGACATCAGCTATTAGCGCACAAATCAATGACAGGGATGCTTGTGCATTAGTGCAATATGTAAGGAAAAACATAAGAGCAACTGTTCCCTGGTCAACTGAATGTCAATGCAAGATGTGATGAGACTAATCAGCAAGAACAGTTCATCTACAACAGCATAGTGAGGGATATTACAGTAAGGTTGCAGTACTTAAACCCCTCACTATAAAGGCGAATGCACATTTCAGGGTTCGCTGGTGCAAAAAAATAAATTAATTAAAAAAAAATCACAGGCACTGGACTACAGGGATGTGAATAAAAGTGATACAATGAGATGATGTGATGAATCATCATTCACTGTATTCTCCACAAATGGGAGAGTGCATGCATAGCATACACCAAAACAACAGGACAGGCCTGAAAGCTTGATCCCAACAGTGAGTGGGTATGATCTCAACCTAACTGAAGACCTATGGGAGATTCTGGGCAGTGCTCTCCACCTTAATCATCAAAACACCAACTGAGGGAATGTCTGGTTGAGTAGATAGAGAGCACTGAGAAATTGGCAATGGAATACTGCTATTTAGGATGTAAGAGTACCTTGTTAAGCAGCATGTTAGAGCTGTCTAGAGTAAAACTGAAGCAAAGAGTAAATTACACCAAGGGAGGGTAGTGGAGAAGAACAACAGATGAATAGACGAATAACAGAGAGTCAGATTATGTCACCTTCTGAGGCTGGCTGCACTGTTTCAGTAGACTGTGAGCAGACGTCTGGGTCAGGAGACACACTCTCATTCAGAGATGTACGCTGCTTAGTAAGCTGCGGCCTGCTCTTCTCCCGCTGCTTCGCTGCCAGACTGCGCAGAAATGTGTCTCTACAACCAGACGAACAGATTTCATTATTTAAAATCCACAGACAAATGCAAAAGTATGGGCACCGCTGGTCAAATTACATGTTTTTTGATTTTCCAAGAGAAAATAAGCACATCTTCTCCACAGAGAACACAGTCATGCCACATTTTATATTTTATTTATTTTTTCAATATGTTAATTTTATGTTAAATAAATGGAACTTTTGCAGAAGATGTGATCACTTATTTAGAAAACCAACAAAACATGGACCTGGGGTGTTCTAACTAGTATGCTTGCTGACTACTGTGAGGAGACATTCCAGAATCTAAATACTGCAAAAAATCAACTATGGCGTGTGTGTGTGTGTGTGTGTGTGTGTGTTGTTCTACGTACAATCAAAAGCATTACACTGATGGTTCCATAAAAATAAAACATTACCACAGACTGTTGATGGCAACAGAAGCAAACCCAGCCCCAGCATACTCACCATGTCTGCCTCATCACCCCTATATCAAGGTACTGGCTACTTCATTTCACACAGAACCATGCCATGAAACAGATTATCAAATCAAAACTGGCTAAGATATACCGTTAAAATCAACCAACTGACATGATTTGAATAGTGTCATTTGTCAGTCATTCATGCATACTCCCCAACCTTTCATCCATAAAAGAATAATAGTGGTGTAAGCTGGACTGACGCAGCAACACACAAAATGAAAACCATGCCATTGACTTCAGAGTGCTACTGAAACACCACTGGTTGCTTTTCTTGCTGAGAAACCACAAAATGACTAGTGTGGATTTTCCAGCTCTGCTGAAAGAATGTGATTGCATGTGACTGATTGAGGTATGATCAAAAATGTGCAGTAAATCTTGATAAAGAACATTTTCCATCTTGAAGCCTAAATATTGAAACCATGCACACGGGGTTAGATTTTTCACATGAAGTCAAAAAGCCAAATGCCATTCAGTTAGACTCCATTGGCCACTAAAGTAATTACAACTGGAATTATTAATCCAACACAGAAAATCAACACACACACACACACACACACAAGTGCACAAACCCTACCACAAGCTGTGAACTCAACCACTCACGCCCCAACCACCGGATCTGCAGAGCACTGCTCGAGAACCTGCCCTTCAAAGCGATGGTTCAGCCAAAAATCAAATTTATACAGTTTCTCCCCTTACCTCAAACACAGTCAATCAGCCAGAACATGTATGGTGTCTAAAGTTTGCATTGTAGCTACAGGTTAATATAACTAACAAGTAATAGAAGCTGACATGACATAACGTGATTATTAAAAATAAACAAAATAAGTAAGGACGAAATTTTGGCTTCTGCCACAATTTGAGCGAGACAATACGCTTTTGACTATAGTTATAGACAAATATATCCTACAGTGTTCCACGTAGGTATAAGTATATTTGAGATTACTTAATGTTTAAGGCCAGCGTGCGATGATTTGGGCACGTGGCCTGCATAGTGATAATGGGCAGCTATAAGCTTCCATTAATTGTTAGCTACACTAGCCTTGAAACTTTAGTGTAATAATAAATAAACAAACTTTAGACACTGAACATGACTCAGCAGACTATATTTGATTTTTGACAGAACTATCGCAGGATCAGGCTCTCTGACCTGAACCCTAATCTTTACCATTATTAGAGAAGCCATAAACCTGGTCTCAGATTAGCATCAAAGAGCAGTTTCCACCACCACCACCACTAAAACCTCGAGAGGGATGTTTACTTACGCATAGTTCCTCAGAACGGGTAGGTCCCTATTCACACTACAATCCTCAGAGCTGGAGAGAGATTTCAGTTTATACATGAGAAAAAGCCACTTACAGCTACTGAATGCCTTGAAAACTCCATCGAGCCCACTCAAACACAAAAGTTTATGCATTCATTTCAGCATTAGTGTTACAAAACAAAAGTTACACAACCAAGATGAAGGGAAAAAAAAAAAAAAAAAAAACCCAAAGATATATACAAACAAATAAAAAGATTACTATCTTCTTAGATGCATGAGCAGTAGTGATGTGGCCCTTTGACTGGTAGTAAACTGATTTAATTAAATTCACTGGATTTCTATTTAAGAGCAAATCAATGCTAGAATCCTTCTATTTCTATTTAAAAGTGATTTTTCTAATTTTAGAATGATTTGATATTTTACACTAAACCAGCTGTATCACTGTTTAGCACTGGGATTCCCAAACCCATTTCTGTGCTTTGTCATGCACACCTGATTCAACTCATGAACTAATTTACAAGCTCTTTGAGGTCTAGGTCAGGTGTGTAGAGATGTATGGAGTATGGAGTCGCCAGGACCGAGACTGGGAACCACTGCACTAAGCAGTGATATATTACACTAATTTAGGATAAACTGACAGCAAATTAGGTGGTGCCTCAGATTAGGCCTGTCACACTTATTATATAATTACCTGGTCGCAATAACCTGAGCTGATTTTTTAAAAAAAGTTTTTGGCTTTTTTCTACAGTCTTCACAATATGTTTATGTCACATTATCAGGTGTACTGTGGCAAATACATGCAAATAAAAGAAAGCAGAAAATGCACATGTTGCACTTGTCATCATGAGTCTTTTGCAAAAACAAAAAGTTCTAAATTCTGACAGGTGCAATAACACCTTTAGAGGGCAGAAGTGCACAGTGTTTGAGCTTGAGCTGTGTCTGTCGTCAGTTGGGAGCTAGGAAGCAAGACATAAAAAATAACTGAATGTGATTATTTATAAGGCATTTAATCACCAGCTAAAATGACAGGCCCACCTCAGACAGTTATGTGCTGTAACTTCAAATATATATGAAACATATTTGTGTAAATATGATCATTTTGTTAAACTGTGATCAAGTTTTTGCAAATCTGTTTTTGAACAATGCAAGTGATTCAATATCATTTATTTTTATCTTAAGACTGATGGAAAAAAACTAATGACGTACAAGATCCCGACTTTAATGGATATGACTAATTCATTACTGGGCTTATACACTTGTATGGTAAAACTGACCCAAACATCTCTCATTCTGACCTCACTGAGGAGACGAGCCAGCACGTCCCGTTTATCAGGACACCCCGCTTGGTTCATCAAGAGCTGGAGTACGTATGATTTGTCTCAGTGATAATGGATGATAGCAATTTCTCAACGCGAAACACTTTCATAAACTTCTCTGACAAAATCTGAATGGCTTTTGTGCAATTCATTTCAGAGAAAGGGAGACGGGATTTCAGCTCTCAGCAACAGTCTCCAAGGAGACACAGTCAAAACTGAGTAGTAGGTAAGCACACTGAAAAGCACACCTCACACGTCCAGGAGAAGGAAAAGAATAAAGATTAGAGGGAGGGAAGGTGAGGAAGATAAGGCAGGATGCAATGGGGGAAAAGTGAGAATAGACATGCATACCACACACATGAAGGAGTCATCCGTTTGATATTTTTCGGTCATTTACTGTATATTCCATGACTAACAGTGACCATTCCCAACTTGTCTTCCCAAAAGTGACTAAAACCCTTGATGATTTAGACTGCTAGCTCTACTGAAGGCTACATTCTTTGGCTGTGCAGCAGCTACTCACCAAACAGAGTCTGCTGCGTCCAGTCTGAGGAAAGAGAGAAAGGAGAGAGAGGGAGGGAGGAGGAATGTTGGAAGCCACAGCAGTAAAGAGAAAGATTAGGAACCGAGCCAAACATTATGAGGATAGAGGAAAAAAAAAGACACAGATAGGCGGATCAAAAACAATCAGGAGACAAAAGAGGGAAAGAGTCAAGAAAGATAGCAGAGAAGATAATAGCAAGAAGCTAAGAAAAAGCAATACTGGAGACATACTTATAGCAAAGACTTGCTACCAAATGAGTAGAAAAGCAAAAAAGTCATTACTTAAAATAATAAATTTATGTGAACATGAAGTAGTGCTCAGGACACAGATTGGACTACAATACATATATATTCCCCTTCAGGTCCAATGAGCTGAAGTGTTAAAACCCCATGCCGAAGCGCAGAACAAACCCTAAAATCACTCTTACACCCCCATCACCATCACCAGTCTTATCCAGCGACTGTTACTCATTCCCTATGCAGTCGGACACGCTCATATCCTGATTCATCATTGGACGTCAGATTCAGACTAGCTATTCAACTATTCAGCGGAATCCTCTGTATAGCGTGCAATGCATCACTCACCTAAAAAAAACACTGTTTATCCTCGTTTTTCTTCGGCTTTGGTTTTTAAAAAAATCATATGAAAATGGCAGAACAAGGGAAATGGTACAAAATTACTTGGCATAAATAAACTCTTAACATTTACATATATTAAAGTAATACTCCATGCTTGTCAACCATCACTAAGAAAGTGTACCAACGCATCTTATCCCCTCTCCTCTCTATTATGTCTTTGTCATTTCTTCTCTATTTTCTCTTCTTTCTCTTCCATTCATCCCTTGCTACTTGTACTTCTCTCCCTCTACTTATCTCTCTCTTTCTTTGAGCAGAGTGACAGTAACAATACTCACTTAAAGCCTCCTTTCGCCTCGGTGTGGTTCTGCTGCTCCGGCGCTGTCTGCTTCTCCTGAGGAGGCGCCGTCGTGGGAGATGTGCTGAAGTTGGACAGGAGGCACACACACACACACACACACACACACACACACACACACACACACACACACACACACACACACACACACACACACACACACACACAGTAAGTCCACAGCCAAGGCAGTAGCTCATACACAGTCAGATTCCACATTTCAAAACATTTCTGTTTCCAGATAGGTCCACAGAGCCTCCCCTCTCTCTTTACAAATGTAGTATTACTAAACAATATAAAATACAAATCTTATCATAAGCTAAATGCTGGCTTATATACTACCCAGTGTTTTCACTGGGGAGGCAGGGTAATGAAACTTAATCACAGCACATTTGATTGTTTATGATCGATTGGCACAAGAAAAATTACTCCTCACTCCCAAAATAGTGGAACAAAACATGTCAACGTATTTAATTTAGAATACTCTTATCATCATTACTATTGTCATTAGCTTGGGAATTTACAGCCAACAATCATCATCGCAACAGAAAATCAAACTTGTTTCTGCTATTTTGCGGTTTTATTGTTCAGAGTTTTACACATGAGGAAGGACAATGTATATCAATTTGATTAGGTAGCTGGCTATCTAGACACCTTACCTCTGTCTGGCTTCTTTTCTTTGATAGGAAAAAAAAACCCTCTCTGGCTTCCATGTAGAATAAAATCTGTTTTCTTTAAAAATTTTGTTCAGTGACTGAGGTAAGAGTTACACTAACGCCAGCCTGGTTGCATTTATTTGTTTGTAGATCACTGGCAGGATTGGTTGACACCACAGGGATTCCCAAAGATTGTATGTGCAGTGCATGCTGGGTATTGTAGTGAGAGAACACAGATGAATGAAAACATGAAAACAAGAGGGATATCATGGTAGAGAATACTCCTTTCAAGATAAAGGTAAAGTACAGACTTATTGAACACTAACAACCAATTTAGTGTCCTAATAATAAGGTTATATAACCAAATTCAAAAGCTGCCTGAGCTTCTAAAAAAGGTGACAAAATGTTTTTGAAAATCAATACAATATCTGTGGATTGTGACATCAGAGCTAATCTTACGTTTGTGCGGGCACACACACACAAACACACACACACACACACACACACACAATTCCAGAATACTTCTGCAATGTGACTGCCAGCCTTTCTTACTTAACACTCCTCAGGCGAGCTGACGTTGTGGCGGTGTAGAGATGAACTAGGCTGCTTTTCAGCTCCAGCAAGGAGGAGCAGAGAGAGGGGGAGTCGTTCTCCTTTAGAGAACACCACACTAATCCCCTCTTTTCACAACCAAAACCCACACACCCACACCTCCCCCCCAACCCCCCACATACACACAGCCAAAGACTGACTGACTGTCCAGTTCTGAATGCAGTCTACTGTGGGAGAAACACTACCCTGCCAGCAGAAAGCTGAAAACAGTTTCTTTGACACTTAACCATATTCTGTCTTTGTAACTGTTCTCTTTCTAAACCACATTCTAACTGTGTGTGATTTATGTTCATGTGCCACATTCATAATGGAGAACAGATTATGCTCCCTATATCACATCATGATCCAGACGTCTATCAGCAGTTTCTCTAACTTAACGTAAGTGATGCAGAAGCCATTGCTTTGCCAATATAGGTGTCAGGTTGCGTCACCATGTGATGAGTGATGACATCATTGTTAGTTTGGAAACCAAAGAAGAGCTGCAGATAGAAGTTATCCCTTTAAGCCGATCTGATCTAGGATCAATTTCTTCTATCAAAGCTGTAATGGAATAGTGGAAAGAAATAATAATAACAAACACAATGTACACAATTTTTCCATTATCCTAAATGTAGTCCATCAGCCATGTTTGGTGTCCTAAGTTTGTTTTGATAGTTTTGCATTACTTACAAGGCTAATGTAAGTAACAAGTAATGGAAATTTATACCACAGTAATTAGCATCATGTTAATTTGGCTGCTTATGTGATTTTTGCCACTTTGTAATTTTTATAGATAATAGTATGTAATAAAGTCTGCTACTCATTTTAGCTGTGCCACACACGTTTTGTTCATTTTTATAGTTTACAGTATAATGTTTATGTTTTTATGCACACAGAAGATGCATAGTGAAAAATGGAGATAAATATGGGGTCGAAATGTAGACATCACAGTCTGAGCTGGAGAAATATTTTACTATGAACTGGCCGCTGATTCGAAATTGTAAAGAGAGTGACTCTTTTTGTCTTTCTCTGCAGTCCACTACTATATTCACTTTTTTTCCTCCCTTCCCATGCTCTCTCATTGGCTGAATTCTCAATTTAACATTGAGTTTAAAAAAAACAAAAAACACACACATCATGTTTCAAAAATTTCAGAGGGCCTCTGATCACTTCAGAGCTTGATTGGAGGGCTAAAGATTGACTCGTTTGCCCCCTCCCATGCCCAAATAATCTGCAACATAGGTCGCTTCCAACTGGGCTCCCGACCTGGAAACTCACTTTAGATTGTGAACATTTGGCAAAAGGAGCAAATTATGATTCAAATCGGTGGAAAAATGATCTTGTGTACGCCCATCTTAAGCAAACCTAATCTGAGATTACTTAGTTAATTTTTACATTTCTGCTAATTAAAGCACTAAGATGTAAAGAATGTAAACCAAAGTGGTTTGATGTGAAATGCACCATTCTAGAGAAACTTAGAGTCAGTATTGTTTTCATTAGTAGTGATAGGAGCTAGATGTAAGAGGTGTTTAATGGCACTAAAAACTACCATACAATAACATTACATGAAATGGTAAAAAAATTGCAAGAAGCCTGAGATACTGCTATAACCATAATAGTTCCGAGTTAAGGTTTTGACCTAAAATGTACTGTGATGTATTTTTTCAGACTTACTGCTATTTTATCATTATAATTGAAAACTAGTAATTTTGATAAAATGGTTATATTTGTGTTGTAGATATACATGAGTCGCTAAATTCCTTTGTAATGAACCATTTCACATCAAACCACTCTTTAAGGAAAAGGAAAGTACGTAATGACTGAGGCGTGAGCTTTGCACAGTGTTAATTTGTGTGGTCCAATTACTTGTTTGCTACATTAGCCTCAAAGTTCAAGTACAACACGAAAGAAGCAAACAGTGGACTTCAAACGTGCCTGAGCTGATCGACTCTGAGGTTAAAACAGATGCAATGTGATTTTTTGCTAAACTGTTCCTTTAACGGAAATCCTCAGATCAGCCTAAAGAGCTTCTTCTACCAACATGATGAACAGTAGTGACGGTTGTTATACAGACCTTTTGGAGGGGGTGGAGGGCTCCTCCATAATGGACCCCGCCTTTTTTAACCTCCGCCTAGAAATCCCCATATTTGCCATGTACTGACTCATGAAAGAGCGCCCCCTGGTGGAAGGAGCAGGAATGTGAGAGAGAGAGAGAAGACGTGGAACAGTGATGTCTGGTTACATGAGGAAGCAAAAGGGTTAAAAACATTGACAAAAAAAGACCCACAACACCAGCAAGCATGACACCTCACAGTCCCAACCACCGAGAGGCATGACCCACGCTGACGCCCAGGAGCAGAAGGAGCGGAAAGAGATAACAGGCAGAGTAGCAATTACTGTGAGCGTGGAACGCCAGGAATGATTTGCTGCCGCTCAATTTTTTGTCTGCAATGGATTGAACTGAAAGGATTGCCACAAGAATTTCTGTGGCATGAAGAGGGTGGTGAAACAAAAATGTATGACAATGACCGTCATTCTTTGTTTTCAAAATAAAATAAAAAATAAAATGGATACATTAAATAATTAAATAAAAACAAACACATTTTGCAACACAATTGCTTACAGCATAAGGAAAAAAAAACAAAAAAAAAAAACACAGGTTTTAGTTTTCTATTAATTTAAAACTAAAAACAAATGATTCAGGCCAAGTGTACAATATATTATTCGTACTTTAAAGCATTCACATTGGGAGGAAGCAGTGACTAAAAACATTGCATGTGACAGGCCATGCTCCTAATAACATCTAAATAAAGGAAGAAAAGCTGATCAAACAAGCCAGATAAAATGTCCTGATGTATAAACATTTTCTCCATCAAACTAAAACATGGTCTGTAAGCCCTCCTGCAACCTAAGGGCTAAATTCCCAGTGTTTTAGTAAGAGAAAAACGCATTCCAAATCAAACACTGGCTCTCCACATATAGGTAGTGCCTGTCAGCTGAATAAAATGTTGCTTTGGTCTGGAACTATACTTGGAAAGGCACGTAGCAATTTGGTTACACTGGGAGGAGCCGGGCAGACGAAGTGTACCTGCTAATCCACAACCAAATCTCATTCATGTACAATCTTCCCTTTGCTGTTTTCAAGTATATTCACAGTGAGGCAAACTGTGCCATACAGTCAATATAGTTTATTACACCATACCAAAGAATGGCTGTAATATTGTGAACAGAGGACTTATGTTAGGGACACACTGGCGACTTGGCAAAACACACAGGCAATTTTGCAAGCGGGTATTTCCTACTAAATTTGTTTATTATGGACTGCTATGCTCCCCCACCCTTGCTGCAGGCATCATTACCCACTTATTTTAGCCCAGCAAGTTGCTGTTATCTTTTTGGCTTGTACACTGTTCGCAGATCTGTTTGTTAAAGGAAAAACTGGTTATTTTGGACAGAGCCAGCCTGCTGACAGACATTTGGATTTACGTTTAGGCATTTAGCAGACATTCTTGTCCAGAGAGCAACTTACAATTTAATCATGTTACAGAATGTAGGAGTCTTGCCCAAGGTTTTTTATTGGCATAGCATGGTGTGCTTGACCAGGCAGGAAATCAAACTCCAATCTGCAATGTGTTCCCTAGCATAGTTAATTCCGGCAGCAGAGGCTAGCTGGTATAAACTCTTATAACTTAATAGTGGGTACCTGAAAGCCTTTGGATCTTATACCAATAACAGATTGTTAGCAAAGATCTTAAAAAAAGGTAGAGCAATCTCAAGTGCTCCTGTGCTATACTCTTTGTAGGAAATGAAAGGGACTATACATTAGTTTATATTTCTGCTGTTCATGTATTTAGAGCAGTACTTTTTATCGACGGCCTGAAATTAAAATTCCTGGCTAAAACAAAAACATTTTTTTGGGGGGGGTAAAAAACACACACAAAAAAAAAAAACACACACACACACACACACACACACACACACACACACACACACACACACACACACAACACAATATTTTTAAAATCACTCTTTTTTGATTTCAATACCATTAACATTATTTGTAAATTAGATGTTAACACTTCGCTGTAGTCCTATTGAATCTTTAGGGTTTTTTTGGTGGAAATTTCGCTGCATTTCTAGTCCTTTTACCTCTAAAGCAAATTCTATTTAAGTGGAAGAGAAGTTTTTCCCTAGTTCTTTTTTGCCTGCCACTGCCAGGAGACCGTGCCATAAATCAAGCTGAAGTTATTTTGCCACATAAAACAATTCCTAAGACCACTAGTCTGTGTGTGCGTCTGTCCTAAAGGCTGCATTACCGCATATGGAGAGTGAGAAGACCGGCAGTAATAGATCAGTCCCTGTCAGTGGGCTGTAGTCTCTCACACTCAGCTCGAAACAACATTTGTTTTGGTTGGTCTACCACTTCACACTGCATGAGCCCAAACAAAATTGCTGCTCTCAATCAAAAGTAACTATATATGTGTATGTGTGTACACATGTTTGGATTCTAGTAAATGTTAATGAATGCTGAAAGTTCCTCTCGTACCATATTGCTGTGAACTTAATCTGCATCCCTGAGGTGCCTCAGGCAAAAACTAAGTGAGTAGTAGTACTGTGAATACTGCCACCACGTGGTAAAATAGGAGTTTTACTAGCATATAAGAACAGCCAACAGAAGGTATTCCAGCACACATGTCCCCACTGGTCCACTGTGGGCTGACTGTAGATAGCTTGGGCTTTGGCAGTCCCACACAAAACCTACACAGGCCCTGTGTAGAGTAGCCCACACTGGGTCTGCACAAGCATTCAGGAATGTGGCTAACAGAGCTGTGGATAAAGCCACACTGAGCAAAATGGGCCACTAGCCAAGCCCTAAGTGGACCATTACAGGGCATGTGCAGTCTAGCTTGTTGGCATACATGCAGAGAAATATGATTGATGTTTCAAAAATCCTTGATTTCACACCATAAACATGATTGGTTATTCTGATTTTGTAGTACTGTTCAAACACACACACACTCAAACATACACAATACTCACAGACGCTGCTCCAGGTCACTGGCTGCATTTCCATTGCTCACAACAGGGGGTGGTAGAGGGGAAGAGCTCTGAGAGGGGGTCTCAGAGGTAGTGGAGGAAGGGCTGGAAGGTTCAGGGGTAATAGGAACAGGAGGGGGTACAGGAGAGGATGGAGTGTCTGAGGGCAAAGGAGAGGTGGTGCAACTCCGATCTGGAAGAAAAAGAGAATTATGAAACAGATTGTTCTGGTTCTAAAATCAGAGAGCCATGTCTGAAAGTAGTAAAATGCTCAAATAAATAAATAAATAAATAAATAAATAAACACACACACACGTTCGTATGTATGTATGTATGTATGTATGTATGTATGTATGTATAACATATAGAAAATAACCCTACATAGATAAGATACAGACACAGAAAAACGAACAGCAAGGACAGCTGGAAAAACTAAAGAAAAAAAAAGGAAATGTATAAATTACATCTCACAAATGACTTTATAGCGAGAATGATTCGGTATATCAAAAATACAAGTTTCAAATTTAGCTACCTAGTGGAGTAAATGAATATATTGCATGTATTTTTATGTATTTGTATGTATTGTATTTTGCACGTGCAACCTTGTTTTTGAATTGCCTCATGTAACAGTGAAGTAGCACAGAAATTATGTTTCAACTCACAGCATGCAACTAGCTGCATAAAAGTTTCACTGTATAAGGCCAGAGCACTCCAGTCCATCCTATGATCACATAATCTCGTCATATACACATGATGAAACATGACCATAAATACTAACATACATAAACAAGATATATGTGTTTGTGAAATCTGATAACGCACTCTAAGAAAATAGATCTAATAATTAACAAAATAATTAGAAAAATAAAATTGATATTTCAAATAAAATTGATATTTTATGACATTTATTGTACTCCGGAAGACCACAGTGTTTCAGCAGTGCTGGACTACCATACTAAAAGGTGTGCATTATACTCATTTTACTGCATTTGTAACCGAATAGGCATAAATATTATATTCCGCTGTAATGCTGATCTAAATTTCTACAGTTTATGAAATGTGTATATATATATATATATATATATATATATATATATATATATCTATCTATCTATCTATCTATCTATCTATCTATCTATCTATCTATCAGCATCAGCGGACACAGTCGTACGCAAAGGTTTGGGTGCCCCTGGTTATATTACATTTTCATTTTTTTTTTTAGTGAACATAAGTACAAGTCCTCTACAGAGGATATACTTCTGCAGATTTTAATGCACAATTACTGTTTGCCTGCTAAATTTAACGTTTTATTTTTTCCAATATATTAAAATCTGCAAATAAATAAAAACTGTACCCTGAAATTTGCAGAAAATTCCCAAATTTAGGCTTGTTCTCTGTAGAGGATGTTAACGTATGTGCGCTTAGAAAATCAACAAAACAATGGGGGTGTTCAAACTTTTGCATACAACTTTACATACATGAAAAATATTAGCGTTGAACCAAAAATGTCATACTGCGCATCCCTAAGAACAACCACTGAAATAAGGGTCAGACAGCAGGAGAATGGGTCTGATAAACACCTGTAGTGGGACTCTGAGAGGTGACGGATGAGGATGAAGAAGCAGGCAAAAAGGAAGAGAGCGGACCATCTGGAAAGTTCTGTGCTGAGGACCGCCGGCTTCTCCGGCCATCCTGCTCACTACTGGCGACTTTCCTCCGCTCCTTACGGATGTGAGGAGACGCTTCATCCATCTCTCCGTCCTCATACTTCAGAGCGTTCTACACAGTAAAAGGTACAGGTACAACAGCAAAAAAACAAAAACAAAAACAAAAAAAAACAAAACAAACATCAGTACTGTAACACTGCACATTGTGAATGGTCATCAGATGTGATTCCAGCACTTCTTTACCTCATATATGGTGAATTGCTGCTTGAGGTCAGGGTCAGTGCCTCGGCTGCTCATGTGCTTCTGCATGATGCGCTCTATTCCCTGCTGCTCCAGACAGTCCGTCACATCATAGAACGAATCCTGATCAGGCAGAGCCGCTAGCGTCTTAGAGAGAGAGGCAGACAGAGAGCGAGAGAGCGAGAGAGAGAGAGAGAGAGCGCGCGCGCGACAGAGAGAGACAGAGAGAGACAGAGAGAGAGAGACAGAGAGAGAGAGAGAGAGAGAGAGAGAGAGAGAGAGAGAGAGAGAGAGCGCGCGACAGAGAGAGACAGAGAGAGAGAGAGAGAGAGCGCGCGACAGAGAGAGACAGAGAGAGAGAGAGAGAGAGAGAGAGAGAGAGAGAGAGAGAGAGAGAGAGAGAGACAGAGAGAGAGAGAGAGAGAGAGAGAGAGAGAGAGCGTGACAGAGAGAGACAGAGAGAGAGAGAGAGAGAGAGAGAGAGAGAGAGAGCGACAGAGAGAGACAGAGAGAGAGAGAGAGAGAGAGAGAGAGAGAGAGAGAGAGAGCGCGACAGAGAGAGACAGAGAGAGAGAGAGAGAGAGAGAGAGAGGCAGAGAGATAGACAGACAGACAGAGACAAGAGAGAGAGAGAGAGAGAGAGAGAGAGAGAGACAGCAGAGAGACAGATACAGAAAGAGAGAGAGAGAGGTCATGGAACAGCCGTCATAAATAACAATGTCTTATTACTGTTGGTCATTAATTACATGCACACCACCACCACCACCACCACCAACGTGAGCTGTACCTTTCTGCCTTATTGACGAAAGTATGAGTTACCTTGTTAATAAGGGTCATTGTGTAGACCAGGAGCTCTGTATCAGTTCCATCCTTCTCTTCCAGCATATCAATCAAGTATGACCAGGATTTGACCCCTGCAAAAGCACTTCATGAGTGAGAATTCTGAAGCTAACACATAAACAAACATTAAGAAATACACACTATATAAATACTAACACAGACATGTATAGAGAAATTCCCACACTTTTTCCTCTGAGCAGCTGTGTGTAGCATTGTACGAGCTCTGTACCTCTTTTGCTATCCACTGTGTTGACGGCCTGAATTAGCAGAGGACTGTTAGACTCTGTGTATTCAACAAACACTATCAGCAGCTTCAGAGCGGTCTTCACCACCAGCCGAGACTGAAAGGAGAAAGAGAAACATGAGAAACAGTTCTGCAAAAGTACATTTCACTTACAAACGTTGTACACTAGATGGCAGTATGAAGCCTAGATGCAATCAGTGCAATGACACTTCGACACTGTTGAGGTAATGTAGATTTGTGTGGGGTTGTGAGAATGGTTGGTAAGCTGGATAAAACATTAATTCCTGAACACATTTTCTCAGGAATTGTATACAAATACATAAATATTCACCTACATTCAATGCATACTGCTGTCTGTTCTAGCAAAATAAGCTTTGTATGGTCATTTTTGTTGTTGCTGTAAGCCTGAGACTCACTTCAGAATTAAAGAGGTTGTCAACATGAGCGAAAACATCGAAACTGTCAATTTCGGTCATTAACCACTTCCGACATCATTCAGTGACAGTACAGAGAGAAGGCCCAGTTTCTCTTGCGTAAAATAGTAGTGGAGTTGATCTTTCATAAAGTGGACACTACAGACACAGGTTTCCTAAAAGCAATAAGCCACAAGAGACCACACTTTACACTGATTTTACCACAGTTAAAGAAGAGTTTTTACAGACGACACTTAAAATGCTAACTCACTCGCCTTCAGTCAGTCAGGCATAACTAAAGAGACTTTGAAGCAGAGTCGTGACAAGAGAGAACTGACAAAAATCTGCCCCAATTCTGATACAAGGAGAGACTTGACGCCAGCTTCTTTCAGTACAGTATAAGCCAACTACACTTAAACATCATTTAATTGAAGCAAAGTGACCTGCAAGTGTAAACCTCCTGAACCCAGGCTTATTTTTCAGTTCCTGAATGTTAATATTTAACCCATATTTAAACTAATATGCAAGTTAACTTAAGTGTGGGCCCATACAGACTCCTGTAAGTTGGAGTTACTCACAGATATCATGGCAACTTGGACACACTTGGAATGAGCCAACTATATAACTACACAAGTGTAGTTGGGCAGTAGTTGGACAGTATGTGGAAGCAGTGATCATTAAATTCTGTTTGCTTGTACTAAACACAGTACTACAACATGACATTTGATGTTTTATGGAATTGTTTTTGGTAAATATACACTCATTCCAAATTTGATGTCTCCACCCAAGTTGGGACAGGAGCATGTTTACTACTGTGTTATAGCATCTTTCCTTTTAACAACACTTAAGTATCATTTGGGGAATGAAGACACAACCTGATCCAATTATGAAAGCTGAATTTTCTGCCATTCTTTCATTACACAGGTGTTAGACTGCACAACCAAATGGGGCCTATACAGTCATATTTTGCGCTTAATGAATGTGCCACCCATTTTCACTGGAAGACAGGTCTGGACTGCAGGCAGACCAGTCTAGCATCCACACACTGATTACACAGCCATGCTGTTTTAACACAGGCAGAATCTGGCTTGCCGTCTTCATGCTGAAATAAGCATGGACGTCCCTGACAAACACATCGTCTAGATGGCAGAATATGTTGCTCCAGAGTAAGAATGTATTTTTTCCGTGTGAATGGTGCCTTCACAGATGTGTAAGTTGCCACAGGACTAATACACCCCCATATTGCAACATAACCTGACTTTTATGCTGGTCTTTTTATTCTTTGGCCCAGAGAACACAACGTCCTTTATTTCTATTTCATTTCTGTAAAAAGAAAAAGTAGTATCTCCAAAATGGCAGCCTTACAGGAGAAGGCAAAAACATTCTTTACTTTCAATGGAAGTTAATGTAAAGAGATTTTATTCCAAGCAATTATGATGCATTTCTATTGCTAATCATGAAATTTGGTCATGATTAAGTTTTCACTCGATGCAAAGGGCAGCTGTTGTACTCAAATGATAAAGAAAAATTAAAAATAAAAAAAATTAATAAACAAAAGGATTTACTTGGCTTTTTTTTGGACATTGATTCACTACGAGCCAGGCACTCGTTAGTCTATGTGGTTGCATAACGTAGCGGTCACTCACCATGCTGCCGCTAAGGGTGTAGAGCCACTGCACCATCTCATTATGGTTTATGACTCCGTTCATGCCGTCCACGAACAACATGATTTGGCTGAGAGCTACAACACACAGAACAAAAGAGCAAAAGAGCATCAGAGTAAAGCTAACAGGGCTTTTGCCTTTCATTTCCAACAAGAACAGTCAAGTGGAGAAGGTGAAGTTCATGAACAAGATGTTCAATACAGTCAAGCACAGGACTTGTCTAGGCGGATATACAGATTTATACCAAAAGCTGTTTGTTATCCCAGTACACGCCAGCATAAACTTCCTGTTCCGGGCCAAAGCTGCAGAATATTGTTTCCCATAAGTGAGACAACAATTCTAAAGACCAAAGCTGCACTGTGCTGTGACCTGGGAAGATAACCTATTGTGGCTGAACGGCAGTCACAGTAGGAAGCATGTTTTGGCTTTTTTGCATTGCTCACCTCTGAGGATGTAGTTTTGGTAGTTGTGGTCCGCCTCTGCGCCCACTTTTATAAAGCAGGTCAGGCCATCAGAGTTCACAAACTCTGGCACCAGGTCCTTATCATCCTGTAAGAAAGAATATGTCAATAGAAATGTGCAATAACTGTGACTTTATATACAGCAATCCAGAACGATTCACACTTCATTAATTTTATTTCCAGTCAAAACAACCAATGAGTACAAGTTACTCAGTTTTCAGGAGATATTTCTGGGGAGATTATACACAAAATAATCCACTAGAATAAAGAATAGGGAAAAACAGGAATTTTCAAAACTGGAGTTCAAAAAAATTATTTAAACATAAAGACAGTCACCGCTGTTGGAACAAACGTCGTATCTTCAAAATGAGAACTTTGTAGGAGAAGGACAAAACATACTCTACTTTTAATGCAAGTCAATGGAACCAGACCACTTTTTTAAGGGGGCTTAAAAGTGGACCTTAAAACCACTGTTGTTTTGAGGATATATTAACGTTGTTTGTACCTTGATGAATGAAAAATCTACCTGCACAGCACAGCACCTTTATTTCTAAAAGTGAACGCCATTGCTCTCAAAAGAAGTGAAAATTTGTATAAGAAGAAAAAAACCTTCTTAATATTTTATACACAATGTAATGAGTTGAAAAAGGGATTGTTCCCCAAGTGTGCATTTTTATAAGAATAAGTATGTTTAATATGTTTATGTATGTTAATGTTCTCTATATAATTTTTAGGTATATGTAAACCATCCTACACAACATGTAGGATAATTGGTTTGTGGTTCAGTGATAAACTACTCCACCTTAATCACACTGTTCAATAAGAAACGTTACACAAATCTAGCACAACTTGCTTCCATAACAAAACTGTCCCTTTATGAACAGAGCAGAAGGCTGCCACAGAGATACTGAGAGACTCTGCAGACTTTCTCTGAAGTTACAGTTTAACCTCTAATGCAATTACAGAGTCATCTTTGGCATCTGTGGTATTAGTGTACCCCCGTCCTCCCTCGTGGAGGGCTATTCTTCATATAACAGCACTCACAGTTTCATAAGTCTAAGTGCACAGTCTAAGGGTCTAAGGTCACTTCCTGTGGAGGGCCTGCAGTTCCACTACACACTTCCCAGCAACAGGATAGAAGGCAATAAATTAATTTGATGAACAGATATTCGATAAGTGCTGTGCCTTTATCTTCCCAGCTCTCAGACTCTTTGTTCCTTGGACAAGTAACAGCTTGGAAGGGGTAAGTAAATACAAACTGGTCCAGCTGCTGATGTGCTAGAACTTGTGCCAGTACAGAATTGCCTTAGTTCATTCCACCACTGAGCAGACATTAAAGTACTTATTATCATGGCTGTAGAATGGATTTTGCATTAATCACATATTTTATTTTGGATTTTTGCAAAGGCCATTACTAATGCATTCCATAAACGCTGCTGTTTAATAATTGTTCCAAGAGTTCAAAAGAGTTCGAGCACTGATTAGCACTAAATAAGCTTTCCAGAGAAGTTTTCATTGTGTGCATTCACTAAATGTTTAGTAAGCACGACACACTACATGTTCCTGGAATACAGTGTGATTTTACTACAGCTTCTACAGAGCACACACTTATCAGTCGATCGGGATTAATAAGCACTATATCAAAATCAGCAATCTCACATAATCGTGCGGTCCTAATCAAGAAAACAAAGCACAGGCAACGGAGTGCAGCTCTGACTCACATACTACAAGTTTCAACCAAATGTCTGAGTAGTGCCAAGGAAGGTGGGGAGAATAAACAAAGTTGTTCCAGTGAAAGTTCCTGCCCATGCGTGAACACAACGCAAGCAGTGGTGTTCCCGGACTGTTGAAGGCCCTTAGGCAAAGCCTCCCTTTCACTTAGCGCTACCTGACTGAGGAGAAAAGCCAGAGAATTAGTAGTGAGGAAAACTGCCATTCAGTAAATGTCTTACAGCCTTGTTAGGCGCTCAAGAGCCCAAGCAAGTCCAAAACGTAGTTTGTTAATTATTTAATACAAAAAATGTACTTGTTTTCTCAACACAAAATAGCATTAAATTTTTTCAACACTTGTAAATATTGAGTGCTAGTTATTTATAGCACTCATATTTGTACATATAATTATATATTTTCAACAGCATTGATGCTAGTAAGCACAAAACGCTTTAAAATCAGCCTGTGAGCTGATGAGCTTGCTAACCAATTAGCACTTAGTAGCAGTAATGCTAGCATCCTACAGTCCAAAACCTGTTTGCTATAAAGAACAGAAACATAATGGTAAGTCTTCATTGATTTTATAATGGAATATATCTGTCTAGCTTCCAAATTTAAAAGACTAGAAACATGTTTGACTTTTTTGTTTTTAGCCATTTAGCTTCTTTCCTCACCATTCACTGAGGACTCGCATGAGGCACCCTCCAGAGTTTTGCAGTCATAAGCAGACTCCCCTTAAACAGGCTCTGAAATCGTCTGCAGCAGAAGCTGGCTATGTCATAGCATCATCCGAGTGCAAGTGGCTACTGTGTTTTTCCAACAGACCTGCTGCTAAATAAAACGTGAAAATGTTTTGTGGACTTTCTAGCTTTTTCCTCAGTAGTTTATGTCCCCAGTCTCTTCCATTTCCAACTTTTATAATCTGACTGACTTTGTGAAGTTGTAAACCCAAATCATGATTCTGCAGGCTAGTCGACAAATTCAGCTAGCTAATTAGACTGTAGATGTCCAGTCTGAGGAGCGCTGCCCTCCTCAGGTTTTGCTGCTTTTCTGTTAATTAGCCCACAATTCTCTCCTTCAGCACAAGATTTTAAGTAGTTACATATTACATGCTAAAGGGTAAGTTTAGACGTATTTTATATCCAAGTCAGCCTAATGAGAAACTGTGTAATGTAACTGTCAAAATACACACATTGAGTTCATTTCAAATGATACTGTGGATGCTTGTGAAATGTCACACTTTTACAATTTGTTTGCTTCAAACTTGTCTACTTTCAATTAGTTACAATGTAGTTCAGTCATGTAGAAACCACTGATTTTTCAAAAAAGTCTAGATAATCAGATGGCTAAGATGTAAACAAAGCCATTCAGAGTGGTTTGGTGCGAAATGCTTCATTGTGGAGAAACTTAGACTCGTTAGAATTGCTCACAGTGTTGGTGATACGAACCAGATGTCCACCTCTAAAAGCGCCCTCACAGAGAGTTATTACACTAAAAATGGTTAAGAATATGCTGTCTGATGGCTGACACAGTGTTTCATGATAGTTTTGTATTTGTATTTGAAGACAATATTTGGATAGTAAATAAAATGGCCATATTTGTGTTGTTAACATCATGACCCCTTGTTCCTATCACCACCACTGTAAAGAAATCATGTAAGTCAGTAAGTTTCTCTACAATTAATCATTTCACACCAAACCACTCTGAATGAGACTGTTTACATCTCAAGGACTAAATTATTCAGAAATTTTGAAAAACTGGTGGCAATTCCTTTTAACATTATGTAGGAATCTAAACTCCAACCTCAGTGAAATGGGTTGAATGGAATATTTGCCAAAATTCCATAAAGCTTGTCCAACCTCGCAACTGTAGCCGTGACAAAACATTTGTAAGTAGCGCATGGATAAGTCAATGTGTCATTATCAGTAGTTTCTTATAGACAGATATTTAAGCACTTTAACTGTTACATTAGTAAGACTTTGCATTAATAAAATGAATATTCTCAGCTTAATGCGCATCGCTCAAGCAATTGGTGATTTGCTTGCCTTCTAGCTTCGTCTCTAAATCACACCTCTCACAACTATGTATTTAGCTAACAATTAACTGCCTTGTCAATAACTGTGATTAACTATTTAATTATCGTTTTTTGTTCACTGTATGCGCCAACAGGAGACAGTTTGAGCACAAATAAATACAACTCCGCCCTCTAAAAGTGCTATAGCACCAGTTAGAAGTTTGAACTTTTGCTGTTTTCAAAAGACCCATGATGTGTTTCTTTTATCTAAATGCATTTGTTTCAACTCAGCTTATTAAAATGCATGCAATTCACATTCTAAACACATGACTGTAAAAAGTAAAAACTGTGGAAAATAACTGATCAGCTTAAATTGTGTTCAGGAGATTGTGTAGTAATTGTGAAAGGCCAACTCTGCATAAAAGAAGGTGTGCAGTTATTTAAGATCATATGCGGAAACCTTCCTCTCTCCTCATCCCATATTCCATATTGTCCTGACCCTATATGACCTCTAGCTCTCAACCCCCCCCGCCCCCTTGTTTATACATTGTGCCCCCCGTGTCATGAATTTGCTGCGTTCTCACCTGAAAGAGTTGCTTTAAGGAGAACAGTGAACGTCGGAGTTCAGGCCCTTGGGAGTTATACAGCTTTTCTATAAGAGAGGAAACAAAACAGGTATTGATTTTACAGTATCGGCTGAACCCGCATCAGAGAAGGTGAGCGTCATTTTATAAGCAAAGCAATTTTAACTGAGAAGCTGATACTGCAGTGCTGCATTCCAGGATTTACTGAACAAGAGAATTGTGTCAGCCTCTATAAAACAAGTGATAAATGTACAAAAAGGTCAGTGAATCATCTGCAGAGAGACAAATGAGGGCAGTCACCCACTTAAGTCACTTAAGCTGTAAAAATGTTTATGACCACACTTTTGCACTGTTTAGGCTGCAGACAGAGGCAGTCAAACACAACAACCCAATCCGGAAGCTTGGTCAGCGTTGTCGTGACAACTGTCTATCAGGAACCCTTCCCCTAATATACCTGCGTGAAGTTTTGAATTTCAAAGTCTACACATGATACAGCCTGCTTGTTGAATAGAATTAGGATTAAATTACCTGGAAAACTCAGAAGTGCCTTTATGGTTTGCTGAGTTTGTTAATGATACAGAACTAATTCAATGCCAACAGTATGGCACAACAACAACAACAACCAACAACAACAACAACAACCAACAACCAACAACCACAACAACCACAACAACCACAACAACCACAACCACAACAACAACATTCAAAAATGAAAACATTCTAACCAAAAGCAATTCAGTCATACACCAAATCACAGCAAACCAGTATAACAGCATGTTATTTAGCGTTACTTAAACTTCAACAAATTATTCATATTCAAATCTACAGACAAGACCAATATAAAATCAACAAGACAACAATCAACAATTAAAAAAAGGGAAAAGGGCTGTCATAAATACAATGGAATGTAAACATTTTTCTTAAACCACTGCCAAGTGTGTGTCGATATACTTATTGGCAGCCTTGACAGGATTCAGGAAGAGAATCATAAACAAACCGTGCATGAGACAGCTTTTAAACTGTGCAAGAAATACTCAAAAGTGGCCAAACTGGACCCACATGCTTCTCACACTAAAGCTACTAGTGCCGATCTAGGATTAGTTCACTCCACCCAAAAACTCCTCTATAGGACATGAAAGCCAGACGCTGATTGTAGACCAGCACTCGACTTTGATTACTGCAAGCTCTGACTTGAGTCCTATTACACTTTCTTACAGACAGGATTAAACCACCACTCCTTTTTTCACTGGAACGTCCCCCCTAAGACAGAGCAACATGCCAAAGTTCATGCAACAGTGGTTGTTATATGCCTGTCCTACAACAGGACTTTCCACATCAATTCAGCCCTGATCAACACCTTTACAGAACAGATTTCAGGTGTCCAACTTTTTGATCTCTAGTCATGGTGAATCTTTAAATTAGTTTAAAAACATCCTGAATGAGGGTCTAAAGAGACTGGGTGCCATAATGCAAGCACAGTCTTATTAATGTCAGTGAGACATCAGTAAAACACAAAGCTGCTTATCAGATGATCAGAGAAAGGAGAAATAGAATCCACAGAGCAAACCTAAAGGAAGCAGGATGGGGAAGGAGACAGAGAAGAAAGCAAGAAAAGACTGAGATAAAACCATTTGCAAAGATATAAAAACTTGTAGGTATTTTGGGGGGGTAAGTCAACTGCTAGAAAAACAAGCTACACTGAAAAACGATAGTCAAATCAGGTGTCTTAACAGAGTTACAGCCCCCAATGATGGTAAAAACTCATCACAGATTTATTCAGTGCTGATCATAGCAAGACACTGGTATTCTCTCACATTTTAAGTGTGTTGGATGATGTGATAATGTAGGATATCACACTTACTCTATCTAAAAAAGATGAGATTGCTCTAAAAATGCAGCTGGAGAGCTGCGCTGGCTGAACACACTCAGTGGAATGCAAAGTGTCCACAAAGAGCTGGGAAAAACACTTATGTCTTACTTATCGGACAATTTGACATCAGGCAAAACAGTCTGGGACAAAAGTTATCAGAGGAAAAAATGTGTAGGTGTTCTGCAGCATGCAGCCCACACAAGAACATTTTGTAATACTGGTTGTGCTTTGGACCCCTTGAGTGGATGAACCTGATGACTGCGAGGGGTATTCAAAAGAGAACTCTGAAAACGTGATGAAGGATGTGTCTTCAAAAGGATGCACTGAAAGAGAATGATCTACTATTGTCATCATATCTTCATCAGCATTATGATGATTTTGCATTTAAGACTTAAACATCAAGCCAGACCTTCTTTCTGAGCCTGTGTATGCATTAATACATAAAGACAAGACGTGGTCTGAAAAACCTCACATGAAATCCAACTTATTTCTGACTTCAAAATTATTATTTCAGGTTTTACAGGACGACTCGCAGCAGCACACGGACACCACATTTTTACTACTATGAAATTTAAAAATTTTAATTTTAAAAATACATAGTACAGCTATAACTGTGATTCTTCCACACAGTTACCAGAACAAGAGGATTCTGTTACTGGCACAGGTGTATGTGAAATCAAACTTCTAATCTCTTCATTGTCACAGAAGTAACTGAAGACCTGCCTCTTCTTTCATCTGACTATGTGGCACAGAAAACAAACAAACAAACAAACAAACATACAAACACACAAACATTCATGATATAGACTACTTGAATGTTTTAAGTTGAACAATTTTTCAACTGTGAGTGACTGAAAAAAAACAAAAAACACAAAAAAAAAACAAAAAACCATGCCATGCCATGCCATGCCGGGTGCATAAAACATGGGGCGCCAAGTGCAAAAGAACCAAGTGAAATGCGTCTGTCCTTGAAAACAACACATAAAACGTACAATGTGAACTGAGTCAGCAACTGAAGACTTTCACTTTCTATGTACCACTCCCTGAAGCAACACAGGGAAAACAGGGAAAGAGGAAGTAGGCAGTAAAAGGCCGCAATGTG